>NC_089223.1:50904556-51565556 GCF_963924675.1 Phocoena phocoena
CTGTACGTGGGCTTTCTCTAGTTGTGGCGAGTGGGGGCTACTCTTCGTTGCAGTGCGTGGGCTTCTCTTTGCTGTTGCTTCCCTTGTTGCAGAGCACAGGCTCTAGGCACGCAGGCTTCAGTAGTTGTAGCATGCGGGCTCAATAGTTGTGGCACATGGGCTTAGTTGCTCCACGGCATGTGGGATCTTCCCGGACCAGGGCTCGAACCCATGTCCCTTGCATTGGCAGGTGAATTCTTGACCTCTGCACCACCAGGGAAGCCCCAAGATCATAAATTGTTTGTATTATATGTATGTCCAGGGTATAATATTATATATATATATGGTTAAATAAAATATATTATTAAAATTAACTTCACCTACTTCTTTTTACCTTTTCATGTGGCTACTAGAACATTTTAAATTACATATGTGATTCATGTTGTATTTCTATTGGACGGCATTTCTCTCTAGAGTTTGGTATCCATTACCTTACCAAGAGTAAGTTAGAGTTCTATTTTCCAAAAATATTTTGCACTTCTTTCATAGAATGCTGTCAGTATATATTATTTCCCTTTGCTTTGTACTCCAAGCAGAACTTGTCACCTAGAACATGGGAGGTGTTATTATGAAATTTTTGCTTTACAATAAGGACATAAATAGGATTATTGCAAAAATAACACAAAATACAGAGGAAGAAAGGGCAAATACAACTGAGTAAAAGTGGTGAGGCAGAGACAGATTAATTATAAAGCCAATAAAGTTTAAGTTTAAGCTGCAGCGACTTTCACTCACACAGGCTCCTTCCCGAGCCCTGAGAGTGTGTGTTTGTGGGGTTTTATATTTGTAACTCTTGAAAATGTAAGATATTTTAATCACAACCAGTGAAGACATCTGTTTCTCTCCATGTTGACTTTTCTTTCATCATACTTTGTGTCAATGGCATTGGGGTTATCACAGGCATTTTCAAGATCTGCCTCAGAAAGGTTGAATTGGGGAGATATTGAATTTGGTTTTAGTGGGCTATATGTATGTGGCTTGTGAATAAGTTGCCACTTTAGAAATGGCTTCAGGAATACTCCTACCCCCTACTGTCTCAAAGTTTCAGTGTTGGGACACCAAAGTGAAAGGCGAAAGTTGGCCTTGCCACATGAACTTGTCTTGTGGTGCTTGGCAGCAGAAGTATGAGTAATGAAAGAGAAAAAAGGTCTGTAATGTTTGAAGTCAGAAACTAGTCTGTGTAAAATTCTACCAGACTGTAAAATTGGAAGCAGAATTTTCAGTTTTCACTGATGCCTCCTTTAAAGGGAAGATGTTTTCTGCCAGGAATATATTTGATATTGCAGCACATACTATTATATATTTGCTATAGCTTTTTTCTTTTTTGGTGGGAATTGAATAAATTTGATTTTATCAGAGTTACTGTGTGTGTAGGGCACAGACTAGCAGTACAATAAGCAACGAGAATGTCTGTGTGTAAAGTCACACACATGTGGTAGATCACTATGCCATTTTCAATATATAACTAGGGAGAGGATTAAAAAATGTGAATGCAACATCATTCAAAGTTATTCTCAAAATTTGGTGAGGATTCTTGGGGGTCCCTGAGATCTTTTTATTTTTTGCAAAGTTTGATAAAATTTTAGTGACTGCATATACTCCTGGAAACATGACCACACTCAAGATACAGATGTTTCCATCACCATAAAAACTTTACCCGAGCAACCATTGTATCGATCCTTCCACCGACCCTTGCCCCAGGTGGCCACTGATCTGTTTTCTGTCACTATAACTTCGCATTTTCTAAAATTCCATGTAAATGGACCTGAGATTCTTTTGATAGGTCAGTGAGATAAAACTATTTTCATAATAATATAAAGATTTCATTTTCCTTTGTCATTCTCATTCTATGAAGAATATACAGTAGAATTTTCCAGCAGCTACATATGTGATATTGTGACAGATGAAGATTGAATGCAGAAGCAGATAAGAGAATCCTAACATCTTCTATTAAGTCAGACATGAGAGTTCAAAGATAAAACCATTCTTCTCACTAAATTTTGTTAATTAAATTGAGCATTCTCGTCAAATTAAAAAAGTTATTTTTAATTTAAAAAGGATGCTATTTGTATTGACATGTAGTTTATGTGTTATTGATATTTTAAAATGAATTAATGAAAACATTTAATGTTTTGTAGTTTTAATTTCTACCATCAAAAATGTTTTCAGGGCTTCCCTGGTGGTGCAATTGTTGGGAGTCAGCCTGCTGATGCGGGGGATATGGGTTCTTGCCCCGGTCTGAGAAGATCCCACATGTCGTGGAGCGGCTGGGCCCATGAGCCATGGCTGCTGAGCCTGTGCGTCCGGAGCCTGTGTTCCGCAACAAGAGAGGCCACAACAGTACGAGGCCCACATACCTCATTAAAACAAAAAATGTTTTCAATGATCAAATTCCTATTCCAGTAGGTCCTCATTTAATTTCATTGAAAACTAAGAATAAGAAACTACCTGAGTTGTAAAAGGCCATTAAAAGGCCATTGTCATTCTCAACACCAGCACCAGTATTTGAAATTCTTTGTTTGTTTTGTGTCCTGGAGGTTTTCTATGACATAACACTTTTCCACAGTGAGATCAGTGACAGATGAGACATAGGTCTTTTTTCTGTAACGTGAGAAAAGAGTGACTATGAAAGGAGAGGAAGAAATGTAGTACATGTTCTCAGACAGATCTATCTTAGGAAAGTCCATATGTCGGATGTAAATGTGGAAACTGAGCCCTTAAATCCATCTGTGTGCCTTTAGCCTTGGGAAGTTTTCAGATTCCCCCAAGTGTAGCATACCCAGGAAGACACCTGATCTCGATGGCTTAGCTGGCAATTATATACCTACACTAATAATTAAAATATATTGAGGAAGACCAGGGAGAAGATGTGGGGCTGGAAGGACAGGTAATTTTAATTGGTTTGAAGGATATTGAAAGTAAACAAAATGAATTTCTACAGTGGTTTGGAGTTTACAGAGCACTTTCATGTATTACCTGTTTTGATCATCTTGTTAAACTTGTGGGGTATTTATAACAGGTTTTTGCCCCCATTTTACAGATAAGAAAAATGAGGCTCAGAGAGAATGATTTTTGATAGAGGGTTACCTAGGAAATCTTTTGATTAACACTTTTAATTAGTATCACATGACATTAATGGCAAAGTATTTTTTGAAAATTAAATCCTAATTTACTCTTATTTGGCTATAAAAGTCTTAACAATTCATAATATGTTATTCAGCTCTGCAAATTTGAAACACTGTGGCTAATAAATCTTTAACCACTAGTAAAATTTTAACCACCTGAAAAATGTAACATGGAACGTATTTTGTGGGTATATACTTAGGTTTTTTCCATACTGATGGGGCTGACTCAAATATAATAAGGAATGTTATTAAACCTATTCATATCTTTCCTATGTGGGACCTCTACTGTAGTTTATAGTAATCCCTCCAACTCCCTCCCACTCAGAATGAAGTGCAGTGGTCTGGGTTATAAATTTAAATCAGATTAAATTCTACCTTTTAGGCGTGCAGAGCAAGAGTCTCAACTTTAGTGGATACTTTTAAATTTTTTATTTTATTTATTTTTTTAAATTGAAGTATAATTAATTTACAATGTTGTGTTAGTTTCATGTGTATAAAAGTGATTCAGTTATATATATATGTGTGTATATATACATTCTTTTTCAGATTCTTTTCCATTATAGGTTATTACAAGATATTGAGTATAGTTCCCTGTGCTATATTGTAGGTCCTTGTTGTTTATTTTATATACAGTAGTGTGTATATATTAATTCCACACTCTTAATTTATCTACCCCCCATTACCCCCTTTGTTAACCATAAGTTTGTATTCTACGTCTGTGAGTCTATTTCTGTTTTATAAATAAGTTCATTTGTATCATTTTTAAAGATTCCACATATAGGTGATATCATACGATATTTGTCTTTCTCTAACTTACTTCACTTCATATGATAATCTCCAGGTCCATCCATGTTGCTGCAAATAGCATTATTTCTTTTTTTTATGGCTGAGTAGTATTCCATTGTATATATATACCACATCTTCTTTTTTTTTTTTTTTTTTTTTTTTTTTTTTTTTTTTTTTTGCGGTACACAGGCCTCTCACCGCTGTGGCCTCGCCCGTTGCGGAGCACAGGCTCCGGACGCGCAGGCTCAGCGGCCATGGCTCACGGGCCCAGCCACTCCGCGGCACATGGGATCTTCCCGTACCGGGGCACGAACCCGTGTCCCCTGCATCGGCAGGCGGACTCTCAACCACTGCGCCACCAGGGAAGCCCCACATCTTCTTTTTCCATTCATCTGTCGATGTACATTTGGGTTGTTTCCATGTCTTGGCTATTGTAAATATTGCTGCAATGAATGTTGGGGTACATGTACCTTTCAGATTATAGTTTTCTCTGGATATATGCCCAGGACTGGGATTGCTGTATCATATGATCGTTCTATTTTTGGATTTTTAAGGAACATCCATACTGTTCTCTATAGTGGTTATACCAATTCACCTCCCACCAACAGTGTAGGAGGACTCCCTTTTCTTCACACCCTCTCCAGCGTTTATTGTTTGTAGACTTTTTGATGATGGCCATTCTGACCTGTGTGAGGTGACACCTCATTATAGTTTTGATTTGCATTTCTCTAATAATTAGCAATGTTGAGCATCTTTTATTGTGCTTTTTGGCCACCTGCATATCTTCTTTGGACAAATGTATATTTAGATATTTTGCCCATTTTTTTGATTGGGTTGTTTGTTTTTTTGATATAGAGCTGTGTGAGCTGTTTGAATATTTTGGAGATTAACTCCTTGTGGGTCACTTCATTTGCGAATATTTTCTCTCATTCTGTGGATTTTCTTTTTGTTTTGTTTATGGTTTCCTTTGTACAAAAGTTTTAAAGTTTAATTAGGTCTCATTTGTTTATTTTTGTTTTTATTTTCATTATTCTAGGAGGTGGGTCCAAAAAGATATTGCTGCAATTTATGTCAAAGAGTGTTCTGCCTATGTTTTCCTCTAAGAGTTTTGTAGTATCCAATCTTACATTTAGGTCTTTAATCCAACCATTTTGTGTTTATTTTTGTATATAGTGTTAGAGAATGTTCTAATTTCATTCTTTTACATGTAGCTGTCCAGTTTTTCCAGCACCACTTATTGAAGGACTTGTCTTTCTCCATTGTATATTCTTGTCTCTTTTGTCATAGATTAATTGACCATAGGTTCATGGGTTGATTTCTGGGCTTTCTATCCTGTTCCATTGATCTGTATGTCTGTTTTTGTGCCAGTACCATGCTGTTTTTTTTTTTTTTTTTTTTTTTTTTTTTTTTTTTTTTTTGCGGTATGCGGGCCTCTCACTGTTGCGGAGCACAGGCTCCGGACGCGCAGGCTCAGCAGCCATGGCTCACGGGCCCAACCGCTCCGCGGCATGTGGGATCTTCCCGGACTGGGCCACGAACCCGTGTCCCCTGCATCGGCAGGCAGACTCTCAACCACTGCGCCACCAGGGAAGCCCTACCATGCTGTTTTGATTACTGTAGCTTTGTAGTATAGTCTGAAGTCAGGGAATGTGATTCCTCGAGCTCTTTAGCAGGTATTTTATCAATTTCATTTCTTACTCAGGCATACCAAATTGATGATTAAATGCCATAATCACTAGCTCTGTGTATAAGCAACTTGAGGACAGACAATATGAATTATAATTCTTGACTTCCACTGCATATTTTAGATACATATATAATTTGCTTTTAATTTTAATATTAAAAATTAAACTTGTGGCTCTTATGGGATAGAGTGGGTCATAAGGTAGTTGTGAGGAAATTAGAACTCTTCTTACACAGCTGGATGTCCACTCCCATGACTGCAGCATTGTCTGCTTCCAAAGAAAGTCTAGACCAAGAGTACCATCTAAGTATCCTGAAGTAATGGAGTTTCTGAAATTGTCCAACTTTCTTTCACCCACAAAGAAGAAAAAGAGTCAGTTTCAAAATACATTTTAATATACATATCTTCTGGGTCTAACGTGGCATAATGTTATATTTTAAAGATAAATTTATCCATTTAATTAGTATTCTTTTTCAGAAGTAAGTATTCTCCAGGAAGTGTATATCTTCTGAAATTTCAAGAAAAAATTTTTAGGTAAACTAAGAATTAATTTCTTCTGATACTCTCCAGTATGTCTCAGTCTATTCCATAATATGATCAATGAAAAAGATTCTTATGTATCACCACATTTGAGGTGGCTTAGTTGAAAAAATTTGAGACAGCTTACTAAATTCCTGGAAGAAAAAAAGACACTTTTTAAATGTAGGTAAAGGCACATTGAATTCAAACATTTTTTACTTGAGATCAAAATTTCTTTCTTTGGAGCAAGAGTATCAATAGCAAATCATTCTTTTGTCCATTTGGTTATTTGGAACATGTGGGTCTGGACATCCTCACAGGTTAAATGATTATCTCTGTCTGTTGGTACTAGAAGAGCTGACTTTTGCAACATTTCTTAAGTCCCATGTGAGGGGAGTGGCACATGGGTTCATGCACTGCATTAGCTCTAGTCTATTGCTAGTGGCAGCTTGCAACCTTCTGAAGCCTCAGACCTTCCTTATGTTAGGAAGGTTCTGAGGCTCATCCATGCTTAGTGAGTGGAAAAGAGTATCTTGATTGATTAACTGTGTCCTGTGTGTGTTTGAAGGGTGCGGGGGGGGGGATGGGAAATGGAGAACACTGTCTGTTTCCAAATATTTCCATCTCCGACATAACATGGAAAGTAAATTATGCCAGCAATTAAATATCTTCTTTCTGGATAGATCCAATAGGGTTGGTAGCCCAGTAAAAATACTCCCTCACATTGCTGGAATCAAATGTGAGTGAGTAAGGGGGCTCCCTGTTATTACTGGGATCTGTATTTGTCAAGACAAGACAAAGAACTCTCTCACTCTGCAGATGACTTTCACGGCCCTGGGGCACTTTCCTGGCTTGGAGAACTTACCTTTTGGTGACCCTGTGGTGGTTTCCTCAGTGGTGTGTATGCCCCTTTGGATGCCTACAGGGGTGGTCTCTGAAAAGTCATCATCTGTGCCACTGGTAGTTGGGAAGGGGCCCTCTGAGGTTCCCCGGATGGCAGGATTTGCTCCTGCTTGTCCTGCAGAAAGGATTCCATTCTGGACCTCTGGAGTAGCCTGACTGGTGGGCAGGATGGCTCCGGGAAACAAGGGATGGAAGATAAATCCTGTTAAGATTTGGGGGGTCACTGGCTGGAATGAGAGAAGGAAATAGAAAACAAAGTCAAAGGAACACATTTAAAAGGTGGTCAACCAGCTTTTTCTTCCTTGAGGGCAGCAAGTTTGGGTAGGATTTACAGATGGAGAGGTAGAGTCAGAAAAAACAGTAAAGATCGAGCGTTCCTCAGAGGAAATGCCTCCCTCTCCCCAGCCAAGCCTGATGCTGTTTTCATTACTGGGATTCCTTGCTGTGCTCCATTTTCCTCAGAAAGGGAAAGCGAGAATCAAGCCAGTCACAGGAAGAGGAATAATGCATCATTTGTTCATATCAGGTGTATCTGGAGGTAGAACTAAGGGAGAAAATCCATACAATTACAGGGGGCTGCATTTCTGTTATTGACCTAAAGCATCGTCTCTCCTTTGCCCATATTTCTTTTTAGAGTAATTTAAGAGACTAAAAATTAATGGAAAAATTAGTTCAAGTAGATTAATCAATTCTTATCTCATGCTTTTCACCCCTTCAAGTTTCTTTTGATGTATTTTTCAAAGGCATTGGAATATTCAGTCAGAAACGTTTCTTTTGGCAATTCAGCCACTGGTGTATTCCTTGAAGTTACTCAGTGGATCTTCTCTCTTTTGGACAGTCAGTGATTTGCCCACTGGTAATGAATGTTGTTGCTACTTACACTTGTTGTTGTTGTTTTCCCCTGGGAATAAATTACTGTGAAAAGTTCTTCCTAAGAAGTAATAATTTGAAATCAGCTGGTTTTGGAGAGAGTTCAGGCAAGAACCAGTTCTCTTGGACCTCTCAGTTCTGACAGCATTCTCACAGAATAAAAAGCATTGAGAATTCAAAATTAAGACACAGGTCCATTTCTTTGAGTGTGGATCTCAATTGTTAGTTTGCATAAGCACCATCTGGAAGGCAGAAATACGCATTTTTAACCAGCTCTCCAAGTTGTTCTGGTTTGATGGTCCAGGACTGATGTTTGGAAAACACTGTCTTAGATTTATGAGGTATTGGAACCAGAATTAGACTTATGCTGAGTGAGAGATAGGAGTAGAGTACAGAAAATTTCAAATTGGGAGTTGGGACTTTCATACATTTGAAATAAAGAAAGTGGCTTCCCTGGTGGTGCAGTGGTTAAGAACCTGCCTGCCAATGCAGGGGACACAGGTTCAAGCTCTGGTCCAGGAAGATCCCACATGCTGCAGAGAAACTAAGCCCGTGCACCACAACTACTGAGCTTGCGCTCTAGAGTCCTCAAGCCACAACTACTGAGCCCACGTGCCACAACTACTGAAGCCCGTGTGCCTAGAGCTCATGCACTGCATCAACAGAAGCCAGCACAATGAGAAGCCCACGCATCGCAACAAAGAGTAGCCCCCACTCGCCATAAGTAGAGAAAGCCCGTGCAGCAACGAAGACCCAATGCAGCTAAATAAATAAATAAATAAATAAAATAAAGGTGAGTGGTGCCCATCATTAAAAAATAAGGCAAAAATAATAGACTATAAATTACCAGTGCACTATATATACTAAGGGTAAATATTTGTTCATAAAACATGTGTGTGTGTTAGTTACATAAAAAATATAGCTGTTACTGTGAGTTTCACCAAGAAAAGAAAAAAAAGAAAAAGAAAACCATTTTTCTATCCACTAGTATAGTGGATAGAAAAATGGTTTTCAATCTGGATTTACTTTTATTTTTTTGACCTTCGGACCTAATTTGCTTAAGCTTTCTGAGCCTCAGTTTCTTTTTATATAAAGTTGGTATCTCTACTCTACTTTGTAATCTGGTGAGGATTAAAGGCAACACATGTAAAAAAATCTACTAAGGTGCCTATTTTATAGAATCGGGTCAATAACTGGTTGATGTGGGTATTCATGTATCAGTGTTGGCAAAACAGCCCTGTTACTTGATTTTACTTATGGACAGTCTAGCCCTGTTACTTGATTTTATTTATGGACAGCAAATCCCTTTTTAATAATAGAGGTTTAAAAACTATCTTCCCAGATATTGCCTCAACTCTTTACTTCAGTGTCATGTTTAGGTACCATATTAATTCAAATATTTTTTCTATGAAAATGACTTATACGGAAATGCATAGAAATGCCTAGTAATGGTACTATGAGTTTTATTTAGGGTCAGCCCTCTAGTTATTCATATGTATAGAGAAGAGTTCATTCATCACCATAAGATGCTAGAAAAATAATAAAATTTTCTATAAACATTAAACATCTAAGTCAAAAAATTAATCCTTCCTCACTAAATATCAATATGTATATTATTCTAAATCTGCATGCATTTCAGTAACTTACAATCCTACATTTTAATCAATACAAAGTTTAAAACTATGAATTGGCTTTCTGGATAGAACTGAATCTGACATCAATATGTGGAAAACAAAAGCTAAGTCAAACTAATGGGGACAAGTAGCTGGAGAAGGATGATGAAATCCCCAGCTAGACAAAAGCTAACCTAATGTGAGGACCTATAAAAGTGTTCAGTTTATGATAGTATACACCAGATTTAGGGGTTGTGGTCAAAAGTGGCTATATGATGATAGAAAACAGCATTGTGGTAGCAGTGAAAGGAATTTGAAATACTAGTAATTAATTTGTCTTTTTACCAATTCCTCTGAGCTTAGGATAGCACCCTAAAAAGAAAATAGCACAAGTTATTAGACAGATTTTTAATATATTTGAGGCAAGGTTTAATATATTTGAGGCAATATATATACTATATATATTATAATAACTTAAAAACTTAAAATAGTTATAAATATTATAAAGAGATATGTATTTATTTTCAACAATAATTTAAACTGCCTTTGTGATTTGTATCACAAAACTCAAGTTAGCACATGACATTGAACTACTAACGTTTATTATTTGAGTGATGGGAGGTCTTCTGCATTACAGAAGTTACATGTTTTCTATAATTAGGTAATAGATGCACATGAGGGGAGACTTGGAAGATGCAGAAAGCAATAAAAATAATTCCGTCATGCAGAATGTGATATTTTTTCTTGCAGATGTTTTTCAAACATTTCTTTTTTACATACTAGAAGTCATGTAATGTTCACAATGTGTCTTACCTTTTCTTTTAACTACGCAGCAATCATTTAACCACATTACCAACAAATTTTAATAAATATAATTTTGAATGGTCACAAAGTATTTGCTTTTATGTTGTACAGTTTATGTAATAATTTTCCTTTTGTTTAAATGTAAGTTGCACCTAATATTCTTCTCTACCATAAAATTATTTTGATGAATTTATTTGTAAATAAACCTTAGCTGTATTTCAGATTATTTCCTTGGAATGTGTTCCCATATGTGGAATTAAGATTTAATATGAATTTTATATTTGATTCTGCTTTTAGAAGTAAAAGCTGCCATCTGATGTTCATATTTGATCTTGGGTCTTGGTAATTTTATCAGTGATCTCAAGAATTACCTTTCACAAAGGAAAATAGAGAGAGAGGAAAGTGTGTCATTTTTAGGGAAAAGATATATAGTTAATAAATAAATTTGAGATAAAAATCCCCCAAATCATTAATTATTAGATCAGCCCATTAAGTTAATATTTTCTTAACAGTGTGGTTTAAAGGATTGACTGGTTGCTTCATCTGTGACATTTACTAACTGTGTGATTGTAAATAAATAACTAACTGTAAGTATTGCCAGTTACTCATCTTCACATTAGAAATAAAAATATTGTCTATAAAAGATTGTTTTGAAAATTAGATGAGATAGTACATAATAAATAAAAAGTACTAGAACAGTGCCTGGCACATAGTAAGTGCTCAATAATTATTCTTGTTATTATCAGTGCCCATACAGTGCAAAGTAAATAGGAAACTTGGCAACTATCTGGTGAATTGAGATAGGATGAAATATTTCACACTAAGATGATTTAAAATAAAAATCATTTTACAAAATAATCCTACCTGGGGTCCAAGGTGTGCTACAATAACTGGTAACACCTGAAAAAAGAGTGAAAGACGTAGGAAAAAATATACTAAAAGGTAAGTTCTGGTAGTGATACAAATATTGAGACTTTAAAAAAGCATACAATATTTACTGAATAGATATTTGTTTAATGTATCATCTATGATCATATATATGGACTCACAGAGCAGGATGGGAATTGGAACTCATCCAGTTTGTAAAAAGAAGATTAGACCCAGAGATTTAGAAACCAGTCCAAAGCAGCACATGTAAAAGGTAGAAGTTAGTAAATTGGATGAACAAAAAATAACTTTGATTTCAAGCTATCCCCAAACCTAAAATTATTCCAAGCAATCATGTTGATAAAATCCATGTGTTTCTTTTATATGACATCTCAGAAGATACATTAAAACATGTAATGGATATTTTAAAATATCAAGATTTCTTGAAACATGTGTACTAAGTCTCATAATGGTTGCCTGGATATTTTGATATTAAAATAGAACACTGGAAGGAAATTTTGGTTGATATTGTTCAACAACGCTCATCCTAACAGAGTTCTTAGAGCTAAGTGAGAAATACCACACTGGTCACTGAGAACTGCGTACATGTTATGGATTTGTAGTTGGAAAGATCTGGGTGAGGTGTTGGTGTGCTCTAGCACTCTAAGAACTAACCATGGGGTCTGTCAGAAAGAACTAGGGTTTTAAGGTTTATTTTTATTTCTATAGAATCTCATAGAGTGTCACAAAAGTTATCAAAATGGGACTTTTAATATTCCAGACCTAAAAGATTTGAAAGTCTTATAAAAAGACTCTTAACTTTATTATTTCTCAAGAAGTTTGTACAGTAACACCTATAATGCCAAAAGGTAAAAAGTACACACATTTAAGAAAAAGCCTTACTCTCTGTCAGATCCCTGGCTACTGAACAAAAGCAACTCATCTTCAGGGTGGCAATGGAAAAGTGGATTGAAGGGAAGGGACACAGGATTTGGGAGAAAACAAAATTGAAATTTCTTCTTTAAAGGCAAATTGGAAGGAACAGAAAGACACAAAAGGAAACCACAAATGTCTAAGTAAAAAATGTAAGAACTAAGTAATGTAGCACCAATGTAACAAGGAGAAAAATTGTTAGTTTTTGACAGAGATACTGTTTGAAATAATAATAGCTAACACGTATTGAATGAGTACCATATATAGGCACTGTTCTAAATGTTTTATGTAGATTTACTCATTTAATCCTAACAGCTCTAGTGGTAGATTCTAATTAATCTCTATTCTATATGATGAAGAAAGTGAGTCACAGAGTGTTAGGTAACTTGGCCACATAGGTAGTAAGTGGAGAGCTGGGATTTGACCAGAAGTTTTGGGGTTCTAGAGTTCACTCTTAGCCACTCT
Organism: Phocoena phocoena; assembly: GCF_963924675.1. Lineage (NCBI taxonomy): Eukaryota > Metazoa > Chordata > Mammalia > Artiodactyla > Phocoenidae > Phocoena > Phocoena phocoena. Next base: position 50,917,165 of record NC_089223.1, read on the forward strand.
GGCCTGCCTTAGATAAAAGAACGCTGTGGGCAGCTGCCCAGGTTTCTGGCAGGGATGTAAGGTCCTCTACATAGGGAGAGACAGGGTCGGAGGGACTGGGGCTGCGCAGGAGAAGGCATGTGTGGGGACCCTTGGTGGTGGCATAGCCTAGAGACATCGAAGAATCCCCACAGAGAACGAGGATTGATTTATATTTTTGCATGTTGGGGAGCGTGCAATGTCTAACCGTCTCTACTGAATCTTTAGTAACATCTACAGTGCCCACTTATGCCTTTGACTCTGGTGGATATATTCTTTGGTGGATATGAAGATGTACTAAGCATGACTTCCAGGTTAGAGCAGGCCAGCAATTGAAACTGAACCTGGGCAATTGGCAGATGGATTACACCAGGGTCATGTAGTAAAGAGATTCTCATTTTATTTGCTATTCTCTCTAGTCTTTTTCTGAGGATCACTTTTATTATTAAGATATAAATAAGCAGCAAATACTTTGAGTGAAGGCTCTAATATATCTGTAAGGAATAAGTAATGACTGATAGACAGGTATACACATCAATATTAAAAAAAGAAATGTAAAAATTAGTTATGTTACATATTTTTACAAATATGAATAAATGAAGAAGTATAGAGTTTCTTGTGTTGTTATTTTGGACAAAAGGCACAGAAAAAAGTATTAGTTGCATATGATATAGAATTTAAATTGAGCAGCTTAAATTAATTTTGTCAATTAAACTCAGCTTTGATTATAATTACTAATTAATATAAGCTTGCTACTATAAGTTGGATGTGTCCATAGTGGTAGGAAGATGGTTAGGGTATAGTCATGCTTCATTATTTGGGAATGTGTATTAAAAGTCTTACAGTTCTGAATATCTTTGGACCCACAAATTCTATTCCTAAGAACTGGTCTTAAAGAAATAATCACTGAAGTGGTCAAAGACTTAGTCAAAGGATGTTCACTGTAGAATTGTTTATAGCAGCAAAAATTTTGGAAAAAAACCCCAATTTTTGCAATATGATGGAATACTAGCAATCATTAAAAACAATGTTATAAGTGATTCACAATGTTATAAGTGAATATTCAAAATATAGGAAAGACTATTCAAAATGTATTAAGTGAAAAAATTAGATTATAGAGCATCAGATATCGTAAGAACATATTGTCTTTAAAAAGTGTACTTATATGAATAGAAAAAGAGTGGAAGGACATAACCTAGAATGTTGACAGTGTTTAATTCTGGCTGGTAGGCTTATGGGTAAATTTTATTTTTTCTTTTTCATTATCTGTGTTTTCTAAATTCTCTATAGTTAACATATACTATGTATGTAATAATCAAGAAAGCTTCTACAAAAAATTAGACCATTACGTGGGAATGATAGGGGCTGAGGTCATGTGTTAGGGAGAATTAGTTAACAGTAACCAATTTAGTCATAAAGGGATCATTATATATTTCTCTAGAGTAATTTAACTATTTAGAGAAGTTCCAAGAAGACAAAATTTGGACTTTGTAGTTAAAATGCAAACACTTTGGAAAGAGGTGATGTCCTAAGTATGTCATTTATATCTTCATGTGAGGGTTTTTTCGGGGGTTTTCCTGAAAGCACATAATGATGGCAGGAGAGAAGGAACAAGAGAACACTTGGGGACTCGAGAGGAGTCATGAAAAAAGCACACAAAAAGGATGAGATTAGATTTGCTGGAAATAAACTTTATCCATCTCTTATTTTTTCTTTGGAATGATTTTGGTCACCCAGAAGGTCTTCAATAGAAACAGAGCAAGCTGGAGAAGAATCCTGATACCTCTCAATCCCCCCGTTTATTCTTTACTTCTCGATCTTCCCCAACTCTTCACATTTCCTGTTACCTATTACAAATGTATTCTAGAGAGGTTATGGGGCAGCATGCTGTTTTCTCATGGGATTTCAGCAAGAACCAAACTGCCAAAGACTGCTTTAAATTTAGTAGGACATCCCTCTGCAAATTATCAGGGTAGAACTTTAAAGAACCTTGAAAATATTCCTTCTTCCCCTTTAGGCTTTCACCTGAGGGAAAATGCTCCCCATTTTTAAACTTAGTAGGTCTTTGAACTCACTTGTTGCAGCTGCTGCTGTACCTTCAATCCCCCCAGGGTCAGTGGGAGGGTCTGGGTACCAGATGCTATCCCTGCAGCAGGATTTAGCTGTAGAGCAACGAGGAAGATTTTCATTGTGTTGTTTCAGTTCAAACATCCAGGACCTGAATTCATATTTAATAAATGTAAAAGGGAGGATTTGCTATGCAAATATATAGTACACTACACTGCATTTGGAATTAGATATAGAAATGAAGTTCAAAGACTTGTTTAGTCTACTAGTACAACAATCAAGTCCAGGACTAATTTTCTCATATTAAGGTTTTCTTTGGCATTTAACCCATTCTCCTGAGGATTACTTAAATTATTCTATATTTGCCTTCCCTTTTTGGCTGTAACAGCAAGGGTTCCTGGAATTTTTCTGATGACTTTCTTATGAAGGACTGAGTTCCTTCGTAGGTATCCCCATGAAAATTGTGAGGCTCAGAATAAAGTATCTAGTCTGAATATGGTCTAGTACTATATTTAAATCAGACCAGTGAAAAAAATCCATTTTAAGCAGGAAAGAAACATTATTTTATCCCCCAAACAGATTAAACTATACAGATATTCTATGAAAAGAATGTAGATATTTCTACCCTTTCTTGTTTGCTCTTGTTTTTGGGGCAATGAGAGTAGTCATAGTGTTTGTGTGTGTATGTGGATGTTGTGTGGGCCATGAGGAAGATGTGTCAGAGGAATGGGGAGGGGAGCTCGGAGAGGAGGTGAGAAGAACTAAAGACCTAAGAATTAGATTAATTCCTTTAGAGATTCTCTTGCTAAGAAAATTTTCTAATGATGTATTGAATAGCATTCAACTCTCTTTGACTTTCCTCTGTCACTACAATAAATATGTGTGCATGTGTACATCTATGGATACACACACACACACATACCCTCCACATTAGGTATTATTTTTATTTAACAATGGATATTAAAATGATAAAAAAGAGTACTTACCAGTTGCAGGTCTGACCCCAGTGTGAGCGTCTGTGTCAATGGAATTAGACTTAAAGAAGGGAAGACCTGCAGGGCATTGAAATTGATGTGTGAGACAAGAGGTTGTCTGGTTTTACAGTGCTGTCAGTGGAGGATATCCTCAAGTAACCTATACTCCAGTCACAGGTGGATTTACCACGAAGGTAAAGCTTCAGGGCCTCTCACTAACATTGCCCCCTTCCGTGGCCCTAGGAGGCACTCTAGCAATGTGTCAAGTTTAAGGTATTTATCAACTTAAAAATATGTAATTTACTATTATTTCTTATCTAGTTATAAATTATTCACTTTAGTAACTAATTTTACATATCTAACTTTGTATTATTTTTCAAAGAAGGTCCCCAGAGCTTCTAGTTCCTTAAGGAGGGAGGTCAGCTACTGACATGAGTATTGTATAATGTCCATAGACCAAAAAGAGAACTTTAGACTGGTATTATTGTACTATTTCACAAAGTCTAGACGTAGGTAAGGAGAGGTCCTTTTGAACAGAGGAAGGGTGGGAAGAAGGGGGTGGGTAGCCAGGAGACCATGCAGTTTTCATATGTACTTAAATATGTTTCAAAGACAGATTTTACAGTAACACATCAGCTCATCAGCAACAATGAAATTTAAGAAAACCACGAGGAAATCTGCAATTATTTTTATAGATTACTTCTTAATCCCTGCTAGTTCTGGCAAATCCCATACATGATTAAGTCACAGTACTTCAAGGGCATAGATGACCAAGCTGTTTCAATAGGTGTAGCTATTGTTTTTCAGAGTTTACTAGATTTGGTTGCTAAACCAAATTATTATTCAGACAAAAGGAAAAAGAATGAAGATGTGTTGCTTTTCTTGCTCAAAGTTTTGAAAGCAAGTACTTTCTTGTTTTTATTTTCCCCCAAATAAAGCTTTTCTCTCTGTTGCTCAGTCATGAGACTTTGGCTGAATCTTGATTTTAAATCCACTAGTCTTAACATGTTTCCTTTGCTGATCTCTAAATGTTCCCCATTGTAGGACTCTTACCTGATTTGGCTGCTGTTGGTTTAGCAGTGTTGCCTGACCTGGAACAAGCTTTGGTGGAGGAACTACCAAAGCAGGGTTGAGCTGCATATGTGATAACAAATTTTTACAGAAGCAGGGATGTGTTTGAGGTTTTGCATCCATTTATTTCCAGGAGGTAACAAGTTGACCCAAATGCAAAAACATCTGTCTTTAGCCTCTGTGTGTTTTGGAGCAGTTTTAACTCCGTGGAACATTTTGTGCATGACAGGAGATGGAATTGTGGAGCAGAAAAGTGCCAGATCAGGAGGGGTGCTCTGGGGAGGGACAGAGGGTGAGGTAGGGCACGTGGATTTCTGGAGGTAGTTCCTAGGTTCCCATTTCTTTTCTGAAAGTGCTTTCCTCCTTTTCCAGGACATGAAATATATAGTCCACACCTTAGCTCTATACACATTTGCTTTTTCCCAAAGCTTGAAGGTAAGCTGCCATGATTTCTACTGCATTTTCACAAAGCTTCCTAATTTTACCTCGTGCCTGACAAGTCACTTCCTGTAATGGAAATTCTGTCCCCTTCCTGGCCAAGGTATTTTCCTAGTGTATTAAGAATAACTGAATTTTAGGGGTAAAAATCTCCTTGAATCCATATGATCTAGTTGTATTGTTTTATAGAAGAGGGAAGTGAGAAGCAGTGTCACCTGCCAAGGTGATATTTTGAGTTGCAGAGCCTGAACTAGGATCCCTGCAAGTGCTTTTAGTCCTTGAATAAATGAATCCTTCTATTTGTTTTTCTTTGTATTCCATCTGCATTCAGGTGGAAGCTCTCTGGCCAGGTTGACTCTGGTTGGCATTTGCTCTTGGCTGCATCCCCAAGGGCAGTGTGCTGTGGGCCCCCCAGCACTACATTAACCCTTGGATCACTTGGATATATCCTGGAGCTACCAATGACTCTTGATTTCACTTTGGTCTTTTCTCTCAGTTGTAAGAGGTAAGATTGGCACTATCTGTCCTTAGCAGTCCATTTAAGCCTTAAGATTATGTAAGTATAAATTCTGCAAATGTGTTTTCATCCACTACAATCCACTGTCAGCATGGCAGTCAGAGGGATCCTTTTAAAACAACAGTCTGGTGTGTTTACGTCTTTGTTCAATCCGTGGCTTGACTTCTTTTTCAGCCAGGGACAATACAATGGCCTAAAATGCCCTCAGGCCCTGGGCCCCCAGTGCCTCTCTGACCTTCAATCCTACCTGATTTTCTCTTGTTCACTCTCCTACTGTTATTTAGGCTCCTTGCTGTCTCTGGGACACTTAAGTCTGCTTCTTGCCTCAGAGCCTCATCTTCACCTGTTCCCTCTGTCTGGAATGCTTTTTCCCTCATCGTTGGCTCACTTTCTCACCAGCTTCATGTTGTTGCTCGAGCTCAGCTTCTTTTTGAGGCCTAGCCTGACTATTCTTCTGAGTATGCAACCTGTCCCATCTCCAATGTGTACCCTATTCCCAAACTTTTGATTTACTGAAAACAATTGCTAGGCTGCTTTAAGTGTTCGATTCATTTTATATACCTTTATGATAATTCAATAAATTCGTGTACAAATCATTTTTAAAAACCTTGTCTATGTGTCCCGAGTTTTATTTAATAAATACCAATACTATACCTAATAGACATTTTAATGTTACTTCCCACATTCCCTGCACCACTGTTTCTAACTGCGCTCCCAATCTGCATTAACCTACACAGCACTCCTCAGTCTGCTTTGAATGATAGCTGTGCTCCAGGAAAGTTGTATTTGTCTTGAGTCTTTACAAATTTTATAGTAATTTAAATTCACTAGAGACACCTTATTTAGAAAAACCTTTTGACAAACTTCTTTGGTGAAGCGCAAAATCCATGTTTTACAAAGAATTTAACTTCCTAATTTACCTTGTTTAAACATCACATTTTTGTAGACAACTTCTTTAAAGGACAAATGTATATTTGTTTTTGTTTTTGTTTTTGTGGTACGCAGGCCTCTCACTGTTGTGGCCTCTCCCATTGCGGAGCACAGGCTCTGGATGTGCAGGCTCAGCGGCCATGGCTCACGGACCTAGCCACTCTGTGGCATGTGGGATCTTCCTGGACCGGGGCACGAACCTGTGTCCCCTGCATAGGCAGGGGAACTCTCAACCACTGCACCACCAGGGAAGCCCGACAAATGTATATTTGCAATGAAATAAGAAGGAGGTTGGTTATTCATGTTTTGTTCCATCCCCTTCCCCCAAGATCACGCTGTTCAGGTCCTTCATAGAACTAATCATGGTTATAATTTATAATTTAACATTAAAAATATTTTTTTGTATCTATAGCCCTTGTAAACACCATGAAGGATCATGCCTTTTTTTCTTACCATTGTATCTTCAGGAACTAGCACAATATATGGTATACAGAGAGTTTTCAGTAAATATTTGCTGATTGTATGGATGAGTAAGGAAGTGTTAAGTGAGCTTGAGGCCTAACTGAGAATTGTTTCTTTTTGTTCTGCTAATTCATAGTAAATATTAAAAAATTTTTTCTTATTGTCCACACTGAAGCATCTCAAACAAAGGGAAAGTAACTTAGAGACCCAAACCACCCATATTATGTCTATAAAGTATTGAAGGACAGTTGGAATACACGTTTGAATACTAGTGCTCTTTTTTGTTCAAAAAACTGTTATATATGAACAGGTTTTGTGATGAAATGTTCTAAGTAAAAAATATTGACTGCTTTCTAATATTCCCTTACTATTGCATGATTTGGTAGACATTTTAGAGTTTATACAATCTAGATGTTTCATGCTTCCAATTAGAAAAATCAGAATGTTTTAGTTTACATCTTTGGTCATGAGAAAATAATTAGTTGGCAAGAAAATCTTAACTTCTTTTTGGAAGTAGAATCATTATCCACTTTGAGCAGACATAATCTAAAGCATTCCTTTTTCTCCTAATTTCTACCCTATTTCTCTGCCAAAAATAATCAAAATCAATTTATTATTCAAAATAAATCAAATAATCAATAATTTATTATTCAAAAATAAATCAAAATAATAATAAAAATTAATTTATTATAAAATTAATCCACTCAATCCACGATAGATTGGATGTATTTGAACAATGTAAGTACATTGAAATATGCAGTAATACTTCATTAGTTTATCATCTTTCAACTTTGAAAATAAAAACAGGAAACTAAAGGAATGGGTCACGGAGCAGTTTTAGCAGAGGGCAAGTAGAGAGAGAGGTGCAGCTCAGGCTGGTTGGTTCATAAAATATATATTTTGCACTTACTGGTGATGACAGAGTTGATCCTAGAAGACAAAACAGGAGAATCCTGGCCTTCATGTTCAAATTACTACCTGAAACAACAAAATAGTGTTATTCTTTCACTCTTTTTTTTTCTTTTTGAGACAAGGTGGTACTTGAAAAAAAAGAATGCTCTATTTGAAACATGGTCATTTCTGTTCCCTTTTTCTTCAGTAGGCAAAATGTACAGGTGAGACAATATGCAAAGTCCAGTTGATTTCTCTAGTTTCTATGATGAAAAATTTTACCCTTTCATGAGCTGTGAGTTTGTAGTAGGAATTTAAACTTGACTCCAGGAGGCTGGCAACTGAGGGACCAATGAGGACTTAGCTGTCTGTGAAATCATTTGGTTTCCTTCATTTCCCAACACTTCATTAGGTGAGTTATTAGTGGCAGACATCATATTACCCAATGTCTACCATTTGAATAGAGGATATTTCAGGAAGATATACCTTGTGTAATCAAAAAAAAGTGCAGACAATGAAAAATTACAATCCTTCTTCACCTCCATCTCCTTCCCAAATGGCTTCCCAGACATCCCTAGTTTATCATGTATACATGATAAATCAAACATCAAAATATAACTGTGTATGTTAAAAAATAAGACCTATTATGTTTATTGCTCTGAAATTTACTTTTTTACTTAACAAATAATGGATGACCATATATGTCAGTACAGATTTTATTTCATGTATTTAATGACTACTTTATATTACATTTCCTTTTGATGGAAATTTAATCCATTCCCATTTTAATTTGTAATTATAAAAGAGGTACAATGAACATCCTTATAAATTTTTTTCACACACGTGGGAGTATTTCTGTAGGTATTATTCCTAGAAGTACTGTAGTAAAGGATATGTATGTTTTATTTAAGTTTCAATAAGTATGGCCAAATTTCCTTCCAGAAAAGTTGAATGGTGTACTTTATTTTAAATGGGGAAAAATCTACTTTAATCTAAGCAAAATGCAGGGATCCACTGAGGTTTCTTTCACAGAAAGAACAATGAGGTGCTCACCATAGGTTTTCAGGTCACCAGACTTCCCCTGGAGTTTTTGAGATATGTCTCTTCTCTAACGACTTATATATGGATGGAGGTGGGGTCTGTTCAACAAATTTTGAGTCCAATCAAAGATAAATCTGTGTCATGCTAGGATTTCACATGGAAGACCATCTTAGTTCCTATTTTTTGTTGGCCATTCTGTGCTGAACAGGGATCGAACATGTGCCCCCTGCAGTGGAAGGGTGGAGTGTTAACCATTGCATCACAGGGAAGCCCCATGGAAAGCCATCTTAGATTTGGCTAGTTTTAGGGGACAGAATGTCTGTCTGAGACGATGAGTTGTTCCCAAAACCTTTTCTGTAATTATTCATTACACAATCAACTTTTGTTACTGTCTGGTAAGAATGGGAGAAACACAAAGGTTAACCCGTATATGCTTGGTAAATGTAATCCTAGGAGTATTCACAGGTACGAAGGGGAGCGTGGTTAATTTTGTTGGGGACAGACAGCAGAGAAACCCAGTAGAGGAGGTGACCTTTGAACTAGGTTTTGAAGAATAAAAATAATCCATTCATTAAGAATGCAAGGAGAGCGGAACAAGTGTTACACATGAAGGAGAGATGTTATTGTTGCTTATCACTGGAACCAAATGAGGTGAGGCTAGCAGTGAAAGGTTGGAGAGATACCTAATTTTAATCACCTGTAGTATTTTTGATTGTTTGCTTCTATTATTTTTTTTGGCTCTTGATCAGACATTATCTCACACAGCTCCTTCATTATTTCCTGACTGTATGTTTCTCTTGAAATAGATGGAGAGTTCCTGGGGCCTTGTCTTATATTTCTTTAGTGTCTTCTATATTAATAACTTTGTAGAGCAGCAGATGGTCACTGCATGTTGATGGATAAATGGTAGAGGTATATACTCTAGGGAGTTGGAGCAAGGTAGAGTTCAGAGAAGAGATGAGACTTTAAGTGGATTTGAAGGATATATATGATTGATGGGAAGGATATATATGATTGGTAAAGAAGGTGAAAGTAAGAGGAACAATGAAACATAAGAGCTGAAGTATGTGGAAGGGAAGCAACTTTATGTTCTCACAGGCTTTCATAGACATATTCATTCATTCTTTTTTTTTGTGGTACGTGGGCTTCTCACTGTTGTGGCCTCTCCCATTGCAGAGCCCAGGCTCCGTATGCACACACTCAGTGACCATGGCTCATGGGCCCAGCTGCTCCGCAGCATGTGGGATCTTCCTGGACCAGGGCACGAACCCGTTTCCCCTGCATTGGCAGGTGGATTCTCAACCACTGCGTCACCAGGGAAGCCCTTCATTCTTTTGCTCAGTGAATTCATTCTTCCAACCCATTATTTAGCATATATTCACTCTATGTTTTGCTAACATTGTTTCAGTTCCTGGGGATAAAACAGTGAATGGAAAGGGCAAAAATCCTTGCCCTTAAAGAGCTTACATTTTGTGGGGGAACATTAAATAGTCAAGCCTCATTGAGTGTGGGGGAGCCCACCACACTGGGGAATCCCCTCTCCCCTGGGCATTATTTTCAGTGAATGTGTAGGGGAAGGGACTTTCTTAAATATATATATTTTTTTCTTTTTTGGAAGAGGCAGAGTTGAATTTTATGCCACTGTTTTTCCTCGGCTTAGGTGAAGAGACGGGTTCTATTCCCAATCTAGAGTATGGTGCTAATGAATAGCTCATTTGAATTGAATCACTGTGTGACTATCTGGACATCAGGTGATTCAGGGATCTGACAGTGCATCAAATGCCTGTTGCAGACATGTCTCCAGCCCCAAGCTAGAATGGGACATGCCCTAGCTTGGAAAATGAGCAGTCAGTAGACTTTGGCCAAAATAAACAAGGGAAATTAAGAAGGGTGAGTAATTTCTTAGACAAGGAATTTTAAGTTTGAAAGCTGATAACTTGCAGTAACAAAATTATGCAGGTGTGTGTCAAGAAATATATACTATAAAAGGGGAAAATTCCTCAATCATTCAAAAACTGAGAGACATCAGCAAAAACAGTGAGGTAATTTATTTTTCTTAAGTGACTTGATATGAGGATTCATTAAAGTGTTTTGTGAACTACAGGTGACACCTAGCCCTGTAGGTCTAAACATTTCTTGATGTTTTTTTATTGGTTTTAGTTTTAAGTTTCTTTGGTTTATGGAATATTTTGAGAATCTGATTGAATCTATACACCATCTCCTCAGAAAAAAGGCACATATGCCCGTGAACACAATGTGTATCAGACAACACATGTGTTTCATGGATGTCCTGAGAGCCTAACTGTGAAGACCTAGGTTAAGAGTCTCTGGTTTAGAAGAATCCTGGTGAAACCTCTTTTGTGTGACCCCTGAACTTTCTAGGATTTCTCAAGCCAAGTAATGTACCCTCTTCCCAACTCCATTACACCCAATGAATGTGGGAAGATAGGAATTACCCAGACCCAAGGCACTCTTTGTGAATCCCAGTCTAAGAGGACCCGTTCGGCAATGAAAAGATAAAGTAGACTGGAAACCTCTTTTTCTCCTTCTACCACTTGATCATTCAATCACAGTATTAAAAGGATTTGAGACACATGATTGCTATTTATTATTGTGATATTGTGATAACGTAATTGAATAATTAAGTAAATTAATAGTTAGAAACTGCAGTCAGCATTCCCTGGTGCAGAATAATTCCAACAACACCTATTAAATATAAACCTAAATTGTTCTAGCCCAGACATTGTACTAGATGCTAGGGTACAAAAGTGAATAAGACAGAATACCTGCTTACATTCTTATGGGAAATACGGCCAGTATCAATCACTGTATAATGTGAAGGTGAAATGGAAATATGCACTGGATGTCAGAAAAGAGCCTTAGTGGATTTTCATCTTGTTTCTCTAAATTTGTTCATGATATTCCCTCTGCCTAGAGTCTCCCGTTTCATTTCTGGCTGTCAATGTTCTACTCATTCTTAAAGATCCTTCTTTATGCCACAATTGTCATTGTCTTTCTGCCCCTAATTTGGAGTCAGGATTTCTTTTCCTTCCCTGAAACTCTATTTTAACTAATGAATTTCATATTTATTTTATTCTACTTTGGCTGATGCTACAGTTATTTGTGTTCTTATTTTGAGATATTAGAGTTAAAGGAAGATCTTGTGTCTTGTTCATTTTGTATTCTTTGTACAACCCAGCAAAGTATCTTGCATGTGGTAGAGCAATAAATATGAGTTGAATTGAGTTATCACTTGCTTGACTTTGTAAATTTACAAAATTCTTTAAAATTGTTGACCAGTTCATACTACCCAGAGGAAATTAGGGTATATGCTTGAAAACCTTCTGTAGAGCCACTTTTCTATGGAGTGGTTTGATGAATGTCAGAAGGACAGCCACTGAATTAAGTATATCTAAAATTCTACTAAATAGAAAAAACTATATAGGTTTATTACTAATCTCTTGAAGTTTTTTTCAGGTTGGGTATCAGGAAAATATGTCCAGACATCTTGGGAGAATGGGTTGGCCATTGGTCATAGGTGATAAAGTTCAGTATGTAATGTCGTTAGAAATACTGGATACATTATATCAAATTTCCACATTCATCAGGGTTGAGCTCAACACGTTGTGGTAACATTGTACTCTGTTTATGTGGGAAAATTTCAACTCACCATTAAAAGTACACTCTTATGGATTTAAAAATAGCAGGCTTTGTTGTAGATGATTTTTCAGAATGAGAAAGAATGTCCTGCAAATGGTCACAAATGAGGATGCTGAGGGGAGAAATGAGAGATGTGGTACTAGTATAAGGATTAATTCATGTTTTCAGTGTTTGGATGGTGGTATGATGGTTTAGATAATAAGGTTGTGGAATGGTGTTGGGAATTTACGTAGTTTCAGAGTCGAAACAATACTGACAATTAGGTAGTTAGTTTCAGTTTTGTAGGAGTATCAGGAAAATATATAGTTTTAAAGGGAAATGCAAGGTCAGTATTTGATTCTGTGGTGCCATAGGAGATTCTGTGTTTCAAAGTTAGACAAAGAGCCAGTTTAAGATTAGGTGCCATCATAGGGAAATATTTTTGTTTCAAAGTAATTGTTATAGGTGCCAGCTTTGGGGCTGTTTTGGATGGGGTGGTTTGTTTTATAGTTATAGCTGATGTTAGTATGGGGATTATGGTTAAAACTTAGTTGTAGATGTGGTGGTGGTGGTAGAAGTTGCTTTAGAAGCAGTGGTAGCAGGGACAGTGAAAGTTATAGTACTAGTTTGTATTTGAGGGTGAGAGCTTGCAAATGAAAATATTAGATCTGGATTTGGGTTTTGATAGAGGAGCAGGGGAGGAAAAATTTCTTTTTGGTGAGATTGAGTTTGTCCAGGTCTTTTGTTGATTTGTTTGAAGTTTGGTGTTGTCAGGTATTTTTTGAGGTGGCTTCTAAAGTTTTTTATAAATAGCAGATTTTGGAAAATACTTTGATAGCTCAGGGCTTGATTGACTATGGGGTTTTATATGAGTTTTTGAGAGCAAGTTCCTGACTGAATAGCTGTTTTAAGAAGAGCTCTGGCCAGGACAATTCGTTGCCTAATAGCTGCTCTTGGATGACTATATGGAAAGACAACACCTAATTAAGTAGATATTTCTGGATGCATTTTAGATGGGTTGGTTCTTTGCTTATTAACTATTCTTGAATAGTTTTGTGTACATCCAGGTCTCAGCTGAACAGCTTTTTTTTGGACCAGCTATGGACAGGGAAATGCTTTCCTGATGTTAGTTTTTTGAGAGTTTGTTTAGAGGCAGCTGTTTTTGGATGAGTACTGGCTTGTTTTAGATGAGTTTGTTTGAGGTAGCTCCTTACTGAATAGCTTCTTTGGATGAGAGAATTCTTTGCAGATAAACTTGTCTTGGAAGAATTTGTATAGAGCTAGGTCCTGGCTAAACAGCTGCCTTTGGATGAGCCTTGGAAGAGAAAGCTTTTTTCTGACAAGGTGATTTCAGATGAGTTTGTATAGAATTAGATCTTGAATAAACATTTGTTTGGGGGTGAATTTTGGATGGTAAACTTCTCTGTTGATTAGCTGGTCTCCAGTGAATTTATATAGAGCCAAGTCTTGTCTGAACAGTTATTTCTGGATAAGTTTAGGTTGGGCCAATTTTTTACTCATCAGCTGGTTTTGGAAGAAGTTGAATTTGATCAGAGTTTTATAGAGATGAATTTGACCTGAAAGCATGTGAATTGGACTATGCTCTTTGCTTGGTTCTACCTTTCTTTTGCTGACTGTCATGAAATTGATCAGAGACAAGGGTAAGCATAACAAACTATCACTGAATCTTAGAAGAGAAACAAGTGGGTAAACTGGTAATAGTGTGTTTATTTGACCCTCATTTTACTGGGAGTTCTAAGCTAGCTCTCATTTGGCTACATAATTTAGCTGTGTGAATTTCTTGATTGTACACCCCAGGCCAAATACTCCAAACAACTTCCTAGCTGTGTTTTAAAATCACCAGATGTCAAGAATGTCCTTAAGTGTCTCTTGTTGGACAATTGTCAATTGTCTGGCCTAGGTAGTTTATGTTAACTGTTATGAGAACCTGTTGATGTGGGGTGGGGAGGAATTTCTTGTCTTGGGGCTTGTTTTAGCAGCTGGTTCCACACTGTGTCCTCATCCCCTTACCCTAAGCCCAATTGAGTTCTAGTCTTATAACTAATTAATTATTCAAACAAATGTCTATTGGGTATTTACTATTTTTCAGACAATGAGGATTGACCTTGAAGGTTGCCAATTTGCTATCTCTGATTTAATATGAGAATAGACAAGGCCCAAGATTCAATCATGCCTAAGGCCAACATCTTGAAGTGTGGATGGAGGTAGAGAAGTCAGCACAAGAGATTGAGAAGGAGCAGAACCACAGGAGAAAACCTTCGAGAGGGTGGTTTTACACAAGGCAAAGTAAGAGTTTTTGGAGAACGGCAAAGTGATCAAAGTGTGGGGAATTGCTAAGAGGTCAAGTACAATAATGACTGAAATAAGTCCATTTAAATTAGCAGCAAATAAGTCTTTGGTGAACTGAGGAAATCGTGCCCAGGGGTGAAAGGTGAATCAGAGCAGGGTGAGAGGTAAAGATGTGGACACAGGATGATGGGATGTCTGTAGACAACTCAGCCTTTTGAAGACTTCAGCTGTGAATTGGTGAAGAAATAAAGGAATAGAGGCCCTGGGAAGGCAGGGTGTTTTTGTAACTAGAGCACAAATGGAGGGATTGATCTTTTACTGGGCCATTTTAACAGGAATAAAGACAAAGAAGATGGGAACAGATGCACCATTTGTAGATGTGGTAGCAATAAATTGAAGGAATCAATCTGATGACTGCTGTTTGCTCTGTAAAATATTAGGCAAGTTCATTTACTAAGAGCTGAGGGAGAAGGGAAAGAGATGGAAATTTTAGGCTAGAGAATATGTAACATAATCCTTTTGAAACATAATCCTTTGGTACCCTCCGAGATACAAAAGTCTTTCTGTGTCCCCTGTTTCTTGTTTATAGAAAAAAGCTTTAGTCTCCTAGACCTTCCCTGAGTTCCAAAGAGCAGATTCAAAGTTACTAACTAGGAAAGTGAAGGAACACAGAAACAAAGGAAAAGCAAGTTCAACATATTTTTTCCCAAGATTGTTAGGTTAAATTAATGCCTTGATTTATGACCCCAAACTGTTGAGATAATGTTCTGTGGCTTCAACCAACTGGCCCCAAGCAGACTTAAAATTGATGACACAGGGAGAGTCAATTAAGAACTGAACCTCCCGAACCATCATGAAAGCTCTAAATAAATTATAAAGTGCCTCAATCATCGCCTTTGCTATCTCCTAGAAAGAAGTTAAGGGATCATAAGACCATGATTTACTAGTTTACTTTACAGGAACACATAGATCAGTCGTGATCAACAATGACACATCGAGTCAAAAAACGGTGTCAGGAAGTCTGCAACTGAGGTCTTATCAGGAAGCTAAAATCACAAAGAACCCCCTCCTCTTTACCCTTTATGCCTTTAAAACCCTTGAGCCCCTGGCCAGCTAGCAAGGTGGATTTGAGACAAGCCTCCGTTTCCCATCTTCTGGGTTGGTGGCTGCAACTAATAAACCTTTCTCTGCTCCACACTTTGACTTTTCTGTTTGCTTGGACTCACTGTGCATCAAGCGCATGGACTTGGGTTCAACAACACTTGGGAGTGTGAGTGAGCATGCTGACTAGAGACTAGTGGTCTGGGGCAAGCATTTCTAGTAATTCCAGTTGTGCGATCATTTCCAGTAGCTCTCAGCCTCTTGGTTACAGTGGCGTGGTTCAGATGGTTGTGTTTTCAGTGGGATGCCTTCATTATTATGGACACTTAGTCATGGTGTTGAGGATAGTCAAAACTTCATGGCAAGTATGGACCTAGCTAGGGATCCTCACCTGAGATTATTCTTCCTCAGGTCTCTTCCTCACCCCTAATCCTTCCAGCTGATTACCTCTCCTTCTTTAACTGAAACAACATGGAGGAAATCAAAGACATTATAGGGGAACTCTCTTTTCTTCTCAGCCTACTTGTACGTGGACTCATCTCTTTCTTGTTACGATGGAAGAAGTATCCTTACTCCTACTAACGGACCACTCCTCTACATTTGTTCTGGATCCCATTCTTTTTTACTATCTTAAGTACTTCACTTTTTTCAGTTATCTTCCTATCTCTTTTTCTTGGATCGTTTCTATCAGCATACCAACATGACCTACATTAAGAAACATAAAAAAAAACTCTCTTGACTCTACAGATTCATCCAGCAGCTGCCTTATTTTTTTGACTCCAATTCCATAAATAGGAATTGTTTGCATTTTCTATCTCTGTTTCTTCACCTCCTATTTACTCATTTCACAGCTGCTACCATTCCTATGACTCCATTAAAACTGCTAATTACCTTCAAGTTGCCAGAGATAAGGGACACTATTTGGTCTTCATTCTGTTCTGCCTTTTGGTGGCGTTTCTACTATTAACCACTGCCTCTTTCTTGAAATACTTTCCCTTTCCCTCTGGGCTTCCATGATACCACTCTCCTGGTTTTGCTGTTACCTCCCTGATTGTTCCTTCTAGTTTTCTGAATTATCTTCAGAAAAGTGAGAGTGCCTCACTATTTACAATAGCAGGACATGGAAGCAACCTAAATGTCCATCGATGGAGGAATGGATAAAGAAGATGTGGTACCTATATACAATGGACTGTTACTCAGCCATAAAAAAGAATGAAATAATGCCATTTGCAGCAACATGGATGGACCTAGAGATTGTCATACTGAGTGAAGTCAGACAGAGAAAGGCAAATACCATATGAGATCACTTATATGTGGAATCTAAAAAAAATGGTACAAATGAACCTATTTACAAAACAGAAATGGAGTCACAGATGCAGAAAACAAACCTATGGTTACCAAGTGTAAAAGTGGGAGGATGGATAAATTGCGAGATTGTGATTGACATATATACACTACTATATATAAAATAGATAACTAATAAGGACCTACTGTATAGCACAGGGAACTCTACTCAATAGTCTGTAATGACCTATATGGGAAAAGAATCTAAAAAAGAGTGGATGTATGTATTTGTATAACTGATTCACTTTGCTGTACAGCAGAAATTAACACAATATTGTAAATCAACTCTACTCCAATAAAGATTAATTAAAATGTAAAAAAAGAAAAAAAAGAAAAGTGAGAGTGCTTCAAGGTGTAGACCTGAGCTTTCTTCCCTTGCCTTCTCATTCATTCTCTTCCCTTCCCTTTTCATCTCTTCTCCCAACTCTCTCCCTATATGATCTCACTCAATTCCATGTTTTTAAATAAAATTCAAATGCTTATAACTCTCATATTTATATTTTCCCCCAGATTTTTCCTATGAGTTCTTACCTCTATATCTAATGAACTACTTGAGATCTCTATCTGGACAGTAGTCATCTTGAACATAATGTGCTTCAAGCTGAATACTTAATTGAACTCCTCTCAGTCTCATTTTTCCTCAAGTCTTCACTATCTTGGTAATTGGCACCACTGCGACCCAGTTATCCAGGTCAAACACTGAAGGTTTTTAATTTAACCCTCTTTGGCGTGTCCTGTAGGTACTACTTCTAAAATATTGATATATCCCAAACCTCTCAAATTTTCTCCAAATCTGTTTTTTTCCCCAAGTCTTATCTAGTACTGGGTTTTTCAACCTTGTTACCATTGACATTATGGACCAGGTATTTCTTTTGTTTTCAGGGAGACAATCTTGTGCATTGTAGGATGTTTAGCAGCATCCTAGGCCTCTACTCACTAGGTGTCATTACTGCCCCTCCAGTTTTGACAAAAAAATCTCAAGATGTTGCTAAATGTTTCCTGGGGGGGCAATATTGTACCCACTTAAGAACCACTGATCTAGTAGTTTAAGACACCATGACCTCTAGCATGAATCGCTGCAGTAACCTCCAAACTAATCTCTTGGCTCTTACCCCTGCCTCCTTGTCCTGGGTATCATTACCTGATGGCTGTGATGACTTTTTCACTAATCCCCTGCTTCCACTCTTATTCGCCTACTGTTCACTTTCCATCCAGTCACTATTTAAAATGTCATTCAGATAATGTCCTGCCTTATTTAGCATGCTTAGTGACTTTTCATTGAATTTTGAGTAAAATAAAAACTCATTATTATGGTCTACAAAATCTTTTAAAAATATTTTATTTCTTAAATTAAAAATAACTTAAAATAATTTAGTTTCTGTTAACCTCGTCTGGTACAAGTCTTCCTGTAGTTCACTGTGTTCTTGCCATTTTGGACTCCTTTCTATTCTCAAACATGTCAGAGAGTTTGCCTTTGCTTTTCTATCTGTCTGAAATTTTGGGCCCCTAGATGTTTGCTTGGCTGGTTCCTTTTCCATTTTTAAGACTTGGCTTAAATGTCTTATTTTCAGAGAGGCCTTTTCCGGAACACTCTATCGTCCAAGGAAGTGCTTGCTACCCATCACTTTTCATCACATCTCCCTGCTTACTTCCTTTACAGTACTAACCACCACTTCCAATGACCTTGTTTATGTGCTATTTAGTGACTAGAATGCAAGTTTCATGGAAGTGAGGGCATTGACCTTTCCATGGCCATCTTTCTGCCCAGCACATAATAAGCACTTGATAAATATTTATTAAATAAATGAATGACACAATTTGTTGTAGTGGAAAGTGCACTGGCATGCTAGAATCAGATATTTGAATTTGAATCCTGTCTTTGTTATTTACTGGCTGGGTATCCCTAGACAAATTAAAGAATATTGCTAGTCTTAAATTTTCATATATAAAATAGGTATTTTTGTCTTCATCTTATAGAATTGAAGGTTTGTATGGCTGTGAACATCTAGCAGTATGCTGGGTAGTAGATACTTAATATTTATTTTCACTTTGGAGTCTGAGAGCCAAGGCTTAAACTGACAGCAGATGGTGTCTGTGGGAAAGACGTGTTCATTGAGTCCCTTTGCTTCTCGCTTTAAGCAATAATAGGTCACTTCTTCATAAAAGGTGAGGGGCTTCTCTCTCTCCATCCGCCATCACTGCTGGTTCTCTACTTCTTGATCAGAGGTGTGTGTTTTCTAAGCATGTGTGGGATATGGACTCTCAGCATCACTGGGGGTCAATTTTCCTGGGGACTCCCCTATTGCCTGGGTCTCAAATATTCACTAGAGAATATCCACAGATTAGAAGCGTTACAGGGAACAAGTTAGGTAACCCAACTCTGGGATCCTACCCTCTGTCTCTTTCAATCTAATAGCAGGGTATTCAGATGTTTTTGACATATTAATATTCAGAGTTATTTTGTCCTCTCTTTGCTTACATCCTTCCATTGTAGCCCTCAATTCTATCTTTGCATATTCAAAAAATATTGTTAAAAGAAGGAACAGTTTTATCTTTAAAAGGAATGCTACTCCCTCTAAAACTCAAACTGCAGCCAGCCTTAAAAGTAACATATATTTCCCCTTCTACATTTGTAACTCAGTGGAGAAATAAAGTTAATAGATCATTAATGAGTTCTGTTCCTAATATATGCCCAACACTGACATAAAGGGGAAAACAAGAAGGAAAACAGTAAAATATCCAAGTGTTCTTTAAAGGCTGTTTTAGAAATTATCTGACAAAGTTGTGGCGTTTGTTCAGGGAAACTACGTGAGGATGCTTCTTATTGTTCTTGTTCAGCATAGTCCCTTGGTCAGCATAGTAAGGTAAAGGACTGTTTACCTCTAGGTAGCTCCTGGGTGATCTGTTTGTCTTGGAAGATAGGGATCTGCAACCAGATGCTTTCACTTTGGAGAAGAGAATCTTGCTTCTAATGTAGTTGATCTTCAGAAACTAAGTCTGGATAATATCTCTTTATTTTGTTGAAGCCTGTTGCTGATGATATCCATACTCTTTTAGCATATCCATACTCTTCTATATTCTTTGTATGGGCTATTATATATAAATAATATAGTTCACATGTTAAAAAGTGAGATTAAATTACATCCTGCATCACTGCTACTTAAAACATGATGCAGTGTGCCATTTGCTGTCACTTCTAAATTCCGGATTTTTAGATTGTAACTTTTAAAGAGACCGAGTTTCCCCCCGACCCCCGACAAAAAATAAAGTAACAGGGCTTCCTTGGTGGCGCAGTGGTTGAGAGTCCGCCTGCCGATGCAGGGGACACAGATTCGTGCCCCGGTCCGGGAAGATCCCACGTGCCGCAGAGCGGCTGGGCCCGTGAGCCATGGCCGGAGCCTGTGCTCCACAACGGGAGAGGCCACAACAGTGAGAGGCCCGCGTACAGCAAAAAAAAAAAAAAAAAAAAAACATAAAGTAACAAAGCAAGTGTGCAAACAAGCAAACAAACAAAACCAAACACACACCACCAGAATCTGCACTTCAGGAAGGCTGCAACCAGAGGGTGCAGCTGTTAAGGCCAGGCTGTAAAATTTACGTTGAACAGTTTTTCTTTTTCTTTATTATTATTTTTTTTACATCTTTATTGGAGTATAATTGCTTTACAATGGTGTGTTAGTTTCTGCTTTATAACAAAGTGAATCAGTTATACATATACATATGTTCCCATATCTCTTCCTTCTTGTGTCTCCCACCCTCCTACCCTCCCTCTCCCACCCCTCTAGGTGGTCACAAAGCACTGAGCTGATCTCCCTGTGCTATGCGGCTGCTTCCCACTAGCTATCTATTCTATGTTTGGTAGTGTATATGTGTCCATGCCAATCTCTCACTTTGTCACAATTTACCCTTCACCCTCCCCATATCCTCAAGTCCATTCGCTAGTAGGTCTGTGTCTTTATTCCTGTCTTACCCCTAGGTTCTTCATGACATTTTCCCCTTAAATTCCATATATATGTGTTAGCATATGGTATTTGTCTTTCTCTTTCTGACTTACTTCACTCTGTATGACAGACTTTAGGTCCATCCACCTCATTACAAATAGCTCAATTTTATTTCTCTTTATGGCTGAGTAATATTCCATTTTATATATGTGCCAAATCTTCATTATCCATTCAACCGATGATGGACACTTAGGTTGTTTCCATCTCTTGGCTATTGTAAATAGAGCTGCAATGAACATTTTGGTACATGACTCTTTTCGAATTATGGTTTTCTCAGGGTACATACCTAGGAGCAGGATTGCTAGGTCATATGGTAGTTCTATTTGTAGTTTTTTTTTTTGCAGTACACGGGCCTTTCATGTTTGTGGCCTCTCCCATTGCAGAGCACAGGCTCTGGATGTGCAGGCTCAGTGGCCATGGCTCACGGGCGTAGCTGCTCCACAGCATGTGGGATCTTCCCGGACCGGGGCACGATCCTGTGTCCCCTGCATCGGCAGGCGGACTCTCAACCACTGCACCACCAGGGAAGCCCTATTTGTAGTTTTTTAAGGAACCTCCATACTGTTCTCCATAGTGGCTGTACCAATTCACATTCCCACCAACAGTGCAAGAGTGTTCCTTTTCTCCACACACTCTCCAGCATTTATTGTTTCTAGATTTTTTGATGATGGCAATTCTGACTGGTGTGAGACGATATCTCATTGTAGTTTTGATTGGTGTTTCTCTAATGATTAATGATGAGCATTCTTTCATGTGTTTGTTCACAGTCTGTATATATTCTTTGGAGAAATGTCTATTTAGGTCTTCTGCCCATTTTTGGATTGCGTTGTTTGTTTTTTTGTTATTGAGTTGCAAGAGCTGCTTGTAAATTTTGGAGATTAATTCTGTGTCAATTGCTTCATTTGCAAATACTTTCTCCCATTCTGAGGGTTGTCTTTTGGTCTTGTTTATGGTTTCCTTTGTTGTACAAAAGCTTTTAAGTTTCGTTATGTCCCATTTGTTTATTTTTTATTTTTATTACGATTTCTCTAGGAGGTGGGTCAAAAAGCATCTTGCTGTGATTTATGTCATAGAGTGTTCTGCCTATGTTTTCCTCTAAGAGTTTTAGAGTGTCTGGCTTTCCATTTAGGTCTTTAATCCATTTTGAGTTTATTTTTTTGTATTGTGTTAGGGAGTGTTCTAATTTCATTATTTTCCATGTAGCTGTCCTGTTTTCACAGCATCACTTATTGAAGAGGCTGTCTTTTCTCCATCATATATTCCTTCCTCCTTTACCAAAAATAAGGTGACCATATGTGCGTGGGTTTATCTCTGGGCTTTCTATCCTGTTCCATTGATCTATGTTTCTGTTTTTTTTTTTTTTTTTTTTTTTTTCTTTTTCGGTACGAGGGCCTCTCACTGTTGTGGCCTCTCCCATTGCGGAGCACAGGCTCCAGACGCGCAGTCTCAGCGGCCATGGCCCACGGGCCCAGCCGCTCCACGGCATGTGGGATCCTCCCGGACCGGGGCACGAACCCGTGTCCCCTGCATCGGCAGGCGGACTCCCAACCACTGTGCCACCAGGGAAGCCCGCTATGTTTCTGTTTTTGTGCCAGCACCATACTGTTTTTTTTTTACATCTTTATTGGAGTATAGTTGCTTTACAACGGTGTGTTAGTTTCTGCTTTATAACAAAGTGAATCAGTTATACATCTACATATGTTCCCATATCTCTTCCCTCTTGCAGCTCCCTCCCTCCCACCCTCCTTATCACACCTCTCTAGGTGGTCACAAAGCACTGAGCTGATCTCTGTGTGCTATGTGGCTTCTTCCCACTAGCTATCTATTCTATGTTTGGTAGTGTATATATGTCCATGCTAATCTCTTACTTTGTCACAGCTTACCCTTCCCCCTCCCCATATCCTCAATTCCATTCTCTAGTAGGTCTGTGCCTTTTTTCCTGTCTTACCCCTAGGTTCTTCATGACATTATTTTCCCGCCTTAGATTCCATATATATGTGTTAGCATATGGTATTTGTCTCTCTTTCTGACTTACTTCACTCTGTATGACAGACTCTAGGTCTATCCACCTCATTACAAATAGCTCAATTTACTTTCTTTTTATGGCTGAATAATATTCCACTGTATATATGTGCCAAATCTTCGTTATCCATTCATCCGATGATGGACACTTAGGTTATTTCCATCTGCTGGCTATTGTAAACAGAGCTGCAATGAACATTTTGGTACATGACTCTTCGAATTATGGTTTTCTCAGGGTATATGCCCAGTAGTGGGATTGCTAGGTCATATGGTAGTTCTATTTGCAGTTTTTTAAGGAATATCCATACTATTCTCCATAGTGGCTGTACCAATTCACATTCCCACCAGCAGTGAAAGAGTGTTCCATTTCCTCCACAACCTCTCCAGCATTTTTTAAAGTTTTTTTTAATTGCTGAGGTTTCTTTTAATTATTTATTTTTATTCTTGGCTGTGTTGGGTCTTCGATTCTGTGCAAGGGCTTTCTCTAGTTGTGGCAAGCAGGGGCCACTCTTCATTGTGGTGTGTGGGCCTCTCACTGTCGTGGCCTCTCTTGTTGCAGAGCACAGGCTCCACACGTGCAGGCTCAGTAGTTGTGGCTCACGGGCCTAGTTGCTCCGTGGCATGTGGGATCTTCCCACACTAGGGCTCGAACCTGTGTCCCCTCCATTAGCAGGCAGTTTCTCAACCACTGCTCCACCAGGGAAGCCCTCTCCAGCATTTATTGTTTCTAGGTTTTTTGATGATGGCCATTGGGACCAGTGTGAGTTGGTATCTCATTGTAGTTTTGATTTGCATTTCTCTAATGATTAATGATGTTGAACATTCTTTCATGTGTTTGTTGGCAGTCTGTATATATTCTTTGGAGAAATGTCTATTTAGGTCTTCTGCCCATTTTTGGATTGGGTTGTTTGTTTTTTTGTTATTGAGCTGCATGAACTGCTTATAAATTTTGGAGATTAATCCTCTGTCAGTTGCTTCATTTGCAAATATTTTCTCCCATTCTGAGGGTTGTCTTTTGGTCTTGTTTTTGGTTTCCTTTGCTGTACAAAAGCTTTGAAGTTTCATTAGGTCCCATTTGTTTATTTTGTTTTTATTTCCATTTCTCTAGGAGGAGGGTCAAAAAGGATCTTGCTGTGATTTATGTCATAGAGTGTTCTGCCTATGTTTTCCTCTAAGAGTTTGATAGTTTCTGGCCTTACATTTAGGTCTTTAATCCATTTTTAGCTTATTTTGTGTATGGTGTTAGGGAGTGATCTAATCTCATACTTTTACATGTATCTGTCTAGTTTTCCCGGCACCACTTATTGAAGAGGCTGTCCTTTCTCCACTGTACATTCCTGCCTCCTTTATCAAAGATAAAGTGACCATATGTGCGTGGGTTTATCTCTGGGCTTTCTACCGTGTTGCATTGATCTATCTTTCTGTTTTTGTGCCAGTACCATACTGTCTTGATTACTGTAGCTTTTTAGTATAGTCTGAAGTCAGGGAGCCTGATTCCTCCAGCTCCGCTTTTCATTCTCAAGATTGCTTTTACTATTTGGGGTCTTTTGTGTTTCCATACAAATTGTGAAATTTTTTTGTTCTAGTTCTGTGAAAAATGCCAGTGGTAATTTGATAGGGATTGCATTGAATCTGTAGATTGCTTTGGGTAGTAGAGTCATTTTCACAATGTTGATTCTTCCCATCCAAGAACATGGTATATCTCTCCATCTATTTGTATCATCTTTAATTTCTTTCATCAGTGTCTTATAATTTTCTGCATACAGGTCTTTCGTATCCTTAGGCAGGTTTATTCCTAGATATTTTATTCTTTTTGTTGCAATGGTAAATGGGAGTGTTTTCTTGATTTCACATTCAGATTTTTCATCATTAGTGTATAAGAATGCCAGAGATTTCTGTGCATTAATTTTGTATCCTGCTACATTGCCAAATTCATTGATTAACTCTAGTAGTTTTCTGGTAGCTTCTTTAGGATTCTCTGTGTATAGTATCATGTCATCTGCAAACAGTGACAGCTTTAATTCTTCTTCTCTGATTTGGATTCCTTTTATTTCCTTTTCTTCTCTGATTGCTGTGGCTAAAACTTCCAAATCTATGTTGAATAAGAGTGGTGAGAGTAGGCAACCTTGTCTTGCTCCTGATCTTAGTGGAAATGCTTTCAGTTTTTCACCATTGAGGACGATGTTGGCTGTGGGTTTGTCATATATGGCCTTTATTATGTTGAGGAACGTTCGCTCTATGCTTACTTTCTGCAGGGTTTTTATCATAAGTCAGTGTTGAATTCTGTCGAAAGCTTTCCCTGTATTTATTGAGATGATCATATGGGTTTTCTCCTTCATTTTATTAATATGGTGTATCACGTTGACTGATTTGCGTATATTGAGGAATCCTTGCATTCCTGGAATAAACCCCACTTGATCATGGTGTATGATCCTTTTAATGTGCTGTTGGATTCTGTTTGCTAATATTTTGTTGAGGATTTTTGCATCTATGTTCATCAGTGATATTGGCCTGTAGTTTTCTTTCTTTGTGACATCCTTGTCTGGTTTTGGTATCAAGGTGATGGTGGCCTCATAGAATGAGTTTGGGGGTGTTCCTCCTTCTGCTATATTTTGGAAGAGTTTGAGAAGGATAGCTGTTAGCTCTTCTCTAAGTGTTTGATAGAATTCGCCTGTGAAGCCATCTGGTCCTGGGCTTTTGTTTGTTGGAAGATTTTTCATCACAGTTTCAATTTCAGTGCTTGTGATTGGTCTGTTCATATTTTCTATTTCTTCCTGATTCAGTCTTGGCAGGTTGTGCATTTCCAAGAATTTGTCCATTTCTTCCAGGTTGTCTAATTTATTGGCATAGTGTTGCTTGTTGTAATCTCTCATGATGTTTTGTATTTCTGCAGTGTCAGTTGTTACTTCTCCTTTTTCATTTCTAATTCCATTAATTTGAGTCTTCTCCCTTTTTTTCTTGATGAGTCTGGCTAATGGTTTATCAATTTTGTTTATCTTCTCAAAGAACCAGCTTTTAGTTTTATTGATCTTTGCTGTCGTTTCCTTCGTTTCTTTTTCATTTGTTTCTGATATGATTTTTATGATTTCTTTCCTTGTGCTATCTTTGGGGTTTTTTTGGTTCTTCTTTCTCTAATTGCTTTAGGTGCAAGGTTAGGTTGTTTATTCGAGGCATTTCCTGTTTCTTAAGGTAGGATTGTATTGCTAAAAAATTCCCTCTTAGAACTGCTTTTGCTGCATCCCATAGGTTTTGGGTCGTCCTGTCTCCATTGTCATTTGTTTCTAGGTATTTTTTAATTTCCTCTTTGATTTCTTCAGTGATCACTTCTTTATTAAGTAATGTATTGTTTAGCCGCCATGTGTTTGTTTTTCGACAGATCTTTTCCTGTAATTGATATCTACTCTCATAGCACTGTGGTCGGAAAAGATACTTGATATAATATCAATTTTCTTAAATTTACCAAGGCTTGATTTGTGACCCAAGATATGATCTATCCTGGAGAATGTTCTATGAGCACTTGAGAAAAATGCGTATTCTGTTGTTATTGGATGGAATGTCCTATAAATATCAATTAAGTCCATCTTGTTTAATGTATTATTTAAAGCTTGTGTTTCCTTATTTATTTTCATTTTGGATGATCTGTCCATTGGTGAAAGTGGGGTGTTAAAATCCCCTACTATGAATGTGTTACTGCTGATTTCTCCTTTTATGGCTGTTAGTATTTGCCTTATGTACTGAGGTGCTCCTATGTTGGGTGCATAAATATTTACAATTATTATATCTTCTTCTTGGATCAATTCCTTGATCATTATGTAGTGTCCTTCTTTGTTTCTTCTAATGGTCTTTATTTTAAAGTCTATTTTGTCTGATATGAGAATTGCTACTCCAGCTTTCTTTTTATTTCCAATTGCATGGAATATCTTTTTCCATCCCCTCACTTTCAGTCTGTATGTGTCTCTAGGTCTGAAGTGGGTCTCTTGTAGACAGTATATATATGCGTCTTGTTTTTGTATCCATTCAGCCAATCTGTGTCTTTTGGTGGGAGCATTTAATCCATTTACATTTACGGTAGTTATTGATATGTATGTGCCTATTCCCATTTTCTTAATTGTTTGGGTTCGTTATTGCAGGTCTTTTCCTTCTTTTGTGTTTCTTGCCTAGAGAAGTTCCTTTAGTATTTGTTGTAAAGTTGGTTTGGTGGTGCTGAACTCTCTCAGCTTTTGCGTGTCTGTAAAGGTTTTAATTTCTCCATCAAATCTGAATGAGATCATTGCTGGGTAGAGTAATCTTGGTTGCAGGTTTTTCTCCTTCATCATTTTAAATATGTCCTGCCAGTCCCTTCTGGCTTGCAGAGTTTCTGCTGAAAGATCAGCGGTTAACCTTATGTTGATTCCTTTGTGTGTTATTTGTTGTTTTTCCCTTGCTGCTTTTAATATTTGTTCTTTGTATTTAATTTTTGACAGTTTGATTAATATGTGTCTTGGCATATTTCTCCTTGGACTTATCCTGTATGGGACTCTCTGTGCTTCCTAGACTTGATTAACTGTTTCTTTTCCCATATTAGTGAAGTTTTCAACTACAATCTCTTCAAATATTTTCTCAGTCCCTTTCTTTTCCTCTTCTTCTTCTGGAACCCCTATAACTCGAATGTTGGTGCATTTAATGTTGTCCCAGAGGTCTCTGAGAGTGTCCTCAGTTCTTTTCATTCTGTTTTCTTTATTTTGCTCTGCAGTAGTTATTTCCAGTATTTTATCTTCCAGGTCACTTATCCGTTCTTCTGCCTCAGTTATTCTGCTACTGATCCCATCTAGGGTATTCTTAATTTCATTTATTGTGTTGTTCATCATTGCTGGTTTCTTCTAGGTCCTTGTTAAATGTCTCTTGCATTTTGTCTATTCTATTTCCAAGGTTTTGGATCATCTTTACTATCATTATTCTGAATTCTTTTTCAGGTAGACTGCCTCTTTCCTCTTCATTTGTTAGGTCTGGTGGGGTTTTACCTTGCTCCTTCAACTGCTGTGTGTTTTTCTGTCTTCTCATTTTCCTTATCTTACTGTGTTTGGGGTCTCCTTTTTGCAGGTTGCTCGTTCGTAGTTCCCGTTGTTTTTGGTGTCTGTCCCCAGTGGCTAAGGTTGGTTGAGTGGGTTGTGTAGGATTCCTGGTGGAGGGGACTAGTGCCTGTGTTCTGGTGGATGAGGCTGGATCTTGTCTTTCTGGTGGGCAAGTCCACGTCTGTTGGTGTGTTTTGTGGTGTCTGTGGACTTATTATGATTTTAGGCAGCCTCTCTGCTAGTGGGTGGGGTTGTGGTCCTGTCCTGTGGCATAGGGTGTCTAGCAGTGTAACTTGCTGGTCGTTGAGTGAAGCTGGCTGCTGGTGTTGAGATGCAGATCTCTGGGAGATTTTCACCATTTGATGTTATGTGGAGCTGGGAGGTCTCTTGTGGACCAGTGTCCTGAAGTTAGCTCTCCCACCTCAGAGGCACAGCACTGACTCCTGGCTGGAGCACCAAGAGCCTTTCATCCACACGGCTCAGAATGAAAGGGAGGAAAAGAAGAAAGAAAGAATTGGTAGAAGTAGAAAGAAGGAAAGAAAGAAAGAAAGGAGGAAGGGAGGGAGGAAGGGAGGAGGGAAGGAAGAAAAAAACAAAGAAAGAAAGAAGATATAGTAAAATAAAATAAAGTAAGATAAAATAAAGTTATTAAAATAAAAAATAATTATTAAGAAAAAAAATTAAAAAAAGAAATGGACAGATAGAACCCTAGGACATATTGTGGAAGGAAAGATATACAGAGAAAATCTCTCACAGAAGCATACACACACACACTCACAAAAAGAGGAAAAGGGGAAAAAATCGTAAATCTTGCTCTCAATGGCCACCTCCTCAATTTGGGATGATTCATTGTCTATTCATGTATTCCACAGATGTAGGGTACATCAAGTTGATTGTGGAGCTTTAATCCACTGCTTCTGAGAATGCTGGGAGAGATTAACCTTTCTCTTTGTTCTCACAGCTCCCAGAGCTCAGCTTTGGATTTGGCCTCACCTCTGTATGTAGGACGCTGGAGGGAGTCTGCTCTTCGCTCAGACAGGATGGGGTTAAGGGATCAGCTGCTTTGCGGACTCTGGCTCACTCAGGCCGGGGGAAGGGAGGGGTACAGAGTCCGGGGTGAGCCTGCGGTGGCAGAGGCCGGCATGACATTGCACCAACCTGAGACTTGCCGTGCATTCTCCCAGGGAAGTTGTCCCTGGATTCTGGGACCCTGGCAGTGGCGGGCTGCACAGGCTCCCTGCAAGGGGTGTGTGGATAGTGACCTGTGCTTGCACACAGGCTTCTTGGTGGCGACAGCAACAGCCTTAGCCTCTTATGCCCGTCTAGGGGGTCCGCGCATTTAGCTGCTGCTTGCGCCCATCTCTGGAGATCCTTTAAGCAGCACTCTTAATCCCCTCACCTCATGCACCAGGAAAAAATGAGGGAAGAAAAAGTCTCTTGCCTCTTCGGCAGCTCCAGACCTTTTCCCAGACTGCCTCCTGGCTAGCTGTGGTGCCCTAATACCTTCAGCCTGTGTTCACGCTGCCAACCCCAGTCCTCTCCCTGGGATCTGGCCTCTGAAGCCCGAGCCTCAGCTCCCAGCCCCCACCCGCCCCAGCGGGTGAGCAGACAAGCCTCTCAGACGGATGAGTGCTCGTCGGCACCGATTCTCTGTGCAGGAATCTCTCCCCGCTTTGCCCTCCGCACCCCTGTTGCTGCGCTTTCCTCCACGGCTCCGAAGCTTTCCCACTCCGCCACCCACAGTCTCTGCCCGTGAAGGGGCTTCTAGTGTGTGGAAACCTTTCCTCCTTCACAACTCCCTCCCACTTGTGCAGGTCTCATCCCTATCCTTTTGTCTCTGTTTATTCTTTTATCTTTTGCCCTACCTAAGTACGTGGGGAGTTTCATGCTTTTTGGGAGGTCTGAGGTCTTCTGCCAGCATTCAGTAGGTGTTCTGTAGGAGTTGTTACACCTGTAGATGTATTTCTGGTGTGTCTGTGGGGAGGAAGGTGATCTCCGCGTCTTACTCTTCCACCATCTTCCCGGAAGCCTCCCATAAGTGTGTTTTCTAAATGTGTGACTCTTTTCTAAATGTGTTTTGTAATTCAGTTCATGTGTAGCCATGTTTACATTCCCTCTATTAGTTATATCTTATGATAAGTTCCTTTCTCTGTGTGACTTATTTCACTTAGAATCATCGTACCTAAATCCACTCATGCTGCTAGTAGATTTATGACTTTGATTTCACTGTTGAGTGATATTCCATTGTACATAAATACCACAACTTCTTTTTCAATTTTTCTCTTTCCTGGGCGATTTAAGGTGTACCGAAGTCAAGGTTTTTGTAAACAGAGCAGTGCTAAACTTTGGTGTGGCTGTGTCTTGTTGATTTTTAGTTTTCCCAAGATATACACCCATGAATGGAGGTGCCCAATGCTCTGTACCTCTGTTTTTTAGATGTTTTAGGAAACACCATACACTTCTCCAGAGTGTCTGTTGGCAATTTACATCCCGCCCATCAGCGTAACAAGGCTCCTTGTTCTCCACGGCCTGTCCTGCCTTTCTGTTTTTTACACTTCTTTCGGGTGGCCCTTTTGACCGGTGGAAGTGAGACTTCTTTGTAGTGCAGATTTGTATTGCCCACTTGCTTTGTTGGCCAAAAAGGGCGTATGCGTTTTTTCCTGAATATATTCAGGAGAAAACACATACGCCCTTTTTGGCCAACTGCATCATTGTCAAAGTTCTGCCGCTTTTCATGTGCTTAAAATGCGACTCCAATCTACCTCTTGAAATCTGTTTCCTGCAATTCTGCCTTGCTTTCAAATCCTCTTCGTTGCCTTACCTCAGTATAGTTTTGGACGATAGTTGTCCTTTATAACTCTGCAGGTTTGTGATGTGCAGCGCCCCTGAGCTCCATTTTTCAACTCGCTTGTTTGTGAGCTGGCCGCTACACCACAGGAGTTTTTCAGGCCCTATTCTGGTTCCTGGGTGGCAGGCTGAGCATTTGGTTAATTCTTCCCGATAGGAAACTAGAGTGACCTGTGCCTGACCAAACACCTACAGCTAGTCTCTCATTGGTTCCTCCTCTTGCCGTTCATCCTCCGCACAAATTGCAAACTGTGGGAAATAAGATGTTAAAGGCTCTGACTTTCCAAGTGGGGAGATTGTTAGTAAAATGGTTGGAATGGCGAACCCGAGCACCAGGAGATGAAAACTGAGGTGCATTTTAGAAACATTTCCCGATCCATGGTGTATTATCCTTTGGATTTCCAATGCAAATTTTATCTGTAGGAAATTTCCCTTGGACCTGGAGAGGTGGGACCCATGGAATGGGTATCATGCAGTATTACTTTAAAGGGTCTGCATTTGCTCACCCACCCTCACCAATCCTCTCAGCCCCAAGCATTTCCAGCCTTATGTGTCTTCCAGCTGTGGGTGTACATGTGGTCAAATAGGTTGCGTCACAGGCCCTGAGCAAATCTTGTAAGAATTTCTATCTCTTTCACTATCTTTATTTTTTTTGTAATTTATATTTATAATGGGGTTTAGCTGATTTTCAATGCTGTGTTTATGCCGCTTCACACCCACTTGATTCACTTACAGAGAGATATCAATAAATACTTTTTAAGATTCTTACTACGCATATTTATTGTTTTGTGGTGAACAGGGTGTGTTGAGTCCAGTTCATTGAGCAACGAGTAGGTCTTGTCTATTACATATTTGGTTGATGGAACAGTATCTGTGCTAATTTCAAACTCTTGTTTATGCATCACCCCACCTCACCTTTCCCCTTAAGCAGCCATAAGTGTGTTTTCTAAATGTGTGACTCTGTTCTGTTTTGTAATTCAGTTCATGTGTAGCAGTTTTTACATTCCCTTTATCAGTTATATCTTAAGATAAGTTTCTTTATCTCTGTGACTTACTTGTCTTAGAATCATCATTCCTAAATCATTCATTATGCTGCTACTAGCCTTATGACATTGATTTCCTGGCTGAATGATATTCCATTGTACATAAGTAGCGCAACCTCCTTATCCATTTTTCTCTTTCATGGGATATTTAAGGTGTACCCTATTCGAAATTCTTGTAAACAGAGCAGCCCTAGACTTTGGGGTGCCTGTGTCCTGTCGATTTTTGGTTTCCCCAAGGTATACACCCGTGTGTGGAAGTGCCGTATGCTCTGTAGCTCTGTTTCTTATATGTTTTAAGAAACAGCGTACACTTCTCCAGAATGGCTGTTGGCATTTTACATATGGCCCATCAGCGTAACAAGGCTCCCTTTTCTCCATGTCTTTTCCTGCATTTCTAGTTTTTACACTTTTTCAGGATGGCCCTTTTGACCGATGTGAAATGAGACTTCTTTGTACTGCTGATTTGCATTGCCCGCTTGTTTGGTTGGCCAAAAAGGGCCGTATGCGTTTTTTTCTGAATATATTTACGAAAAAATGCCTATGCCCTTTGTGGCCAACTGCATCATTGTCGAAGTCCTGCCGCTTTTCATGTGCTTTAAAGGGGACTCCCATCTACCTCTTGAAAACTGTTTCCTGAAATTCTGCCTTGCTTTCAAATCCTCTTCGTTGCCACACTTCAAGATATTTTTTGACCATAGTTATCATTTATAACCCTGCAGGTTTGTGAATTGCAGTGCCCCTGAGCTCCATTTTTCACCTCGGTTTTTTGGGAGCTGGCTGCAAAACCGCAGGATTTCTTCATGCCCTATTCTGGTTCCTGGAGGCAGGCTGAGTTTTTGGTTAATTCTTCTTCCTGATTGGAAATTAGAGTGGCATGTGCCTGTCCAAACGCCTATATCTAGTCTCTCATTAGTTCCCCGTCTTCCCGTTTATTGTCCAGAGAAGTTGCAAAGTGTACAAAACAGGAGGTTAAAGGTGTTGCTTCTCCAAGTGGGGAGATTGTTAGTAAAGTGGCTGGAATGGAGAACCACAAGGAGATGAAAAATGAGGTGCATTTTAGAAACCTTTTCTGATCACAAGGTGTACAGTCCTCTGGGTTTCCCATGCATGTTTTAGCTGTAGGAAGATTCCCTTGAACCTGGAGATTTGGGACCCATGGAATGGGTACCCAGCAGTATTACTTTAAAGGGTCTGCATTTGCTCACCCAACTTCACTAATTCTCTTAGCCCAAACAGTTTCCAGCCTTATGTCTCATCCTGCTGTGGGTCTAGATGTGTTCAATCCATGTTGCATCACAGCCCCTGAGCAAAAGTTGTAAGAATTTTTCTCTCTCTCACTGTCTTTTATTTTTTTAAATTTATTATTATATTTGTTACAGCTGATTTTCAATGCTCTCTTTCTTGCCGCTGTACATCCTCTTGATTGACATACAGAGAGCTGTCAATAAATTCTTTTTCTGATTCTTACCAGTCGTATATATTCTTTTCCGGTGACTTGAGTGTGCTGAGTGCAGTACTTTGAGGTACCGTGTAGGCCTTGTCGATTATCAATTTGGTAATTGGAATGGTATCTGCGCTAATTTCAACCTCCTCGATAATGCCTCACCACTCCCCACCTTTCCCCTTTAGCAGCTGTATGTTTGTTTTCTACATATTTGACTATGTTTCTGTTTTGTAATTTATTTCATGTGTAGCCATTTTTGATTCCACCTTTATGTGATATCTTATGATATGTGTCTTTTTCTTTCTGACTTATGTCACTTAGAATGATCGTATGTAACTCCTCCCAAGTTGTTGCAACTGGCTCTATTTCATTGATTTCCTGGCTGAGTAATATTCCACTCTACATAAGTATCACATCTCTTTTATCCATTTTTTCCTTCCAGGGACACTTATGTTTTATCCAAGCCAAGGCTCTTTTAAACAGAGAGGTGGTAAAGGTTGGGGTGCCTGTGTCCTGTCGATTTTTGTTTTCCCCAAGATATATACCCATGAGTGCAAGTGCCCTATGCTCTTTAGCTCATTTTTAAAGATTTTTTAGTAAACACAATACACTTCTCCAGAGTGGCCTTTGGCAATTTACATTTCCACTATCAGCCTCACAGGGCTCCCTTTTCTCCTCACCCTGTCCTGCATTTCTGGTGTTTACACTTTACGAGGATGGCTCTTCTGACTGATGCGAAGTGGTACATTTTGTAGTATTGATTTGCAACGCTCACCTGTTTGGTTGGCTAAAAAGGTTGTATGCTCTTTTCTTGAATATATTCAGAAAAAATGCATACACCCTTTTAGGCCAACTGCATCGTTGACGATGTTCAGCCCCTCTTCTTGTGCTTTAATGGCGAGTCCTTTCTACCTCTTCCAATCCCTTTCCTGCCATTCTTCCTTGCTTACAAGTCCTTTTCTCTGACTTTCCTCAAGACATTTTTCAGTGATAGATATTTTCAACTCTGCAGTTTCGTGAATTTTAGTGTCCCTGAGTTCCATTTTTCAACTTGTGTTTTTGGGAACTGGCCACAAAACAGTGGGATTTCCTCAAGCCCTATTTGGTTTCCGTGGGCAATCTTAGCCTTTGGTCAATTTATCTTCCTGGTTGGAAATTACACTGACATGTGCCTGTTCGAACACCTAGGACTTGTCTCTCATTGTTTCTCATCCTTCCACTTCATCCTCTAGAGAAATTCCAAACTCTGTGCAACAGGATGTTGATGGTCCTGACATCCCCAAGTGGGGAGATTGTTAGGAAAGTCGCTGGAGGGGTGAATCCGACTACCTGGAGATGAGGAGATGACATGTCTTTTCCAAACTCTTTCCGATCAAATGGTGTACCATCTTCTGGGTGTCACAGGCATGTGACATGTACTCTAACCCTAACCCGCTGTCATACCCTAAACTTTACCCTAAACCATACCCATCCCCTAACCCTAAACCCTTACCCTAAGGCTTACTCTAACCCACCCCTAATGCTAACCTGTACACAAACACTAACCCATACCCTAACATATACCCTAACCCTAACCAGTTGTCGTACCCTAACCTGTACTCTAAACTGTACCCGTTCCCTGCGTGTATGGAGAACACCAGGGATTTTTGCAAATCAGTGTCTCCCCGAACCCCAAACGGGAATTTTTAAGCTACAGCTACACGTATGTTCATTAAGGGCCTTGGGCAGTAGGCAGCGTCCGAACTTTAGATGATTGAAGTCATCAGGGTCAGAAGCGCTCACCATCGGCCTCCCTTAGGTTACATTATATCTGTCGTTGATAGATGATGTTGATAAAAATATCTATTCTTTTTCAGATTATTTCCCCTTATAGGTTATTACAAAATATTGAGTGTAGTTCCCTGTGCTATACAGTAATTCTTTGTTGATGATCTATTTTATACATAGCAGTGTTTATGTGTTAATCCCAAACTGTTAAGTTATCCCTCCTCCCACCTTTCCCCTTTGGTAATAATAAAGTATAAGATTTTATACTTCTTAGAAATGGGGGAGCTGAAAGAGAGGTATCATTTTCAATGGAAAAGCATTCAAAACAAGATTGAAGCTTTAACCAAGACTATTAGATGTACATCCTTGGAAAGAAATCACATCATTTCTCTAATGTTGACCTGACAAATAATACAAACCTCTTCACTGAACTTGCTTATAATAAAGTGATGCAAATAACAAATGGAAGTGTTAAAAACATCTTATTTTACCTGAGCCTTATACACTGCTCTATGTTAATTACAGTTTGGCTCACACATTTGTTCAATGAAGTTACAATGTTCTCAATTTCTGTTACTGATCGTACAGAATGGGCCCCAACAAGTGTCCCCCTGCCCAGTGTCATGGGAATCAACAGATTGAGACTGAGTTTGGTTCAGAGCAAAGGAAAATTTATATTTTGATCAGAGAATTGAGAGGTGAGAGCATGCGCTCCCCCGTGGGTTGTGGGCTTGGCTGCTCTGTAGGGATCCTGGGAGCGTCAGACGGAGGGAGGGAGCAGAGCTCTCGAGGGCCAGGTTGGCTGCAGCTCAGGCTCTATGTCGCAAAGTCTGCACGGGGCCCCATGAGCTGAGGTGTCGGCGCAGCCTTTTAGCACTAGGAAATCGGGTCTGAAGTGTTGGGTGTGGGATTCTCTACATGCGGAACCCTAGGGGCATGTGAAATTAGACAAAGCACAAAGAAATAAAAGGTTAGACTTTATTTTATTGCCAGATTCTATTTTTTTTCTCCCAGGAATTTTTCATGGGCTTTGCCGGTGACAAAACCCCCTCTGCCTTTTGTCCAGTTCCTCATTCTTGGGGCAGTGAGGGTGCAGACCCATCTTCTGTAAATGCTTCATGCTGAATTGGGAGTCCTCATACCTGGGGGGCAGGGGAAGAACTTCTCCCCAGCAGCCTCCAGGTGAGGTTGATTGCCCCCAGGCCTCCTGCCTCACTGCTCGTCACCTGAGCACCAGCATTGGAAGTGTTATAGATTCTAATGACCTTTAAGGGTCCAGGAAAGAGATGCACAGAGACGCTGGGGGGATCGGTTTTATCCCGCCCCACATTTGTTTGGCTACCTTAGGCTGACGGTTTCTGCCAGCCTGGATGCTCTCACCAGTAGTCTGTGCTTTCTTCAATTAGGCCCCTGAATTAACGTGCAAACAGCACCAGGTGTCAGAGCTCTGCCCACTCAACTCCCAGACAGTGCAGGGCCAGTGGTGATGAAGGACCATGACGGCCACTGAGTCAACTGCCTTTTGAAGTAGCCAGGAGTCCAGCCGGTCTCATTGGCTACCGTCACCACGGTGCCTGTAGGCTTTTCTATGGTGACAGCGTGATATACGTTTCTCCCACCAAGCTTATGAGCTCCCCTCTGGGTGCAGTAAGTCCTGCAAGCAGTAGTCTGCTCTTTTGGGGCACACTCTTGTTGTTGTCTGAGAGAAACTCCAGGTCAAGTTATGGTCACACAAGTCGTCATGGGGGCCCGTTGCCCCGGTTGTCTCTCTGGAGATTGAGCTGGAGGCCCTCCTCACTCGAGGTCAGCATGCTCATGGAGTGAGCCCTGCAACTTCAGGGCATGATGGGTGGTTAGGATCACCACGTGGGGACCTTTTCCCTTAGGAGGGAACTGGCCTTGAGGGCTGCTGATTTCCAGGATTATAGATACCCCCAGTACCCTGGTTGGATGGGGCAGTGGGCCAAGCCCTTGGTAAACATAGTTTATCCTACCTGGAGGGCATTCTTGCATTGTTCCATTTCAAGTGGTCCCAGTTTTTGCACTAATATTCCAAGGGCAATTCACCTTGTATGGGGATGTAAAGGTCAAAGGGTTTAGTTAAATTAGGGAGTTCCAGGGCAAGGGTCTGAACTGACTGCTCTTTGCATTCTTGAAAAGCCGCTTCTGGATTCTATTCGAAAGGATCATCATATTTTCCTTTCAGTGTTTCATATAGAGGCCCGGCTATTACACTGTAGTTAGGGATCCAGATGCAGCAATCCCCGGCCTCCCCAGGAACCCCTAAGCTGTCTACTAGTTTTAGAAGGCGTAAGGCTGCAAATGGCTTCTTCCCTTTCCTGGGATGGGTTCCTCGACCTTCTGTGAGAATGAAGTCCAGGCAGGTCACCTTAGTCTGTGATATTTGAGCCTCTTTCTTCGACACATTCTATCCTTTATTGGCTAGGTAGTTCAGAGGCCTCCTCAGTAGGGATGGCGATCAGAATGTCGTCTGCATATAGAAGGAGGGTTCCCTTTTCCAGAGGTAGAACCTTTAGGTGTTTAGCTAACGTTTCCCCAAAGATGGTGGGGGAATTTTTGAACCCTTGGGGCAGGACGGCCCAGCAGTATTGATTTTGTTGTATGTTGAGTCCTGCCACTCACAAGCCAAAATTTCTTGTGACTCTGGGACTAATGGAATACAGAAGAAGGCATCATTGAAGTCTAACACAGAATACCATGTCCTGGTGGATGGTAGAATGACCAGCAGGGTGTAGGAATTAGGAACAACAGGTGGCTTCACTGACTGTCCTGACATCCTTTACCAGGTCCCAGCAGCCCACGGTGCTCTCGTGGTCAGGCCAATCCCAGGATATGGAGCTCATTTTGGCAGGCCCCCAGCAGCCAACAGGGCTCTCGTGGTCACGCCCCTCCCAGGATATGGAGCTCACCTGGGCAGGTCCCCATCAGCCCAGGAGCCTCTCGTGTTCAGGCCACTCCCAGGGTATGGAGCTCACCTGTGCATCTACCCATCAGCCCATGAGGCTCTCGTGGTTAGGGCCCTCCCAGGATACAGAGCTCCCCTGGGAAGGAACCCTGGCAGGGCTGGGCACAAAGGAACCGTGTACATAGCCCTTATTGCAGAGCACCCCCAGCTCACCTGTCGCTCAGAGCTGACACAGAGCACCTCAGAGCAGGACTTGAACTAACAAACAGCAGCACCAACAGGTCTGTGACCCTGGGCATCACTCTGTGCGGCCTCCTTCTGCCTGGCGTTCCAGAGATTTCCACTGCTGCTGGGGCACCAGGCCTCTGTCTCCACCCACCACCCTTCCTCTCCCTGACTCCTGGGTTCCTCTCATTAGGAGAGGGTCTTCTTGAAATTGTCTCCCACTCATGGGCCAGATAAAATGATTAGAAAACAAGCCAGAGCTGCAGCCCCTTGTCTATCCTGACTCTCAGGAGCCCACACCTGTTCCTTGGACCTGGCTGGTTCAGCAAGGTCCATTTTCTGCAACTGTGAGCCCCTGAGGTGTGAGGATTGGCTGACCTGGGCAGCCTGACCATGCGGGCCAGACCTCCCCAGGTGTGCCTGGGTTGAGGTCAATATAAACACTGCTCCAGGAAGCAAGCATCCCTGCAGCTGTGTCTGACGTCATATTCTCTGCCCTGTCAGCAGTGTCGGGGATGGGCTGGTAGGTGGGAGTGACAGGCTACAGCTTTGTGGGTAGCCCGGTGTGTGGGGGGCTCTGCTGGACTTTCTGCTAGAGTTGTCAAGCTGCCACCTCTTAAATAAGAGGATGTGTCACTCATAACTGCCGCTGGAATTTCTCCCCGGGCAGAGGTGAGGAAGGAAAAAAGCAGGGGGCCCTGGACAGGAGGGGTATCTCAGGCAGGGAAATGGGAAGCTTCCAGAAGAGCGCCCGGTGCCAGGAAAATCCTGGCTGGCCTGCAGGCACCATGTCGGCTGGTGTGCTGTCGCTGGTGTGGCTCCACAGCCCTTCCTGTAGGCTTTCAAGTCTTTGTACATATTCAGGTGTTTTACCTGGGAATGGTGGGAACAGTTCAGCAGCAGCTGGCCTGGGGCTTGGCTCACGTTTACTCACAGATGCCTTGGCATGGTCCCCCAGCTTTGCAATGAGGACGCTTGTTGTGTGGGGGCTGCTGGCTGCATGGGAGATGATTTCCATCTCTGACCAACTTCAGCATTGTTTACCACTGGAGCAAGTACTCTGATAGGGTTTACCTCTGTATAACTGGTGGGGTCTTTTTTTTTTTTCTTTTTTGGTTCAAGTTAGATTTTATTCCTCTTTTTTGTACTTATAGATATAAGCATGGAAATAATTCATTCCTATAAATACATGTTAAGGGAATACCTTTTTTTCTGTTTTTATAAATTTTATTTATTTTTTTAATTTTTAAATTTATTTACTTTTTTATACAGCAGGTTCTTATTGGTTATCTATTTTATACATATAAATGTATACATGTCAATCCCAATCTCCCAAATCCTCCCAACACTCCCCCCGCCCACGTCTTTACCCTCTCGGTGTCCATACATTTGTTCTCTACATCTGTATGTCTATTTCTACCCTGCAAACCTGTTCACCTGTACCATTTTTCTAGGTTCCACATATATGCATTAATATACAATATTTGTGTTCCTCTTTCTGACTTACTTTACTCTGTAGGACTGTCTCTAGATCCATTGATGTCTCTACAAATGACCCAATTTAATTGCTTTTTATGGCTGAGTAATATTGCATTTTAAACATGTACCACATCTTTATCCATTCGTCTGCCTCTGGGCATTTAGGTTACTTCCATTACCAGGCTATTGTAAGTACTGCTGCAAAGAATATCGTGGTGAATGTGTCCTTTCGATTTATGATTTTCTCTGGGTATATGTCCGGTAGTGGGATTGCTGGACCATATGGTAACTCTATTTTTAGTTTTTTAAGGAACCTCTGTACTGTTGTCCACAGTGACTGTATCAATTTACATTCTCACCAATAGTGGAAGAGGGTTCCTTTTATCCACACCCTCTCCAGCATTTGTTGTCTGTAGATTTCCTGATGAGGCCAATTCTAACAGGTGCGAAGTGATACGTCATTGTAGTTTGGATTTGCCTTTCTCTAATAATTAGTGATGTTGGCTTAGGGTAAGGATTAGGGTTAGGGATAGGGTAAGGGTTAGGGAATGGGTACAGTTTAGGGTAAGGGTTAGGGTACGACAGCGGGTTAGGGTTAGTGTACGTGTTAGGATATGGGTTAGTGTTAGTGTATGGGTTAAGATTATGGAACAGGTTACGGTAAGGCTTTGGGTAAGGATTAGGGTTAGGGTTAGGGAATGGGTATGGTTTAGGGTACAGGATAGGGTATGACAATGGCTAAGGATTACCGTACATGTCAGGGTATGGGTTAGTGTTAGTGTACTGTTTAGGAGTAGAGTACAGTTTAGAGTAAGACTTCAGGTAAGGACTAGTTTTAGGGTTAGGGTAAGGGTTGGGGAAAGGGTACAGTTTAGGGTACAGGTTCGGGTAAGAAAACAGTTTACTCTTAGCATACGTGTGAGTGTATGGGTTAGTGTTAGTGTACGGGTTAGGTTTAGGGTATGGGTTAGGGTAAGGATTCGGGCAAGGGTTAGGGTTAGGGTTAGGGAACGGGTATGGTTTAGGGTACAGGTTAGGGTATGACAATGGTTTAGGGTTAGCGTACGTGTTAGGGTACGGGTTCGAGTTAGTGTACGGGTTAGGATTAGGGTATGGGATAGAGTAAGGGTTAGGGTTAGGGAACGGGTATAGTTTAGGGTGCAGGTTAGTGTATCACAATGGTTTAGGGTTAGCGTACATGTTAGGGTATGGGTTAGTGTTAGTGTATGGGTTAGAATTAGGGTACGGGTTAGGATAAGCCTTCGGGTAAGGGTTAGGGTTAGGGTTAGGGAACGGGTACGGTTTAGGGTACAGGTTAGGGTACGACAAGAGTTTAGGGGTAGTGTACGTGTTAGGGTACTGATTAGTGTTCGTGTACTGGTTGGATTAGGGTATAGGTTAGGGTAAGGCTTCGGGTGAGGGTTAGGGTTAGGTTTAGGGGACAGGTTTGTTTTAGTGTACAGGTTAGTGTACAACAATGGTTTAAGGTTAGCGTACCTGTTATGGTATGCGTTAGTGTTAGTGTATGTGTTAGGATTAGGGCACGGGTTCGGGTGGGGCTTCGGGTAATTGTTAGGGTTAGGGAACGGGTACAATTTGGTGTACAGGTTAGGGTATGACAACTGTTTATGGTTAGCGTATGTGTTAGGGTAAGTGTTAGTGTTAGTGTATGGGTTAGGATTAGGGTACAGGTTAGGGTAAGGCTTCGTGTAAGGGTTAGGGTTAGGGTTAGGGAACGGGTAGAGTTTGATGTACACTTTAGGGTACGACAAGGGTTTATGGTTAGCGTACATGTTAGGGTACGGGTTAGTGTTAGTGTATGGGATAGGATTAGAATACGGGTTAGGGTAAGGCTTCGGGTAATGTTTAGGGTTAAGGTTAAGGAACGGGTACGTTTTAGGGTACAGTTTAGGGTACTCCATGGTGTAGGGTTAGCGTACGTGTTAGGGTACAGGTTAGTGTTAGTGTATGGGTTAGTATTAGGGTATGGGTTAGGGTAAGGGTTCGGGTAATGTTTAGAGTTAGGGTTAGGGTTAATGAACGGGTACGTTTTAGGGTACAGTTTAGGGTACTCAACTGTTTAGGGTTAGTGTACGGGATATGATTAGGGTACAGGTAGGGTAAGACTTCGGGTAAAAGTTATGGTTAGGGAATGGGTACCGTTTAGGGTACAGGTTAGGCTACAACAAAGTTTTAGTGTTTGTATATGTGTTAGGGTATGGGTTAGTGTTAGTGTATGGGTTAGGATTAGAGTATGGGTTAGGGTAAGGCTTCCAGTAAGGGGTAGGGTTAGGGATAGGGTGAGGGAACGGGTACGGTTTAGGGTACAGGTTATGGTACAACAACGGTTTAGGGTTAGTGTACGTGTTAGGGTATGGGTAAGTGTTAGTGCATGGGATAGGAGTAGGGTACGGGTTAGGTTAAGGCTTCGGGTAAAGGTTAGGCTTATTGTTTGGCTTAGGGAATGGCTACGGTTTAGGGTACAGGTTAGGGTATGGCAACGGTTTAGGGTTAGAGTACATGTTAGGTTACGGGTTAGTGTTAGTATACGGGTTAGGATTAGGTTACGGGTTAGGGTAAGGATTCGGGTAAGTGTTAGAGTTAGGTTTAGGGTTAGGGAATGGGTACGGTTTAGGGTACAGGTTAGGGTATGACAACGTTTTAGAGTTAGTGTATGTCTTAGGGTATGGGTTAGTGTTAGTGTACGGGTTAGGATTAGGGTGCACGTTAGGGTAAGGCTTCGGATAAGGGATAGGTTTAGGGTTAGGGTTAGGTTACAGGTACGGTTTAGGGTACAGGTTAGGGTACGACAAAGGTTTATGTTTAGTGTATATGTTAGGGTACGAGTTAGTGTTAGTGTACAGGTTAGGATTAAGTTATGGGTTAGTATAAGGCTTTGAGTAAGGGTTAGGGATAGTGTTAGGGTTAGGGAACGGGTATAGTTTAGCGTACAGGTTAGGATACAATAAAGATTTAGGTTTAGTGTATGTATTAGTGTACGGGTTAGTGTTAGTGTATGTGTTATGATTAGGGTACGGGTTAGGGTAAGGCTTCAGGTAAGGGTTAAGTTTAGGGTTAGGATTAGGCTTAGGGAACGGGTACGGTTTAGGGTTGGCATATGTGTTAGGGTATGGTTTAGTGTTAGTGTAAGGGTTAGGATTAGGGTACGGGTTAGGATAAGGCTTCGGGTAAGGGTTAGGTTTAGGGTTAGGGTTAGGGTTAGGTTTAGGGAAGGGGTATGGTTTAGGGTACAGATTAGGGTACAGTAGCGATTTAGGTTTACTGTATGTGTTAGGGTATGGGTTAGTGTTAGTGTACGGGTTAGGACTAGGGTATGTGTTAGGGTAAGGCTTCAGGTAAGGTATAGGTTTAGGGTTAGGGTTAGGAAATGGGTACGGTTTAGGGT
Source organism: Phocoena phocoena (assembly GCF_963924675.1). Classification (NCBI taxonomy): domain Eukaryota; kingdom Metazoa; phylum Chordata; class Mammalia; order Artiodactyla; family Phocoenidae; genus Phocoena; species Phocoena phocoena. The sequence goes on from NC_089223.1 coordinate 50,960,179, forward strand.
ACAGGTTAGGGTACGACAACAGTTTAGGGTTAGCGTACGTGTTACAGTATGTGTTAGTGTTAGTGTATGGGTTAGGATTAGGGTACGAGTTAGGGTAAGGCTTCCGGTAAGGGTTATGTTTAGGGATAGGGTTCGGGTTATGGTTGGGAAACGGGTACAGTTTAGGGTACAGGTTATGGTACGACAATGGTTTAGGGTTAGTGTATGTGTTAGGGTACAGATTAGGATTAGGGTGATGGTTAGGGTAAGGCTTTGGGTAAACATTTGGTTAGTGTTAGGGTTACGGAACGGCTACCGTTTAGGGTACAGTTTAGGATATGGCAACGGTTTAGGGTTAGCATTTGTGTCAGGGTATGGGTTAGTGTTAGTGTATGGGTTAGGATTAGGGAACGGGTTAGGGTAAGGCTTCAGGTAAAGGTTAGGGTTAGAGTTAGGGAACGGATACGGTTTAGGGTACAGTTTAGCATACGACAATGGTTTAGGGTTAGCGTTCGTGTTAGGGTACAGGTTAGTGTTAATGTACTGGTTAGGATTAGGGTACGGGTTAACGTGAGGCTTCAGGTAAGTGTTAGGTTTAAGGTTAGGGTTAGGGTTAGGGAATGGGTAGAGTTTAGGGTACAGGTTAGGGTAGGACAACAGTTTAGGGTTAGTGTATATGTTAGGGTATGGGTTAATGTTAATATACGGGTTAGGATTAGGGTAAGGGTTGGGGTAAGGCTTCAGGTAAGGGTTAGGTTTAGGTTTTGGGTTAGGGTTAGGGTTAGGGAATGGGTACGGTTTAGGCTACAGGTTAGGGTACGACAATGATTTAGGGTTAGCACACATGTTAGGGTACAGGTTAGTGTTAGTGTATGTGTTAGTATTAGGGTACGGGTTAGGGTAAGGCTTCAGGTAAGGGTTAGGCTTAGGGTTAGGGTTAGTGTTAGGGAACAGGTACGTTTTAGGGTACAGTTTAGTGTACGACAATGGTTTAGGGTTAGCTTACGGGTTAGGGTATGGGTTAGTGTTACTGTATGGGTTAGGATTAGGTTACAGGTTAGGGTAAGGCTTCGGGTAAGGGTTAGGGTTAGGGAATGGGTATGGTTTAGGGTACAGGTTAGGGTACGACAATGGCTTAGGTTTAGCGTACATTTTACTGTAAGTGTTAGTGTTAGTGTACGGGTTAGGTTTAGTGTATGGGTGAGGGTAAGACTTCGGGTAAGTGTTAGGTTTAGGGTTAGGGTTAGGGCTAGTGTTACAGAACGTGTACGGTTTAGGTTACAGGTTAGGGTACAACAACAGTTTAGGGTTAGTGTATGTGTTAGGGTATGCGTTAGTGTTAGTGTATGTATTAGGATTAGGGTACGGGTTAGGGTAAGCCTGCGGGTAAGGGTTAGGTTTAGGGTTAGGGTAAGGGTTAAGGAACGGGTACGGTTTAGGGTTCAGGTTAGGGTATGACAATGGTTTAGGGTTAGCGTAAGTGTTAGGGTAAGTGTTAGTGTTAGTGTACAGGTGAGAATTATGGTATGGGTTAGAGTAAGGCTTTGGGTAAGGGTTAGGGTTAGGGAATGGGTACTGTTTAGCGTACAGGTTAGGGTACGATAACAGTTTAGGGTTAACGTACGTGTTAGGGTATGGGTTAATTTTTGTGTATGCTTTTTATTAGGGTATGGGTTAGGGTAAGGCTTCGGATAAGGTTAAGGGTAAGTGTTAAAGTTTGGGTTAGGGAACGTGTATGGTTTAAGGTTCAGGTTAGAGTATGACAACAGTTTATGTTTAGTGTATGTGTTAGGGCATGTGTTAGTGTTAGTGTACATATTAGGATTAGGGTACGGGTTAGGGTAAGACTTCGTGTAAGGTTTAGACTTAGGGTTAGTGTTAGGGTTAGGGAACGGGTAATGTTTGGTGTACAGTTTAAGGTACGACATTGCTTTAGGGTTAGCGTACATGTTAGGGTATGGGTTAGTGTTAGAGTATGGGTTATAATTAGGGTACGGGTTAAGGTAAGGCTCGTGTAAGGGTTAGGATTAGGGTTAGTGTTCGGGAACGTGTAATGTTTATGGTAAAGTTACGGTATGACAACGGTTTAGGGTTAGCATATGTGTTAGGGTATGGGTTAGTGTTAGTGTACGGGTTAAGATTAGGGTACAGGTTAGGGTAAGGCTGGTAGGGTTTAGGTTTAAGGTTAGGGTTAGGGAATGGGTATGGTTTAGGTTACAGGTTAGTGTATGACAATGGTTTAGGGTTAACGTACGTGTTAGCGTATGGTGTAGTGTTAGTGTATGGGTTAGAATTAGGGTACGTGTTAGGGTAAGGCTTCGGATAAGTATTAGGGTTAGGCTTAAGGTTAGCGTTAGGGAGCGGTATGGTTTAGGGTACAGGTTAGGGTATGGCAAAGGTTTATTTTTAGTGTATGTGTTAGGGTACGGGTCAGTGTTAGTGTACGGGCTAGAATTAGGTTACTGGTTAGTGTAAGGCTTCAGGTGAAGGTTAGGGATAGTGTTAGGGTTAGGGAATGGGTATGGTTTAGCCTACAGCTTGGGGTATGACAATTGTTTAGGGTTAGCGTACATGTTAGGGTACGGGTTATTGTTAGTGTACGGTTAGGATTAGGGTACGGGTTAGGGTAAGGCTTTGGGTAAGGGTTAGGGTTAGGGTTAGGGAATGGGTACAGTTTAGGGTACAGGTTATTGTACGATAATGGTTTAGTGTTAGCGCACGTGTTATGGTTTAGTGTTAGCGCACGTGTTATGGTTTAGTGTTAGTATACAGGTTAGGATTAGGGTACGGGTTAGGGTAAGGCTTCGAGTAAGGGTTAGGTTTAGGTTTAGGGTGAGGATTAGGTAATGGGTATGGTTTAGGGTACAGGTTAGGGTATGGCAACGGTTTAGGGTTAGTGTATGTGTTAGGGTATGGTTTAGTGTTAGTGTACGGGTTAGGATTAGGGTACGGGTTAGGGTAAGGCTTTGGGTAAGTGTTAGTGTTAGGGTTAGGGTTAGGTTTAGGTTTAGGGAACGGGTACGGTTTAGGGTACAGGTTAGGGTACGACAACGGTTTAGTGTTAGTGTACATGTTAGGGTACAGGTTAGTGTTCGGTTTACGATTCGGGTATGGGTTAGGGTAAGGCTTCGGGAAAGTGTTAAGGTTAGTGTTAGGGCTAGGGAATGGTTACGTTTCAGGGTTGAGTTTAGGGTACGACAATGGGTTAGTGTTAGGGTACGTGTTAGGTTATGCATTATTGTTAATGCACGGGTTAGGATTACATTACCGTGTAGTGTAAGGGTTAGGGTAAGTGTTCAGGTTAGGATTAGTGGTAGGGTTAGGGTCAGGGAACGGGTGAATTGCATTGCCCCTGTACTCCATAGAAAGTGATGGAAATATCCAATGAAAGTGTTAGAAACATCTTATTCTACCCGAGCCTTATACTCTGCTATATGTTAATTACAGTTTGGCTCACACATCTGTTCATTGAAGTTAAATGTTCTCAATTTCTGTTACTGATCCACCAGAGTGGGCCGCAACAAGGCTCCCCTTGCCCACTGTCATTGGAGCCAACAGATGGAGACTGAGTTTGGTTCAGAAGCAAGGGAAACTTTGTAATTTCAACAGAGAATGGAGACATGAGAGCGTGCACTGGCCGTGGGCTGTGGGCTGGGCTGCTGTGTAGGGATCCCAGCAGCATCAGCAGGAGTGAGTGGCACAGCTCTCGAGGGCCGCGTTGGCTGCAACTCCGGGTCTATGTTGCGAAGTCTGCACGGGGCCCTGGGAGCTGAAGTGTCGACCCAGCTATTCTGCATTAGGAAATCGGGTCTGAAGTGCCGGGTGTGGGACCTCTGCATGCGGAACCCTAGAAGCACGTGAAATTAGACAAAGCACAGAGGGAAAAAAAGGTTAGACATTATTTCATTGCCCAGATTGTATTTTTATCTCCTAGGAATTTTTCATGGGCTTTGCCAGTGATAAACCACTCCTCTGCCTTTTGTCCCTTTCCTCATTCTTGGGACACTGTGGGTGCAGACCCCTCTTCTGTAACTACTTCTTGCTGAGTTGGGAGTCCTCATACTCGTGGGGAGGGGCAGAACTTCTCCCCAGCAGCCTCCAGGTGAGGTTGATTGTCTCCAGGCCTCCTGCCTCACTGCTCGTCTGCCTGAGCACCAGCATTGGAAGTGCTATAGATTCTAATGACCTTTAAGGGTCCAGGAAAGAGATGCACAGAAACGCTGGGGGGGCCGGTTTTACACCGCCCCACATTTGTTCAGCCACCTTAGGCTGACGGTTTCTGCCAGCCTAGATGCTCTGACCAGTAGTCTGTGCTTTCTTCAGTTAGGCTCGTGAATTAATGTACAAATAGCACCATATGTCAGAGCCCTGCCCACTCAACTCCCAGACAGTCCAGGCCCAGTGGTGATCCAGAACCATGATGGCCACTGAGTCAACGGCCTTTTGAAGAAGCCAGGAGTCCAGAGAGTCTCATTGGCTGCCATCACCAGGGTGTCTGTAGGCTTTTCTATGGTGACAGCGTGATATACATTTCCCCTCCGAAGCTTATTAGCTCCCCTCTGGGTGCAGTAAGTCCTGCAAGCTGTAGTCTGCTCTTTTGGGGCACACTCTTGTTGTTTTCTGAGAGAAGTTCCAGGTCAAGTGATGGTCACATGAGTCGTCATGGGGGCCCATTGCCCCCGGTTGTCTCTCTAGAGCTTGGAGTTGGAGGGCCTCCTCATTCGAGGTGAGTGTGACCACGGAGCGCCCCCTGCAACTTCAGGGCATGGTGGGTAGTTAGGAAAACCACGTGGGGTCCTTTTCCCTCAGAAGGGAGCTGGATTTGCAGGCTGCTGATTTCCAGGTTCTTAGATACTCCCAGTACCCTGGCCGGATGGGGCAGCAGGCCAAGCCCTTGGTGACCATAGTTTATCCCATCTGGAAGGCATTCTTGTGTTGTTCCATTTCAAGTGGTCCCAGTTTTTGCACTAATACTCCAAGGGTGATTCACATTCTATGGGGATGTAAAGTTCAAACGGTTTAGCTAAATTAGGGAGGTCCAGGGCAAGGGTCTGAATTGACTGCTCTTTGCATTCTTGAAAGACAGCTTCTGGATTCTATTCGAAAGGATCATCATCTTTTCCTTTCAGTGTTTCATATAGAGGCCCAGCTAGTAGACTGTAGTTAGGGATCCAGATGCAGCAATCCCCAGCCTCCCCAGGAACCCCTAAGCTGTCTTCTAGTTTTAGAAGGGGTAAGGTTGCACATGGCTTCTTCCCTTTCCTGGGATGGGCTTCTCTGACATTCTGTGAGAATGAAGCCCAGGCAGGTCACCTTAGTCTGTGATATTTGAGCCTTTTTTTGACACCTTCTATCCTTTATTGGTTAGGTAGTTCAGAGGCCTCCTTAGTAGGGCTGTTGATCAGAATGTCGTCTGCATATTGAAGGAGGGTTCCCTTTTCCAGAGGTAGAACTTTTAGGTGTTTAGCTAACGTTTCCCCAAAGATGGTGTGGGAATTTTTGAACCCTTGGGGCAGGACGGCCCAGCAGTATTGATTTTGTTGTATGTTGAGTCCTGCCACTCACAAGCCAAAATTTCTTGTGACTCTGGGACTAATGGAATACAGAAGAAGGCATCATTGAAGTCTAACACAGAATACCATGTCCTGGTGGATGGTAGAATGACCAGCAGGGTGTAGGAATTAGGAACAACAGGATGTATATCCTCGGTGGCTTCACTGACTGTCCTGACATCCTTTACCAGGTCCCAGCAGCCCACGGTGCTCTCCTGGTCAAGACAAACACAGGATATGGAGCTCATCTTGTCAGGTCCCAGCAGCCAACAGGGCACTCCTGGTCACGCCCCTCCCAGGATATGGAGCTCACCTGGGAAGGTCACTGGCAGCCTACAGGACTCTCATGGTCAGGCCCCTCCCAGGGTATGGAGCTCACCTGTGCAGCTACCCAGCAGCCCATGAGGCTCTCGTGGTCAGGCGCCTCCCAGGATACAGAGCTCCCCTGGGCAGGTACCGTGACAGGGCTGGGCACACAGGCACCGTGCGCATAGCCCTCAATGCAGAGCACCCCCAGATCACCTGTCGCTCAGAGCTGACACAGAGCAACTCAGAGCAGGGCTTGAACTAACAAACAGCAGCGCCTACAGATCTGTGACCCTGGGCATCACTCTGTGAGGCCATCTTCTGCCTGGCGTTCCAGAGATTTCCACTGCTGCTGGGGCACCAGGCCTCTGTCTCCACCCACCACCCCTCCTCTCCCTGACTCCTAGGTTCCTCTCATTAGGAGAGGGTCTTCTTGAAATTGTCTCCCACTCATGGGCCAGATAAAATGATTAGAAAACAAGCCAGAGCTGCAGCCCCTTGTCTATCCTGACTCTCAGGAGCCCACACCTGTTCCTTGGACCTGGCCGGATCAGCAAGTTCCATTTTCTGCAACTGTGAGCCCCTGAAGAGTGAGGACTGGCTGACTTGGGCAGCCTGACCATGTGGGCCAGCCCTCCCCAGGTGTGCCTGGGTTGTCAATATAAACACCACTCCAGGCAGCAAGAGCTCCTGCAGCTGTGCCTGATGCCATATTCTCTGCCCCGTCAGCTGTGTCGGGGTTGGGCTGGTGGGTGGGAGTGAGGGGCTATGCCTTTGTAAGTGGCCCGGTGTGAGTGGGGCTCTGCTGGACTTTCTGCAGGAGTTGCCAAGGTGCCACCTGCTAAAGAAGAGGATGTGTCACCTGTAAGTGCCGCTGGTATTTCTCCCTGGGCAGAGGTGAGGAAGGGAAAAAGCAGTAGGATCATGGACGGGAGGAGTATCTCAGGCAGGGAAACGGGAAGCTTCCAGAAGAGTGCGCGGGGCCAGGACCACCCTGGCTGGCCTGCAGGCACCAAGTCGGCCAGTGTGCTGTCATTGGTGTGGCTCCACAGCCCTTCCTGTAGGCTTTCAAGTCCTTGTACATATTCATGTGTTTTACCTGGGAAGGGTGGGAACAGTTCAGCAGCAGCTGGCCTGGGGCTCAGCTCACGTTTACTCACAGACGCCTCTGCACGGTCTTCCAGCTTTATTCCATTTTAAACATGTACCACATCTTTATCCATTCGTCTGCCTCTGGGCATTTAGGTTACTTCCATTACCAGGCTATTGTAAATAGTGCTGCAAAGAATATTGTGGTGAATGTGTCCTTTAGATTTATGGTTTTCTCTGGGTATATGTCCAGTAGTGGGATTGCTGGATCATATGGTAATTCTATTTTTAGTTTTCTAAGGAACCTCCATACTGTTGTCCATAGTGACTGTATCAATTTACATTCCCACAAATAGTGGAAGAGAGATCCTTTTATCCACACCCTCTCCAGCATTTGTTCTTTGTAGATTTCCTGATGAGGCCAATTCTAACAGGTGTGAGGTGATTCCTCATTGTAGTATTGATTTACGTTTCTTTAATAATTAGTGATGTTGGCTTAGGATAAGGATTAGGGTTAGTGGTTAGGGTAAGAGTTAAGGAACAGGTATGGTTTTGGGTTAAGAGTTAGGGTATGCCAGAGGGTTAGGGTTAGAGTACGTGTTAGGATATGGGTTAGTGTTAGTGTACGGGTTAGGATTACAGAACGGGTTACAGTAAGGCTTCGGGTAAGTGTTAGGTTTAGGGTTAGCGAATGGATACGGTTTAGGGTACAGGTTAGTGTATGAGAATGGCTTAGGGTTACCGTACGTGTCAGGGTATAGGTTAGTGTTAGTGTACAGTTTAGGATTAGAGTATGGGATAGGGTAAGGCTTTTGGTAAGGGCTAGGGTTAGGGTTAGGGCTGGGGAACAGGTAGAGTTTAGGTTAGAGGTCCGGGTAAGACAACGGTTTAGTGTTAGTGAATGTGTGAGGGTATGGATTAGTGTTTGTGTATGGGTTAGGATTAGGGTATGGGTTAGGGTAAGGCTTTGGGTATGGGTTAGGTTTAGGGAACGGGTACGGTTTAGGGTACGACAACGGTTGATGTTTAGTGCAAGTGTTAGGGTATGGGTTATTGTTAGTGTATGGGTTAGGATTAGGGTAAGTGTTAGGGTAAGGCTTCCGGTAAGGGTTAGGGTTAGGGAATGGGTACGGTTTAGGGTACAGGTTAGGGTACGACAAAGGCTTAGTGTTAGCGTATGTGTTAGTGAACAGGTTAGTGTTAGTGTACGGGTTAGGGTTAGGGTATGGGTTAGGGTAAGGCTTTGGGTAAGGGTTAAGTTTAGGGTTAGGTTTAGTGTTAGGGTTAGGGAATGGGTAAGGTTTAGGGTACAGGTTAGTGTACGACAACGGTTTATGGTTAGCGTACTTGTTAGGGTACAGGTTAGTGTTAGTGTACGGTTTAGGATTAGGTTATGGGTTAGTGTAAGGCTTCGGGTAAGTGTAAAGGTTAGGGTTAGGGAATGGGTACAGTTTAGCATACAGCTTAGAGTATGACAACTGTTTATGATTAGTGTACGTGTTAGGGTACAGGTTAGTGTTAGTGTATGGGTTACGGGTTAGTGTAAGTGTTCGGGTAAGGGTTAGGGTTAGGGTTAGGGAATGGGTACAGTTTAGCATACAGCTTAGGGTATGACAACTGTTTATGGTTAGTGTACGTGTTAGGGTACAGGTTAGTGTTAGTGTATGGGTTACGGTTAGTGTACAGGTCAGGGAAAGGCTTCTGGTAATGGTTAAGTTTAGGGTTAGGGTTAGGTTTATGAATCAGGTACATTTTAGGATACAGGTTAGGGCAAGGCCATGGTTTAGAGTTAGTGTATGTGTTAGGGTACGGATTAGTGTTAGTGTATGGGTTAGGGTTAGGGTATGGGTTAGGGTAAGACTTCGGGTAGGGGTTAGGGTTATGGTTCGGGTTAGGGAATGTGTATGGTTTAGGGTACAGTTTAGGGGACAACAACGGTTTAGGGTTTGCATACATGTTAGGGTACGGGTTAGTATTAGTGTACGGTTAGGATTAGGGTAAGGCTTCAGGTAAGGATTAGAGTTATGGTTAGGTTTAGGGTTAGGGTTAGGGAACGGGTACTGTTTGGGTACAGATTAGGGTATGACAACGGATTAGGTTTAGCATATGTGTTAGGGTACGGTTTAGTGTGAGTGTATGGGTTAGGTTTAGGGTACGGTTTAGGATAAGGCTTCGGTTAAGGTTTAGTGTAAGGGTTAAGGTTATGGTTAAGGTTAGGGAATGGGTACGGTTTAGGGTACATGTTAGGGTATGACAACGGATTAGGGTTAGCATATGTGTTAGGGTACAGGTCAGTGTTACTGTACAGGTTAGGATTAGGCTATGGGTTAGGGTAAGGCTTCAGGTAGGGGTTAGTGTTAGGGTTAGGGAACGGGTATCATTTAGGGTACAGGTTAGGGTACAACAACGGTTTAGGTTTAGTGTACATGTTAGGGTAAGTGTTAGTGTTAATGTACGAGTTAGGATTAGGGTACGGGTTAGTGTAAGGCTTCGGGTAATTGTTAGGGTTAGGGTTAGGGTTAGGGGATGGGGACGGTTTAGGGTCCAGGTTAGGGTACGACAACGGTTTACATTGAGCGTACGTATTAGCGTATGGGTTAGTGTTAGCGTACGGGTTAGGATTAGCGGACGGATTAGGGTAAAGATTCGGGTAAGGGTTAGGGTTAGGGTTAGGGTTAGGGTTAGGGGAAGGGGACAGGTTAGGGTACAGGTTAGGGAACTACAATGGTTTAGGATGAGTGTACGTGTTAGGGTATGGGTTACTCTTAACGTACGTGTTAGGATTAGGGCACGGGTTAGGGTAAGGCTTCCGGTAAGGTTTAGGGTTAGGTTTAGGGCTAGGGGATGGGGACTGTTTAGGGTACATGATGGGGTATGACAATGGTTTAGGGTGAGTGTATGTATTAGGGTATGGGTTAGTGTTAGCGTACGGGTTAGGATTGGGGACGGGTTAGGGTAAGGTATTGGGTAAGGGTTAGGGTAGGGGTTAGGGTTAGGGTTAGGGTGAGGGGATGGGGACCGTTTTGGGGTACAGGTTAGAGTACGACAACGGTTTAGGGTGAGCGTACGTGTTAGGTAACTGGTTAGTGTTAGCGTACGGGTTAGGATTAGGTGACGGGTTAGGGTAAGGCTTCGGGTAAGGGTTAGTGTTAGGCTTAGGGGACGGGGACGGGGACGGTTTAGGGTACAGGTTAGAGTACGACAACGGTTTAGAGTGAGCGTACGTGTTAGCGTATGGGTTAGTGTTAGCGTACGGGTTAGGATTAGGGGACAGGTTATGGTAAGGCTTTGGGTAAGGGTTAGAGTTAGGGTTAGGGTTACGGTTAGGGTTAGAATAAGGGGACGTTTTAGGGTACAGGTTAGTGTACGACAACGGTTTAGGGTGAACGTACGTGTTAGGTAACGGGTTAGTGTTAGCGTACGGGTTAGGGTAAGGCTTTGGGTAAGGGTTAGGGTTAGGTTTAGGGTTAGGTTTAGGGTTAGGGGACGGGGATGGTTTAGGGTACAGGTTAGGGTACGACAAAGTTTAGGGTGAGCATATGTGTTAGGGTACGGGTTAGTGTTAGCGTACGGTTTAGGATTAGGGAACCGGTTAGGGTAAGGGTTCGGGTAAGGTTTAGGGTTAGGGTTAAGGTTAGGGTTAGGGCATGGGGAAGATGTAGGGTACAGGTTAGTGTACGAGAACGGTTTAGGGTGAGCGTATGTGTTAGGGTACTGGTTAGTGTTAGCCTACGTGTTAGGATTAGGGGATGGGTTAGGGTAAGCCTTCTGGTAAAGTTAGGGTTAGGGGTAGGGTTAGGGAGCGGGGACGGTTTAGGGTAACGTTTAGGGTATGATAACGGTTTACGGTGAGCGTACGTGTTAGGGTACAGGTTAGTGTTAGCATACGGTTGAGGATTAGGCGACATGTTAGAGTAAGGCTTCGGGTAAGGGTTAGGGTTAGGGTTGGGGTTAGGGTTAGGGTTAGGGGACAGGGATGGTTTAGGGTAAAGGTTAGTGTATGACAACGGTTTAGGGTGAGCGTACGTTTTAGGGTATGGGTTAGTGCTAGCATACGGGTGAGGATCAGGGGACAGGTTAGTGTAAGGCTTCAGTAAAGTGTTAGGGTTAGGGTTAGGTTTAGGATAAGGATTAGGAGACGGGAACGGTTTAGGGTACAGATTAGTGTACAACAACGGTTTACGTTCTTAGGGCATGGGTTAGTGTTAGCATATGGTTTTTGATTAGGGGATGGGTTAGTGTAAGGCTTCAGGTAAGGGTTAGAGTTAGGGTTAGGGTTAGGGTTAGGGGACAGGGATGGTTTAGGGTACAGATGAGGGTACGACAACGGTTTAGTGTGAGCGTACGTGTTAGGGTACGCGTTAGAGTTGGTGTATGGGTTAGGATTAGGGCATGGGTTAGTTTAAATCTTCGGGTAAGGGTTATGGTTAGGTTTAGGGGATGAGGGTGGTTTAGGGTACAGGTTAGGGTACGACAACGGTTTGGAGTGAACGTATGTGTTAGGGTACGGGTTAGTGTTAGCGTACTGGTTAGGATTAGGGGACAGGTTCGGATAAGGCTTTTGGTAAGGGTTAGGGTTAGGGTTAGCATTAGGGTCAGTGGACGGGGACCGTTTAGGGTACAGCTTAGGGTACGACAACGGTTTGGTGTGAGCATATGTGTTAGGGTACGGGTTAGTGTTAGCGTACGGGTTAGGATTAGGGGATGGGATAGTGTAAGGATTTGGGTAAGTGTTACGGTTAGGTTTAGGCTTAGTTTTAGGGGATGGGGATATTTTAGGGTACAGGTTAGGGTACGATAACCGTTTAGTGTGAGTGTATGTGTTAGGGTACGGGTTAATGTTAGTGCACTGGTTAGGATTAGGAGACGGGTTAGGGTAAGGCTTAGGGTAAGGGTTACGGTTAGGGTTTGGGTTAGGGGATGGGGTTGTTTTAGGCTATCGCTTAGGGTACAACAATGATTTAGGATGAGCGTAGGTGATAGGGTATGGGTTAGTGTTAGCGTACAGGTTAGGATTTGGGGACGTGTTAGGGTAAGGTTTCAGGTAAGGGTTAGGGTTAGGGATAGGGTTAGCAGATGGGGACGGTTTATGGTACAGGTTAGGGTATGACAATATTTACAGTAAGCGTACGCGTAAGGGTACGAGTTAGAGTTAGCATACTGTTTAGGATTATTGCTCGGGTTAGGGTAAGTCTTTGGGTATAAGTAAGGGTTAGGGTTAGGGGATGGTGACGGTTTAGGGTACAGGTTTGGGTACGACAACGCTTTAGGGTGAGCGTATGTGTTAGAATATGGGTTAGTGTTAGCGTACAGTTTAGGAATAGGGGATGGATTAGAGTATGGCTTCGGGTAAGGTTTAGGTTTAGGGTTAGGGTTAGGGTTAACGTTATGGGAAGGGGACGGTTTAGGGTACACGATATTGTACGACAATGGTTTAGGGTGATTGTACGTGTTAGGGTATGGTGTAGTGTTAGCGTAAGGTTTAGGATTAGGTGACTGGTTAGGATATGGCTTCAGCTAAGAGTTAAGGATAGGAATAGGGTTAGGGGACGTGGACGGTTTAGGGTACAGTTTAAGGTATGACAATGGTTTAGGCTGAGCGTACGTGTTAGTGTATGGGTTAGTGTTTGCATACAGTTTAGGATACAGGGACGGGTTAGGGTAAGGCTTTGGTTAAGGGTTAGGGTTAGGGTTAGGGGACGGAGACGGTCTAGGTTACAGGTTAGGGTACGGCAATGGTTTAGGGTGAGCGTACGTGTTAGGGTATGGTTTAGTGTTAGCGTATGGGTAAAGATTAGGGCACGGATTAGGATAAGGCTTCAGGTAATGTTTAGGGTTAGGGTTCAGATTAGGGGACGGGGATGGATTAGGGTACAGTTTAGGGAACCACAACGTTTTCTGGTGAGCATATGTGTTAGGGTACAGGTTAGTGTTAGTGTACGGGTTGGGATTTGTGTATGGGTTAGGGTAAGGGTTCAGGTAAGGTTTAGGGTTAGGGGTAGGGGATGGGGATGGTATAGTGTACAGTTTAGGGTACGACAATGATTTAGGATGAGCGTACGTGTTAGGGTACGGGTTAGTGTTAGCGTTCAGGTTAGGATTAGGGGACGGGTAAGGGTAAGGCTTCTTGTAAGTGTTAGATTTAGGGTTATGTTTAGGGTTAGGGTTAGGGGAGGGGGACGGTTTATGGTACAGTTTAGCATATGACAACTCTTTAGTGTGAGCTTACGTGTTAGGGTACATGTTAGTGTTACCGTATGAGTTAGGATTAGGGAATGGGTTAGCGTAAGGCTTCGGGTAAAGATCAGGGTTAGTGTTCAGTGTAGGGTCATGGTTAGGGGATGGGGACAGTTTAGGTTACAGGTTAGCGTACGACAAAGGTTTAGGGTGAGTGTACGTGTTAGGGTATGGATTAGTGTTAGAATATGTGTTAGGATTAGGGGACGGGTTACAGTAAGGCTTCGGGTAAGTGTTAGGGTTAGGCTTAGTGTTTTGGGTGAGGGGACGGGGACGTATTAGGTTACAGGTTAGCGTACGACAATGGTTTAGTATGAACGTACATGTTAGGGTACGGGTTAGTGTTAGCGTACGATTTAGGATTAGGTGACGGGTCACTGTAAGGCTTCGAGTAAGTGTTAGGCTTAGGGATAGAGTTAGGGTATGGGGACGGCTTAGGGTACAGTTTAGGGTACGGCAAATGTTTAGGGTGAGCGTACGTGTTAGGGTATGGGTTATTGTTAGCCTACGGTTTAGGTTTAGGGGACGGGTTAATGTAAGGTTTAGGGTTAGGCTTAGGGTTAGGGTTAGGGGATGGGGACAGTTTAGGTTACAGGTTAGTGTATGAGAATGGGTTAGGTTGAGTATACCTGTTAGGTTACAGGTTAGTGTTATCGTACGGGTTAGGATTCGGGGATGGGTTTGGGTAAGGCTTCGGGTAAGGGTTGGGGTTAGGGTTAAGGTTAGGGTTAGGGTTAGGGGACAGGGACGGTTTAGGGTAGAGGTTCGAGTACAACAACGGTTTATGGTGAGCATACGTGTTAGGTTAAGGGTTAGTGTTAGCATACGGGTTAGGATTTTGGGACGGGTTAGGGTAAGGCTTCAGGTAAGGGTAAGGGTTAGGGTTAGAGTTAATATTTGGGTTAGGAGATGGGGACGGTTTAGGTTACAGCTTAGGGTACGACAACAGTTTAGGATGAGAGTACGTGTTAAGGTACGGGTTAGATTTAGTGTATGGGTTTGGATTAGGGTATGGGTTATTTTAAGGTTTTGGGTAATGGTTAGGGTTAGGGTTAAGTTTAGGTTTAGGGTTAGGAGAAGGGGACGTTTAGGATACAGGTTAGGGTACGACAACAATTTAGGGTGAGCATACATGTTAGGGTACGTGTTAGTGTTAGTGTACGGCTTAGGATAACGGGACAGATTAGGGTTAGGCTTTGGATAAGGGTTAGGGTTATGGTTAGGTTTAGGATTAGGGGATGGGGATGGTTTAGTGTGCAGGTTAGGGTACGACAAATTTTAGGGTAAGCATACGTGTTAGGGTACGGGTTAGTGTTAGCGTATGGGTTAGAATTATGGGACGGGTTAAGGTAAGGCTTCGGGTAAGGGTTAGGTTTAGGGGACGGGGACAGGGACAGGGATGGGGATGGTTTAGGGTATAGGTTAAGCTACGACAACCGTTTAGGGTGAGCATATGTGTTAAGTTACGGGTTAGTGTTAGTGTATGAGTTAGGATGTGGGGACAGGTTAGTGTAAGATTTCGGGTAAGTGTTAGGGTTAGTGTCAGGGCTTGGGTTAGGGTTAGGGAATGGGGTTGGTTTAGAGTACAGGTTAGGGTAAGGCAACGGTTTAGGGTGAGCGTACGTGATAAGATACGGTTAATGTTTACGTACGGGTTAAGATTAGGGGATGGGTTAGGGTAAAGCTTCGGGTAAAGTTTAGGGTTAGGCTTAGGGGACGGGGACAGTTTAGGGTTCAGTTTAGGGTACGACAACTTTTTATGGAGAGCGTACATTTTAGAGTACTGTTTGGTGTTAGTGTACGGGTTAGGATTATGCGATGGGTTAGGGTAAGGCTTTGGGTAAGGTTTAGGGTTACGGTTAGGGTTAGGGTTAGGGGATGGGGAAGGTTTAGGGTACAGGTTAGGGTACGACAATGGTTTAAGGTGAGCATTCATGTTAGGGTATGGGTTAGTGTTAGCAGACGGGTTAGGATTAGGGGACGGTTTAGTGTAAGGCTTCGGGTAAGGGTTAGTGTTAGGGTTAGGGTTAGGTTTAGGGGATGGGGACGGTTTAGGATACAGGTTAGGGTACGACAACAGTTTAGGTTGAGCGTACGTGTTAGGGTACGGGTTAGTGTTAGCGTACGGGTTAGGATTAGGGGACGGTTTAGGGTAAGGTTTTGGGTGATGGTTAATGTTAGGGTTAGGGTTAGGTTTAGGGGACGGGGACGGGTCCAGCTTAGGGTACAGGTTAGGGTACGAGAACGCTTTCAGGTGAGCATAAGTTTTAGGGTACGGGTTAGTGTTAGCGTACGATTTAGGTATAGGGAATGGGTTAGGGTAAGGCTTCTGGTAAGGGTTAGGGTTAGGGTTAGGGGACGGGGACGGGGACGGTTTCGGGTACAGTTTCGGGTAAGACAAACTTTTATCGTGAGCATACGTGTTAGGGTAGGGGTTAGTATTAGTGTATGGCTTAGGATTTCGGGACTACTTACGGTAAAGCTTCGTGTTAGGTATAGGTTTAGGGTTAAGGTTAGGGGACTGATGCTGTTTAGGGTACAGGTTAAGGTACAACAACGGTTTGGGTGAGGTATGTGTTAGGGTATGGTTTGGTGTTAGCGTACGGGTTAGGATTAGGGGATGGGTTCGGGTAAGGCTTCGGCTAAGTGTCATGGTTAGGGTTAGGCTTAGGGGACGGGGATGGTTTAGGGTACAGATTAGTGTACGACAGTGGTTTAGGGTGAGCGTACATTTTAGGGTATTGGTTAGTGTTAGCGTATGGGTAAGGAGTAGGGGACGGGTTAGGGTTCGGCTTCTGGTAAGGTTTAGGGTTACTTTTAGGATTAGAGTTAGGTGACGGGGAGGCTTAGGGTACACGTTATGGTACGACAACTGTTTAGGGTAAGCGTACGTGTTAGGGTACCAGTTAGTGTTAGCGTATGGGTTAGGATTATGGGATGGGTTAGTGTAAGGCTTCGAGTAAGGGTTAGGGTTAGGGTTAGGGTTAGGAGATGGGACAGGGACGGTTTAGGGTACAGGTTAGTGTACGACTATGATTTACGTTTAGCGTATGTGTTAGGGTATGGTTTAGTGTTAGCCTACAGTTTAGGATTATGGGACGGTTTAGGGTATGACTTCGTGTAAGGGTTAGGGTTAGGGTTAGGCTTAGGGTTAATGTTAGGGGATGGGGATGGGTTAGGTTACAGGTTAGTGTATGACAACGCTTTAGGTTCAGAGTACATGTTAGGGTACAGGTTAGTTTTAGCGTACGTGTTAGGATTAAGGGACGTGTTACAGTAAGGCTTCGGGTAAGGTTTAGGGTTAGGGTTAGGGTTAGGTTTAAGTTTAGGTTTAGTGGATGGGGACGGTTTAGAGTACAGGTTAGTGTACAACAAAAATGTAGGGTGAGTGTACGTGTTAGGGTATGGATTAGTGTTAGTGTACGGGTTAGGATTAAGGAACGGGTTAGGGTAAGGCTTTGGGTAAGGGTTATGGTTAGGGATTGGGGACAGGAATGGGGATGTTTTAGGGTAAAGGTTATGGTACGACAATAGTTTAGGTTGAGCGTACGTGTTAGGGTATGGGTTAGTGTTAGCGTACGGTTAGGATTGAGGACGGGTTAGGGTAAGGCTTCGGGTAAGGGTTAGGAGTAGGGTTAGGGTTAGGTGATGGAAACGGTTTAGGGTACAGGTTAGGGTACAACAATGGATTAGGGTGAGCGTACATGTTAGGGTATGGGTTAGTGTTAGTGTACGGGTTAGGATTAGAGGACTGGTGAGTATAAGGCTTTGGGTAAGGGTTAGGGTTAGGGTTAGGGGATGGGGACGGTTTAGGGTACAGCTTAGGATATGACAAAGGTTTAGGGTGAGCGTATGTTTTAGGGTATGGGTTATTGTCAGTGTACGTTTTAGGATTAGGGGAAGGGTTAGGCTAAGGTTTCGGGCAAGGTTTAGGTTTAGGTTTAGGGTTAAGCTTAGGGTTAGGGGATGCGTACTATTTAGGGTAAAGTTTAGGGTACGACAAAGCTTTAGAATGAGCGTACGTGTTAGTGTACTTGTTAGTGTAAGCGTACGGGTTAGGATTAGGGGACGGGTTAGTGTAATGCTTCGGGTAAGGTTTAGGGTTAGGGTTAGGGGATGGGGATGGTTTAGGGTACAGGTTAGGATATGACAACGGTTTTGCGTGAGCGTACGTGTTAGGGTATGGGTTAGTGTTAGCGTACGGATTACCATTAGGGAACGGGTTATGGTAAGGCTTTAGGTAAGTGTTAGGGTTAGGTTTAGGGTTAGCGTTAAGTTTAGGGGATGGGGACGGTTTAGGGTTCAGGTTAGTGTACAACAACGGTTTAGGGTGAGTGTACGTGTTAGGGTACGGATTAGTGTTAGCGTACGGGTTAGTATTAGGTGACAGGTTAGGGTAAGGCTTCAGGTAAGGGTTAGGGTTAGGGTTAGGTGACGGGGACAGGGACGGTTTACGGTACAGTTTAGGGTACGACAACGGTTTAGTGGGAGCGTACATGTGAGGGTATGTCTTAGTGTTAACGTACAGGTTCGGATTAGGGGACGGGTTAAGGTATGGATTCGGGTAAGTGTTAGGGGCAGGGTAGGGTTAGGGTTAGGGGACGGGGACTGTTAGGGTACAGGTTAGGGTATGACAACGGTTTTAAGGTGAGCGTATGTGTTAGGTTAGAGGTTAGTGTTAGCGTAAGGGTTAGGTTTAGGGGAAGTGTTAGGGTAAAGCTTCGGGTAAGATTTAGGTTTAGGTTTAGGGTTAGGGTTAGGGTTAGGGTGGTTAGGGACTTGGGATGGTTTATGGTACAGTTTACGGTACAACAATGGTGTAAGGTGACCGTACGTGTTAGAGTATGGGTTAGTGTTAACGTTTGGGTTAGGATTAGGGAACGGGTGTGTGTAAGGCTTCAGATAAGTGTTAGGGCTACGGTTAGGTGTAGGGTTAGTGTTAGGGGACTGTGGCGGTTTAGGTTACAGGTTAGGGAACGACAATGGTTTATGGTGAGCTTACGTGTTAGGGTATGGGTTTGTGTTAGTGTACGTTTTCGGATAAGTGGACGGGTTATGGTAAGGCTGCGGGTTAGGGTTAAGGTAAACTTTAGGGTTAGGGGATGGGCACGTTTTAGGGTACAGGTTATGGTACAACAACGGTTTACGTTGAGCGTGTTAGGGTACGGGTGTGTGTTGGCGTATGGTTAGCAATAGGGAATGGGTTAGGGAAAGGCTTTGGGTAAGGGTTAGGTTTAGTGTTAGGGTTAGTTTAGGGTTAGGGGACAGACACGGTTTAAGGATCAGGTTAGTGGACAACAACGGTTTATGTTAAGCATACGTGTTATGGTATGGGTTAGTGTTAGCGTATGGGTTAGACTGGGGGATGGGTTAGGGTAAAGCTTCAGGTAAGGTTTAGCATTAGGGTTAGTGTTAGGGTTAGGGGATGGGGACAGGGACAGTTTTGGGTAGTGGTTAGGGTACGACAATGGTTTAGGTTGAGCGTACGTGATAAGATCTGGTTTAGTGTTTACGTACGGGTTAGGATTAGGGGATGGGTTAGGGTAAGGCTTTGGGTAAAGTTTAGGGTTAGGGTTAGGGGAAGGGATGGTTTAGGGTTCAGGTTAGGGTCCGACAAAATTTTATGGTGAGCGTACGTGTTAGAGTATGGTTTGGTGTTATTGTACGGGTTAGGATTATGCGACCAGTTAAGATAAGGCTTTGTATAAGGGCTAGGGTTAGGTTTAGGGTTAGGGTTAGGGGATGGGGAAGGTTTAGGGTACAGGTTAGGGTACGACAATGGTTTAGGGTGATTGTACGTGTTAAGGTATGGGTTAGTGTTAACGTACGGTTTAGGATTAGGGGACGGGTTAGGTAAGGCTTCAGGTAAGGGTTAGGGTTAGGGTTAGTGTTAGTGTTAGGTTTAGTGTTAGGGGATGGGGACCATTTAGAGTACAGGTTACGGTACGATAGCAGTGTAGGGTGAGCGTACGTTTTAGGGTACGGGTTAGTGTTAACATAGGTGTTAGGATTAGGGGACAGATTTGGGTAAGGCTTCGGGTAAGATTAGAGTTAGGTTTAGGGTTAAGGGACAGGGATGGGGAAGGGGACAGTTTAGGTTTCAGGTTAGTGTACGACAACGGTTTAGGGTGAGCGTACATGTTAGGGTATGGGCTAGAGTTAGCCTAAGGTTTAGGATTACGTGATGGGTTAGTGTAAGGCTTCGGGTAAGTGTTAGGGTTAGTGTTAGTGTTAGGTTTAGGGAAAGGGGATGGGTTAGGGTACAGGTTAGGGTATGACAACGGTTCAGCGGGAGTGTATGTGTTAGGGTACAGGTTAGTGTTAGCATACAGGTCAGTATTAGGGGACGGGTTAGGGTCAGGCTTCGGGTAAGTGTTAGGGTTAGGGCTAGGGCTATAGGATGGGGATGGTTTAGGGTAAAGGTTAGGATACGACAATGGTTTACGGTGAGCGTATGTGTTAGGGTACAGGTTAGTGTTAGCATAAGTGTTAGGATTTGGGACGGGTTAGGGTATGGCTTCGGGTAAGTGTTAGGGATAGGGTTAGGGTTAGGGTTAGGGTTAGATTTACGGGCCGGGGATGGTTTAGGGTAGAAGTTAGTGTAAGACAACGGTTTACGGTGAGCGTACCTATTAGGGTACAGGTTAGTGTTAGTGTAAGTCTTAGGGTTAGGGGACGGGTTAGAGTAAGGCTTCAGGTAAGGTTTAGGGTTAGGGTTAGGGTTAGGGGACGGGGACGGATTAGGGTACAGGTTAGGGTAAGACAAGTTTTAGGGTGAGCGTACATGTTAGGGTACGTGTTAGTGTTAGCATACGGTTTAGGATTAGGGGACAGTTTAGTGTAAGGCTTCAGGTAAGGGTTAGTGTTAGGTTTAGGGTTAGGGTTAGGGGACTGGGACGGTTTCAGGTTAGTGTACGACAATGGTTTAGGTTTAGTGTACATGTTATGGTATGGGTTAGTTTTAGCGTACGGTTTAGGATATGGGGACGGTTTAGGGTAAGGCTTCACATAAGGGTTAGGTTTAGGTTTAGGGTTATGGTTAGGGGACGCGGACAGTATAGGGTACAGGTAAGTGTAGGACAACAGTTTAGGGTGAGCGTACCTGTTAGGATATGGGTTAGTGATATCGTATGGGCTAGGATTAGAGGACGCATTAGGGTAAGGTTTCCAGAAAGGGTTAGGGTTAGGTTTATGGTTATGGGTCAGGTACATTTTAGGGTACAAATTGGGGTTCGACAATGGTTTAGGGTGAGCGTACCTCTTAGGGTATAGGTTAGTGTTAGCCTACAGGTTAGGATTAGGTGACGGGTTAGTGTAAGGCTTCGGGTAAGGGTTAGGGTTGGGGTTAGGGGATTGGGACGGGGATGGTGACAGGGACGGTTTAGGGTGTAGGTTAGGGTACCACAACGGTTTAGATTGACAGTACGTGTTAGGGTATGGGTTAGTGTTAGCGTATGGGTAAGGATTAGGGGACGGGTTAGGTTAAGGCTTCGGGTAAGTGTTAGGGTTAGGGTTAGAAGATCGGAATGGTTTAGGGTACAGGTTCGGGTACAAAAACGGTTTAGTTTGAGCGTACGTTCTAGGTTATGCGTTAGGTTAGCGTACAGATTAGGATTATGGGATGGGTTTGGGTAAGGCTTCGGGTAAGGGTTAAGGTTAGGATTAGGGGATGGGGACAGTTTAGGGTACAGGTTAGGGCACGATAACGGTTTAGTGTGAGCACACGTGTTAGGGTATGGATTAGTGTTATTGTATGGGTTAGGATTAGATGACGGTTTAGGCTAAGGCTACGAGTAAGTGTTAGGTTTAGGTTTAGGGTTAGGGGATGGGGACTGTTTAGGGTACAGCTTACTGTACAACAACGGTTTAGGGTGAGCATATGTGTTAGGGTATGGGTTAGCGTTAGTGTATGGGTTAGGATTAGGTGATGGTTTAGTGTAAGTCTTTGGGTAAGTTTTAAGGTTAGTGTTAGGGGATGGGGACGGGGTCGGTTTATGGTACAGGTTAGTGTACGACAACGGCTTAATGTGAGCGTACGTGTTACGGTATGGTTTACTGTTAGCGTACATGTTAAGATTACGGGACGGGTTGGGGTAAGGTTTCGGGTAAGGATTAGGGTTAGGGTTAGGTTTAGGGGATGGTGACGGTGATGGTTTAGGGTACAGCTTAGGGTACGACAATGGTTTTGGGTGAGCGTACACGTTAGCGTACGGGTTAGGATTAGGGGACAGTTTAGGCTAAGGCTTCGGGTAAGGGTTAGGGTTAGGGTTAGGGGACATGGAAAGTTTATGGTACAGTTTAGTGTTCGACAACTATTTAGGGTGAGCGTACGTGTTAAGGTACGAGTTAGTGTTAGCATACGGTTTAGGATTAGGGGACGGGTTAGGGTAAGGTTTTGGGTAAGGTTTAGGGTTACGGTTAGGGTTAGGGGATGGGGACGGGGATGGCTTAGGGTACAGGTTATGGTACGACAATGGTTTAAGGTGAGTATATGTGTTAGGTTACTGGTTAATGTTAGCGTACAGGTTAGGATTAGGGGACGGGTTAGGGTAAGGCTTCGGGTAAGGTTTAGGTTTAGGGTTAGGGTTATGGGACGCGGACGTTTTAGGGTACAGGTTAGGGTATGACAAAGGTTTAGGGTGTGCATACGTTTTACGGTATGGATTAGTGTTAGTGTACGGTTTAGGATTACGGGACTGGTTAGGGTAAGGCTAAGGGTAATATTTAGGGATAAGGTTAGGGTTAGGGTTAGGTTTAGGGGACGGGGTCGATTTAAGGTACAGGTTATGTCACGACAATGGTTTAGGGTGAGGATACGTGTTAGGGTACAGGTTAGTGTTACTGTACGGGTTAGGTATAATGGACGGGTTAGGGTAAGACTTCGGGTAAAGTTTAGATTTAGGTTTAGGGCTAAGGTTATGGGACGGGGGTGGGGACAATTTAGGGTATACTTTAGTGTACGACAACGGTTTAGGGTGAGCGTATGTCTAAGGATATGGTTTAGTGTTAGCTTATGGGTTAGGATTAGGGGATGGGTTAGGGTAAGGCTCGGGTAAGGTTTAGGGTTAGGGTTAAGGTTAGGGGATGCGGACATTTTAGGGTCCAGTTTAGGGTACAACATCAGTTTAGGGTGAGCATACGTGTTAGGGTACGGGTTAGTGTTAGCATACGTGTTAGGTTTAGGGGATGGTTTAGTGTAAATCTTCAGGTGAGGGTGAGGGTTAGGGTTAGGATTAGGGTTAGGGGACAGAGGTGGTAGGGTACAGGGTAGGGTACGACAACGGTTTAGGGTGAGCGTACGTGTTACAGTACAGTTTAGTGTTAGTGTACGTGTTAGAATTACAGGACAGGTTAGGGTAAGGGTTCGGGTAAGTTTTAGGGTTAGGGTTAGGGCACGGGGACGGGGACGGTTTAAGGTATAGGGTAGGCTACGACAATGGTTTAGGTTCAGCATACGTGTTAGGGTACGGGTTAATATTAGCGTATGGTTTAGGATTCGGGGACAGGTTAGGGTAAGGCTTCGGGTAAGTGTTAGGGTTAGGTTTAGGTTTAGGGTTAGGGGACGGGCACTGTTTAGGGTACAGGTTAGTGTACGACAATGGTTTAGGGTGAGTGTACATGTTAGGGTACGGTTTAGTGTTAGCGTACTGGTTAGGATTAGGGGACAGGTTAGGGTAAGGCTTCGGGTAAGGGTTAGGGTTCAGGTTCGGGTTTGGGTTAGGGTTAGGGGATGCGGACAGGGATGGTTTAGTGTACGACAACGGTTTAGGTTGAGTGTACATGTTAGGGTATGGGTTAGTGTTAGTGTACCTGTTAGGATTATGGGACTGGTTAATGTAAGGCTTCAGGTAAGGGTTAGGGTTAGGGTTAGGGTTAGGGGATGGTTTAGGGTACAGGTTAGGGTACAACAACTGTTTAGGTTGAGTGTACGTGTTAGGGTATGGGTTAGTGTTAGCGTACGGTTTAGGATTAGGCAACTGATTAGGGTAAGGCTTCGGATAGGTTGTAGGTTTAGGGTTAGGGGACGGTGATGGGGACGGTTTGTGGTACAGGTTAAGGTACAACAACAGTTTAGCGTGAGCGTACGTGTAAGGTTACGGGTTAGTGTGAGCGTACGGGTTAGGATTAGGGGACGGTTTAGCCTAAGGCTTTGGGTGTTAGGATTAGGGTTAGGGTTAGGGTTAGTTTTAGGGGACGGGGATGGTTTAGGGTATAGGTTAGGCTACGACAAATGTTTACGGTGAGCATATGTGTTAGGGCATGGGTTAGTGTTAGTGTATGGGTTAGGATTAGGGAACAAGTTAGGGTAATGCTTTGGGTAAGTGTTAGGGTTAAGTTTTGGGTTAGGGTTAGGGTTAGGGGATGGGGACAGTTTAGGGTACAGGTTAGGGTACGACAACTGTTTAGGCTGAGCGTACCTGTTAGGGTATGGGTTAGTGTTAACGTACGGTTTAGGTTTAGTGGACGGGTTAGGGTAAGGCTTCAGGTAAGGTTTAGGGTTAGGGTTAGGGTTAGGGTTCGGTTTAGGGGACGGGGACGGTTTAGGGTACAGGTTATGGTATGACAACGGTTTAGGGTGAGTGTACATATAGGGTAGGTGTTAGTGTTAGCATACGAGTTAGGATTAGGGGACTGTGTAGGGTAAGGCTTTGAGTAAAGTTTAGGGTTAGGGTTAGGTTTAGGGTTAGGGTTAGGGTTAGGTAATGTGGTTGCTTTAGGGTACAGGTTAGGTTACGACAATGGTTTTGGGTGAGCGTATGTGTTAGGGTCCGGTTTAGTATTAGCCTACATGTTAGGATTAGGGGACGGGTTAGGGTAAGGTTTTGGGAAATGGTTAGTGTTAGGGTTATGTTTAGAGGATGGTGACGGTTTAGGATACAGGTTAGGGTACGACAACGTTTTAGGGTGAGCGTACGTGGTAGGGTATGGGTTTGTGTTAGCATACCAGTTAGGATTAGGGGAGGTATTAGGGTAAAGCTTCGGGTATGGAAGTATACTGAGGTAAGGCCATGAAGAAGCCTTGAAAGTGAGGCAGAATTGCAGGAAACTGATTTCAAGAGGTACATGGCATTTGCCTTTGAAGCATATTAAAAGAGGAAGAGCGTCGAGAAAGATGCACTTGACTAAAAAGGGTGTTTGCGTTTTTTCCTGAATATATTCAGGAAAAAACGCATACGCACTTTTTGGCCAACCAAGCAAGCGTGCAATGGAAATCCGCTCTACAATGAGGTCTCACTTCCCCCTGGTCAAAAGGGCCATCTGAAAAAAGTGTAAAATCCAGAAAGGCAGGCCAGGCCATGGAGAACAGGGAGCCTTGTTATGCTGATGGGCGGGATGCAAATTGCCAACAGCCACTTTGGAGAAGTGTATGTTTGGGAAATAGTTTGCCTTTATAACTTTGCAGGCTTGTGAATTGCAGTGCCCCTGAGCTCCATTTTTCAGCTCTTATTTTTGTGATCTGGCCTCACAACCACAGGATTGCTTCAGGCCTTACTCTTGTTCTGGGGCGCCTTGCTGTGCCTTTGGTTAATTCTTCTTCCTGATGTGAATTTAGAGTGACATGTGCCCATCAAAACCCCGACAGCTAGTTTCTCGCTGGTTCCCCCTCTTCCCTTTCATCCTCCGCACTAACTGCAGACTGTGCGATACAGGAACTTAAAGGCATTGACTCTCCAGGTGGGGATATTGTTAGTAAAGCAGCTGGAATGTTGATCCAGATCCCCAGGAGAGGAAAAATGAGGTGCGTTTTAGAAACCTTTCCCGATCACATGGTATACCATCCGCTGGGTTTCCCATGCATGGTTTAGCTGTAGGAAGATTCCCTTCAACCTGGAGTGTTGGGACCCTGGGAATGAGTAGCATGAAGTATTGCATTAAAGGTTCGGCAGTTGCTCACCAAAGCTCACCAATCCTCTCAGCCCCAAGTGTCCAGCCTTATGTCTTATCCAGCTGTGGCTTTATATGTGGTCAATCCAGGTTGCATCACAGCCCCTGAACGAATTTTGTAAGAATTTTTCTCTCTTTCATTGTTTCTGTGTTTTGTTTTTAAAATTTATTTGTATAATGGGATTTAGCTCATTTTCACTGCTGTGTTTGTGCCACTCTGCACACACTTGATTCCCTTATGGAGATATATCAATACATACGTTTTAAGATTCTTATTACCCAGATATATTCCTCTGCGGTGTATAGGGGGTGTTGAGGCCAGTTCATTGAGCAAGGTGTAGATCTTGTCTAATACCTATTTGGTTTATTGAATGGTATCTGTGTTAATTTCAAACTCTGGTTTTATGCATCACCCCACCTCTCCTTTCCCCTTAAGCTGACATAAGTGTGTTTTCTAAATGTGAGACACTCTTCTGTAATTCATTTGTTTTGCAGCCATATTGACATTCCCTCTATAAGTGATATCTTATGATATGTTTCTTTTTCTGTTTGACTTATTTCAAGTAGTATTATCGGATCTAAATCCACTCTTTATGCTTCTACTAGCCTTATTACATTGCTTTCATGGTGAAGAGATATTCCATTGTACATAAGTACCACATCTTCTTTATCCATTATTCTCTTTCCTGGGATATTTAAGGTGTAGGAGAGTCCAGGTTCTTGTAAACAGAGCAGCCCTAAACTGTGGTGTGCTTGTGTCTTGTTGATTTTTAGACTTCCCTAGATATACTCCCGTGATTGGAAGTGCCCTATGCTCTGTAGCTGTTGTTTAGATGATTTAGGAACCACCATACACTTCTCCAGAGTGGCTGTTGGCAATTTACATCCCGCCCATGAGCATAACAAGGCTCCCTGTTCTCCATGACCTGTCCTGACTTTCTGGATTTTACACTTTTTTCAGATGGCCCTTTTGACAAATGGGAAATGAGACTTCATTGTAGTGCAGATTTCCATTGCTCGAGTGCTTGGTTGGTCAAAAAGGGCATATCCGTTTTTTCCTGAATATTTTCAGGAAAAAACGCATATGCTCTTTTTGTCCAACTGCATCACTGTCAAAGATCTGCCACTTTTCAAATGCTTTAAATGCAATTCCAATCTACCTCCTGAAATCTGATTCCTGCAATTCTGCCCCACTTTCAAGTCTGCTTTGGAGCGTTACTTCAATATATTTTTGGACAATAGTTGACATTTATAACTCTGCAGGTTTGTGAATTACAGTGCCCCTGAGCACCATTCTTCAACTCGCTTCCTTGTGAGCTGGCCAGAAAACCAAAAGATTGCTTCAGGCCCTAATCTGGTTCTGGCACGGTGCACTGAGCCTTTCGTTAATTCCTCTTCCTGGTAGGAAATTAACGTTAAATGTGCCCATCCAGACACCTACAGCTAGTCTCTCATTGGTTTCCCTATTCCTGTACATCTTCCGCAGAAATTGCAAACTGTGTCAAACAGGAGGTTAAAGGCACTGACTCTCCAAGTGGGGAAAATGTTAGTAAAGCATCTGGAATGACGAACCCGAGTACCAGGGGATGAAAGCTGAGATGCATTTAAAAACGTTTCCCGATCACATGGTGGACCAAACTCTGTGTTCCCCATGCATGTTTTAGCTGAAGGAAGAATCCCTTAAACCAGGAGAGTTGGGACCCATGGAATGGGTACCATGCAGTATGACTTCAAAGGGTCTTCATTTCCTCATGGAACCTCACCAATCCTATCAGCCACAAGTGTCCAGCATTATGTGTCACCCAGCTCTGGGTGTAGATGTGGTAAGTCCGGGTTTCATTACAAGTGCTTAATGAATTATTTAAGAATTGCTCTCTATTTAACTGTCATTGTGTTGTGTTTTGGAAATATATTTTTATAATGGGATGTTGCAGATTTTCACTCCTGCGTTTATGCTGCTGTACACACACTTGATTCTCTTATGGAGACATATAAATCCATAGGTTTTAATATTCTTACTAGTCAGGTATATTACTAGGCATGGAATGTGGGCTGTTGAGTCCAATTCATTGAGCATGGAGTCGGTCTTTTCTATTACATATTAGGCTTACAGAATGGTATCTGTGCTCATTTCAATCGCTGGTTTTATACAGCACCACAACTCACCTTTTCTCTTAAGCAAGCATAAGTTGATTTTCTAAATTTGAGACCCTGTTCTGTTTTGTAATTCAGTTCTTGTGTAGCCAAGTTTATATTCCGTGTATTAGTGATATCTTATGATGTTTCTTTTTCTGTGTGACTTATTTCACTTAGAACCATCGTACCTGAATCCACTCATTATGCTGCTATGGGCCTGATAACATAGATGTGACTGCTGAGTGATATTCCATTATACGTACATACCACAACTTCTTTATCCATTTTTTGCATTGTGGGATATTTAGCTTGTACCGTCGATGAGGTTCTTGTCAAAAGAGCCGACGCAAACTTTGAGGTCGCACTGTCTTTTTGATTTTAATTTCCCTAAGCTATAGGACTATAATTGGAAGTGCCCAGGCTCTGTGGTTTGTCCTTTAGAAGTTTCAGGAAACACCATACAGTTCTCCAGAGTGGCTATTGGAAATTTACATCCCGTCCATCAGCATAACAAGGCTCCCTGTTCTCCATGGTCTGTCCTGCCTTTCCGGGTTTTACACTTTTTTCTGATGGCCCTTTTGACCAGTGGGGAGTGAGACTTCATTGTAGTGCAGATTTCCTTTGCATGCTCGCTTGGTTGGCCAAAAAGGGCGTATGCGTTTTTTCCTGAATATATTCAGGAAAGAACGCATACGCCCTTTTTGGCCAAGTGCACCATTGTCAACGGTGTGCCTCTTTTCCTATGTTTCAAATGCATTTCCAGTCTACCTCCTGAAATCGGTTTCCTGCAATTCTGCCGTGCTTTCAATTCCTCTTCGTAGCCTTACTTCAATATATTTTTAGACGATAGCTGTCATTTATAATGCTGCAGGTTTGTGAATTACAGTGCCCCTGAGCTCCTTTCTTCAACTCGCCTTCTTGTGAGCTGGCCGCAAAACTGCAGGATTGCTTCAGGCCCTAATCTGGTTCCAGCACGGCACTATGAGCCTTTGGTTAATTCCTCTTCCTGGTGGGAAATGAGCGTTCCATTTGCCCGTGCAGACACCTACAGCTAGTCTCTCATTGGTTCTCCCTATTCCTCTTCATCTTGCACAGAAATTGCAAACTGTGCCAAACAGGAGGTTAAAGGCACTGACTCTCCAGGTGGGGAGAGTGTTAGTAAAGCGTCTGGAATAGTGAACCCGAGGACCAGGATATGAAAACTGAGATTCATTTAAAAAGGTTTCCCGGTTACACGGTAGACCATATTCTGGGTTTCCCATGCATGTTATAGCTGAAGGAAGAATCCCTTGAACCTGGAGAGTTGGGACCCATGGAATGGGTACCATGCAGTATGACTTCAAAGGGTCTGCATTTGCTCACCAAAACTCACCAATCCTATCAGCCACAAGTGTACAGCTTTATGGCTCACCCAGCTCTGGGTGTAGATGTGGTAAATCCAGGTTGCATCAAAATCCCTGAATGAATTATTTAAGAATTGCTCTCTATTCCACTGTCATTGTGTTTTGTTTTTGAAATTTATTTTGATAATGGGATTTATCGGATTTTCAGTGCTGCGTTTATGCCACTGTACACTCGCTTGATTCTCTTATGGAGACATTTAAGTCCATGGGTTTTAGGATTCTTACTAGTCAGGTATATTCCTAGGTGTTGAATATGAGATGTTGGGTCCATTTCGTTGAGCAAGGAGTAGGTCTTGACTATTACATATTTGGCTTATGGAATAGTATCTGTGCTAATTTCAATCTCTGGTTTTATGCAGCAACCCAAATCACCTTTCCCCGTAAGCAAGCACTAGTTGGTTTTCTAAATTTGAGACCCTGTTCTGTTTTGTATTTCAGTTCATGTGTAGCCAAGTTTACATTCTGCGTATTCGTGATATCTTATGATGTTTCTTTTTCTGTGTGACTTATTTCACTTAGAATCATCGTACCTGAATCCACTCATTATGCCGCGATGGGCCTGATGACATAGAGTTCATTGCTGAGTGATATTCCATTGTACGTTCGTACCACAAATTCTTTATTCATTTTTCGCTTTCTGGGATATTTAACTTGTACCGTAGACGAGGTTCTTGTAAACACAGCCGTCCGAAGTTTTGGAATGGCTGTGTCTTTTTGACTTAAATTTCCCTGATCTACAGGACCATAAGTGGGAGTGCCGTAGGCTCCATTGCTTTGTTTTTTAGGTGTTTCAGGAAACACCATACACTTCTCCAGAGTGGCTGTTAGCAGTTTACATCTCGCCATCAGCATAACAAGGCTCCCTGTTCTCCATGGCCTGTCCTGCCTTTCCGGATTTTACACTTTTTTCAGATGGCCCTTTTGACCGGGGGGCAGTGAGACTTCATTGTAGTGCAGATTTCCTTTACACGCATGCTTGGTTGGCCAAAAATGGCATATGCCTTTTTCCTGAATGTATTCAGGAAAAAACGCATACGCCCTTTTTGGCCAAGTGCATCATTGTCGATGTTCTGCCTCTTTTCCTATGCTTTAAATGCACTTCCAGTCTACCCCCTGAAATCGTTTTCCGGCAATTCTGCCCCGCTTTCAAGTCCTCTTTGCAGCCTTACTTCCATATATTTTTGGACGATAGCTGTCAGGTATAACTCTACAGGTTTGTGAACGACAGTGCCCCTGAGCTCCTTTCTTCAACTTTCTTTCTTGTGAGATGGCTGCAAAACCGCTGGATTGCTTCAGGCCCTAATCTGTTTCCGGCACGGCACGATGAGCCTTTGGTTAATTCGTCTTCCTCGTGGGAAATGAGCATAAAATTTGCCCGTGCAGGCACTTACAGCTAGTCTCTCATTGGTTCTCCCTATTCCTGTTCATCTTCCACAGAAATTGCCAAGTGTGCCAAACAGGAGGTTAAAATCACTGACTCTCCAAGTGGGGAGAGTGTTAGTAAAGCATCTGGAATGGTGAACCCGAGTACCAGGGGACGAGAACTGACATGCATTTAAAAACGTTTGCTGATCACACGGTGGACCATTCTCTGGGTTCCCCATGCATGTTTTAGCTGAAGGAAGAATCCCTTAAACCTGGAGAGTTGGGACCCATGGAATGGGTACCATGCAGTATGACTTTAAAGGGTCTGCATTTGCTCACCGAAACTCACCAATCCTATCAGCCCGAAGTGTCCAGCCTTATGTGTCACCCAGCTCTGGGTGTAGATGTGGTAAACACAGGTTGCATGACAAGCCGTGAATGAATTATTTAATAATTGCCCTGTATTGCACTGTCGTTGTGTTTTGCTTTCGAAATTAATTTTTATAATGGGATTAATTGATTTTCACTGCTGCGTTTATGCCACTGTACACACGCATGATTCTCTTATGGAGACATATAAATCCATAGGTTTTAAGATTCTGACTAGTCAGGTATATTCCTAGGCTTTGAATATGAGGTGTTGAATCCATTTCATTGAGCAAGGAGTAGGTCTTGTCTATTACATATTTGGTTTATGGAACGGTATCTGTGCTAATTTCAATCTCTGGTTTTATTCAGTACCCCAACTCACCTTTCCCCTTAAGCAAGCATAAGTTGGTTTTCTAAATTTGAGACCCTGTTCTGTTTTGTAATTCTGTTCATGTGTAGCCAAGTTTACATTCCGTGTATTAGTGAAATGTTATGATGCTTTAAATGATGTCTTATGATATGTGTCTTTTTCTTTTTGAATTATGTGAGTTAGAATGATCATACGTAACTCCTCTGGAGTTGTTACAACTAGCCGTATTTCATTGATTTCCAGGCAGAGTAATATTCCACTCTACATACATACCACATCTCTATCCATTTTTTCTCTCCAGAGACATTTAAGTTATATCCTAGCCGAGGATCTTTTAAACTGAGAGGCGATAAACATTGGGGTTCCTGTGTCCTCTCGATTTATGTTTTTCCCAAGATATACGTCCATGAGTGCAAGTGCCCTGTGCTCTGTGGCTCATTTTTTAGATGCTTTAGTAAACACAATACACCTCTCCAGAGTGACCGTTGGCAATATATATTTCCACTATAAGCCTCATAGGGCTCTCTTTTCTCCTTGCCCTGTCCTGCATTTCTGGTGTTTACACTTTATGAGGACGGCTCTTCTGACTGATGCGAAGTGATAGGTTTTGTAGTATTGGTTTCCAGTGCCCACCTGTTTGGTTGGCTAAAAATGGGTATGCCCTTTTCTTGAATATATACAGAATAAAACGCATACACCTTTTTTGCCAACTGCAATGTTGGCAATGTTCAGCTCCATTTCTTGTGCTTAATGGCGAGTCCTTTCTACCTCTTCCAATCCCTTTCCTGCCATTCTCCCTTGTTTACAAGTCCTTTTCTCTGACTTTCCTCAAGACATTTTTCAGTGATAGATATTTTCAACTCTGCAGTTTCGTGAATTTTAGTGCCCCTGAGTTCCATTTTTCAACTTGTGTTTATGGGAACTGGCCACAAAGCAGCGGGATTTCCTCAAGCCCTATTCTGTTTCCATGGGCAACCCTAGCCTTTGGTCAATTCGTCTTCCTGATTGGAAATTAGAGTGGCATGTGCCTGTCCGTACACCTAGGACTTGTCTCTCATTGTTTCTCCTCCTTCTGCTTCATCCTCTGGACAAATTCCAAACTGTATGCAACAGGATGTTGACAGTGCTGACATCTCCAAGTGGGGAGACTGTTAGTAAAGACGCTGGAGGGGTGAACCCGAGCACCAGGAGATGAGGAGATGAGATGCCTTTTCCAAACTCTTCCCGATCAGACGGTATACCATCCTCTGGGTGTGACAGGAATGTTTTAGCTGTAGGAAGGGTCCCATTCATGTGAGGAGAACACCAGGGCTTTTTCAAAATCAGTGTCTCTCCGCAACCCAAACTGGGGAATTTTTTAAGCTACGGCTACACATATGTTCATTAAGGGCCTTGGGAAGTAGGCAGAGTCCAAACTTTAGATGATTGAAGTCTTCAGGGTCAGAAGCACTCACCACCGGCTTCCCTTAGGTTCCATTTTAACTGTCATTGATAGATGATGTCAATAAAAATATCTATTCTTTTTCAGATTATTTCCCCTTATAGGTTATTGCAAAATATTGAGTATAGTTCCCTGTGCTATACAGTAGTTCCTTGTTGATGATCGATTTTATACATAGCAGTGTGTATGTGTTAATCCCAAACTGTTAATGTATCCCTCCTCCCACCTTTCCCCTTTGGTAATAATTAATTATAAGATTTTATGCTTCTCAGAAATGGGGGAGCTGAAAGAGAGGTATCATTTCCAATGGAAAAGCATTTAAAACAAGATTGAAGCTTTAACCAAGATTATTAGATGTACATCCTTGGAATGAAATCACTTCGTTTCTCTAATATTGACCTGACAAATAAGACCCACCTTTTCACTGAACTTGCTTATAATAAAGTGATGGAAATATCAAATGGAAGTGTTAGAAACAACTTATTTTACCCGAGCCTTATACACTGTTCTATGTTAATTACAGTATGGCTCACACATCTGTTCATTGAAGTTACAATGTTCTGAATTTCTGTTACTGATCCTCCAGAGTGGACCCCAAAAAGTGTCCCCCTGCCCAGTGTCATTGGAGCCAACAGATCGAGACTGAGTTTGGTTCAGAAGCAAAGGAAACTTTATATTTTGATCAGAGAATGGTGAGGTGAGAGCATGTGCTACCCCGTGGGCTGTGGGCTGGGCTGCTGTGTACAGATCCTGTCAGAGTCAGTGGGAGGGAGCGGGCAGAGCTCTCGAGGGCCTGGTTGGCTGCAGCTCAGGCTCTATATCGTGGAGTCTGCACTGGGCCCCAGGAACTGAGGTGTCGACCCAGCCATTCTGTACTAGGAAATCTGGTCTGAAGTGCCGGGTGTGGAACCTCTGTATGCGGGACCCTAGGAGCACACGAAATGAGACAAAGCACAAAGTATAATAAAGGTTAGACTTTATTTTATTGCCCAGATTCTATTTTTATCTCCCAGGCATTTTTAATGGGCTTTGCCTGGGACAAACCCCTCTTCTGCCTTTTGTCCTCTTCCTCATTCGTGGAGTGCTGAGGGTGCAGACCCTTCTTCTGTAACTGCTGAGTGCTGAGTTAGGAGCCCTCATACCCGGGGGTGAGGGTCAGAACTTCTTCCAAGCAGCCTCCAGGTGACGTTGATTGTGCCCAGGCCTTCAGCCTCCCTGCTCGTCCGCCTGAGCACCAGCATTAGAAGTGTTATAGATTCTAATGACCTTTAAGGGTTCGGGAAGGAGATGTGCAGTGACGCTATGAGGTCCAGTTTCACCCCGCCCCACATTTGTTTGGCCACCTTAGGCTGACCGTTTCTGCCAGCCTAGATGCTCTGACCAACAGTCTGCGCTTTCTTCCATTAGGCCCCTGAATTAACGTAAAAACAGCACCAGGTGTCAGGACCCTGCCCGCTCAGCTCCCAGACAGTCCAGGGTCAGTGGTGATGAAGGACCATGATGGCCATTGAGACAACAGCCTTTGGAAGTAAACAGGAGACCAGCCGGTCTTATTGGCCACCATCATCATGGTGTCTGTAGGCTGTTCTATGGTGACAGCGTGATATAAGGTTCCCCCGCCAAGATTATTAGCTCCCCTCCGGGTGCAGTAAGTCCTGCAAGCAGTAGTCTACTCTTTTCGGACACACTCTTGTTGTTTTATGAGAGAAACTCCAGGTCAATTGATGGTCACACGAGTTGTCATAGTGCCCCGTTGCTCCCGGTTATCTCTCTGGAGATTGGAGTTGGAGGGTCTCCTCACTCGAGGTCAGTGTGCCCACGGAGCAAACCCTGCAACTTCAGGGCATGGTTGGGGGTTAGGATCACCACGTGGGGTCCTTTTCCCTTAGGAGGGAGGTGGCCTTTTGGGCTGCTGATTTCCAGGTTTTTTGATACCGCCAGTATCTTGGCCAGATGTGGCGGTGGGCCAAGCCCCTTGGTGACCATAGTTTATCCTACCTGGATGGCATTCTTGCATTGTTCCATTTCAAGTGGTCCCAGTTTTTACACTAATACTCCAATGGCGATTCACCTTTCACCAGGAATGTAAAGGTCAAAGGGTTTAGCTAAATTAGGGAGTTCCAGGGCAAGGGTCTGAATTGACTGCTCTTTGCATTCTTGAAAGACCACTTCTGGATTCTATTCAAAAGGATCATCATCTTTTCCTTTCAGTGTTTCATATAGAGGCCCAGCTAGTAGACTGTAGTTAGGGATCCAGAGGCAGGAAACCCTGGCTTCCCCAGGAACCCCTAAGCTGTCTTCTAGTTTTAGAAAGGGGTAAGGCTGTAAATTGTTTCTTCCCTTTCCTGGGATGGGCTTCTCCGACCTTCTGTGAGAATGAAGCCCAGGCAGGTCACCGTAGTCTGTGATATTTGAGCTTTTTCGTGGACAACTTCTATCCTTTATTGGCTTGGTAGTTCTGAGGCCTCCTTAGTAGGGCTGGCGATCAGAATGTCGTCTGAATATTGAAGGAGTGTTTCCTTTTCCAGAGGTAGAACTTTTACGTCTTTAGCTGAGCTTTCCCCAAAGATGGTGTGGGAATTTTTGAACCCTTGGGGCAAGACAACCCGGAAGTATTGTTTTAGTTGTATGTTGAGTCCTGTCACTCAGAAGCCAAAATTTCTTGTGACTCTGGGACTAATGGAATACAAAAGAAGGCATCAGTGAAGACTAATACAGAATACCAAGTCCTGGTGGTTGGTAGAATGACCAGCAGGGTGTAGGATTTAGGAACTACTGGAGGTATATCCTTGGTGGCTTCACTGACTGCCCTGACATCCTTTACCAGGACTCCAGCATCCCATGGGGCTATCGAGGTCAGGCCAATCCCAGGATATGGAGCTCACCTGGGCAGGTACCCCACCCCCACCCCAGCCCACGGGGGCTCTCGTGTTCAGGCCCCTCCCAGGATATGGGATTCCCTGGGCAGGTCCTCTGCAGTCCATGGGGCTCCCATGGTCAGGCACCTCCCAGGATACAGAGCTACCCTTGCAGGTACCTTGGCAGGGCTGGGCACACAGGAACCGTGCACATAACTCTCATTGCAGAGCACTCCCAGCTCACCTGTCGCTCAGATCTGACACAGAGCACCTCAGAGCAGGACTTGAACTAACAAACAGCAGCTCCAACAGGTCTGTGACCCTGGGCATCATTCTGTGCGGCCTCCTCCACCTGGTCTTCCAGAGACTTCCACTGCACCGGGGGCAGCAGGCCTCTGTCTCCAACCACCACCCACCCCACCTCTCCCTTACTCCTGGGTTCCTCTCATTAAGAGAGGGTTTTCTTGAAGTTGTCTCCCACTCATGGGCCAGATAATATAATTAGAAAACAAGCCAGAGCTGCAGCCCCTTGTCTATCCTGACTCTCAGGAGCCCACACCTGTTCCTTGGACCTGGCCGATTCAGCAAGTTCCATTTTCTGCAACTGTGAGCCCCTGAGGGGTGATTATTGGCTGGCCTGGGAAGCCTGACCGTGCCGGCCAGCCCTCCCCATGTGTGCCTGGGTTCAGATCAATATAAACACCGCTCCAGGCAGCAAGAGCCCCTGCAGCTGTGCCTGACGCCATTTTCTCTGCCCTGTCAGCAGTCTCGGGGCTGGGCTGGTGGGAGGGAGTGAGAGGCCATGGCTTTGTGGGTGTCCCAGTGTGAGTGGGGCTCTGCTGGACTTTCTGCAGCAGTTGCCAAGATGCCACCTGCTAAAGAAGAGGATGTGTCACCCATAACTGCCACTGGAATTTCTCCCTGGGCACAGGTGAGGAAGGAAGAAAGCAGTGGGGGCCGGGACAGCAGGGGTATCTCAGGCAGGGAAATGGAAAGCTTCCAGAAGAGCACCCAGGGCCAGGACCATCCTGGCTGGCCTGCCGGCACCAAGTCGGCTGGCATGCTGTCCCTCATATGGCTCCATGGCCCTTCCTCTAGGCTTTCAAGTCCTTGTACATATTCAGATGTTTAGACTTGGAAGGGTGGGAACATTTCAGCAGCAGCTGGCCTGGGTCTCAGCCCACGTTTTTCCACAGATGCCTCGGCACAGTCCCCCAGCTTTGCAGTGAGGACGCTTGTTGCGAGGAGCATGCTGGCTGAATGGGAGATGATTCCCCACCACTGACCAACTTCAGAATTGTTTGCAATTGGAGCAAGTGCCCTGAAACGGTTTTCCTCTGTGTAACTGGTGGGTTCTGTGTTTTTTTTTTTTCTTTCTTTCGTTTTTGGTTCAAGGTAGATTTTATTCCTCTTTTTTGTATTTACAGATATAAGCATGGAAATAATTTATTCATATAAATACATGTATGTGAAGGGAAGAATATTTTTTCTGTTTTACTTTTTTTAATTTTATTTTTTTATTTTGAATTTAATTTTTATACAGCAGGTTGTTTTTGGTTATCTACTTTATACATATAAATGTATACATGCCAATCCCAATCTCTCAACTCCTCCCACCACCCCTCCCAACAGCTTTCCCCCCTTGTTGTCCATACGTTTGTTGTATACATCTGTTGCTCTATTTCTGCCTTGCAAAACAGTTCATCTGTACAATTTTTCTAGGTTCCACATATATGCATTAATATACAAGATTTGTTTTTCTCTTTCTGACTTCACTCTGTATGACAGTCTCTAGATCCATCAACGTCTCTACAAATGTCCCAATTTCATTCCTTTTTATGGCTTAGTAATATTCCATTTTATATATGTACCACATCTTTATGCATTCGTCTGTCTGTGGGCATTTAGGTTGCTTCCATTACCTGGATATTGTAAATAGTGATGCAATGAACTTTGTGGTGAATGTCTCTTTTTGATTTATGGTTTTGTCTGGGTATATGCCCAGTAGAGGGATTGCTGTATCATATGGTAATTCTATTCTTAGTTTTATAAGAAACTCCATAATGTTCTGCACAGTGACTGTATCAATTTACATTCCCAACAATAGTGGAAGAGGATTCCTTATCTCCACACCATTTCCAGCATTTGTTGTTTGTAGATTTTCTGATGATGCCCATTCTAATAGGTGTGAGGTGATACACCATGGATGAGTCTATTTCGTTGAGCAAAGAGTAGGTCTTGTTTATTACGTATTTGGCTTATGGAATGCTATGTGTGCTATTTTCAATCTCTGTTTTTATACAGCAGCCCAACTCAACTTTCCCCTTAAGCAAGCATAAGGTTTTTATCTAAATGTGAGACTCTGGTCGGTTTTGTAATTCAGTTTATGTGTAGCCAAGTTTACACTCCCTCTATTAGTGATATCTTATGATAATTATCTTTCTCTGTGTGACATATTTCTCTTAGAATCATCATAATTAAATCCACTCAATTTGCTGCTACAGGCCTGATAACATTGATTTCACTGCTGAGTGATATTCCGTTGTACGTAAGTAGCACAACTTCTTTATCCATTTTTTTCTTTCCGGGATATTTAATTTGTACTGGACTCGAGGTTCTTGTAAACACAGCAGCCCTAAATTTTATGTTGGCTGTGTCTTGTTGATTTCAATTTTCCTAAGCTATAGGGCCAAAAGTGGAAGTGCCCTAGGCTCTGTAGCTTTGTTTTTTAGATCTTTCAGGATACACCATGAACATCTCCAGAGTGTCTGTTGGCAATTTACATCCCGCCCATCAGCATAACACGGCTCCCTGTTCTCCATGGCCTGTCCTGTGTTTCTGGTTTTTACACTTTATTCAGATGGCCCTTTTGACGAATGGGAAATGTGACTTCATTGTAGTGTGGATTTCCATTGCTGGAGTGCTTGGTTGGCCAAAAAGTTCATATGCGCTTTTTCCTGAATATATTCAGGAAAAATGTATACGCACTTTTTGTCCATGTGCATCACTGTCAAAGATCTGCCGCTTTTCATATGCTTTAAATGCAATTCCAATCTACCTCTTGAAATATGATTCCTGTAATTCTGCCTCGTTTTCAAGTCCTCTTTGCAGACTTACTTCAATATATTTTTGCCAATAGCTGTCATTTATCTCTGCAGGTTTGTGAATTACAGTGCCCCTGAGCTCCTTTCTTAACTCGCTTCCTTGTAAGCTGGCCACAAAACTGCGGGTTTGCTTCAGGCCGTAATCAGGGTCCGGCACGGCACTCTGAGGCTTTGGTTAATTCCTCTTCCTGGTGGGAAATTAGAGTTAAATGTGCCCCTCCAGACACCTGCCTCACTCCCAGCCACGTGGTGATGTGTGTCCTCAGGTTTGAGGCCATATGTGATGGGTTCCTCATCTTTTGATGATGTGGCCCCACTGGTGTGTGGACACTCCTGCCTGGTTCCCATCCCCTTGGTGATGTGGACCCTCTGGTGAGACTCTGATCCTGGTTGGGTTCCTCACACATCCGTGAGGTGAGCCCTCTTCTCTGAGGTCACTCCTGCCTGGCTGGCACAACCCTCCTTGCCGACGTCGGCCCTCTGGTGGCCGTTGGATCCTGCTGGGAGCCTCCTTCCCTCGGTGATGAGGCCCTCTGGCGTCAGGCCCTAACGGCGGGGTTCCCACATTTTCTGATACGTGCTAAGTGGTGCGAGGGCACTCCTTCCAGGTTCCCATCCTCATGGGCCTGTGGGCCTTCTGTTCTGAGGTCCTAACGGCTGGGTTGCTCACACTTTCATGATGTGGGCCCTCCGCTGTGAGGTCAATCCTGCCTGGCTGGCACACGTCGCCTTGGCGATGTGGACCCTCTGGTGGCAGTTGGAGCATGCTGGGGCCTCCTTCCCTCAGTGATGAGGGCCCTCCGGTGTCAGGCCCTAAGTGCTGGGCTCCACACATTTTCTGATGTGTGCCCAGTGGTACGAGTCACTCCTGCCAGGTTCCCATTCCCATGTGCATGTGGGACTTCTGTTCTGTGGTCCCAACTGCTGGGTTGCTCACAGTTTCATGATGTGGGCCCTTTGCTGTGTGTTCACTCCGGCCTGTATCCCATAGCGTCAGTGCTCTGGGCCTCCTGCTTGGAGTTTCCAACTTCTGGATTCCTCACCTTTTTGATTCTATGGGCCCTCGGTTGCGCGTCTTCTCCTGCATGCCTCACTCCCAGCCCCTTCGTGATGTGTGTCCCCTTGTTTGAGGCCACATGTGCTGTGTTCCTCACCTTTCTATAATGTGGCCACACTGGTGTGAGGACACTCCTGCCTGGTTCCCAGTCCCTTGGTGATGTTGGCCCCACTGGTGTTAGGACAGTCTTGCCTGGTTCCCATCACCTTGGTGATGTTGGCCCTCTGGTGAGAGTCTGATCCTGGTTAGGTCTCTCACTCTTCTGTGAGGTGGGCCCTCTGCTGTGAGGTCACTCCTGCCTGGCTGGCACACCCCGCCTTGGCAACGTCGGCCATATGGTGGCTGTTGGAGCCTGCTGGGAGCCTCCTCCCCTCGGTGATGAGGGCCCTCTGGCCTCAGGCCCTAACTGCTGGGTTCCCACATTTTCTGATACGTGCTAGGTGGTGCGAAGACACTCCTGCCAGGTTCCCATCCCCATGGGGATGTGGGCCTTCTGCTCTGAGGTCCCAACGGCTGTGTTGCTCACAGTTTCATGATGAGAGCCCTCTGGTGTGAGTTCACTCCGGCCTAGATCCCGTAGCCTCGCTGCTCCTGGCCGCCTGCCGGAGGTTCCAACTGTGGGATTCCTCACCTTTTTTATTCTATGGTCCCTCTGTTTTGAGGATCCTCCTGCCTGCCTCACTCCCAGCCCCTTGGTGATGTGTGGCCTCAGGTTTGAGGCCACGTGTGCTGGGTCCCTGACATTATGGTGATGTGGCCCCACTGGTGTGAGGACACTCCTGCCTGGTTCCCAGTCCCTTGGTGATGTTGGCCCTCTGGTGAGAGTCTGATCCTTGTTGGGTTCCTCACACTTCTGTGAGGTGGGCTCTCTGCTCTGAGGTAACTCCTGCCTGGCTGGCACACCCCGCCTTGGTGACATCGGCCTTATGGTGGCAGTTGGAGCCTGCTGGGAGCCTCCTCCCCTCGGTGATGAGGGTCCTCTTGCCTCAGGTCCTAACTGCTGGGTTCCCACATTTTCTGATTCGTGTAAGTGGGCCGAAGACACTCCTGTCAGGTTCCCATCCACATGGGGATGTGGGCCTTCTTCTCTGAGGTCCCATCCGCTGGGTTGCTCACAGTTTCATGATGTGGGACCTCTGCTGTGAGTTCGCTGTGGCCTGGATCCCATAGACTCCGTGCTCTGGGTGGCCTGCTGGCCGGTTCCAACTGCTGGATTCCTCACAACTTTTATTCTGTGGGCTATGTTTTGTGAGGATACTCCTGCTTGACTCACTCCTAGCCCCTTGGAGGTGTGGGTCCCCTGATTTAGGCCACATGTTCTGGGTTCCTCACCTTTCTATAATGTGGCCACACTGGTGTGAGGACTCTCCTGCCTGGTTCCGATCCCCTTGGTGATGTGGGCCCTCTGGTGAGAGTCTTATCCTGGCTGGTTTCCTCACCCTTCTGTGAGGTAGGCCCTCTGCGGTGAGGTCACTCCTGCCTGGCTGGCACACATCACCTTGGTGACGTGGGCCCTCAGTTGGGAGTTGGTGTCTGCTGCGAGCCTCTGCCCCTCGGTAATGAGGGCCTTCTTGAATCAGACCCTATCTCCTGGGCTCCCAAAATTTTTGGATGTGCGACCTGTGGTGCGAGTACACACCTGCCAGGTTCCCAACCCCATGGGAATTTGGGCCTTCTGCTCTGAGGTCCCAACGGCTGTGTTGCTCACAGTTTCATGATGAGGGCCCTCTAATGTGCGTTCATTCCGGCCTAGATCCCATAGGCTCGCTGCCCCTGGGTGCCTGCTGGGAGGTTCCAACAGCGGGATTCCTCACCTTTTTTATTCTATGGGCCCTCTGTTTTGAGGTTCCTCCTGCCTGCCTCAAT
Source organism: Phocoena phocoena (assembly GCF_963924675.1). NCBI lineage: Eukaryota > Metazoa > Chordata > Mammalia > Artiodactyla > Phocoenidae > Phocoena > Phocoena phocoena. Next base: position 51,001,197 of record NC_089223.1, read on the forward strand.
CCCAGCCCCATTGTGATGTGTGTCCTCTGGTTTGAGGCCACGTGTGCTGGGTCCCTCACCTTTCGTTGATGTGGCCCCAATGGTGTGAGGACACTCCTGCCTGTTTCCCAGCCCCTTGGTGATGTGGCCCCTCTGGTGAGAGTCTGATCCTGGCTGGGATCCTCACCGTTCTGTGAGGTGGGCCCTGTGCTCTGAGGTAACTCCTGCCTGGCTTGCTCCCATTGCCTTGGTGACGTCGGCCCTCTGTTGGCAGTTGGATCCTGTCGGAGACTCCTATCCTCGGTAATGAGGTCCCTCTGGCGTCAGGCTCTAACTGCTGGGCTCCCCAGGTTTTCTGATGTGAGCCCAGTGATGCCAGGACACTCGTGAAATGTTCCCATCCCCATGGCGATATGGGCCTTCTGCTCTGAGGTTCCAACGACTGGGTTGCTCACAGTTTCCTGATTTTTGCTCTCTGGTATTAGTTCACTCATTCCTAGATCCCATAGCCTCTGTACTCTGAGCAGCCTGCTGGGAAGTTCCAACTGCTGGGTTCCTAACCTTTTTTATTCTTTGGGTCCTGTGTTGTGAGGCTCCTCCTGCCTGCATCACTCCCAGCCCCTTGGTGATGTAGGTCCTCTGGTTTGTGGCCACATGTGCCGGTTTCCTCACCTTTTAGTGATGTGGCCCCACTGGTGTGAGGACACTCGTGCCTGATTACCGTGCCCTTGGTGATATGGGCCCTCTGGTGAGAGTCTGTCCCTGGTTGGGTTCCTCACACTTCTTTGAGGTGGGCCGTCTGCTGTCAGGTCACTCCTGCCTGGCTGGCACACCCCGCCTTGGCGACATGGGCCCTCTTGTGGTAGTTGGAACATGCTGGGAGCCTCCTCCCCTTAGTGAAGAGGGCCCTCTGGCGTCAGGCCCTAACTGCTGGGTACCCACATTTTCTGATATGTGCTAAATTGTGTGAGGACACTCCTGCCATGCTCCCAACACCTTGGGGATGTTGGCCTTCTGCTCTGAGGTCCAAATGGCTGGGTTGCTCACAGTTTCATGATGTGGACCCTCTGCTGTGAGTTTACTGTGGCCTGGATCGCATAGACTTGGTGCCCTTGGCTGCCTGCTGGGAGGTTCCCATTGCTGGATTCCTCAGCTTTTTTATTCTATGGGCCCTGTGTTGTGAGGCTACTCCTGCCTGCCTCATTCCGAGCCCCTTGGAGATGTGGGTCTTCTGGTTTAGGCCACTTGTGCTGGGTTCCTCACCTTTCTATGATGTGGCCACACTGGTGTGAAGAGTCTCCTGCCTGGTTCTGATCACCTTGGTGATGTGGGCTCTCTGGTGAGAGTCTTATCCTGGCTGTGTTCCTCACCCTTCTGTGAGGTAGGCCCTCTGTGGTGAGGTCACTCCTACCTGGCTGTCACATGTCACCTTGGCGACGTGTGCCCTCGGTTGGGTGTTGGTGCCTGATTGGAGTCTCCTCCCCTTGGTAATGAGGGCCCTCTGGCGTCAGGCCCTAACTCTTGGGCTCCCAAAATTCTCTGATGTGTGCCCTGTGGTGCGAGTACACTTCTGACAGGTTCCCAACCCCATGGGAATGTTGGCCTTCTGCTCTGAGATCCCAACGCCTAGGTTGCTCACAGTTTCATGATGACAGCCCTCTGGCGTGAGATCACTCCGGCCTGGATCCCATAGCCTCGCTGCTCCAGGCCGCCTGCTGGGAGGTTCCAACGGCAGGATTCTTCACCTTTTTAATTCTATGGTCCCTCTGTTTTGAGGCTCCTCCTGCCTGCCTCAATCCCAGCCCCCTTGTGATGTGTGTCCTCTGGTTTGAGGCCACGTGTGCTGGGTCCCTCACTTTTCGGTGATGTGGCCCCACTAGTGTGAGGACACTCCTGCCTGGTTCCCATTCCCTTGGTGATGTGGGCCCTCTGGTGAGAATCTGATCCTCTTTTGTTCTTCACACTTCTGTGAGGTTGACCCTCTGCTCTGTGGTCACTCCTACCTGGTTGTCGCACTCTGCATTGGTGATGTCGCCCCTCTGGTAGCAGTTGGAGCCGGCTGGGAGTCACCGTCCCTCGGTGATGAGGGCCCTCTTGCGTCAGGCACTAATTGCTGGGCTCCCCACATTTTTTCATGTGTGCCCACTCTTGCGATGACACTCCTGCTTGTTTCCCTTCCCCTTGGGGATGTGGGCCTTGTGCTCTGAGGTCACAATGGCTGGGTTGCTTACAGTATCACAATGAGGGCCCTCTGTTGTGAGTTCATGCCGGCCTGGATCTCATAGCCTCAGTGTTCTGGGCCGCCTGCTAGGAAGATCCAACTGCTGGATTCCTCACATTTTTTATACAATGGGACATGTGTTGTGAGGTTAATCCTGCCTGCCTCACTCCGAAACCCATGGTGATGTGGGTCCTCTGGTTTGAAGCCACATGTGCTGGGTACCTCAACTTTTGATGATGTGGCCCCACGGGTGTGAGGACACTCCTGCCTGGTTCCCATCACCTTGGTGATGTGGGCCCTCTGGTGAGAGCCTGATCCTGGCTGGTTCCTTACGATTCTGTGACGTGGGCCCTCTGATGTCAGGTCACTCCTCCCTGGCTAGCTCACATCGCCTTGGCAACGTGGGCCCTCTGTTGGCCACTGGAGCATGCTGGGAGCCTCCTACTCCCGTTAATGATGGACCTGGAAAAAACGCATATGCCCTTTTTGGCCAAGTGCTTCATTGATGAAGTTCTGCCACTTCTATGCTTTCAGAGCAATTCACGTCTACCTCCTGAAATCGGATTCCAGTAATTCTGCCCCACTTCCAAGTCCTCTTTGCAGCCTTAATTCAATATATTTCTGTATGATAGCTGTCATTATAAGTCTGCAGTTATGTGAATGACAGTGCCCCTGAGCTCCTTTACTCAACTCGCTTTCTTGTGAGCTGGCCACAAAACCGCAGGATTGCTTCAGGCCCTAAACTTGTTCCAGCACGGCATGCTGAGCCTTTGGTTAATTCCTCTTCCTGGTGGGAAATGAGTGATAAATTTGCCCATGCACACACCTACAGATAGTCACTCATTGGTTCTCCATATTCCTGTACATCTTGCGCAGAAATTGCAAACTGCACCAAACAGGAGGTTAAAGGCACTGACTCTCCAAATGGGGAGAGTGTTAGAAAAGGGTCTGGAATGGTGAAACTGAGTACAAGGGGACGAAAACTGAGATACATGTAAAAACATTTCCCAGACACACTGTGGACCATACTCTGGGTTTCCCAGGCATATTTTAGCTGAAGGAAGAATCCCTTGAACCGGGGTAGTTGTGAAACATGGAATGGGTACCATGCAGTATGACCATAGAGGGTCTGCATTTGCTCAACGAACTTCACCAATGCTATCAGCCTGAAGTTTCCAGCCGTATGTCTCAACCAGCTCTGGGTGTAGACGTGGTAAATCCAGGTTGCATCACATGCCCTGAGTGAATTATTTAAGAATTGCTCTCTATTTCACTGTCATTGTGTTTTGTTTTTGAAATTTATTTTGATAATGGGATTTATCGGATTTTCAGCGCTGCGATTATGCCGCTGTACACACGGTTGATTCTCTTACGGAGACATATAAATCCATGCCTTTTAAGATTCTTCCTAGTCAGGTATATTCCTAGGCGTTGATAATGGGGTGTTGTGTCCATTTCCTTGAGCAAGGAGTAGGTCTTGTCTATTACATATTTGGCTTATGGAACGGTATCTGTGCTAATTTCAGTCTCTGGTTTTATGCAGCACACCAACACACCTTTCCCCATAAGTAAGCACTAGTTGGTTTTCTAAATTTGAGACACTGTTCTATTTTATAATTCGGTTCATGTGTAGTCAAGATTACATTCCGTGTATTAGTGATATCTTATGATGTTTCTTTTTCTGTGTGACTTAGTTCACGTAGAATCACAGTACCTGAATCCCCTAAATATGCTGCTACGGGCCTGATGACAAAGATTTCATTGCTGAGTGATATACAATTGTAAGTACATACCACAGCTTCTTTATCCATTTTTTGCTTTCTGGGATATTTACCTGGTACTGTAGACGAGGTTCTTGTGAACACAGCCGTCCCAAATTAGAGGTGGCTGTGTGTTTTCGATTTTAATTTCCCTAAGCTATAGCACCATAAGTGGAAGTGCCATAGGCTGTGTTGCTTTGTTTCTTACTTGTTTCAGCAAACACCATACACTTCTCCAGGGTGGCTGTTCACAATTTACATCCTGCCAATCTGCATAACAAGGCTCCCTGTTCTCTGTGTTCTGTCCTGCCTATCTGGATTTTGCACTTTATTCAGATGGCCCTTTTGAAGGGCGCACTGAGACTTCATTGTAGTGCAGATTTCCTTTACAGGCTTGCTTGGTTGGTCAAAAAGTGCGTATGCGTTTTTACCTGAATATATTCAGGAAAAACGCATACGCCCTTTTTGGCCAAGTGCATCATTGTTGACATTCTGCCTCTTTTCCTATGCTTTCAGGGCAATTCCAGTCTACCCCCTGCAATCATTTTCCTGAAATTCTGCCCCGCTTTCAAGTCCCCTTCGCAGGCTTACTTCAATATATTTTTGGGGGATAGCTGTCATTTATAACTCTGCAGGATTGTGAATTTCAGTGCCCCTGAGCACCTATCTTCAACTCGCTTTCTTGTGACCTGGGCACAAAACCGCAGGATTGCATCAGGCCCTAATATGTTTCTGGCAGGGCAAGCTGAGCCTTTGTTTAATTCCTCTTCCTGGTGGGAAATGAGCGTTACATTTGCCCATACAGACACCTACAGCTAGTCTCTCATTGGTTCACCCTATTCCTGTTCATCTTGCACAGAAATTGCAAGCTGTGCCAAACAGGAGGTTAAAGGCACTGACTCTCCAAGCGGGGAGAGTGTTAGTAAATCATCTGGAATGGTGAACCCGAGGACCAGGATACGAAAATTGAGATGCATTTTAAATCGTTTCCCAATCACACAGTAGGCCATACTCTGGGTTTCCCATGCATGTTTTAGCTGGAGGAAGAATCCCTTGAACCTGGAGAGTTGGGACCCATGGAATGGGTACCATGCAGTATGACTTCAACGGGTCTGCATTTGCTCACCGAAACTCACCAATGGTATCAGCCTGAAGTGTCCAGCCTTATGTCTCAACCAGCTCTGGGTGTAGATGTGGTAAATCCCGGTTGCATCACATGCCCTGAGTGAATTATTTAAGAATTGCTCTCTATTTCACTGTCTTTGTGTTTTGTTTTTGAAATTTATTTTGATAATGAGATTTATCGGATTTTAACTGCCGCGTTTATGCCGCTGTACACACGCTTGATTCTCTTACGGAGACATATAAATCCATGGGTTTTACGATTCTTCCTAGTCAGGTATATTCCTAGGCATTGAATATGTGGTGTTGAGTCCATTTGGTTGAGCAATGAGTAGGTCTTGTCTATTACATATTTGGCTTATGGAAAGTTATCTGTGCTAATTTCAGTCTCTGGTTTTATGCAGCAGCCCAACGCACCTTTGCCCATAAGCAAGCACTAATTGGTTTTCTAAATTTGTGACCATGTTCTGTTTTGTAATTCAGCTCATGTGTAGTCAAGTTTACATTCCGTGTATTAGTGATATCTTATGATGTTTCTTTTTCTGTGTGATGTAGTTCACGTAGAATCATCGTACCAGAATCCACTCACTATGCCGCTACGGGCCTGATGACACAGATTTCATTGATGAGTGATATTGCATTGTACGTACGTGCCACAACTTCTTTATCCATGTTTTGCTTTCTGGGATATTTACCTGGTACTGTAGACGAGTTTCTTGTGAACACAGCCGTCCAAAACATTGGGGTGGCTGTCTGTTTTTGATTTTAATTTCCCTAAGCTATAGGACCATAAGTGGAAGTGCCATAGGCTGTGTTGCTTTGTTTCCTATGTGTTTAAGGAAACACCATACACTTCTCCAAGGTGGCTGTTCGCAATTTACATCCTGCCAATCAGCATAACAAGGCTCCCTGTTCTCCATATCCTGTCCTACCTTTCTGGATTTTACACTTTTTTCAGATGGCCCTTTTGCCCTGGGGGCAGTGAGACTTCATTGTAGTGCAGATTTCCTTTACAGGCTTTCTTGGTTGGCCAAAAAGGGCGTATGCGTTTTTTCCTGAATATATTCAGGAAAAAACGCATACGCCCTTTTTGGCCAAGTGCATCATTGTCGACGTTCTGCCTCTTTTCCTATGCTTTCAGGCAATTCCAGTCTACCCCCTGCAATCGTTTTCCTGAAATTCTGCCCCGCTTTCAAGTCCCCTTCGCAGGCTTACTTCAATATATTTTTGGAGGATAGCTGTCATTTATAACTCTGCAGGTTTATGAATTACAGTGCCCCTGAGCTCCTTTCTTCAACTCGCTTTCTTGTGAGCAGGGCACAAAACCGCAGGATTGCTTCAGGCCCTAATCTGTTTCCGGCATGGCACGCTGAGCCTTTGGTTAATTCCTCTTCCTGGTGGGAAATGAGCGTTACATTTGCCCGTGCAGACACCTACAGCTAGTCTCTCATTGGTTCTCCCTATTCCTGTTCATCTTGCACAGAAATTGCAAGCTGTGCCAAACAGGAGGTTAAAGGCACTGACTCTCCAAGCGGGGAGAGTGTTAGTAAAGCATCTGGAATGGTGAACCAGAGGACCAGGATACGAAAACTGAGATGCATTTTAAATCGTTTCCCAATCACACGGTGGACCATACTCTGGGTTTCCCATGCATCTTTTAGCTGGAGGAAGAATCCCTTCAACCTGGAGAGTTGGGACCCATGGAATGAGGACCATGCAGTATGACTTCAACGGGTCTGCATTTGCTCACCGAAACTCACCAATGCTATCAGCCTGAAGTGTCCAGCCTTATGTCTCAACCAGCTCTGGGGGTAGATGTGTTAAATCCCGGTTGCATCACATGCCCTGAGTGAATTATTTAAGAATTGCTCTCTATTTCACTGTCTTTGTGTTTGGTTTTTGAAATTTATTTTGATAATGGGATTTATCGGATTTTCAGCGCTGCGATTATGCCGCTGTACACACGGTTGATTCTCTTACGGAGACATATAAATCCATGCCTTTTAAGATTCTTCCTATTCAGGTATATTCCTAGGCGTTGATAATGGGGTGTTGTGTCCATTTCCTTGAGCAAGGAGTAGGTCTTGTCTATTACATATTTGGCTTATGGAACGGTATCTGTGCTAATTTCAGTCTCTGGTTTTATGCAGCACACCAACACACCTTTCCCCATAAGTAAGCACTAGTTGGTTTTCTAAATTTGAGACACTGTTCTATTTTATAATTCGGTTCATGTGTAGTCAAGATTACATTCCGTGTATTAGTGATATCTTATGATGTTTCTTTTTCTGTGTGACTTAGTTCACGTAGAATCACAGTACCTGAATCCCCTAAATATGCTGCTACGGGCCTGATGACAAAGATTTCATTGCTGAGTGATATACAATTGTAAGTACATACCACAGCTTCTTTATCCATTTTTTGCTTTCTGGGATATTTACCTGGTACTGTAGACGAGGTTCTTGTGAACACAGCCGTCCCAAATTAGAGGTGGCTGTGTGTTTTCGATTTTAATTTCCCTAAGCTATAGCACCATAAGTGGAAGTGCCATAGGCTGTGTTGCTTTGTTTCTTACTTGTTTCAGCAAACACCATACACTTCTCCAGGGTGGCTGTTCACAATTTACATCCTGCCAATCTGCATAACAAGGCTCCCTGTTCTCTGTGTTCTGTCCTGCCTATCTGGATTTTGCACTTTATTCAGATGGCCCTTTTGAAGGGCGCACTGAGACTTCATTGTAGTGCAGATTTCCTTTACAGGCTTGCTTGGTTGGTCAAAAAGTGCGTATGCGTTTTTACCTGAATATATTCAGGAAAAACGCATACGCCCTTTTTGGCCAAGTGCATCATTGTTGACATTCTGCCTCTTTTCCTATGCTTTCAGGGCAATTCCAGTCTACCCCCTGCAATCATTTTCCTGAAATTCTGCCCCGCTTTCAAGTCCCCTTCGCAGGCTTACTTCAATATATTTTTGGGGGATAGCTGTCATTTATAACTCTGCAGGATTGTGAATTTCAGTGCCCCTGAGCACCTATCTTCAACTCGCTTTCTTGTGACCTGGGCACAAAACCGCAGGATTGCATCAGGCCCTAATATGTTTCTGGCAGGGCAAGCTGAGCCTTTGTTTAATTCCTCTTCCTGGTGGGAAATGAGCGTTACATTTGCCCATACAGACACCTACAGCTAGTCTCTCATTGGTTCACCCTATTCCTGTTCATCTTGCACAGAAATTGCAAGCTGTGCCAAACAGGAGGTTAAAGGCACTGACTCTCCAAGCGGGGAGAGTGTTAGTAAATCATCTGGAATGGTGAACCCGAGGACCAGGATACGAAAATTGAGATGCATTTTAAATCGTTTCCCAATCACACAGTAGGCCATACTCTGGGTTTCCCATGCATGTTTTAGCTGGAGGAAGAATCCCTTGAACCTGGAGAGTTGGGACCCATGGAATGGGTACCATGCAGTATGACTTCAACGGGTCTGCATTTGCTCACCGAAACTCACCAATGGTATCAGCCTGAAGTGTCCAGCCTTATGTCTCAACCAGCTCTGGGTGTAGATGTGGTAAATCCCGGTTGCATCACATGCCCTGAGTGAATTATTTAAGAATTGCTCTCTATTTCACTGTCTTTGTGTTTTGTTTTTGAAATTTATTTTGATAATGAGATTTATCGGATTTTAACTGCCGCGTTTATGCCGCTGTACACACGCTTGATTCTCTTACGGAGACATATAAATCCATGGGTTTTACGATTCTTCCTAGTCAGGTATATTCCTAGGCATTGAATATGTGGTGTTGAGTCCATTTGGTTGAGCAATGAGTAGGTCTTGTCTATTACATATTTGGCTTATGGAAAGTTATCTGTGCTAATTTCAGTCTCTGGTTTTATGCAGCAGCCCAACGCACCTTTGCCCATAAGCAAGCACTAATTGGTTTTCTAAATTTGTGACCATGTTCTGTTTTGTAATTCAGCTCATGTGTAGTCAAGTTTACATTCCGTGTATTAGTGATATCTTATGATGTTTCTTTTTCTGTGTGATGTAGTTCACGTAGAATCATCGTACCAGAATCCACTCACTATGCCGCTACGGGCCTGATGACACAGATTTCATTGATGAGTGATATTGCATTGTACGTACGTGCCACAACTTCTTTATCCATGTTTTGCTTTCTGGGATATTTACCTGGTACTGTAGACGAGTTTCTTGTGAACACAGCCGTCCAAAACATTGGGGTGGCTGTCTGTTTTTGATTTTAATTTCCCTAAGCTATAGGACCATAAGTGGAAGTGCCATAGGCTGTGTTGCTTTGTTTCCTATGTGTTTAAGGAAACACCATACACTTCTCCAAGGTGGCTGTTCGCAATTTACATCCTGCCAATCAGCATAACAAGGCTCCCTGTTCTCCATATCCTGTCCTACCTTTCTGGATTTTACACTTTTTTCAGATGGCCCTTTTGCCCTGGGGGCAGTGAGACTTCATTGTAGTGCAGATTTCCTTTACAGGCTTTCTTGGTTGGCCAAAAAGGGCGTATGCGTTTTTTCCTGAATATATTCAGGAAAAAACGCATACGCCCTTTTTGGCCAAGTGCATCATTGTCGACGTTCTGCCTCTTTTCCTATGCTTTCAGGCAATTCCAGTCTACCCCCTGCAATCGTTTTCCTGAAATTCTGCCCCGCTTTCAAGTCCCCTTCGCAGGCTTACTTCAATATATTTTTGGAGGATAGCTGTCATTTATAACTCTGCAGGTTTATGAATTACAGTGCCCCTGAGCTCCTTTCTTCAACTCGCTTTCTTGTGAGCAGGGCACAAAACCGCAGGATTGCTTCAGGCCCTAATCTGTTTCCGGCATGGCACGCTGAGCCTTTGGTTAATTCCTCTTCCTGGTGGGAAATGAGCGTTACATTTGCCCGTGCAGACACCTACAGCTAGTCTCTCATTGGTTCTCCCTATTCCTGTTCATCTTGCACAGAAATTGCAAGCTGTGCCAAACAGGAGGTTAAAGGCACTGACTCTCCAAGCGGGGAGAGTGTTAGTAAAGCATCTGGAATGGTGAACCAGAGGACCAGGATACGAAAACTGAGATGCATTTTAAATCGTTTCCCAATCACACGGTGGACCATACTCTGGGTTTCCCATGCATCTTTTAGCTGGAGGAAGAATCCCTTCAACCTGGAGAGTTGGGACCCATGGAATGAGGACCATGCAGTATGACTTCAACGGGTCTGCATTTGCTCACCGAAACTCACCAATGCTATCAGCCTGAAGTGTCCAGCCTTATGTCTCAACCAGCTCTGGGGGTAGATGTGTTAAATCCCGGTTGCATCACATGCCCTGAGTGAATTATTTAAGAATTGCTCTCTATTTCACTGTCTTTGTGTTTGGTTTTTGAAATTTATTTTGATAATGGGATTTATCGGATTTTCACTGCTGCGTTTATGACACTGTACACACGCTTGATTCTTTTACAGAGACATATAAATCCATGGGTTTTAAAATTCTTCCTAGTCAGGTATATTCCTAGGCGTTGAATATGTGGTGTTGAGTCCATTTCGTTGAGCAAGGAGAAGGTCTTGTCTATTATATATTTGGCTTATGGAATGTTATCTGTGCTAAATTCAGTCTCTGGTTTTATGCAGCACCACAACGCACCTTTCCCCATAATCATGCACTTGTTGGTTTTCTAAATTTGAGACCCTGTTCTGTTTTGTAATTCACTTCATGTGTAGTCAAGTTTACATTCCGTGTATTAGTGATATCTTATGATGTTTCTTTTTCTGTGTGACATAGTTCACGTAGAATCACCGTACATGCATCCACTCACTATGCCACTACGGGCCTGATGACACAGATTTCATTGCTGAGTGATATTGCATTGTACGTACGTGCCACAACTTCTTTATCCATTTTTTGCCTTCTGGGATGTTTACCTGGTACTGTAGGCGAGCTTTTTGTGAACACAGCCGTCCCAAACATTGGGGTGGCTGTCTGTTTTTGATTTTAATTTCCCTAAGCTATAGGACCATAAGTGGAAGTGCCATAGGCTGTGTTGCTTTGTTTCTTACGTGTTTCAGGAAACACCATACACTTCTCCAGGGTGGCTGTTGGCAATTTACATCCTGGCAATCAGCATAACAAGGCTCCCTGTTCCCCATATCCTGTCCTACCTTTCTGGATTTTACACTTTTTTCAGATGGCCCTTTTGCCCGGGGGGGAGTGAGACTTCATTGTAGTGCAGATTTCCTTTACAGGCTTGCTTGGTTGGCCAAAAAGGGCGTATGCGTTTTTTCCTGAATATATTCAGGAAAAAACGCATACGCCCTTTTTGGCCAAGTGCATCATTTTCGACGTTGTCCCTCTTTTCCTATGCTTTCAGGGCAATTCCAGTCTACCCCCTGCAATCGTTTTCCTGAAATTCTGCCCCGCTTTCAAGTCCCCTTCGCAGGCTTACTTCAATATATTTTTGGAGGATAGCTGTCATTTATAACTCTGCAGGTTTGTGAATTACAGTGTCCCTGATCTCCTTTCTTCAACTCACTTTCTTGTGAGCTGGGCACAAAACCGCAGGATTGCTTCAGACCATAATCTTTTTTTTTTTTTTTTTTTTTAACATCTTTATTGGGGTATAATGGCTTTACAAATGTGTGTTACTTTCTGATTTATAACAAAGTGAATCAGCTATACATATACATATGCTCCCATGTGTCTTCCCTCCTGCATCTCCCTCCCTCCCACTCTCCCCCTCCCACCCCTCCAGGCTGTCCCAAAGCCCCGAGCTAATATCCCTGTGCCTTGCGGCTGCTTCCCCCCAGCTATCCACCCCACCACGTTTGTTAGTGTGTATATGTCCATGACTCTCTCTCGCCCTGTCAAAACTCACCCTTCCCCCTCCCCATATCCCCAAGTCCGCTCTCCAGTAGGTCTGCGCCTCCATTCCTGTCTTATCCCTAGGTTCTTCATGACATTTTTTCCCCTCAAATTCCATATATATGTGTTAGCATATGGTATCTGTCTTTGTCTTTCTGACTTACTTCACTCTGTATGACAGACTCTAGGTCTATCCATCTCATTACAAATATCTCAATTTCATTTCTTTTTAAGGCTGAGTAATATTCCATTGTGTATATGTGCCACATCTTCTTTATCCATTCGTCCGATGATGGGCGCTTAGGTTCTTTCCATCTCCGGGCTATTGTAAATAGAGCTGCAATGAACATTTTGGTACATGACTCCTTTTGAATTTTGGTTTTCTCAGGGTATATGCCCAGTAGTGGGATTGCTGGGTCATATGGTAATTCTATTTGTAGTTTTTTAAGGAACCTCCATATTGTTCTCCATAGTTGCTGAACCAATTCACATTCCCACCAGCAGTGCAAGAGTGTCCCCTTTTCTCCACACCCTCTCCAGCATTTATTGTTTCTAGATTTTTTGATGATGGCCATTCTGACTGGTGTGAGATGATATCTCATTGTAGTTTTGATTTGCATTTCTCTAATGATTAATGAGGTTGAGCATTCTTTCATGTGTTTGTTGGCATTCTGTATATCTTCTTTGGAGAAATGTCTGTTTAGGTCTTCTGCCCATTTTTGGATGGGGTTGTTTGTTTTTTTGTTATTGAGCTGCATGAGCTGCTTGTAAATTTTGGAGATTAATCCTTTGTCAGTTGCTTCATTTGCAAATGTTTTCTCCCATTCTGAGGGTTGTCTTTTGGTCTTGATTATGGTTTCCTTTGCTGTGCAAAAGCTTTGAAGTTTCATTAGGTCCCATTTGTTTATTTTTGTTTTTATTTCCATTACTCTAGGAGGTGGGTCAGAAAGGATCTTGCTGTGATTTATGTCATAGAGTGTTCTTCCTATGTTTTCCTCTAAGAGTTTGATAGTTTCTGGCCTTACATTTAGGTCTTTAATCCATTTTGAGCTTATTTTTGTGTATGGTGTTAGGGAGTGATCTAATCTCATACTTTTACATGTACCTGTCCAGTTTTCCCAGCACCATTTATTGAAGAGGCTGTCCTTTCTCCACTGTACATTCCTGCCTCCTTTATCAAAGATAAGGTGTCCATATGTGCATGGGTTTATCTCTGGGCTTTCTATCCTGTTCCACTGATCTATCTTTCTGTTTTTGTGCCAGTACCATACTGTCTTGATTACTGTTGCTTTGTAGTATAGTCTGAAGTCAGGGAGCCTGATTCCTCCAGCTCCTTTTTTCGTTCTCAAAATTGCTTTGGCTATTCGGGGTCTTTTGTGTTTCCATACAAATTGCGAAATTTTTTGTTCTAGTTCTGTGAAAAATGCCAGTGGTAGTTTAATAGGGATTGCTTTGAATCTGTAGATTGCTTTGGGTAGTAGAGTCATTTTCACAATGTTGATTCTTCCCATCCAAGAACATGGTATATCTCTCCATCTATTTGTATCATCTTTAATTTCTTTCATCAGTGTCTTATAATTTTCTGCATACAGGTCTTTCGTATCCTTAGGTAGGTTTATTCCTAGATATTTTATTCGTTTTGTTGCAATGGTAAATGGGAGTGTTTTCTTGATTTCACTTTCAGATTTTTCATCATTAGTATATAGGAATGCCAGAGATTTCTGTGCATTAATTTTGTATCCTGCTACTTTACCAAATTCATTGATTAGCTCTAGTAGTTTTCTGGTAGCATCTTTAGGATTCTCTATGTATAGTATCATGTCATCTGCAAACAGTGACAGCTTTACTTCTTCTTTTCCGATGTGGATTCCTTTTATTTCCTTTTCTTCTCTGATTGCTGTGGCTAAAACTTCCAAAACTATGTTGAATAAGAGTGGTGAGAGTGGGCAACCTTGTCTTGTTCCTGATCTTAGTGGAAATGCTTTCAGTTTTTCACCATTGAGGATGATGTTTGCTGTGGGCTTGTCATATATGGCCTTTATTATGTTGAGGAAAGTTCCCTCTATGCCCACTTTCTGGAGGGTTTTTATCATAAATGGGTGTTGAATTTTGTCAAAAGCTTTCTCTGCATCTATTGAGATGATCATATGGTTTTTCTCCTTCAATTTGTTAATATGGTTTATCACATTGATAGATTTGCGTATATTGAAGAATCCTTGCATTCCTGGAATAAACCCCACTTGATCATGGTGTATGATCCTTTTAATGTGCTGTTGGATTCTGTTTGCTAGTATTTTGTTGAGGATTTTTGCATCTATGTTCATCAGTGATATTGGCCTGTAGTTTTCTTTCTTTGTGACATCCTTGTCTGGTTTTGGTATCAAGGTGATGGTGGCCTCGTAGAAGGAATTTGGGAGTGTTCCTCCCTCTGCTATATTTTGGAAGAGTTTGAGAAGGATAGGTGTTAGCTCTTCTCTAAACGTTTGATAGAATTCACCTGTGAGGCCATCTGGTCCTGGGCTTTTGTTTGTTGGAAGATTTTTAATCACACTTTCAATTTCAGTGCTTGTGATTGGTCTGTTCATATTTTCTATTTCTTCCTGATTCAGTCTTGGCAGGTTGTGCATTTCTAAGAATTTGTCCATTTCTTCCAGATTGTCCATTTTATTGGCATAGAGTTGCTTGTAGTAATCTCTCATGATTTTTTTTATTTTTGCAGTGTCAGTTGTTATTTCTCCTTTCTCATTTCTAATTCTATTGATTTGAGTCTTCTCCCTTTTTTTCTTGATGAGTCTAGCTAGTGGTTTATCTATTTTGTTTATCTTCTCAAAGAACCAGCTTTTAGTTTTATTGATCTTTGCTATCGTTTCCTTCATTTCTTTTTCATTTATTTCTGATCTGATTTTTATGATTTCTTTCCTTCTGCTAGCTTTGGGGCTTTTTTGTTCTTCTTTCTCTAATTGCTTGAGGTGCAAGGTTAGGTTGTTTATTCGAGATGTTTCCTGCTTCTTAAGGTGGGCTTGTATTGCTATAAACTTCCCCCTTAGAACTGCTTTTGCTGCATCCCATAGGTTTTGGGTCGTTGTGTCTCCATTGTCATTTGTTTCTAGGTATTTTTTTATTTCCTCTTTGATTTCTTCAGTGATCACTTCATTATTAAGTAGTGTATTGTTTAGCCTCCATGTGCTTGTATATTTTACAGATCTTTTCCTGTAATTGATATCTAGTCTCATGGCGTTGTGGTCAGAAAAGATACTTGATACAATTTCAATTTTCTTAAATTTACCAAGGCTTGATTTGTGACCCAAGATATGATCTATCCTGGAGAATGTTCCATGAGCACTTGAGAAAAATGTGTAATCTGTTGTTTTTGGATGGAGTGTCCTATAAATATCAATTAAGTCCATCTTGTTTAATGTATCATTTAAAGCTTGTGTTTCCTTATTTATTTTCATTTTGGATGATCTGTCCATGGGTGAAAGTGGGGTGTTAAAGTCCCCTACTATGAATGTGTTACTGTCTATTTCCCCTTTTATGGCTGTTAGTATTTGCCTTACGTATTGAGGTGCTCCTATGTTGGGTGCATAAATATTTACAATTGTTATATCTTCTTCTTGGATCGATCCCTTGATCATTATGTAGTGTCCTTCTTTATCCCTTTTAATAGTCCTTATTTTAAAGTCTATTTTGTCTGATATGAGAATTGCTACTCCAGCTTTCTTTTGGTTTCCATTTGCATGGAATATCTTTTTCCATCCCCTTACTTTCAGTCTGTATGTGTCTCTAGGTCTGAGGTGGGTCTCTTGTAGACAGCATATATAAGGGTCTTGTTTTTGTATCCATTCAGCCAATCTGTGTCTTTTGGTGGGAGCATTTAGTCCATTTACATTTAAGGTAATTATCGATATGTATGTTCCTATTCCCATTTTCTATATTGTTTTGGGTTCGTTATTATAGGTCGTTTCCTTCTTTTGCATTTCTTATCTAGAGGAGTTCCTTTAGCATTTGTTGTAAAGCTGGTTTGGTGGTGCTGAACTCTCTCAGCTTTTGCTTGTCTGTAAAGGTTTTAATTTCTCCATCAAATCTGAATGAGATCCTTGCTGGGTAGAGTAGTCTTGGTTGCAGGTTTTTCTCCTTCATCACTTTCAGTATGTCCTGCCACTCCCTTCTGGCTTGTAGGGTTTCTGCTGAGAGATCAGCTGTTAACCTTATGGGGATTCCCTTGTGTGTTATTTGTTGTTTTTCCCTTGCTGCTTTTAATATGCTTTCTTTGTATTTAATTTTTGATAGTTTGATTAATATGTGTCTTGGCGTATTTCTCCTTGTATTTATCCTGTATGGGACTCTCTGTGCTTCCTGGACTTGATTAACTATTTCCTTTCCCATATTAGGGAAGTTTTCAACTATAATCTCTTCAAATATTTTCTCAGTCCCTTTCTTTTTTTCTTCTTCTTCTGGAACCCCTATAATTCGAATGTTGGTGCGTTTAATGTTGTCCCAGAGCTCTCTGAGACTGTCCTCAGTTCTTTTCATTCTTTTTTCTTTATTCTGCTCTGCAGTAGTTATTTCCACTACTTTATCTTCCAGGTCACTTATCCGTTCTTCTGCCTCAGTTATTCTGCTATTGATCCTATCTAGAGTACTTTTAATTTCATTTATTGCGTTGTTCATCATTGCTTGTTTCATCTTTATGTCTTCTAGGTCCTTGTTAACTGTTTCTTGCATTTTGTCTATTCTACTTCCAAGATTTCGGATCATCCTTACTATCATTATTCTGAATTCTTTTTCAGGTAGATTGCCTATTTCCTCTTCATTTGTTAGGTCTGGTGGGTTTTTATCTTGCTCCTTCATCTGCTGTGTGTTTTTCTGTCTTCTCATTTTGCTTATCTTACTGTGTTTGGGGTCTCCTTTTTGCAGGCTGCACGCTCGTAGTTCCCGTTGTTTTTGATGTCTGTCTCCAGTGGCTAAGGTTGTTTCAGCGGGTTGTGTAGGCTTCCTGGTGGAGGGGACTAGTGCCTGTGTTGTGCTGGATGAGGCTCGGTCTTGTCTCTCTAGTGGGCAGATTCACGTCTGGTGGTGTGTTTTGGGGTGTCTGTGGCCTTGTTATGATTTTAGGCAGCCTCTCTGCTAATGGGTGGGGTTGTGTTCCTGTTTTGCTAGTTGTTTGGCATAGGTTGTCCAGCACTGTGGCTTGCTGGTCGTTGAGTGAAGCTGGGTGCTGGTGTTAAGATGGAGGTCTCTGGGAGATGTCCACCGTTTAATATTATGTGGAGCTGGGAGGTCTCTTGTTGATCAGTTTCCTGAAGTTGGCTCTCCTACCTCAGAGGCAGAGCCCTGCCTCCTGGGCTGGAGCACCAAGAGCCTTTCATCCACACGGCTCAGAATAAAAGGGAGGAAAAGTAGAGAGAATTATTAGAAGTATGAGGAAAGAAAGAAGGAAAGGAGGAAAGGAAGGAAGGAAGAAAGAAGCAAAGAAGGAAAGAAAGGAGGGAGGGAGGGAGGAAGGAAGGAAGGAAGGAGGGAAAGAAGGGGAAAATGTAGAGAGAATTATTAGAAGTTTGAGGAAAGAAAGAGGGAAAGGAGGAAAGGAAGGAAGGAAGAAAGAAGCAAAGAAGGAAAGAAAGGAGGGAGGGAGGGAGGGAGGAAGGAAGGAAAGAAGGAGGGAAAGAAGGAGAAAATGTAGAGAGAATTAGTAGAAGTTTGAGGAAAGAGAGAAGGAAAGGAGGAAAGGAAGGAAGGAAGAAAGAAGCAAAGAAGGAAAGAAAGGAGGGAGGGAGGGAGGAAGGAAGGAAGGTAGGAGGGAAAGAAGGAGAAAATGTAGAGAGAATTAGTAGAAGTTTGAGGAAAGAAAGGAGGAAAGGAGGAAAGGAAGGAAGGAAGAAAGAAGCAAAGAAGGAAAGAAAGGAGGGAGGGAGGGAGGGAGGAAGGGAGGAAGGAAGGAAGGAAAGAAGGAAAAAAGACAGAAAGAAAGAAGATACAGTAAAAATAAAATAAAGTATAATATAGTTATTGTACTAAAAAATATTTAGAACAAAAAAAAAAAAAGAAAAAGAAAAAGAAAAAAAAAAAAAAAAAAAGAACAGATAGAACCCTAGGACAAATGCTGGAAACAAAGCTATACAGAGAAAATCTTACACAGAAGCATACACATACGTGTTCACAAAGAGAGGCAAAGTGGGAAAAATCCTAAATCCTGCTCCCAGAGACCACCTCCTCAACCTGGGGTGATTCGCTGTCTAAAGGAGGGAAGGAAGGAAGGAAAGAAAGAAAGAACGAAGGTAAAGTACAATAAAGTTATTACAATTAAAATTAATTATTAAGAAAAAAAATTTTTTTTTTTTAAAAAAAAAACATGGACGGATAGAGCCCTAGGACAAATGTTGGAAGCAAAGCTATACAGAGAAAATCTTACACAGAAGCATACACATACACGTTCACAAAGAGAGGCAAAGGGGGAAAAATCCTAAATCCTGCTCCCAGAGACCACCTCCTCAACCTGGGGTGATTTGCTGTCTAAAGGAGGGAAGGAAGGAAGGAAAGAAAGAAAGAAAGAACGAAGGTAAAGTACAATAAAGTTATTGCAATTAAAATTAATTATTAAGAAAGAAAAAAAAATTTTTTTTTTTTTAAAAAAAAACCATGGGCGGATAGAGCCCTAGGACAAATGTTGGAAGCAAAGCTATACAGAGAAAATCTTACACAGAAGCATACACATACACGTTCACAAAGAGAGGCAAAGGGGGAAAAATCCTAAATCCTGCTCCCAGAGACCACCTCCTCAACATGGGGTGATTTGCTGTCTAAAGGAGGGAAGGAAGGAAGGAAAGAAAGAAAGAAAGAATGAAGGTAAAGTACAATAAAGTTATTGCAATTAAAATTAATAAGAAAGAAAAAAAAATTTTTTTTTTTTTTAAAAACCATGGAAGGATAGAGCCCTAGGACAACTATTGGGAGCAAAGCTATACAGAGAAAATCTTACACAGAAGCATACACCTACACGTTCACAAAGAGAGGCAAAGGGGGAAAAATCATAAATCCTGCTCCCAGAGACCACCTCCTCAATTTGGGGTGATTAGTTGTCTAAAGGAGGGAAGGAAGGAAGGAAAGAAAGAAAGAAAGAACGAAGGTAAAGTTCAATAAAGTTATTACAATTAAAATTAATTATTAAAAAAAAATTTTTTTTTTTTTTTTTAAAAAAAAAAAACCCATGGACGGATAGAGCCCTAGGACAAATGGTGGAAACAAGAGTATACAGACGAGATCTCACACAGAAGCATACATGCCCACATTCACAAAAAGAGGAAAAGGGAAAAAAATCACCGATCTCGCTCCTAAATTCCCCCTCTTCAATTTGGGCTCACTCCCTGTCTATTCAGGTATTCCACAATGCAGGGCACATCAAGTTGATTGTGGAGCTTCAATCTGCCGCCTCCGCGGCTGCCGGGAGAGACCTCCCCCTCTCCTCCCTGCTCTCACAGCTCACAGGAGCTCAGCTTTATACCCGGCCCTGCCCCTGCGCGCTGATCGCTGGAGGGCGTCTGTTTTTTTTGCTCAGACAGGACGGGGTTAAAGGAGCCGCTGATTCGGGAGCTCCGGCTCACTCAGGCCGGGGGTTGGGGGATGGGGGAAGGCGGGGCACTGCGTGCGGGGCGGGCCTGCGGCGGCAGAGGCGGCGTGACGCTGCGGCAGAGGCCGGCGTGACGCTGCACCAGCCTGAGACCCGCCGTGCGGGAAGCTGTCCCCAGATCCCGGGAACCCGGCAGTGGCGGCCTGCACAGGCTCCGCGGAAGAGGGGCGCGGAGAGTGACCTGTGCTCGCACACAGCCCCCCTGGTGGCGGCAGCAGCAGCCCCAGCGTCTCCCGCCCGTCTCTGGGCTCCGCAGTTTCAGCCGCGGCTCGCGCCCGTCTCTGGGGCTCGCGCTTCCCGCCGCGGCTCGCGCCCGTCTCGGGGGCTCGCGCTTCCCGCCGCGGCTCGCGCCCGTCTCGGGGGCTCACGCCCTCAGCCGAGGCTCGCGCCTGTCTCTGGGGTTTGCGCTTTTTAGCCGCGGCTCGCGCCCTTCTCTGGAGTTCCTTTAAGCAGCGCTCTTAAACCCCTCTCCTCGCGCGCCAGGAAACAAAGAGGGAAGAAAAAGTCTCTTGCCTCTTCGGTCGGTGCAGGCTTTTCCCCGAACTCCCTCCCGGCTAGTCGTGGCGCACCAACCCCTCCAGGCTATGCTCAAGCCGCCAACCCCAGTCCTCTCCCCGCGCTCCGTCCAAAACCGAAACCCGAGCCTCAGCTCGCAGCCCCGCCCGCCCCGGCGGGTAAGCAGACAAGCCTCTCGGGTTGGTGAGTGCCGGTCGGCACCGATCGTCTGTGCAGGAATCCCCCCGCTTTGCCCTCCGCACCCGTCGCTGTGCTCCACTCCGCGATCCCGAAGCTCCCCCCTCCGCCTCCCGCAGTCTCCGCCCGCGGAGGGGCTTCCTAGTGTGTGGAGACCTTTCCTTCTTCACAGCTCCCTCCCACTGGTGCAGGTGCCGTCCTTATTCTTTTGTCTCTGTTTTTTCTTTTTTCTTTTGCCCTACCCAGGTACGTGGGGAGTTTCTTGCCTTTTGGGAGCTCTGAGGTCTTCTGCCAGCCTTCAGTAGGTGTTCGGTAGGAGTTGTTCCACGTGTATATGTATTTCTGGTGTATCCGTGAGGAGGAAGGCGATCTCCACGTCTTACTCTTCCGCCATCTTCCCGCCCAGCCTGAGGACTCTTATATCAGACCATAATCTTTTTGCGGCAGGGCATGTCGAGCCTTTGTTTAATTCCTCTTCCTGGTGGGAAATGAGCTGTACATTTGCCCGTGCAGACACGTACAGCTAGTCTCTCATTGGTTCTCCCTATTCCTGTTCATCTTGCACAGAAATTGCAAGCTGTGCTAAACAGGAGGTTAAAGGCACTGACTCTCCAAGCGGGGAATGTGTTAGTAAAGCATCTGGAATGGTGAACCCGAGGACCAGGATACGAAAACTGAGATGCATTTTTTTTTTTTTGAGATGCATTTTAAATCGTTTCCCAATCACACGGTGGACCATACTCTGGGTTTCCCATGCATGTTTTAGCTGGAGGAAGAATCCCTTGAACCTGGAGAGTTGGGACCCATGGAGTGGGTACCATGCAGTATGACTTCAAAGGGTCTACATTTGCTCACCGAAACTCACCAATGCTATCAGCCTGAAGAACTTCAGGTAATGGTTAAGGTTAGGGTTATGTTTAGGGTTAGGGTTAGGCGACGGGGACGGTTTAGTGGACAGGTTAGGGTACGACAACGGTTTATGGTGAGCGTACGTGTTACGTTACGGTTTACTGTTAGCGTACGGGTTCGGATTGGGGACGGGTTAGGGTAAGGGTTAGGGTTAGGGTTAGGGTTAGGGCTAGGGGATGGGGACGGTTTAGGGGACAGGTTAGAGTACGACAACGGTTTAGGGTGAGCGAACGTGTTTGGGTATGGTTTAGTGTTAGCGTAAGGGTTAGGATTAGGGGACGGGTTAGGGTAAGGCTTCGGGTAAGGGTTAGGGTTAGAGTTAGGGTTAGGGTTAGGGTTAGGGTTAGGGGACAAGGACGGTTTAGGGGACAGTTTAGGGTACGACAGCGGTTTAGGCTGAGCGTACGTGTTAGGGCACGTGTTAGTGTTAGCGTACGGGTTAGGATTGGGGACGGGTTAGGGTAAGGCTTATGGTAAGGGATAGGGTTAGGGTTAGGTTTAGGGTTAGAGTTAGGGGACGTGGACGGTTTAGGGGACAGGTTAGGGTATGACAACGGTTTATGGTGAGCGTACGTGTTAGGGTATGGGTTAGTGTTAGCGTATGGGTTAGGATTGGGGACGGGTTACGGTAAGGGTTAGGGTTAAGGTTAGGGGATGGGGACGGGGACGGTTTAGGGGACTGGTTAGGGTATGACAACGGTTTAGGGTGAGCGTACGTGTTAGGGTACGGTTAGTGTTAGCGTACGGGCTAGGATTAGGGGACGAGTTAAGGTAAGGCTTCGGGTAAGGGTTAGGATTAGGGTTAGGGTATGGGGACGGTTTAGGGGACAGGTTTGTGTACGACAACGGTTTAGGGTGAGCGTACGTGTTAGGGTAAGGGTTAGTGTTAGCGTACGGGTTAGGATAGGGAACGGGTTAGGGTAAGTCTTCGGGTAAGGGTTAGGGTTAGGGTTTGGGTAAGGTTTAGGGGACGGGAACGCTTTAGGGGACACGTTAGGGTACGACAATGGTTTAGGGTGAGCGTACGTGTTAGGGTACGGGTAAATGTATGCGTACGGGTTAGGATTAGGGGCCGGGTTAGGTTAAGGCTTCGGGTAAGGGTTAGGGTTAGGGTTAGGCTTAGGTTTAGGGTACGGGGCCGGTTTAGGGGACAGGTTAGTGTACGACAACGGTTTAGGGTGAGCGTACGTGTTAGGGTACGGGTTAGTGTTAACGTACGGTTTAGGATTAGGGGACGGGTTAGGGTAAGGCTTCAGGTAAGGGTTAGGGTTAGGGTTAGTGTTAGGGGTCGGGGACGGTTTAGGGGACAGGTTAGGGTCCGACAACGGTTTAGTGTGAGCGTACGTGTTAGGGTACGTGTTAGTGTTAGCGTACGGGTTAGGGTTAGGAGACGGGTTAGGGTAAGGCTTCGGGTAAGTGTTAGGATTAGGATTAGGGTTAGGGTAAGTGTTAGGGGACGGGGACGGTTTAGGGGACTGGTTAGGGTATGACAACGGTTTAGGCTGAGCGAACGTGTTAGGGTATGGTTTAGTGTTAGCGTAAGGGTAAGGATTAGGGGACGGGTTAGGTTAAGGCTTCGGGTAAGGGTTAGGGTTAGGGTTAGGGTTAGGGGACAGGGACGGCAACGGTTTAGAGTACAGGTTAGGGTACGACAACGGTTTAAGGTGAGCGTACGTGTTAGGGTACGGGTTAGTGTTAGCACACGGGTTAGGATTAGGGGACGGTTAGGGTAAAGTTTCGGGTAAGGGTTAGGGTTAGGGTTATGGTTAGGGTTAGAGGACAGGGACGGTTTAGGGGACAGGTTAGGTTACGACAACGGTTTAGGGTGAGCGTACGTGTTAGGGTACGGTTTAGTGTTAGCGTACGGGTTAGGATTATGGGACGGGTTAGGGTAAGGCTTCGGTTAAGGGTTAGCGTTAGGGTTAGTGTTAGGGTTAGGGTTAGGGGACGGGGACGGTTTAGGGGACAGTTTAGGGTATGACAACTGTTTAGGGTGAGCGTACGTGTTAGGGTACGGGTTAGTGTTAGCGTATGGGTTAAGATTAGGGGACGGGTTAGGTTAAGGCTTCGGCTAAGGGTTAGGCTTAGGGTTAGGGTTAGGGTTAGGGTTAGGGGACGGGGACGGTTTAGGGGAGAGGTTAGGGTACGACATCGGTTTAAGGTGAGCGTACGTGTTAGGGTACGTGTTAGTGTTAGCATACGGGTTAGGATTAGGGGACGGGTTAGGGTAAGGCTTAGGGTAAGGGTTAGGGTTAGGGTTAGGTGATGGGGAAGTTTCAGGGGACAGGTTAGGGTACGACAACGGTTTAGTGTGAGCGTATGTGTTAGGGTACGGGTTAGTGTTAACGTACGGTTTAGGATTAGGTGACGGGTTAGGGTAAGGCTTCCTGTAAGGTTTAGGGTTAGGGTTAGTGTTAGGTTTAGAGTTAGGGGACTGGGACGGTTTAGGGGACAGCTTAGGGTACGACAATGGTTTAGTGTCAGTGTACGTTTTAGGGTATGGGTTAGTTTTATCGTACGGGTTAGGATTAGGGGACAGGTTAGGGTAATGCTTCGGGTAAGGGTTAGGGTTAGGGATAGGGGACAGGGACGCTTTAGTGGACAGGTTAGGGTACGACAAAGGTTTAGGGTGAGCGTACGTGTTAGGGTATGGGTTAGTGTTAGCGTACGGGCTAGGATGATGGGACGGGTTAGGGTAAGGCTTCGGGTAAGGGTTAGGGTTAGGGTTAGGGTTAGGGTTAGTGTACGGGGACGGTTTAGGGGACAGGTTTGGGTACGACAACTGTTTACGGTGAGCGTACGTGTTAAGGTACGTGTTAGTGTTAGCGTACTGGTTAGAATTAGTGGACGGGTTAGGATAAGGCTTCGCGTAAGGGTTAGAGTAAGAGTTAGGTTTAGGGTTAGGTTTAGGGGACGGGGACGGTTTAGGGGACAGTTTAGTGTATGACAACATTTTAGGGTGAGCGTACGTGTTAGGGTACAGGTTAGTGTTAGCGCATGGGTTAGGATTAGGGGACGGGTTAGTGTAAGGCTTCGGGTAAGGGTTAGCGTAAGCGTTAGGGTTAGTGTTAGGGGACGGGGAAGGTTTAGTGGACAGATTAGGGTACGACAACGGTTTAGGGTGAGCGTACATGTTAGGGTACGGGTTAGTGTTAGCGTACGGGTTAGGATTAGGGGACGGGTTAGGGTAAGGCTTCGGATAAGTTTTAGGGTTAGGGTTAGTTTTATGGTTAGGGTTAGTTGACAGGGACGGTTTAGGGGACAGTTTAGGGTACGACAACGGTTTAGGCTGAGCGTATGTGTTAGGGTACGTGTTAGTGTTAGCGTATGGGTTAGGATTGTGGACGGGTTAGGGTAAGGCTTTGGGTAAGTTTTAGGGTTAGGGTTAGGGTTAGGGTTAGGGTTAGCGGACGGGGGCGGTTTAGGGGAGAGGTTAGGGTACGACAACGGTTTATGGTGAGCGTACGTGTTAGGGTACGGGTTAGTGTTAGCGTACGGGCTAGAATTAGGGGACGAGTTATGGTAAGGCTTCGGGTAAGGGTTAGGGTTAGGGTTAAGGTTAGGGTTAGGGTTAGGCGATGGGGATGGTTTATGGGACAGGTTAGGGTACGACAACGGTTTAGGGTGAGCGAACGTGCTAGGGTACGGTTTAGTGTTAGTGTAAGGCTGTGGATTATGGGACGGGTTAGGGTAAGGCTTCGGGTAAGTGTTAGGGTTAGGTTTAGGGTTAGTGTTAGCGGACGGGGACGGTTTAGGGGACAGGTTCGGGTATGACAAGGGTTTAGGGTGAGCGTACGTGTTAGGGTACGGGTTAGTGTTAGCGTTTGGGTTAGGATTAGGGGACGGGTTAGGGTAAGGCTTAGGGTAAGGGTTAGGGTTAGGTTTAGGGTTAGGGTTAGGGTACGGGGATGGTTTAGGGGACAGGTTAGGGTACGACAACGTTTTAGAGTAGGCATACGTGTTAGGCTACGAGTTAGTGTTAGCGTACGGTTCAGGATTTGGGGACGGGTTAGGGTAAGGCTTCGGTTAAGGGTTAGGGTTAGTGTTAGGGTTAGGGGACAGGTTAGGGTATGACAAAGGTTTAGGGTGAGCCTACGTGTTAAGGTACGGGTTGGTTATAGCGTACGGGTTAGGATTAGGGGATGGGTTATGGTAAGGCTTCTGGTAAGGGTTATGCATAGGGTTAGGGTTAGGGCAAGGGGACGGGGACCGTTTAGGGTACAGGTTACGGTACGACAACGGTTTAGGTTGAGCGTACGTGTTAGGGTATGCGTAAGTGTTAGCATACGGCTTAGGATTAGGGGACGGTTTAGGGTAAGGTTTCAGGTAAGGGTTAGGGTTAGGGCTATGGTTAGGGGACGGGGACGGTTTAGGGGACAGGTTAGGGTACGACAATTTTTTAGGGTGAGAGTACGTGTTAGGGTACCGGTTAGTGTTAGCGTATGGGTTAGGACTAGGGGACGGGTTAGGGTAAGGCTTCGGTTAAGGTTTAGGGTTAGGGTTAGGGTTAGGGTTAGGGGACAGAGAAGGTTTAGGGGACAGGTTAAGGTACGACAACGGTTTAGGGGGAGCGTACGTGTTAGGGTACGGGTTAGTGTTAGCGTACGGTTAGGATTAGGGGACGGGTTAGTGTAAGGCTTTGGGGAAGGGTTAGGTTTAGGGTTAGGGTTAGGGTTAGGGGACGGGGACGGTTTAGGGGACAGGTTTGGGTACGCAATTGTTTAGGCTGAGCGTACGTGTTATGGTACGTGTTAGTGTTAGCGTACGCGTTAGGATTAGGGGCCGGGTTAGGGTAAGGCTTCGGGTAATGGTTAGGGTTAGGGTTAGGGTTAGGGTTAGGGGACGGGAATGGTTTAGGGGACAGTTTAGGGTATGACAACGATTTAGGGGGAGCGTACATGTTAGGGTACGGGTTAGTGTTAGCGTACGGGTTAGGATTAGGGCACGGGTTAGGGTAAGGCTTCGGGTAGGGTTTAGGGATAGGGTTAGGTTTAGGGTTAGGGGACGCGGAAGGTTTAGGGAACAGGTTCGGGTATGACAAAGGTTTAGGGTGAGTGTAAGTGTTAGGGTACATGTTAGTGTTAGCATACGCGTTAGGATTAGGGGCCGGGTTAGGGTAAGGCTTCGGGTAATGGTTAGGGTTAGGGTTAGGGTTAGGGTTAGGTGATGGGGAAGGTTCAGGGGAGAGGTTAGGGTACGACAACGGTTTAGTGTGAGCGTACGTGTTAGGGTACGGGTTAGTGTTAACGTACGGTTTAGGATTAGGGGACGGGTTAGGGTAAGGCTTCGTGTAAGGTTTAGGGTTAGGGTTAGTGTTAGGTTTAGGGTTAGGGGACTGGAACGGTTTAGAGGACAGCTTAGGGTACGACAACGGTTTAGGCTGAGCGTATGTATTAGGGTACAGGTTAGTGTTAGCGTACGGGTTAGGATTGTGGACGGGTTAGGGTAAGGCTTCGGGTAAGGTTTAGGGTTAGGTTTAGGTTTAGGGTTAGGGGACGGGTACGGTTTAGGGGACAGGTTAGTGTACGACAATGGTTTTTGGTGAGCGTACGAGTTAGGGTACAGGTTAGTGATAGCGTACGGGTTAGGATTGGGGACGGGTTAGGGTAAGGCTTCGGGTAAGGGATAGCGTTAGGGATAGGGTTAGGGTTAGGGTTAGGGTTAGGGGACGGGGACGGTTTAGGGGACGGGTTAGGGTACGACAACGGTTTAGTGTCAGTGTACGTTTTAGGGTATGGGTTAGTGTTATCGTACGGGTTAGGATTAGGGGACAGGTTAGCGTAATGCTTCGGGTAAGGGTTAGGGTTAGGGATAGGGGACGGGGACGCTTTAGTGGACAGGTTAGGGTACGACAAAGGTTTAGGGTGAGCGTACGTGTTAGGGTATGGGTTAGTGTTAGCGTACGGGCTAGGATGATGGGACGGGTTAGGGTAAGGCTTCGGGTAAGGGTTAGGGTTAGGGTTAGGGTTAGGGTTAGTGTACGGGGACGGTTTAGGGGACAGGTTTGGGTACGACAACTGTTTAGGGTGAGCGTACGTGTTAGGGTACGTGTTAGTGTTAGCGTACGGGTTAGAATTAGTGGACGGGTTAGGATAAGGCTTCGCGTAAGGGTTAGAGTAAGGGTTAGGTTTAGGGTTAGGTTTAGGGGACAGGTTAGTGTATGACAACATTTTAGGGTGAGCGTACGTGTTAGGGTACAGGTTAGTGTTAGCGCACGGGTTAGGATTAGGGGACGGGTTAGTGTAAGGCTTCGGGTAAGGGTTAGCGTAAGGGTTAGGGTTAGTGTTAGGGGACGGGGAAGGTTTAGGGGACAGATTAGGGTACGACAACGGTTTAGGGTGAGCGTACATGTTAGGGTATGGGTTAGTGTTAGCGTACGGGTTAGGATTAGGGTACGGGTTAGGGTAAGGCTTCGGGTAAGTTTTAGGGTTAGGGTTAGTTTTAGGGTTAGGGTTATTTGAGAGGGACGGTTTAGGGGACAGTTTAGGGTACGACAACGGTTTAGGCTGAGCCTATGTGTTAGGGTGCGGGTTAGTGTTAGCGTATGGGTTAGGATTGTGGACGGGTTAGGGTAAGGCTTTGGGTAAGTTTTAGGGTTATGGTTAGGGTTAAGGTTAGGGTTAGCGGACGGGGGCGGTTTAGGGGAGAGGTTAGGGTACGACATCGGTTTATGGTGAGCGTACGTGTTAGGGTACGGGTTAGTGTTAGCGTACGGGCTAGAATTAGGGGACGAGTTATGGTAAGGCTTCGGGTAAGGGTTAGGGTTAGGGTTAAGGTTAGGGTTAGGGTTAGGGGACGGGGATGGTTTATGGGACAGGTTAGGGTACGACAAAGGTTTAGGGTGAGCAAACGTGTTAGGGTATGGTTTAGTGTTAGTGTAAGGCTGAGGATTATGGGACGGATTAGGGTAAGGCTTCGGGTAAGTGTTAGGGTTAGGTTTAGGGTTAGTGTTAGCGGACGGGGACGGTTTAGGGGACAGGTTCGGGTATGACAAGGGTTTAGGGTGAGCGTACGTGTTAGAGTACGGGTTAGTGTTAGCGTTTGGGTTAGGATTAGGGGACGGGTTAGGGTAAGGCTTAGGGTAAGGGTTAGGGTTAGGTTTAGGGTTAGGGTTAGGGGACGGGGACGGTTTAGGGGACAGGTTAGGGTACGACAACGGTTTAGGGTGAGCGTACGTGTTAGGCTACGGGTTAGTGTTAGCGTTTGGTTTAGGATTAGGGGACGGGTTAGGGTAAGGCTTTGAGTAAGGTTTAGGGTTAGGTTTAGGGTTAGGGTTACGGTTAGGGGATGGGGACGGTTTAGGGAACATTTTAGGGTACGACAACGGTTTAGAATAGGCATACATGTTAGGCTACGTGTTAGTGTTAGCGTACGGTTCAGGATTAGGGGACGGGTTAGGGTAAGGCTTCGGTTACGGGTTAGGGTTAGTGTTAGGGTTAGGGGACCGGTTAGGGTATGACAAAGGTTTAGGGTGAGCCTACGTGTTAAGGTACGGGTTGGTTTTAGCGTACGGGTTAGGATTAGGGGATGGGTTATGGTAAGGCTTCTGGTAAGGGTTATGCATAGGGTTAGGGTAAGGGGACGGGGACCGTTTAGGGTACAGGTTACGGTACGACAACGGGTTAGGGTGAGCGTACGTGTTAGGGTACGCGTAAGTGTTAGCATACGGGTTAGGATTAGGGGACGGGTTAGGGTAAGGTTTCAGGTAAGGGTTAGGGTTAGGGTTATGGTTAGGGGACGGGGACGGTTTAGGGGACAGGTTAGGGTACGACAATTTTTTAGGGTGAGAGTACGTGTTAGGGTACCGGTTAGTGTTAGCGTATGGGTTAGGACTAGGGGACGGGTTAGGGTAAGGCTTCGGTTAAGGTTTAGGGTTAGGGTTAGGGTTAGGGTTAGGGGACGGAGAAGGTTTAGGGGACAGGTTAAGGTACGACAACGGTTTAGGGGGAGCGTACGTGTTAGGGTACGGGTTAGTGTTAGCGTACGGTTAGGATTAGGGGACGGGTTAGTGTAAGGCTTTGGGGAAGGGTTAGGTTTAGGGTTAGGGTTAGGGTTAGGGGACGGGGACGGTTTAGGGGACAGGTTTGGGTACGCAATTGTTTAGGCTGAGCGTACGTGTTATGGTACGTGTTAGTGTTAGCGTACGCGTTAGGATTAGGGGCCGGGTTAGGGTAAGGCTTCAGGTAATGGTTAGGGTTAGGGTTAGGGTTAGGGGACGGGAATGGTTTAGGGGACAGTTTAGGGTATGACAACGATTTAGGGGGAGCGTACGTGTTAGGGTACGGGTTAGTGTTAGCGTACGGGTTAGGATTAGGGCACGGGTTAGGGTAAGGCTTCGGGTAGGGTTTAGGGATAGGGTTAGGTTTAGGGTTAGGGGACGCGGAAGGTTTAGGGAACAGGTTCGGGTATGACAAAGGTTTAGGGTGAGTGTAAGTGTTAGGGTACATGTTAGTGTTAGCGTACGGGTTTGGATTAGGGGACGGGTTAGGGTAAGGCTTCGGGTAAGGGTTAGTGTTAGGGTTAGGGTTAGGGTTAGTGTTAGGGGACGGGGACGGTTTAGGGGACAGGTTAGTGTACGACAACGGTTTAGGGTGAACTTACGTGTTAGGGTACGGGTTAGTGTTAGCGTACGGGTTAGGATTAGGGAACGTGTTAGTGTAAGGCTTCGGGTAATGGTTAGGGTTAGGGTTAGTGGACGGGGTCGGATTAGGGCACAGGTTAGGGTACGACAACAGTTTAGGGTGAGTGTACGTGCTAGGGTATGGGTTAGTGTTAACGTACGGGTTAGGATTAGGGGACGGGTTAGGGTAAGGCTTTGGGGAAGGGTTAGTGTTAGGGTTAGGTTTAGGGTTAGGGGATGGGGACGGTTTAGGGGACAGGTTAGGGTACGACAACGGTTTAGGGTGAGCGTACGTGTTAGGGTACGGGTTAGTGTTAGCGTACGGGCTTGGATTAGGGGACGGGTTATGGTAAGGCTTCGCGTAAGGGTTAGGGTTAGTGAACGGGGACGGTTTAGGGGACAGGTTTGGGTACGACAACGGTTTAGCTTGAGCGTATGTGTTATGGTACGTGTTAGTATTAGCGTACGTGTTAGGATTAGGGGCCGGGTTAGTGTAAGGGTTCGGGTAAGTGTTAGGGTTAGGGTTATGGTTAGGGTTAGGGTTAGGGGACGGGGACGGTTTAGGGGACAGGTTCGTTTACGACAACGGTTTAGGGTGAGCGTACATGTTAGGGAACGGGTTAGTGTTAGCGTTTGGGTTAGGATTAGGGGACGGGTTAGGGTAAGGCTTCGAGTAAGGGTTAGGGTTAGGTTTAGGGTTAGGGTTAGGGTTAGGGGATGGGGACGGTTTAGGGGACATGTTAGTGTACGACAACGGTTTAGGGTAGGCATACGTGTTAGGCTACGGGTTAGTGTTAGCGTACAGTTCAGGATTAAGGGACGGGTTAGGGTAAGTCTTCGGGTAAGGGCTAGGGTTAGGTTTAGGGTTAGGTTTATTGGACGGGGACGGTTTAGGTGACAGGTTAGGGTACGACAACGGTTTAGGGTGAGCGTACGTGTTAGGGTACGGGTTGGTTTTAGCGTACGGGTTAGGATTAGGGGAAGGGTTAATGAAAGGTTTCGGGTAAGGTGTAGGGTTAGGGATAGGGTTAGGGGATGGGGACGGGGAAGGTTTAGGGGACAGGTTAGGGTACGACAATGGTTTATGTTGATCATACGTGTTAGGGTAAGGGTTAGTGTTACCGTATGGGTTAGGATTAGGGGACGGGTTAGGGTAAGGCTTCGGGTAAGGTTTAGGGTTAGGGTTAGGGTTAGGGGACACGGAAGGTTTAGGGAACAGGTTAGGGTACGACAAAGTTTTAGGGTGAGCGTAAGTGTTAGGGTATGTGTTAGTGTTAGCGTACGGGTTAGGATTAGGGGACGGGCTAGGGTAAGGCTTCGGTTAAGGGTTAGGGTTAGCGTTCGTGTTAAGGGATGGGGACGGTTTAGGGGACAGGTTAGGGTATGACAAGTGTGTAGGGTGAGCATACGTGTTAGTTTACGGGTTAGTGTTAGCGTACGGGTTAGGATTAGGGGACGGGCTAGGGTAAGGCTTCGGGTATGGTTTACGGTTAGGGTTAGGGTTAGGGTTAGGTTTAGGGTTAGGGGAAGTGGACGGTTTAGGGGACAGTTTAGGGTACGACAACGGTTTATGGTGTGCGTAGGTGTTAGGGTATGGGTTAGTGTTAGCGTACGGGTTAGGATTAGGTGACGGGTTAGGGTAAGGCTTCGGGTAAGTGTTTGGGTTAGGCTTAGGATTAGGGTTAGAGTTAGGGGACGGGGACGGTTTAGCGGACATGTTAGAGTATGATAACGGTTTAGGGTGAGCGTACATGTTATGATAAGTGTTAGTGTTAGCGTACGGGTTAGGATTAGTGGACTGGTTTGTGTAAGGCTTCGGGTAAGGGTTAGGGTTAGGGTTAGGGGGCGGTGACGGTTTAGGGGACAGTTTAGTGTACAACAAAATTTTAGGGTGAGCGGACATGTTAGGGTACGGGTTAGTGTTAGCGTACGGGTAAGGATTAGCGGACGGGTTAGGGTAAGGTTTTGGTTAAGTGTTAGGGTTAGGGTTAGGGTTACTGTTAGTGGACGGGGACGGTTTAGGGAACAGGTTAGTGTACGACAACAGTGCAGTGTGAGCGTACGTGTTAGATTACGGGTTACAGTTAGCGTACGGGTTAGGATTACGGGACGGGTTAGGGTAAGGCTTTGGGTAAGGGTTAGGTTTAGGGTTAGGGTTACGGTTAGACTTAGGGTTAGGGGATGGGGACGGTTTACGGGACAGCTTAGGGTACGACAACGGTTTAGGGTGAGCGTACGTGTTAGGGTACGGGTTAGTGTTAGCGTATGGGTTAGAATTAGGGGACGGTGTAGGGTAAGGCTTCGGGTAAGGGATAGTGTTAGGGTTAGTTTTAGGGTTAGGGTTAGGGGACGGGGACGGTGTAGGGTACAGGTTAGCCTACGACAAAGGTTTAGGGTGAGCGCACATGTTAGAGTATGGGTTAGTGTTAGCGTACGGGTTAGGATTAGGGGACGGGTTAGGGTAAGGCTTCAGGACGGGGTAGGGTTAGGGTTAGGTTTAGGGTTAGGGGACGGGGACGGTTTAGGGGACAGGTTAGGGTACGACCACGGTTTAGGGTGAGCCTACGTGTTAGGGTACGGTTTAGTGTTAG
This sequence comes from Phocoena phocoena, assembly GCF_963924675.1. Classification (NCBI taxonomy): domain Eukaryota; kingdom Metazoa; phylum Chordata; class Mammalia; order Artiodactyla; family Phocoenidae; genus Phocoena; species Phocoena phocoena. The sequence continues at coordinate 51,033,586 of NC_089223.1, forward strand.
TGTATGTGTAAGGTTTATGGGACGGGTTAGGGTAAGGCTTCGGGTAAGAGTTAAGGTTAGGGATAGGGGACGGGGACGGTTTAGGGGACAGGTTAGGGTACGACAATGTTTTAGGGTGAGTGTACGTGTTAGGGTAGGGGTTAGTGTTAGCGTACGGGTTAGGATTAGGGTACGGGTTAGGGTAAGGCTTCGGGTAAGTGTTAGGGTTAGGGTTAGTGTTAGGGTTAGGGTTAGGGGACAGGGACGGTTTATGGGACAGGTTAGTGTATGACAACGTTTTAGGGTTAGCGTACGTGTTAGGGTATGGGTTAGTGTTAGCGTACAGGTTAGGATTACGGGACGGGTTAGGGTAAGGCTTTGGGTAAAGGTTAGGGTTAGCGTTAGGGTTGGGTTAGGGGAAGCGGACGTTTTAGGGGACAGTTTAGTGTACGACAATGATTTAGGGTGAGTGTACGTGTTAGGGTACGGGTTAGTGTTAGCGTACTGTTTAGGAATAGCGGACGGGTTTGTGTAAGGCTTCGGGTAAGTGTTAGGGTTAGGGTTAGCGTTAGTGTTAGGGGACCGGGACGGTTTAGGGAACAGGTTAGTGTACGACAACGGTTTAGGGAGAGCGTACGTGTTAGGGTATGGGTTACTGTTAGTGTACGGGTTAGGATTAGGGGACGGGTTAGTGTAAGACTTCGGGTAAGGGTTAGGGTTAGGGTTAGGGTTAGGTGACGGGGACGGTTTAGGGGACAGGCTAGGGTACGACAACGGTTTAGGGTGAATGTACGTGTTAGGGTACGGGTTAGTGTTAGTGTACGGGCTAGGATTAGGTGACGGGTTAGGGTAAGGCTTCGGGTAAGGGATAGTGTTAAGTTTAGGGTTAGGGTTAGGGGACGGGGACGGTTTAGGGAACAGGTTATGGTACGGCAACGGTTTAGGGCGAGCGTACGTGTTAGGGTGCGGGTTAGTGTTAGCGTACGTGTTAGGATTAGTGGACGGGTTAGGGTAAGGCTTCAGGTAAGGTTTAGGTTTAGGGTCAGTGTTAGGGGATGGGGACGGTTTAGGGGACAGGTTAGGGTACGACAACGGTTTAGGCTCAGCGTATGTGTTAGGGTACGGGTTAGTTTTAGCGTACGGGTTACGTTTAGGGGACAGGTTAGTGTAAGGCTTCGGGTAAGGTTTAGGGTTAGGGTTTGGTTTAGGGTTAGGGTTAGGGGACGGGGATGGGGACGGTTTAGGGGATAGGTTAGGGTTCGACAACGGTTTAGTGTGAGCGTACGTGTTAGGGTACGGGTTAATGTTAGCGTATGGGTTAGGATTAAGTGACGGGTTAGGGTAAGGCTTCGGGTAAGTGTTATGTTTAGGGTTAGGGTTAGGGTTAGGGGATGGGTATGGGAACGATTTAGGGGACAGGTTAGGGTACGACAACGGTTTAGGGTGAGCGTACGTGTTAGGGTACGTGTTAGTGTTAGTGTACGTTTTAGGATTAGGGGACGTATTAGGGTAAGGCTTCGGGTAAGGGTTAGGGTTATGGTTAGGGTTAGGGTTAGGGTTAGGGGACGGGGACGATTTAGGGGACAGGTTAGTGTACGACAACGGTTTAGGGTGAGCGTACCTGTTAGGGTACGTGTTAGTGTTAGCGTACGGGTTAGGATTAGGGGACGGGTTAGTGTATGGCTTCGGGTAATGGTTAGGGTTAGAGTTAGGGTTAGGGTTAGGGGACGCGGATGGTTTAGGGGACAGGTTAGGATATGACAATGGTTTATGGTGAGCGAATGTGTTAGGGTACAGGTTAGTGTTAGCGTACGTGTTACGATTAGGCGACGGGTTAGTGTAAGGTTTCGGGTAAGGGTTAGGGTTAGGGTTAGCATTAGGGTTAGGGTTAGGGTACTGGGACGGTTAAGGGGACAGTTTAGGGTACGACAACGTTTTAGGGTGAGCGTACGTGTTAGGGTACGTTTAGTGTCAGCGTACGGGTTAGGATTAGGGTATGGGTTAGGGTAAGGCTTCGGTTAAGGGTTAGGGTTAGGGTTATGGTTAGTGTTAGGGTTAGGGGACAGAGACGATTTACGGGACAGGTTAGTGTACGACAACGGTTTAGGGTGAGCGTACGTGTTAGGGTACAGGTTACTGTTAGCGTACGGGTTAGGATTAGGGGACGGGTTAGTGTAAGGCTTCGGGTAAGTGTTAAGATTAGGGTTAGGGTTAGTGTTAGGGTTAGGGTTAGGGGACGGGGACGGTTTGGGGACAGGTTAGGGTACGACCACGTTTTAGCGTGAGCGTACGTGTTAGGGTACGGTTTAGTGTTAGTGTACAGGTTAGGATTAGGGGACGGGTTAGTTTAAGCCTTCGGGTAAGGTTTAGGGTTAGGGTTTGGTTTAGGGGACGGGGATGGTTTAGGGGACAGGTAATGGTAAGACAACGGTTTAGGGTGAGCGTACGTGTTAGCGTACGGTGTAGTGTTAGCGTACGAATTAGGATTAGGGGACGGGTTAGGGTAAGGCTTCAGGTAAGTGTTAGGTTTAGGGTTAGGGTTATGGTTAGGGTTAGGGGATGGGGACTGTTTAGGGGACAGGTTAGTGTATGACAATGGTTTAGGGTGAGCGTACGTGTTAGGGTCCGGGTTAGTGTTAGCGTAAGGGTTAGGATTATGGGACGGGTTAGTGTAAGGCTTCGGGTAAGGGTTAGGTTTAGGGTTAGGGTTAGTGTTATGGGACAGGGACGATTTAGGGGACAGGTTAGTGTATGACAACGGTTTAGGGTGAGCGTACGTGTTAGGGTACAGGTTAGTGTTAGCGTAAGGGTTAGGATTATGGGACGAGTTAGTGTAAGGTTTCGGGTAAGTGTTAGGGCTGGGTTAGGGATGGTGTTAGGGGACAGGGACGATTTAGGGGACAGGTTAGGGTATGACAACGGTTTAGGGTGAGCGTACGTGTTAGGGTACAGTTTAGTGTTAGCGTACGGGTTAGGATTATGGGACGGGTTAGGGAAAGGCTTCGGGTAAGTGTTAGGGTTAGGGTTCACGTTAGGGTTAGGGTTAGGGTACGGGGACGGTTTAGGGGACAGTTTCGGGTAGGACAACGTTTTAGGGTTAGCATACGTGTTAGGGTATGGGTTAGTGTTAGCGTATATGTTAGGTTTAGGTGACGGGTTAGGGTAAGGCTTCAGGTAAGGGTTATGCTTAGGGTTAGTGTTAGGTTTAGGGGACGGGGATGGGGATGATTTAGGGGACAGGTTAGGGTACGACAACGGTTTAGGGTGAGCGTACGTGTTAGGGTACGGGTTAGTGTTAGCGTACGGGTTAGGATTAGGGGACGGATTAGGGTAAGGCTTCGGGTAAGGGTTAGGGTTATGGTTAGGGTTAGGGTTAGGGTTAGGGGACGGGCACGATATAGCGGACAGGTTAGGGTATGACAATGTTTTATGGTGAGCATACATGTTTGGGTACGGTTTAGTGTTAGCATAAGGTTTCGGATTAGGGAACGAGATAGGGTAAGGCTTCGGGTAAGGGTTAGGGTTAGTGTTAGGGTTAGGGTTAGGGGACGGAGACGTTTTAGGGACAGGTTAGGGTATGACAACAGTTTAGGGTGAGCGTACGTGTTAGGGTACGGGTTAGTGTTAGCGTACGGGTTAGGATTAGGGGACGGGTTAGGGTAAGGCTTCGGGTAAGTGTTTGGGTTAGGCTTAGGTTTAGGGTTAGAGTTAGGGGACGGGGATAGTTTAGCGGACATGTTAGGGTATGACAACGGTTTAGGGTGGGCGTACATGTTATGATAAGTGTTAGTGTTAGCGTACGGGTTAGGATTAGGGGACTGGTTAGTGTAAGGCTTCGGGTAAGGGTTAGGGTTAGGATTAGGGGACGGGGACGGTTTAGGGGACAGTTTAGTGTACAACAAAATTTTAGGGTGAGCGGACGTGTTAGGGTACGGGTTAGTGTTAGCGTACGGGTAAGGATTAGCGGACGGGTTAGGGTAAGGTTTCGCGTAAGTGTTAGGGTTAGGGTTAGGGTTACTGTTAGGGGACGAGGACGGTTTAGGGAACAGGTTAGGGTATGACAATGGTTTAGGGTGAGCGTACGTGTTAGGGTACGGGTTAGTGTTAGCGTACGGGTTAGGTTTAGGGGACGGGTTAGGGTAAGGCTGCGGGTAAGGGTTAGGGTTACGGTTAGGGTTAGGGTTAGGGGATGGGGACGGTTTAGGGGACAGGTAAGGGTATGACAACCGTTTAGTGTGAGCGTACGTGTTAGGGTAAGGGTTAGTGTTAGCGTACGGGTTAGGATTAGGGGACGGGTTAGGGTAAGGCTTCAGGTAAGGGTTAGGGTTAGGGTTAGCGTTAGGGTTAGGCTTAGGGGATGGGGACGGTTTAGGGGACAGATTAGGGTACGACAACGGTTTAGGTTGAGCGTACGTGTTAGGGTACAGGTTAGTGTTAGCGTATGGATTAGGATTAAGGGACGGGTTAGGGTAAGGCTTCGGGTAAGGGTTAAGGTTAGGGTTAGGGTTAGGTTTAGGGTTAGGGTTAGGGGATGGGGACGGTTTGGGGACAGGTTAGGGTACGACCACGGTTTAGGGTGAGCGTACGTGTTAGGGTACGGTTTAGTGTTAGTGTACAGGTTAGGATTAGGGGACGGGTTAGTTTAAGCCTTCGGGAAGGTTTAGGGTTAGGGTTAGGGTTAGGGTTTGGTTTAGGGGACGGGGATGGTTTAGGGGACAGGTAATGGTAAGACAACGGTTTAGGGTGAGCGTACGTGTTAGGGTACGGTTTAGTGTTAGCTTAAGAATTAGGATTAGGAGACGCGTAAGGGTAAGGCTTCGGGTAAGTGTTAGGTTTAGGGTTGGGGTTATGGTTAGGGTTAGGGGATGGGGACTGTTTAGGGGACAGGTTAGTGTCTGACAATGGTTTAGGGTGAGCGTACGTGTTAGGGTACGGGTTAGTGTTAGCGTAAGGGTTAGGATTATGGGACGGTTTAGTGTAAGGCTTCGGGTAAGGGTTAGGTTTAGGGTTAGGGTTAGTGTTATGGGACAGGGACGATTTAGGGGTCAGGTTAGTGTATGACAACGGTTTAGGGTGAGCGTACGTGTTAGGGTACAGGTTAGTGTTAGCGTACAGGTTATGATTATGGGACGGGTTAGGGAAAGGCTTCGGGTAAGGGTTAGGGTTAGGGTTAACGTTAGGGTTAGGGTTAGGGTACGGGGACGGTTTAGGGGACAGTTTAGTGTAGGACAACGTTTTAGGGTGAGCGCACGTGTTAGGGTACTGGTTAGTGTTAGCGTATGGGTTAGGTTTAGGTGACGGGTTAGGGTAAGGCTTCGGGTAAGGGTTATGCTTAGGGTTAGTGTTAGGGTTAGGGGACGGGGATGGGGATGATTTAGGGGACAGGTTAGGGTACGACAGTGGTTTAGGGTGAGTGTACGTGTTAGGGTACGGGTTAGTGTTAGCGTACGGGTTAGGATTAGGGGACGGATTAGGGTAAGGCTTCGGATAAGGGTTAGGGTTAGGGTTAGGGTTAGGGTTAGGGGACAGGGACGGTTTAGGGGACAGGTTAGGGTAAGATAATGGTTTAGGGTGAGCGTACGTGTTAGGGTACGTGTTAGTGTTAGCTTACTGGTTAGGATTAGGGGACGGGTTAGGGTAAGGCTTCGGGTAAGGGTTAAGGTTAGGGTTAGGGTTAGGGTTAGGGGACGGGGATGGGGACAATTTAGGGGACAGGTTAGGGTACGACAACGATTTAGGGTGAGCGTACGTGTTAGGTGATGGGTTAGTATTAATGTATGGGTTAGGATTAGGGGATGGGTTAGGGTAAGGCTTCGGGGAAGGTTTAGGGTTAGGGTTAGGGTTACCGGACGGGGACGATATGGCAGACAGGTTAGGGTATGACAATGGTTTATGGTGAGCATACGTGTTTGGGTACGGTTTAGTGTTAGCATAAGGTTTCGGATTAGGGAACGAGATAGGGTAAGTCTTCGGGTAAGGATTAGGGTTAGGGTTAGGGTTAGGGGACGGAGACGTTTTATGGACAGGTTAGGGTATGACAACAGTTTAGGGTGAGCGTACGTGTTAGGGTACGGGTTAGTGTTAGCGTACGGGTTAGGATTAGGTGACGGGTTAGGGTAAGGCTTCGGGTAAGTGTTTGGGTTAGGCTTAGGATTAGGGTTAGAGTTAGGGGACGGGGACGGTTTAGCGGACATGTTAGAGTATGATAACGGTTTAGGGTGAGCGTACATGTTATGATAAGTGTTAGTGTTAGCGTACGGGTTAGGATTAGGGGACTGGTTTGTGTAAGGCTTCGGGTAAGGGTTAGGGTTAGGGTTAGGGGGCGGTGACGGTTTAGGGGACAGTTTAGTGTACAACAAAATTTTAGGGTGAGCGGACGTGTTAGGGTACGGGTTAGTGTTAGCGTACGGGTAAGGATTAGCGGACAGGTTAGGGTAAGGTTTCGGTTAAGTGTTAGGGTTAGGGTTAGGGTTACTGTTAGTGGACGGGGACGGTTTAGGGAACAGGTTAGTGTACGACAACAGTGCAGTGTGAGCGTACGTGTTAGGTTACGGGTTACAGTTAGCGTACGGGTTAGGATTACGGGACGGGTTAGGGTAAGGCTTCGGGTAAGGGTTAGGTTTAGGGTTAGGGTTACGGTTAGACTTAGGGTTAGGGGATGGGGACGGTTTAGGGGACAGCTTAGGGTACGACAATGGTTTAGGGTGAGCGTACGTGTTAGGGTACGGGTTAGTGTTAGCGTATGGGTTAGAATTAGGGGACGGTGTAGGGTAAGGCTTCGGGTAAGGGATAGTCTTAGGGTTAGTTTTAGGGTTAGGGTTAGGGGACGGGGACGGTGTAGGGTACAGGTTAGCCTACGACAAAGGTTTAGGGTGAGCGCACATGTTAGAGTACGGGTTAGTGTTAGCGTACGGGTTAGGATTAGGGGACGGGTTAGGGTAAGGCTTCGGGAAGGGGTAGGGTTAGGGTTAGGTTTAGGGTTAGGGGACGGGGACGGTTTAGGGGACAGGTTAGGGTACGACCACGGTTTAGGGTGAGCCTACGTGTTAGGGTACGGTTTAGTGTTAGTGTATGGGTAAGGTTTATGGGACGGGTTAGGGTAAGGCTTCGGGTAAGGGTTAAGGTTAGGGATAGGGGACGGGGACGGTTTAGGGGACAGGTTAGGGTACGACAATATTTTAGGGTGAGTGTACGTGTTAGGGTAGGGGTTAGTGTTAGCGTACGGGTTAGGATTAGGGTACGGGTTAGGGTAAGGCTTCGGGTAAGTGTTAGGGTTAGGGTTAGTGTTAGGGTTAGGGTTAGGGGACAGGGACGGTTTATGGGACAGGTTAGTGTATGACAGCGTTTTAGGGTTAGCGTACGTGTTAGGGTATGGGTTAGTGTTAGCGTACAGGTTAGGATTACGGAACGGGTTAGGGTAAGGCTTTGGGTAAAGGTTAGGGTTAGCGTTAGGGTTGGGTTAGGGGAAGGGGACGTATTAGGGGACAGTTTAGTGTACGACAATGATTTAGGGTGAGTGTACGTGTTAGGGTACGGGTTAGTGTTAGCGTACTGTTTAGGAATAGCGGACGTGTTTGTGTAAGGCTTCGGGTAAGTGTTAGGGTTAGGGTTAGCGTTAGTGTTAGGGGACGGGGACGGTTTAGGGAACAGGTTAGTGTACGACAACGGTTTAGGGAGAGCGTACGTTTTAGGGTATGGGTTACTGTTAGTGCACGGGTTAGGATTAGGGGACGGGTTAGTGTAAGACTTCGGTTAAGGGTTAGGGTTAGGGTTAGGGTTAGGTGACGGGGACGGTTTAGGGGACAGGCTAGGGTACGACAACGGTTTAGGGTGAATGTACGTGTTAGGGTACGGTTAGTGTTAGTGTACGGGTTAGGATTAGGTGACGGGTTAGGGTAAGGCTTCGGGTAAGGGATAGTGTTAAGTTTAGGGTTAGGGTTAGGGGACGGGGACGGTTTAGGGAACAGGTTATGGTACGGCAACGGTTTAGGGCGAGCGTACGTGTTAGGGTGCGGGTTAGTGTTAGCGTACGTGTTAGGATTAGTGGACGGGTTAGGGTAAGGCTTCAGGTAAGGTTTAGGTTTAGGGTCAGTGTTAGGGGATGGGGACGGTTTAGGGGACAGGTTAGGGTACGACAACGGTTTAGGCTCAGCGTATGTGTTAGGGTACGGGTTAGTTTTAGCGTACGGGTTACGTTTAAGGGACAGGTTAGTGTAAGGCTTCGGGTAAGGTTTAGGGTTAGGGTTTGGTTTAGGGTTAGGGTTAGGGGACGGGGATGGGGACGGTTTAGGGGATAGGTTAGGGTTCGACAACGGTTTAGTGTGAGCGTACGTGTTAGGGTATGGGTTAATGTTAGCGTATGGGTTAGGATTAAGTGACGGGTTAGGGTAAGGCTTCGGGTAAGGGTTAGGGTTATGGTTAGGGTTAGGGTTAGGGTTAGGGGACGGGGACGATTTAGGGGACAGGTTAGTGTACGACAGCGGTTTAGGGTGAGCGTACCTGTTAGGGTACGTGTTAGTGTTAGCGTACGGGTTAGGATTAGGGGACGGGTTAGTGTATGGCTTCGGGTAATGGTTAGGGTTAGAGTTAGGGTTAGGGTTAGGGGACGGGGATGGTTTAGGGGACAGGTTAGGATATGACAATGGTTTATGGTGAGCAAACGTGTTAGGGTACAGGTTAGTGTTAGCGTACGTGTTACGATTAGGCGACGGGTTAGTGTAAGGTTTCGGGTAAGGGTTAGGGTTAGGGTTAGCATTAGGGTTAGGGTTAGGGTACTGGGACGGTTAAGGGGACAGTTTAGGGTACGACAACGTTTTAGGGTGAGCGTACGTGTTAGGGTACGTTTAGTGTCAGCGTACGGGTTAGGATTAGGGTATGGGTTAGGGTAAGGCTTCGGTTAAGGGTTAGGGTTAGGGTTATGGTTAGTGTTAGGGTTAGGGGACGGAGACGATTTACGGGACAGGTTAGTGTACGACAACGGTTTAGGGTGAGCGTACGTGTTAGGGTACAGGTTACTGTTAGCGTACGGGTTAGGATTAGGGGACGGGTTAGTGTAAGGCTTCGGGTAAGGGTTAAGATTAGGGTTAGGGTTAGTGTTAGGGTTAGGGTTAGGGGACGGGGACGGTTTGGGGACAGGTAAGGGTACGACCACGTTTTAGCGTGAGCGTACGTGTTAGGGTACGGTTTAGTGTTAGTGTACAGGTTAGGATTAGGGGACGGGTTAGTTTAAGCCTTTGGGTAAGGTTTAGGGTTAGGGTTAAGGTTAGGGTTTGGTTTAGGGGACGGGGATGGTTTAGGGGACAGGTAATGGTAAGACAACGGTTTAGGGTGAGCGTACGTGTTAGGGTACGGTGTAGTGTTAGCGTACGAATTAGGATTAGGGGACGGGTTAGGGTAAGGCTTCAGGTAAGTGTTAGGTTTAGGGTTAGGGTTATGGTTAGGGTTAGGGGATGGGGACTGTTTAGGGGACAGGTTAGTGTATGACAATGGTTTAGGGTGAGCGTACGTGTTAGGGTCCGGGTTAGTGTTAGCGTAAGGGTTAGGATTATGGGACGGGTTAGTGTAAGGCTTCGGGTAAGGGTTAGGTTTAGGGTTAGGGTTAGTGTTATGGGACAGGGACGATTTAGGGGACAGGTTAGTGTATGACAACGGTTTAGGGTGAGCGTACGTGTTAGGGTACAGGTTAGTGTTAGCGTAAGGGTTAGGATTATGGGATGGGTTAGTGTAAGGTTTCGGGTAAGTGTTAGGGCTGCGTTAGGGATGGTGTTAGGGGACAGGGACGATTTAGGGGACAGGTTAGGGTATGACAACGGTTTAGGGTGAGCGTACGTGTTAGGGTACAGTTTAGTGTTAGCGTACGGGTTAGGATTATGGGACGGGTTAGGGAAAGGCTTTGGGTAAGGGTTAGGGTTAGGGTTCACGTTAGGGTTAGGGTTAGGGTACGGGGACAGTTTAGGGGACAGTTTCGGGTAGGACAACGTTTTAGGGTTAGCATACGTGTTAGGGTATGGGTTAGTGTTAGCGTATATGTTAGGTTTAGGTGACGGGTTAGGGTAAGGCTTCGGGTAAGGGTTATGCTTAGGGTTAGTGTTAGGTTTAGGGGACGGGGATGGGGATGATTTAGGGGACAGGTTAGGGTACGACAACGGTTTAGGGTGAGCGTACGTGTTAGGGTACGGGTTAGTGTTAGCGTACGGGTTAGGATTAGGGGACGGATTAGGGTAAGGCTTCGGGTAAGGGTTAGGGTTATGGTTAGGGTTAGGGTTAGGGTTAGGGGACGGGCACGATATAGCGGACAGGTTAGGGTATGACAATGTTTTATGGTGAGCATACATGTTTGGGTACGGTTTAGTGTTAGCATAAGGTTTCGGATTAGGGAACGAGATAGGGTAAGGCTTCGGGTAAGGGTTAGGGTTAGGGTTAGTGTTAGGGTTAGGGTTAGGGGATGGAGACGTTTTAGGGACAGGTTAGGGTATGACAACAGTTTAGGGTGAGCGTACGTGTTAGGGTACGGGTTAGTGTTAGCGTACGGGTTAGGATTAGGGGACGGGTTAGGGTAAGGCTTCGGGTAAGTGTTTGGGTTAGGCTTAGGTTTAGGGTTAGAGTTAGAGGACGGGGATGGTTTAGCGGACATGTTAGGGTATGACAACGGTTTAGGGTGGGCGTACATGTTATGATAAGTGTTAGTGTTAGCGTACGGGTTAGGATTAGGGGACTGGTTAGTGTAAGGCTTCGGGTAAGGGTTAGGGTTAGGGATAGGTTTAGGGCACAAGTTAGGGTATGACAACCGTTTAGGGTGAGCGTACGTGTTAGGGTACTGGTTGGTTTTGGCGTAAGGGTTAGGATTAGGGAATGGGTTATGGAAAGGCTTCGGGTAAGGGTTATGCATAGGGTTAGGGTTAGGGTTAGGGGACGGGGATGGTTTATGGCACAGGTTAGGGTACGACAACGGTTTAGGATGATTGTACGTGCTAGAGTACATGTTAGTGTTAACGTACGGGTTAGGATTAGGGGACGGGTTAGGGTAAGGCTTCGGGTAATGGTTACGTTTAGGGTTAGGGTTAGGGTTAGGGGACGGGGACGGTTTAGGGGACAGGTTAGTGTGTGACAACGGTTTAGGGTGAGCGTACGTGTTAGGGTATGTGTTAGTGTTAGCGTACGGGCTAGGATTAGGGGATGGGATAGGGTAAGGCTTGGCGTAAGGGATAGGGTTAGTGTTAGGGTTAGGGTTAGTGTACGTGGACGGTTTAGGGGACAGGTTTGGGTACGACAACTGTTTTGGGTGAGCGTACGTGTTATGGTACGTGTTAGTGTTAGCGTACGCGTTAGGATTAGGGGACGGGTTAGTTTAAGGCTTTGTGTAAGGGTTAGGGTTAGGGGATGGGGACGGGGACGGTTTAGGGCACAGGTTAGGGTACGACAACGGTTTAGAGTGAGTGTGCGTGCTAGGGTACGGGTTAGTGTTAACGTACGGTTTAGGATTAGGGGACGGGTTAGGGTAAGGCTTCGGGTAAGTGTTAGGTTTAGGGTTAGGGTTAGGGGATGGGTCGGTTTAGGGGACAGCTTAGGGTACGACAACGGTTTAGCATGAGCGTATGTGTTAGGGTACTGTTTAGTGTTAGCGTACGGGCTAGGTTTACGGGACGGGTTAGGGTAAGGCTTCGCGTAAGTGTTAGGGTTAGGGTTAGGGTTATGGTTAGTGTACGGGGACGATTTAGGGGACAGGTTTGGGTACGACAACGGTTTAGGGTGAGCGTACGTGTTATGGTACGTGTTAGTGTTAGCGTAGGCGTTCGGATTAGGGCCGGGTTAGGGTAAGGCTTCGGATAAGTGTTAGGATTAGGGTTAGGGTTAGGGTTAGGGTTAGGGGACGGGCACGGTTTAGGGGACAGGTTAGGGTACGGCAACGGTTTAGGGTAGGCATACATGTTAGGCTACGGGTTAGTGTTTGCGTACGGTTCAGGATTAGGGGACGGGTTAGGGTAAGGCTTCGGGAAAGGGTTAGGGTTTGGGTTAGGGTTAGGGGACAGGTTAGGGTATGATAACGGTTTAGGGTGAGCGTACGTGTTAGGGTATGGTTTGGTTTTATCGCACGGTTTAGGATTAGGGGATGGGTTATTGTAAGGCTTCGGGTAAGTGTTATGCATAGGGTTAGGGTTAGGCTTAGGGGACGGGGACGGTTTAGTGTACAGGTTATGGTACGACAACGGTTTAGGGTGAGCGTACGTGTTAGGGTATGGGTAAGTGTTAGCATACGGTTTAGGATTAGGGGACGGGTTAGTGTAAGGTTTCGGGTAAGGGTTACGGTTAGGGTTAGGGTTAGTGTTAGGGGACGGGGACGGTTTATGGGACAGGTTAGGGTACGACAATGGTTTAGGGTGAGCGTACGTGTTAGGGTACGTGTTAGTGTTAGCGTACAGGTTAGCATTAGGGGACGGGTTAGGGTAAGGCTTCGGGTAAGGGTTAGTGTTAGGGTTAGGTTTAGGGGATGGGGACGGTTTAGGGGACTGTTTAGGGTAAGACAACGGTTTAGGGTGAGCGTACGTGTTAGGGTACGTTTTAGTGTTAGCGTACGGGCTAGTATTAGGGGACGAGTTAGGGAAAGTCTTCATGTAAGGGTTAGGGTTAGGGTTAGGGGACGGGGACGGTTTAGGGGACAGGTTAATGTACGACAACGGTTTAGGGTGAGCGTACGTGTTAGGGTATGGATTAGTGTTAGCGTACGGGTTAGGATTGGGGACGGGTTAAGGTAAGGCTTCGGGTAAGGGTTAGGGTTAGGGTTAGGGTTAGGGGACGGGGACGCTTTAGGGTACAGTTTAGGGTACGACAACGGTTTAGGGTGAGCGTACGTGTTAGGGTACGGGTTAGTGTTTGCTTACGCGTTAGGATTAGGGGCCGGGTTAGGTTAAGGCTTCGGGTAAGGGTTAGGGTTAGGGTTAGGGTTAGGGGACGGGGACGGTTTAGGGGACAGGTTAATGTACGACAACTGTTTAGGGTGAGCGTACGTGTTATGGTACGGTTTAGTGTTAGCGTACGGGTTAGGATTAGGGGACGGGTTAGTGTAAGGCTTCGGGTAAGGGTTAGGGTTAGGGTTAGGGTTAGGGTTAGTGTTAGGTGATGGGGAAGGTTTAGGGGACCGGTTAGGTAACGACAACGGTTTAGGGTGAACGTACCTGTTAGGGTACAGTTTAGTGTTAGCGTACGGGTTAGGATTAGGGCACGGGTTAGGGTAACGCTTCGGGTAAGGGTTAGGGTAAGAGTTACGGTTAGGGTTAAGGGTTAGTGTTAGGGGACCGGGACTTGTCAGGGGACAGGTTAGGGTACGACAACGGTTTAGGGTGAGCGAACGTGTTAGGGTATGGGTTAGTGTTAGCGTAAGTGTTAGGATTAGGGGACAGGTTAGGTTAAGTCTTCGCGTAAGCGTTAGGGTTTGTGTTTGGGTTAGTGTTAGCGGACGGGGAAGGTTTAGGGGACAGATTAGGGTATGGCTACGGTTTAGGGTGAGCGTACGTGTTAGGGTACGGGTTTGTGTTAGCGTACGGTTTAGGATTAGGGGACGGGTTAGGGTACGGCTTTGGGTAAGAGTTAGGTTTAGGGTTAGGGTTAGGGTTAGGGGACGGGGACGGGACGAATTAGGGGACTGGTTACGGTATGACAACGGTTTAAGGTGAGTGTACGTGTTAGGGTATGGGTTAGTGTTAGCGTACGGGTTAGTATTAGGGGACGGTTAGGGAAAAGTTTCGGGTAAGGTTTAGGGTTAGGGTTAGGTTTAGGGTTAGGGTTAGTGTTAGGGTTAGGGTTAGGGGACAGGGATATTTTAGGGGAGAGTTTAGTGTACGACAACGGTTTAGGCTGAGCGTACGTGTTAGGGTACGGGTTAGTGATAGCGTACAGTTTAGGATTGTGGACGGGTTTGGGTAAGGCTTCGGGTAAGGGTTAGGGTTAGGGTTAGGCTTAGGTTTATGGTTAGGGTACGGGGTCGGTTTAGGTGACAGGTTAGTGTACGACAACGGTTTATGTTGAGCGTACGTGTTAGGGTACAGGTTAGTGTTAGCATACGGGTTAGGATTGGGGACGGGTTAGGGTTAGGGTTAGGGTTAGGGTTTGGGGACGGGGACGGTTTAGGGGACAGGTTAGGGTACGAAAACGGTTTATGGTGAGCGTATGTGTTAGGGTACGTGTTAGTGTTAGCGTACGGGTTAGGATTAGGGGACGGGTAAGGATAAGGTTTTGATTAAGGTTTAGGGTAAGGGTTAGGTTTAGGGTTAGGGTTAGGGGACGGGAACGGGGACGGTTTAGGGGACAGGTTAGGTTACGACAACGGTTTTGTGTCAGCGTACGTTTTAGGGTACGTGTTAGTGTTAGCGTACGGGTTAGGATTAGGGGACGGGTTAGGGTAAGGCTTCGGGTAAGGGTTAGGTTTAGGGTTAGGGTTAGGGGACGGGGACGGTTTAGGGGACAGGTTAGGGTACGACAACGGTTTAGGGTGAGTGTACGTGTTAGGGTATATGTTAGTGTTAGTGTACGGGTTAGGTTAAGGCTTCAGGTAAGTGTTAGGGTTAGGGTTAGCGTTAGGGTTAGGGTTAGGGGATTGGGAGGGTTTAGGGGACAGGTTAGGGTACGACAAAGATTTAGGGTGAGAGTACGTGTTAGTGTACGGGTTATTGTTAGTGTACGGGTTAGTATTAGGAGACGGGTTAGGGTTAGGCTTCGGGTAAGGTTTAGAGTATGGGTTACTGTTAGGGTTAAGTTTAGGGGATGGGGACAGTTTAAGGCACAGGTTAAGGTACGACAACGGTTTAGGGTGTGCGTACTTTTTAGGGTAAGGTTTAGTGTTAGCGTACGGCTTACGATTAGGGGACGGTTTAGGGTAAGGCTTCGGGTAAGGGCTAGGGTTAGGGTTAGTGTTAGGGGACGGGGACGGTTTAGGGGAAAGGTTAGGGTACGACAATGGTTTAGGGTGAGCGTACGTGTTAGGGTACGGGTTAGTGTTAGCATACGGGTTAGGTTTAGGGGACGGGTTAGGGTAAGGCTTCGGGTAAGGTTTAGGGTTAGGGTTAGGGTTAGGTATAGGGGAAGGGGATGGTTTAGGGGACATGTTAGTGTACGACCACGGTTTAAGGTGAGCATACGTGTTAGGGTACGGGTTAGTGTTAGCGTAGTTTAGGATTAAGGGACGGGTTAGTGTAAGGCTTCTGGTAAGAGTTAGTTTTAGGGTTAGTGTTAGGTTTAGGGGACGGGGACGGTTTATCAGACACTTTAGGGTACGACAACGGTTTAAGGTGAGCGTACGTGTTAGGGTACGGGTTTGTGTTAGCGTACGGGTTCGGATTAGGGGAAGGGTTAGGGTAAGGCTTCGGGTAATGGTTAGGGATAGGGTTAGTGTTAGAGTAAGGGGACGGAGACGGGGACGGTGTACGGGACAGGTTAGGGTAGGACAAATGTTTAGGGTGAGCGTGCGTGTTAGGGTACGGATTAGTGTTAGCATACGGGTTAGGTTTAGGGCACAGGTTAGGGTAAGGCTTCGGGTAAGGGTTAGGTTTAGGGTTAGGGGAAGGGGACGGGGACGGTTTATGTGACATGTTAGGGTATGACAACGGTTTAGGGTGAGAGTGCGTATTAGGGTACGGGTTAGTGTTAGCGTACGGGTTACGATTAGGGGACGGGTTAGGATAAGGCTTCGGGTAAGGTTTAGGGTTAGGCTTAGGGTTAGGGTTAGGGTTAGGGGACGGGGACGGTTTAGGGGACAGGTTAGGGTACAACAACGGTTTAGGGTGAGCGTACGTGTTGGGTACGGGTTAGTGTTAGCGTACGGGTTAGGATTAGGTCACGGGTTAGGGTAATGCTTTGGGTAAGGGTTAGGGTTAGGGTTAGTTTTAGTGATAGGGTTAGTGTTCAGGGACAGTTTAGGGGACAGGTTTGGGTACGAAAATGGTTTAGGGTGAGCGTACGTGTTATGGTACGTGTTAGTGTTAGCGTAGTGGTTAGGATTAGGGGCCGGGTTAGGGTAAGGCTTCGGGTAAGTGTTAGGGTTAGAGTTAGGGTTAGGGTTAGGGGACGGGGATGGTTTAGGGGACAGGTTAGTGTACGACAACGGTTTAGGATGAGCGTACGTGTTAGGGTACGGGTTAGTGTTTTCGTACGGGTTAGGATTAGGGGACGGGTTAGGATAAGGCTTCGGGTAAATGTTAGGCTTAGGGTTAGGGTTAGGTTTAGGGGTAGGTTACGGGGACAGTTTAGGGGACAGGTTAGGGTACGACATCGGTTTAGGGGGAGCGTACGTTTTAGGGTACGTGTTAGTGTTAGATTACGGGTTAGGATTAGTGGACGGGTTAATATAAGGCTTCGGGTAAGGTTTAGGGTTAGGGTTAGGGTTAGGGTTAGGGGACGGGGATGCTTTAGGGGACAGGATAGGGTAAGACAACGGTTTAGGGTGAGCATACGTGTTAGGGTACGGCTTAGTGTTAGCGTACGGATTAGGATTAGGGGCCGGGTTAGTGTAAGGCTTCGGGTAAGGTTTAGGGTTAGGGTTAGGTTTAGGGTTAGGGTTAAGGTTAGGGGATGGGGACGGTTTAGGAGACAGAATTGGGTACGACAAAGGTTTAGCGTGTGCGTACGTGTTAGGGTACGGGTTAGTGTTAGCGTACGGGTTAGGATTGGGGACGTGTTACGGTAAGGCTTCGGGTAAGGGTTAGGGTTAGGATTAGGGGATGGGGACGGTTTAGGGGACAGGTTAGGGTACAACATCGGTTTAGGTTGAGCGTACGTGTTAGGGTACAGGTTAGTGTTAGCGTCCGGGCTAGGATTAAGGGACGGGTTAGTGTAAGGCTTCAGGTAAGGGTTAGGGTTAGGGTTAGGGTTAGGGTTAGGGTTAGGGTTAGGGTTCGGTTTAGTGTACGGGGACGGTTTAGGGGACAGGTTTGGGTATCACAATGGTTTAGGGTGAGCGTACGTGTTAGGGTACGGGTTAGTGTTAGCGTACGGGTTAGGATTAGGGGACGGGTTAGGGTAAAGCTTCGGGTAAGGGTTAGGTTTATGGTTAGGGTTAGGGGACGGGGAGGGGAAGGCTTAGGGGACAGTTTAGGGTACGACAATGGTTTAGTGTCAGCGTACGTTTTAGGGTACGGGTTAGTGTTAGCGTACGGGTTAGGATTAGGGGACGGGTTAGGGTAAGGCTTCGGGTAAGGGTTAGGGTTAGGGTTAGGGTTAGGGTTAGGGGACGGGGACGCTTTAGGGGACAGGTTAGGGTACCACAACGGTTTAGGTTGAGCGTACGTGTTAGGGTACGGGTTAGTGTTATCTTACGTGTTAGGATTGGGGAAGGGTTTGGGTAAGGCTTCGGGTAAGTGTTAGGGTTAGGGTTAGGCTTAGGGTTAGCGTTAGGGAACGGGGATGGTTTAGGGGACAGGTTAGGGTACGAAAATGGTTTAGGTTGAGCGTACCTGTTAGGGTACGGGTTAGTGTTAGCGTACGGGTTAGGATTAGGGGACGGGTTCGGGTAAGGCTTCGAGTAAGGGTTAGGGTTAGGGTTAGGGTTAGTGTACGGGGACGGTTTAGGGGACAGGTTTGGGTACGACAACGGGTTAGGGTTAGGGTTAGGGTTAGGGTTAGGGTTAGGTTTAGTGTACGGGGATGGTTTAGGGGACAGGTTTGGGTACCACAATGGTTTAGGGTGAGCGTACGTGTTAGGGTATGGGTTAGTGTTAGCGTACGGGTTAGGATTAGGGGACGGGTTAGGGTAAAGCTTCGGGTAAGGGTTAGGTTTAGGGTTAGGGTTAGGGGACGGGGAGGGAAAGGTTTAGTGGACTGTTTAGGGTACGACAACGGTTTAGTGTCAGCGTACGTTTTAGGGTACGGGTTAGTGTTAGCGTACGGGTTAGGATTAGGGGACGGGTTAGGGTAAGGCTTCGGGTAAGGGTTAGGGTTAGGGTTAGGGTTAGGGTTATGGAACGGGGACGCTTTAGGGGACAGGTTAGGGTACCACAACTGTTTAGTGTCAGCGTACGTGTTAGGGTACAGGTTAGTGTTAGCGTAAGGGTTAGGATTAGGGGATGGGTTAGGGTATGGCTTCGGGTAAGGTTAGGCTTAGGGTTAGGGTTAGGGTTAGGGTTAGTGGACGGGGACGGTTTAGGGGACAGGTTAGTGTACGACAATGGTTTAGGGTGAGCGTATGTGTTATGGTACGGATTAGTGTTAGGGTACGGGTTAGGATTAGGGGCCGGGTTAGGGTAAGGCTTCGGGTAAGGGTTAGGGTTAGGGTTTGGGTTAGGGTTAGGGTTAGGGGACGGGGATGGTTTAGGGGACAGGTTAGGGTACGACAATGTTTTAGGGTGAGCGTACGTGTTAGGGTTTGGGTTAGTGTTAGCGTACGTGTTAGGATTAGGGGACGGGTTACGGTAAGGCTTCGGGTAAGGGTTAGGGTTAGGGTTAGTGTTAGGGTTAGGGTTAGGGGAGGGGGACGGTTTCGGGGACAGTTTAGGGTACGACAACGGTTTAGGGTGAGCATACGTGTTTGGGTACAGGTTAGAGTTAGCGTACGTGTTAGGATTGGGGACGGGTTAGGTTATGGCTTTGGGTAAGGGTTAAGGTTAGGGTTAGGGTTAGGGGATGGGGACGGTTTTGGGGACAGTTTAGGGTACGACAACGGTTTAGGGTGACCATACGTTTTTGGGTACAGGTTAGAGTTAGCGTATGGGTTAGGATTAGGGTACGGGTTAGGATAACGCTTCGGGTAAGGGTTAGGGTTAGGGTTAGGGTTAAGGTTAGGGTTAGGGGACCGGGATGGTCTAGGGGACAATTTAGCGTACGACAATGTTTTACGGTGAGCGTACGTGTTAGGGTATGAGTTAGTGTTAGCATACGTGTTAGGATTAGGGGACGGGTTAGGGTAAGGCTTTCGGTAAGGGTTAGGTTTAGGGTTAGGGTTAAGAAACGGGGACGGTTTAGGGGACAGGTTAGGGTACGACAACGGTTTAGGGTGAGCATATGTGTTAGGGTATGGGTTTGTGTTAGCGTACGGGTTAGGATTAGGGCACGGGTTAGTGTAAGGCTTCGAGTAACGGTTAGGGTTAGGGTTAGGGTTAGGGGACGGGAACGGTTTAGGGGACAGGTTAGTGTACGACAACGGTTTAGGGTGAGCGTACGTGTTAGGGTACGGCTTAATGTTAGTGTACGGGTTAGGCTTAGGGGACAGGTTACTGTAAGGCTTTGGGTAAGGGTTAGGGTTAGGGTTAGATTTAGAGTTAGGGTTAGGGGACGGAGACTGTTAAGGCAAAAGGTTAGAGTACGATAACAGTTAAGGGTGAGCGTACGTGTTAGGGTATGGTTTAGTGTTAGCGTACGGGTTCGGATTACGGAAGGGGTTAGTGTAAGGCTTCGGGTAAGGGTTAGGGTTAGGGTTAGGGTTAGGGTTATGGGACGGGCACGGTTCAGGGGATAGGTTAGGGTACGACAACGGTTTACGTTGAGCGTACGTGTTAGGGTATGTGTTAGTGTTACTGTACGGGTTAGGATTAGGGGACGGGTTAGGGTAAGGATTCGTGAAAGGGTTAGGGTTAGGGTTAGGGGATGGGGACGGGGACAGGTTAGGGTACTACAACGGTTTAAATTGTGCGTACGTGTTAGAGTACGTGTTAGTGTTAGCGTACGGGTTAGGATTAGGGGACGGGTTAGGGTAAGGTTTCTGGTAATGGTTAGGGTTAGAGTTAGGGTTACGGTTAGGGTTAGAGGACGGGGACGGTTTAGGGGACTTGTTAGGGTATGACAACGGTTTAGGGTGAGCGTACGTGTTAGGGTACGGGTTAGTGTTAGCGTACGGGTTAGGATAAGGGGACGGGTTAGTGTAAGGCTTCGGGTAAGGTTTAGGGTTATGGTTAGTGTTAGGTTTAGGGTTAGGGGACGGGGACGGTTTAGGGGACACGTTAGGGTATGACAACGGTTTAGGGTGACCGTATGTGTTAGGGTACGGGTTAGTGTTAGCGTAAGTGTTAGAATTAAGGGACGGGGTAGGGTAAGGCTTCGGGTAAGTGTTAGGCTTATGGTTAGGGTTAGGGTTAGGGTTAGGGGACGGGGACGGTTTAGGGGACAGGTTAGTGTACGACATCGGTTTAGGGTGAGCGTACGTTTTATGGTACGTCTTAGTGTTAGGGTACGGGTTAGGATTAGGTGACGGATTAGGGTAAGGCTTCGGGTAAGGTTTAGGGTTAGGGTTAGTGTTAGGGTTAGAGTTAGGGGACAGGGACGGTTTAGGGTTAGGCTTAGGGTTAAGGTTAGGATTAGGGTTAGGGGAAGAGGACGTTTTAGGGGACAGGTTAGGGTACGAAAATGGTTTATGGTGAGCGTACGTGTTAGGGAACCGGTTAGTGTTAGCGTACGTGTTAGGATTGGGGACGGGTTAGGTTAAGGCTTCGGGTAAAGGTTAGCGTTAGAGTTAGGGTTAGGGTTATGGGACGGGGACGGTTTAGGGGACAGGTTAGGGTTAGGGTTAGGGTTAGGGTACGGGAATGGGGACGATTTAGGGGACAGGTTAGGGTACGACAACGTTTTAGGGTGAGCGTACGTGTTAGGGTACGGTTTAGTGTTAGCGTACGGTCTAGGATTAGGCGATGAGTTAGGGTAACGCTTCGGGTAACTGTTAGGGTTAGGGTTAGGGTTAGGGTTAGGGTACGGGGACGGTTTAGGGGACAGGTTTGGGTACGACAACGGTTTAGGGTGAGCGTACGTGTTAGAGTACGGTTTAGTGTTAGCGTACGGGTTAGGATTGGGGACTGGAAGGGTAAGGCTTCGGGTAAGGGTTAGGGTTAGGGTTAGGTTTAGGGGACAGGGACAGTTTAGGGGACAGGTTAGGGTACGACAACGGTTTAAGCTGAGCGTACGTGTTAGGGTACGGGTTAGTGTTAGCGTACGGGTTAGGATTAGGGGACGGGATAGTGTAAGGCTTCGGGTAAGGTTTGGGGTTAGGGTTAGGGTTAGGGGACGGAGATGGGGACGGTACAGGGGACAGGTTACGGTATGACAATGGTTTAGGGTGAGCGTACGTGTTAGGGTACGGGATAGTGTTATCGTATGTGTTGGGATTAGGGGACGGGTTAGGGGAAGGCTTCGGTTAAGAGTTACGTTTAGGGTTAGGGGACGGGGACGGTTTAGGGGACAGGTTAGTGTAGGACAATGTTTTCGGTTGAGCGAATGTGTTAGGGTACGGGTTAGTGTTAGCGTACGGGTTAGGATTAGGGGACGGGTTAGGGTAAGGCTTCGGGTAAGGGTTTGGGTTAAGGTTAGGGTTAGGGTTAGTTGACGGGGACGGTTTACGGGAGAGGTTAGGGTACGACAACGGATTAGGGTGAGCGTACGTGTTAGGGTACGGGTTAGTGTTAGCGTATGTGTTGGGATTAGGGGACGGGTTAGGGTAAGGCTTCGGGTAAGGTTTAGGTTTAGGGTTAGTGTTAGCATTAGGGTTAGGGGACGGGGACGGTTTAGGGGACAGGTTAGGGTCCGACAACAGTTTCGGGTGAACTTACGTGTTAGAGTATGGGTTAGTGTTAGCGTTTGGGTTAGGATTAGGGGACGGGTTAGTGTAAGGCTTCGGGTAAGGGTTAGGGTTAGGGTTAGGATTAAGGGACGGGGCCAGGGACGGTTTAGGATGTGCGTAAGTGTTAGGGTACAGGTTAGTGTTAGCGTACAGGTTAGGATTAGGGGACGGGTTAGGGTAAGGCTTCGGGTAAGGGTTAGGGTTAGGGTTAGGGGACGGGGACGGTTTAGCGGACGGGTTAGTGTACGACAACCATTTAGGGTGAGCGTATGTGTTAGGGTATGGTTTAGTGTTAGCATACGGGTTAGGATTAGGGGACGGGTTAGGGTAAGGTTTCGGTTAAGGTTTAGGTTTAGGGTTAGGTTTAGGGGACGGGGACGGTTTAGGGGACAGTTTAGGGCATGACAATGTTTTAGGGTGAGCGTACGTGTTAGGGTACCGGTTAGTGTTAGCGTACGTGCTAGGATTAGGGGACGAGTTAGGGTAAGGCTTTGGGTAAGGGTTAGGGTTAGGGTTAGGGTTAGGTTTAGGGTTAGGGGACGGGGACAGTTTAAGGGACAGGTTACGGCACGACAAGGGTGTAGGGTAAGCGTACGTGTTATGGTACGGGTTAGTGTTAGCGTACGGGTTAGGATCAGGGGACGGGTTAGTGTAAGGCTTCGGGTAAGGACTAGGGTTAGGGTTAGGGTTAGGGTTAGTGTTATGAGACGGGGACGGTTTAGGGGACAGGTTAGGGCACGCAAACGGTTTAGGGTGAGCATACGTGTTAGGGTATGGGTTGGTGTTAGCGTACGGGTTAGGATTAGGGGATGGGTTAGGGTAAGGCTTCGGGTAAGTGTTAGGGTTAGGGTTACGTTTAGGGTTAGGGGACAGGGACAGGGACGGTTTAGGGGACAGGTTAGGGTATGACAACGGTTTAGGGTGACCGTACGTGTTAGGGTACGGGTTAGTGTTAGCGTACGATTTAGGATTAGGGGACAGGTTAGGGAAAGGCTCCGAGTAAGGGTTAGGGTTAGGGATAGTGTTAGGGGACGGGGATGGTTTAGGGGACAGTTTAGGGCACGACAACGGTTTATGGTGAGCGTACGTGTTAGGGTACGGGTTAGTGTTAGCGTACGGGTTAGGATTAGGGAACAGGTTAGGGTAAGGCTTCGGGTCAGTGTTAGGGTTAGGGTTAGGTTTTGGGGATGGGGACGGTTTTGGGGACAGTTTAGGGCATGACAACGGTTTAGGGTAAGCGTACGTGTTAGGGTTTGTGTTAGTGATAGCGTACGGGTTAGGATTATGGGACGGGTAAGTGTAAGGCTTCGGGAAGGGCTAGGGTTAGGGTTAGGGTTAGGGTAGGGGATGGGGACGGTTTAGGGGACAAGTTAGGGTACGACAACGGTTTAGGGTGAGCGTACGTGTTAGGGTACGGGTTAGTGTTAGCGTACGGGTTAGAATTAGGTGACGGGTTAGGGTAAGGCTTCGGGTAAGGGTTAGGGTTAGGATTAGGTTTAGGGTTAGGGTTAGGGGACGGGGACAGTTTAGGGGACACTTTAGGGTATGACAACGGTTTAGGGTGAGCGTAAGTGTTACGGTACGGTTTAGTTTTAGCATACGTGGTAGGATTAGAAGACGGGTTAGGGTGAGGCTTCGGGTAAGGTTTAGGGTTAGGGTTAGGTTTAGGGTTAGGGGACGGCGACGGGGACCGTTTAGGGGACAGGTTCTGGTACGACAATGGTTTAGGGTGAGCGTACGTGTTAGGGTATGGGTTAGTCTTAGCGTATGGGTTAGGATTAGGAGACGGGTTAGTTTAAGGCTTCGGGTAAGGGTTAGTGTTAGGGTCAGTGTTAGGGTTAGGGTTAGGTTTAGGGGACGGCGACGGTTTAGGGGACTGGTTAGGGTACGACAACGGTTTAGGGTGAGCATACATGTTAGGGTACGGGATTGTGTTAGCGCACGGTTTAGGATTAGGGGACGGGTTAGTGTAAGGCTTCGGGTAAGTGTTAGGGTTAGGTTTAGGGTTAGGGTTAGGGTTAGGGGACGGGGACGGTTTAGGGGACAGCTTAGGGTACGACAATTGTTTAGGGTGAGCGTATGTGTTATTGTATGGGTTAGTTTTAGCGTACGCGTTAGGATTAGTGGACAGGTTAGTGTAAGGCTTTGGGTAAGTGTTAGGGTTAGGGTTAGGGTTAGGGTTAGGGTTAGGGGACGGGGACGGTTTAGGGGACAGGTAAGGGTAGGACAACCGTTTAGGGTGAGCCTACGTATTAGGGTACGGATTAGTGTTAGCGTACGGGTTAGGATTAGGGGACGGGTTAGGGTAAGGCTTTGGGTAAGGGTTAGGGTTAGGGGACGGGGACGGTTTAGGGGACAGGTTAGGGTTCGACAACTGTTTAGAGTGAGCGTAATTGTTAGGGTAAGGGTTAGTGTTAGCGTACGGGTTAGGATTAGGTCACGGGTTAGGGTAAGGCTTCGGGGAAGGTTTAGGTTTAGGGTTAGGGTTAAGGTTAGGGTTAGGGGACGGGGATGGTTTAGGGGACAGTTTCGGGTATGACAACTGTTTAGGGTGAGTGTACGTGTTAGGGTACGGGTTAGTGTTAGCGTATTGGTTAGGATTAGGGGACGGGTTAGGTTTAGGCTTCGGGTAAGGGTTAGGGTTAGGATTAGGGTTAGGCTTAGGGTTAGGAGACAGGTACGGTTTAGGGGAGAGTTTAGAGTACGACAACGGTTTAGGGTGAGTGTACGTGTTAGGGTACGTGTTATTGTAAGCGTACGGTTTAGGATTAGGGGACGGGTTATTGTAAGGCTTCGGGTAAAATTTAGGGTTAGGGTTAGGGGAGGGGGACGGTTTAGGAGACAGGTTAGGGTATAACGGTTTAGGGTGAGCGTACGTGTTAGGGTACGGTTTATTGTTAGCATACGGGTTAAGATTAGGGGACGGGTTACGGTACGGCTTCGGGTAAGGGTGAGGGTTAGGGTTAGGGTTAAGATTAGGGTTAGGGGACGGGGATGTATTAGGTGACAGGTTAGCGTACAACAACAGTTTAGGATGAGCGTACGTGTTAGGGTACGGGTTAGTGTTAGCATACGGGTTAGGATTAGTGGACGGGTTAGGGTAAGGCGTCGAGTAAGGGTTAGGGTTAGGGTTAGGGTTAGGGTTAGTGCTAGGGGACGGGGACGGTTTAGGGGACAGGTTAGGGTACGACAACTGTTTAGGGTGAGCATACATGTTAGGGTACGGGTTAGTGTTAGCGTACGGGTTAGCATTAGGGGACGTGTTAAGGTAAGGCTTCGGGTAAGGGTTAGGGTTAGGGTTACAGTTAGGGGATGGGGACGGTTAGGCGACAGGTTAGGGTACGACAAATGTTTAGGGTGAGCGTACGTGTTAGGGTACGTGTTAGTGTTAGCGTACGGGTTAGGATTAGGGGACTGGTTAGGGTAAGGCTTCAGATAAGGGTTAGGGTTAGGGTTAGGGTTAGGGTTAGGGTTAGGGGACGGCGACGGTTTTGGGGACAGGTTAGGGTACGACCACGGTTTAGGGTGAGCGTACGTGTTAGGGTACGGGTTAGTGTTAGCGTGCGGGTTAATATTAGGGGACGGGTTAGAGTAAGGCTTCGGGTAAGAGTTAGGGTTACGGTTAGGGTTAGGGTTAGGGTTAGGGGACTGGGACGGTTTAGGGGACAGGTTTAGGCTACGACAACGTTTTAGGGTGAGCGTACGTGTTAGGGTACATGTTAGTGTTGGCGTACGGGTTAGGATTAGGGGACGGGTTAGGGTAAGGCTTCGGGTAAGGGTTAGGGTTAGTGTTAGGGGACGGGGACGGTTTAGGGGACAGGTTAGGGTACGACAAAGTTTTAGGGTGAGCGTACGTGTTAGCGTACGGTTTAGTGTTAGTGTACGGGTTAGGATTAGGGGACGGTTTAGGGTAATGCTTCGGGTAAGGGTTAGGGTTAGGGTTAGGGTTAGGGGACGGGGACGGTTTAGGGGACAGGTTAGTGTACGACAACGGTTTAGGGTGAGCGTACGTGTTGGGGTAAGCTTTAGTGTTAGCGTACGGGTTAGGATTAGGGGACGGGTTAGGGTAAGGCTTCGGGTAACGTTTAGTCTTAGGGTTAGGATTAGGGTTAGGGAACGGGGACGGTTTAGGGGACAGGTTAGGGTACAACAACAGCTTAGGGTTAGCGTATGTATTAGGGTACGGGTTAGTGTTAGCGTACGGGTTAGGATTAGGGGACGGGTTAGTGTAAGGCTTCGGGGAAGGGTTAGGGTTAGGGTTAGGGTTAGGGGACAGGTATGGTTTAGGGGACAGGTTAGGGTAGGACAACGGTTTAGGGTGAGCGTACGTTTTAGGGTACGGGTTAGTGTTAGCGTATGGGTTAGGATTAGGGGACGGGTTAGGGTTAGGCTTCGGGTAAGGGTTAGGTTTAGGGTTAGGGTTAGGGTTAGGGGATGGGGACGATTTAGCAGACAGGTTAGGGTATGACAACAGTTTACGGTGAGTGTACATGTTAAGGTACGGTTTAGTGTTAGCGTAAGGTTTAGGTTTAGGGGACGGGTTAGTGTAAGGCTTCGGGTAAGTGCTAGGGTTAGGGTTAGGGTTAGGGGACGGGGACGGTTTAGGGGACAGGTTAGCGTACGACAATGGTTTAGGGTGAGCGTACGTGTTAGGGTACGGGTTAGTGTTAGCGTACGTTTTAGGATTAGAGGACGGGTTATGGTAAGGCTTCGGCTAAGGGTTAGGGTTAGGGGTCGGGGACTGTTTAGGGGACAGGTTAGGGTACGGCAACGGTTTAGGTTGAACATACGTGTTAGGGTACGGGTTAGTGTTAGCGTACGGTTTAAGATTAGGGGACAGGTTATGGTAAGGCTTCGGGTAAGGGTTAGGGTTAGGGTTAGGTGACAGGGACGGGGACGGTTTAGGGGACAGGTTACGGTACGACAATGGTTTAGGGTGAGCATACGTGTTAGGGTACGGGTTAGTGTTAGCGTACGGGTTAGGATTAGGGGACGTGTTAGGATAAGGCTTCGGGTAAGGTTTAGGGTTACGGTTAGGGTTAGGGTTAGAGTTAGGAGACGGGGATGGTTTAGTGGACAGATTAGGGTATGACAACGGTTTAGAGTGAGCGTACGTGTTAGGGTATGTGTTAGTGATTGCGTACGGGTTAGGATAGGGGACGGGTTAGGATAAAGCTTTGGGTAAGGGTTACGGTTAGGGTTAGGGTTAGGGGATGGGGACGGTTTAGGGGACAGGTTAGGGTATGACAACGGTTTAGGGTGAGCGTAAGTGTTAGGGTACCAGTTAGTGTTAGCGTACGGGTTAGGATTAGGGGACGGGTTAGGATAAGGCTTCGGGTAAATGTTAGGGTTAGGGTTAGGGTTAGGGTACGGGGACGGTTTAGGGGACAGGTTAGTGTACGACAACACTTTAGGGTGAGCGTACGTGTTAGGGTACGGGTTAGTGTTAGCGTACGGTTTAGGAGTAGGGGACGGGTTAGGGTAAGGCTTCCGGTAAGGGTTAGGGTTAGGGTTAGGTTTAGGGTTAGATTTAAGGGACGGGGACGGTTTATGGGACAGGTTAGGGTACGTCAATGGTTTAGGGTAAGCGTACGTGTTAGGGTACGGGTTAGTGTTAGCGTACGGGTTACGGTAAGGGGACGGGTTAGGGTAAGGCTGCGGGTAAGTTTTAGGGTTAGGGTTAGGGTTAGGTTTAGGGTTAGGGGACGGGGACGGATTAGGTGACATATTAGGGTACGACAACGGTTTATGTTGAGTGTATGTGTTAGGGTATGTGTTAGTGTTAGCGTACGGGTTAGGATTAGGGGACGGTTTAGTGTAAGGCTTCGGGTAAGTGTTAGGGTTAGGATTGGGGTTAGGGTTAGGGTTAGGGGACGGGGAAGGTTTAGTTGACAGTTTAGGGTACGACAATGGTTTAGGGTGAGCGTACGTCTTAGGGTACGTGTTAGTGTTAGGGTACGGGTTAGGTTTTGGGGACGCGTTAGGGTAAGGCTTCGGGTAAGTTTTAGGGTTAGGTTTAGGGTTAGGGTTAGGGTTAGGGTATGGGGACGGTTTAGGGGACAGGTTAGGGTACAACAACGGTTTAGGGTGATTCTACTTTTTAGGGTACGGGTTAGTGTTAACGTAGGGATTAGGATTAGGGGATGGGTTAGGGTAAGGCTACGTGTAAGTGTTACGTTTAGGGTTAGGGTTAGTGTTAGGGTTAGGGTTAGGGGATGGCGACGTTTTAGGGGAAAGGTTAGTGTACGACCACGGTTTAGGGTGAGCGTACATGTTAGGGTATGGGTTAGTGTTAGCGTACGGGTTAGGGTAAGGCTTCGGGTAAGGGTTAGTTTTAGGGTTAGGGTTAGGGTTAGGGGACGGGGATGGTTAGGGGACAGGTGAGGGTACGACAACAGTTTAAGGTGAGCGTACGTGGTAGGGTAAGGTTTAGTGTTATCGTACGTGTTAGGATTAGGGGACGGGTTAGGTTAAGTCTTCGGGTAAGTGTTAGGTTTAGGGTTAGGGTTAGGGGACGGGGACAGTTTAGGGTAAAGCTTAGAGTACGACAACGGTTTAGGGTGAGCGTCCATGTTAGGGTATGGGATAGTGTTAGCGTACGGGTTAGGATTAGGGGGACGGGTTAGGGTAAGGCTTCGGGTAAGGTTTAGGGTTAGGTTTAGGGTTAGGGTTAGCGGATGGGGACGGTTTAAGGGACACGTAAGTGTACGACAAAATTTTGGGTGAGCGTACATGTTAGGGTACGGGTTAGTGTTAGTGTACGGGTTAGGATTAGGGGACGGGTTGGGGTAAGGCTTCCGGTAAGGTTTAGGGTTAGGGTTAGGGTTAGGGTTAGTGTTAGGGGACGGGGACGGTTTAGCCGACAGGTTAGGGTACGACAACGGTTTAGGGTGAGCGTACGTTTTAGGT
Organism: Phocoena phocoena; assembly: GCF_963924675.1. Taxonomy (NCBI): domain Eukaryota; kingdom Metazoa; phylum Chordata; class Mammalia; order Artiodactyla; family Phocoenidae; genus Phocoena; species Phocoena phocoena. The sequence goes on from NC_089223.1 coordinate 51,062,000, forward strand.
TACGGGTTAGTGTTAGCGTACGGGTTAAGGTAAGGCTTTGGGTAAGGGTTAGGGTTAGGGTTAGGGTTAGTGTTAAGGGACGGGGAAGGTTTAAGGGACAGGTGAGGGTACGACAACTGTTTAGTGTGAGCGTACTTGTTAGGGTAAGGGTTAGTGTTAGCGTACGGGTTAGGATTATTTGACGGGTTAGGGTAAGGCTTCAGGTAAGGTTTAGGGTTAGGGTTAGGTTTAGGGTTAGGTTTAGGGGACGGGGACGATTTAGGGGACAGGTAAGGGTACGACAAATGTTTAGGGTGAGCGTACATGTTAGGGTACGGTTTAGGGTTAGGGGACGGGTTAGGGTAAGGCTTCGGGTAAGGGTTAGGTTTAGGTTTAGGGTTAGGGTAGGGCATGGGGACGGTTTAAGGGACAGGTTAGGGTACGACAACGGTTTAGGGTGAGCATACGTGTTAGGTTACATGTTAGTGTTAGCGTACGTGGTAGGATTAGGGGATGGGTTAGGGTAATGTTTCGGGTAAGGGTTAGAGTTAGGGTTAGGGTTAGGGGACGGGGATGGTTTAGGGGACAGGTTAGGATACGACTACGGTTTAGGGTGAGAGTATGTGTTAGGGTACCGGTTAGTGTTAGCGTACGGGTTACGATGAGGGGACGGGTTAGGGTAAGGCTTCGGTTAAGGGTGAAATTTAGGGTTAGGGTTAGGGTTAGGGGACGGGGACGGTTTAGGGGACAGGTTAGTGTACGACAACGGTTTAGTGTGAGCGTACGTGTTAGGGTACGGTTTAGTGTTAGCGTACGGGTTAGGATTAGGGGACGGGTTAGGGTAAGGCTTCGCGTAAGGGTTAGGTTTAGGGTTAGGGTTAGGGTTAGGGCACGGGGACGGTTTAGAGTACAAGTTAGGGTACGACAACTGTTTAGGGTGAGCGTACTTGTTAGGGTAAGGGTTAGTGTTAGCGTACGGGTTAGGATTAGGGGACGGGTTAGGGTAAGGCTTCGGGTAAGGGTTAGGGTTAGGGTTAGGGTTAGGTTTAGGGGATGGGGACGGTTTAGGGGACAGGTTAGGGTACGACAACGGTTTAGGGTGAGCGTACGGGTTAGGGTACGGGTTAGTTTTAGCGTACGGGTTAGGATTATGGGACGGGTTAGGTTAAGGCTTCGGGTAAGGGTTAGGGTTAGGGTTAGGGTTAGGGGTAGGGGACGGGGAAGGTTTAGGGGAATGGTTAGGGTACGACAACGATTTAGGGTGAGCGTACATGTTAGGGTATGGGTTAGTGTTAGAGTATGGGTTAGGATTAGGCGACGGGTTCGGGTAAGGTTTCGGGTAAGGGGTCGGGTTAGGGTTAAGGTTAGGGTTAGGGTTAGGGTTAGGGGACGGGGACGGTTTAGGGGACTGGTTAGGGTACAACAACGTTTGAGTGTGAGCGTACCTTTTAGGGTACGGGTTAGTGTTAGCGTACGGGTTAGGATTAGGGGACGTGTTAGGGTAAGGCTTCGGGTAAGGGTTTGGGTTAGGGTTAGTGTTAGGGTAAGCGTTAGGGGCCGGGGATGGTTTAGGGGACAGGTTAGTGTACGACAATGGTTTAGGGTGAGCGTACGTGTTAGGGTATGGGTTAGTGTTAGCCTACGGTTTAGGATTAGGGGACGTGTTAGGGTAAGGCTTAGGGTAAGGGTTAGGGTTAGGGTTAGGGTTAGGTTTAAGGGACGGGGACGGTTTAGGGGACAGGTTAGGGTACGACAACGGTTTAGGGTGAGCGTACGTGTTAGGGTACGGGTTAGTGTTAGCGTATGGGTTAGGATTAGGGGATGTGTTAGGGTAAGACTTCGGGTAAGGGTTAGAGTTAGGGTTAGGGTTAGGGGACATGGACGGTTTGGGGGACATGTTAGGGTACGACAACGGTTTAGGGTGAGCGTACGTGTTAGGGTATGGGTTATTTTAGCGTACGGGTTAGGATTAGGGGACGGTTTAGTGTAAGGGTTCGGGTAAGTGTTAGGGTTAGGGTTAGGGTTAGGTTTAGGGGACGGGGACGGTTTAGGGGAAAGTTTAGTGTATGACAACGGTTTAGGGTGAGCGTACGTGTTACGGTACGGGTTAGTGTTAGCGTACGGGTAAGGATTAGGGGACGGGTTAGTGTAAGGCTTCGGGTAAGGGTTAGGTTTAGGGTTAGGGTTAGGGTTAGGGTTAAGGGATGGGGAAGGTTTAGGGGACAGGTTAGGGTACGCCAAAGGTTTAGTGTGAGCGTACGTGTTAGGGTACGGGTTAGTGTTAGCGTACGGTTTAGATAAGGGGACGTGTTAGGGTAAGGCGTTGGGTAAGGGTTACGGTTAGGGTAAGGGTTAGGGGATGGGGACGGTTTAGGGGACATGTTAGGGTACGACAACAGTTTAGGGTGAGTGTACGTGTTAGGGTACGGGCTGGTGTTAGCGTATGGGTTAGCATTAGGGGACGGTTTAGTGTAAGGCTTCGGGTAAGCGTTAAGTTTAGGGTTAAGGTTAAGTTTAGGAGACGGGGACGGTTTAGGAGACAGGTTAGGGAACGGCCACGGTTTAAGGTGAGTGTACCTGTTAGGGTACGGGTTAGTGTTAGCGTATGGGTTAGGATTAGGTGACGGGTTAGGGTAAGGCTTCGGGTAAGGGTTAAGGTTAGGGATAGGGTTAGGGTTAGGGGACGGGGACGGTTTAGGGGAAAGGTTAGTATACGACAACGGTTTAGGGTGAGCGTACGTGTCAGGGCACGCGTTAGTGTTAGCGTACGGGTTAGGATTAGGGGACGGGTTATTGTAAGGCTTCGGGTAAGGTTTAGGGTTAGGGTTTGGGTTAGGGTTAGGGTTAGGTTTAGGGGATGGGGACTCTTTAGGGGACAGGTTAGTGTACGAAAATGGTTTAGGGTGAGCGTACGTTAGGGTACGGGTTAGTGTTAGCGTACGGGTTAGGATTAGGGGACGGGTTAGGTTAAGGCTTCGGGTAAGGGTTAGGGTTAGGTTTAGGTTTAGGGTTAGGGGATGGGGACGGTTTAGGGGACAGGTTAGGGTACAACAAATGTTTAGGGTGAGCGTACGTGTTACGGTATGGGTTAGTGTTAGCGTACGGTTTAGGATTAGGGGACGGTTTAGGGTAAAGCTTCGGGTAAGGTTTAGGGTTAGGGTTAAGGGACGGGGACGGTTTAGGGGACAGGTTAGGGTACGACAACGGTTTAGGGTGAACGTACGTGTTAGGGTACTGGTTAGTGTTAGCGTACGGGTTAGGATTAGGGGACGGGTTAGTGTAAGGCTTCGGGTATGCGTTAGGTTTAGGGTTAGGTTTAGGGTTAGGGGACGGGGCGGTTTAGGGGACAGGTTAGGGTACGACAACGGTTTTGGGTGAGCGTACGTGTTAGGGTAAGGGTTAGTGTTAGCGTATGGGTTAGGATTAGGGGACAGGTTAGTTTAAGGCTTCGGGTAAGTGTTAGGATTAGGGTTAGTTTTAGGGTTAGGGTTAGGGGATGGCGATGGTTTAGGGGACAGCTAAGGGTACGACACCGTTTTAGTGTGAGTGTACGTGTTAGGTTACGGTTTAGTGTTAGCGTACGGGTTAGGTTTAGGGCACGGGTTAGGGTAAGGCTGCAGATAAGTGTTAGGGTTAGGGTTGGGGTTAGGGTTAGGGGACGGGGACGGTTTAGAGGATAGGTTAGGTTATGACAACGGTTTAGGGTGAGCGTACGTCTTAGGGTACGTGTTAGTGTTAGGGTACAGGTTAGGTTTTGGGGACGCGTTAGGGTAAAGCTTCGGGTAAGTTTTAGGGTTAGGTTTTGGGTTAGGGTTAGGGTTAGGGTATGGGGACGGTTTAGGGGACAGGTTAGGGTACAACAACGGTTTAGGGTGATTCTACTTTTTAGGGTACGGGTTAGTGTTAACGTACGGATTAGGATTAGGGGATGGGTTAGGGTAAGGCTACGTGTAAGTGTTAGGTTTAGGGTTAGGGTTAGTGTTAGGGTTAGGGTTAGGGGATGGCGACGTTTTAGGGGAAAGTTTAGTGTACGACCACGGTTTAGGGTGAGCGTACATGTTAGGGTATGGGTTAGTGTTAGCGTACGGGTTAGGGTAAGGCTTCGGGTAAGGGTTAGTTTTAGGGTTAGGGTTAGGGTTAGGGGACGGGGATGGTTAGGGGACAGGTGAGGGTACGACAACGGTTTAAGGTGAGCGTACGTGTTAGGGTAAGGTTTAGTATTATCGTACGTGTTAGGATTAGGGGACGGGTTAGGTTAAGTCTTCGGGTAAGTGTTAGGTTTAGGGTTAGGGTTAGGGGACTGGGACTGTTTAGGGGACAGGTTAGGGTACGACAATGGTTTAGTGTGAGCGTACGTGTTAGGTTACGGGTTAGTGTTAGCGTACGGGTTAGGATTAGGGTACGGGTTAGTTTAAGGCTTCGGGTAAGGGTTAGGGTTAGGTTTAGGGTTAGGATTAGGGTTAGGGGACGGGGACGGTTTAGGGGAAAGGTTAGTGTACGACAACACTTTAGGGTGAGCGTACGTGTTAAGGTATGGGTTAGTGTTAGCGTACAGGTTAGGATTAGTGGACGGGTTAGTGTAAGGCTTCGGGTAAGGGTTAGGGTTAGGGTTAGGTTTAGGGTTAGGGTTAGGGGATGGGGACGGTTTAAGGTACTGGTTAGGGTACGTCAATGGTTTAGGGTGAGCGTACGTGTTAGGGTATGGGTTAGTGTTAGCGTACGGGTTAGTATTAGGAGACGGGTTAGGGTAAGGCTTCGGGTAAGGGTTAGGGTTAGCGTTAGGGTTAGGGTTAGGTTTAGGGTTAGAGGATGAGGACGGTTTAGTGGAGAGTTTAGGGTACGACAACGGTTTAGTTTGAGCGTATGTGTTAGGGTACGTGTTAGTGTTAGCGTACGGGTTAGGATTAGGGGACGGGTTAGGTTAAGGCTTCGTGTAAGTGTTAGGGTTATGGTTAGGGGACGGGGACAGTTTAGGGTAAAGCTTAGAGTACGACAACGGTTTAGGGTGAGCGTGCATGTTAGGGTATGGGATAGTGTTAGCGTACGGGTTAGGATTAGGGGGACGGGTTCGGGTAAGGCTTCAGGTAAGGGTTAGGGTTAGGCTTAGGTTTAGGGTTAGGGGACAGGGACAGGGACAGTTTACGGCACAGGTTAGGGTACGACAATGTTTTAGGGTGCGTGTACGTTTTAGGGTACGGGTTAGTGTTAGCGTACGGGTTAGTATTAGGGGACGGATTAGGGTAAGGCTTCGGGTAAGTGTTAGGGTTAAGTTTAGGGTTAGGTTTAGGGTTAGGGTTAAGGGACGGGGACGGGGACTGTTTAGGGGACAGGTAAGTGTACGACAACGGTTTTGGGAGAGCGTACGTGTTAGGGTAAGGGTTTGTGTTAGCGTATGGGTTAGGATTAGGGGACTTGTTAGGGTAAGGCTTTGGGTAAAGGTTAGGGTTAGGGTTAGGTTTAGGGTTTGGGGACGGGGACGGTTTAGGGGACAGGTTAGTGTAGGACAACAATTTAGGGTGAGCGTACGTGTTAGGGTATGGGTTAGTGATAGCGTACGGGTTAGGATTAGAGGACGGTTTAGGGTAAGGCTTCGGGTAAGGATTAGGGTTAGGGTTAGGGTTAGGTTTAGGGTTAGGTTTAGGGGACGGGGACGGTTTATGGGACAGGTTAGGGTACGTGAATGGTTTAGTGTGAGCGTACGTGTTAGGGTACGGGTTAGTGTTAGCGTACGGGTTAGGATTAGGGGACGGGTAAGTGTAAGGCTTCGGGTAAGGTTTAGGGTTAGGTTTAGGGTTAGGGTTAGCGGATGGGGACGGTTTAAGGGACAAGTTAGTGTACGACACAATTTTGGTTGAGCGTACATGTTAGGGTACGGGTTAGTGTTAGCGTACGGGTTAGGATTAGGGGAGGGGTTAGGGTAAGGCTTCGAGTAAGGGTTAGGGTTAGGGTTAGGGTTAGTGTTAGGGGACGGGGACGGTTTAGCCGAAAGGTTAGGGTAAGAAAACGGTTTAGGGTGAGCGTACGTTTTAGGTTACGGGTTAGTGTTAGCGTACGGGTTAGGGTAAGGCTTCGGGTAAGGGATAGGGTTAGGGTTAGGGTTAGTGTTAAGGGACGGGGAAGGTTTAAGGGACAGGTGAGGGTACGACAACTGTTTAGTGTGAGCGTACTTGTTAGGGTAAGGGTTAGTGTTAGCGTACGGGTTAGGATTATTTGACGGGTTAGGGTAAGGCTTCAGGTAAGGTTTAGGGTTAGGGTTAGGTTTAGGGTTAGGTTTAGGGGACGGGGACGATTTAGGGGACAGGTTAGGGTACGACAAAGGTTTAGGGTGAGCGTACATGTTAGGGTACGGTTTAGGGTTAGGGCACGGGTTAGGGTAAGGCTTCGGGTAAGGGTTAGGTTTAGGGTTAGGGTTAGGGTAGGGCATGGGGACGGTTTAAGGGACAGGTTAGGGTACGACAACGGTTTAGGGTGAGCGTACGTGTTAGGTTACATTTTAGTGTTAGCGTACGTGGTAGGATTAGGGGATGGGTTAGGGTAATGTTTCGGGTAAGGGTTAGAGTTAGGGTTAGGGTTAGGGGACGGGGACGGTTTAGGGGACAGGTTAGGATACGACTACGGTTTAGGGTGAGAGTATGTGTTAGGGTACCGGTTAGTGTTAGCGTACGGGTTACGATGAGGGGACGGGTTAGGGTAAGGCTTCGGTTAAGGGTGAAATTTAGGGTTAGGGTTAGGGTTAGGGGACGGGGACGGTTTAGGGGACAGGTTAGTGTACGACAACGGTTTAGTGTGAGCGTACGTGTTAGGGTACGGTTTAGTGTTAGCGTACGGGTTAGGATTAGGGGACGGGTTAGGGTAAGGCTTCGCGTAAGGGTTAGGTTTAGGGTTAGGGTTAGGGTTAGGGCACGGGGACGGTTTAGAGTACAAGTTAGGGTACGACAACTGTTTAGGGTGAGCGTACTTGTTAGGGTAAGGGTTAGTGTTAGCGTACGGGTTAGGATTAGGGGACGGGTTAGGGTAAGGCTTCGGGTAAGGGTTAGGGTTAGGGTTAGGGTTAGGTTTAGGGGATGGGGACGGTTTAGGGGACAGGTTAGGGTACGACAACGGTTTAGGGTGAGCGTACGGGTTAGGGTACGGGTTAGTTTTAGCGTACGGGTTAGGATTATGGGACGGGTTAGGTTAAGGCTTCGGGTAAGGGTTAGGGTTAGGGTTAGGGTTAGGGGTAGGTGACGGGGAAGGTTTAGGGGAATGGTTAGGGTACGACAACGATTTAGGGTGAGCGTACATGTTAGAGTATGGGTTAGTGTTAGAGTATGGGTTAGGATTAGGCGACGGGTTCGGGTAAGGTTTCGGGTAAGGGGTCGGGTTAGGGTTAAGGTTAGGGTTAGGGTTAGGGTTAGGGGACGGGGACGGTTTAGGGGACTGGTTAGGGTACAACAACGTTTGAGTGTGAGCGTACCTTTTAGGGTACGGGTTAGTGTTAGCGTACGGGTTAGGATTAGGGGACGTGTTAGGGTAAGGCTTCGGGTAAGGGTTTGGGTTACGGTTAGTGTTAGGGTAAGGGTTAGGGGCCGGGGATGGTTTAGGGGACAGGTTAGTGTACGACAATGGTTTAGGGTGAGCGTACGTGTTAGGGTATGGGTTAGTGTTAGCCTACGGTTTAGGATTAGGGGACGTGTTAGGGTAAGGCTTAGGGTAAGGGTTAGGGTTAGGGTTAGGGTTAGGTTTAGGGGACGGGGACGGTTTAGGGGACAGGTTAGGGTACGACAACGGTTTAGGGTGAGCGTACGTGTTAGGGTACGGGTTAGTGTTAGCGTATGGGTTAGGATTAGGGGATGTGTTAGGGTAAGACTTCGGGTAAGGGTTAGAGTTAGGGTTAGGGTTAGGGGACATGGACGGTTTGGGGGACATGTTAGGGTACGACAACGGTTTAGGGTGAGCGTACGTGTTAGGGTATGGGTTATTTTAGCGTACGGGTTAGGATTAGGGGACGGTTTAGTGTAAGGGTTCGGGTAAGTGTTAGGGTTAGGGTTAGGGTTAAGTTTAGGGGACGGGGACGGTTTAGGGGAAAGTTTAGTGTATGACAACGGTTTAGGGTGAGCGTACGTGTTACGGTACGGGTTAGTGTTAGCGTACGGGTAAGGATTAGGGGACGGGTTAGTGTAAGGCTTCGGGTAAGGGTTAGGTTTAGGGTTAGGGTTAGGGTTAGGGTTAAGGGATGGGGAAGGTTTAGGGGACAGGTTAGGGTACGCCAAAGGTTTAGTGTGAGCGTACGTGTTAGGGTACGGGTTAGTGTTAGCGTACGGTTTAGATAAGGGGACGTGTTAGGGTAAGGCGTTGGGTAAGGGTTACGGTTAGGGTAAGGGTTAGGGGATGGGGACGGTTTAGGGGACATGTTAGGGTACGACAACAGTTTAGGGTGAGTGTACGTGTTAGGGTACGGGCTGGTGTTAGCGTATGGGTTAGCATTAGGGGACGGTTTAGTGTAAGGCTTCGGGTAAGCGTTAAGTTTAGGGTTAAGGTTAAGTTTAGGAGACGGGGACGGTTTAGGAGACAGGTTAGGGAACGGCCACGGTTTAAGGTGAGTGTACCTGTTAGGGTACGGGTTAGTGTTAGCGTATGGGTTAGGATTAGGTGACGGGTTAGGGTAAGGCTTCGGGTAAGGGTTAAGGTTAGGGATAGGGTTAGGGTTAGGGGACGGGGACGGTTTAGGGGAAAGGTTAGTATACGACAACGGTTTAGGGTGAGCGTACGTGTCAGGGCACGCGTTAGTGTTAGCGTACGGGTTAGGATTAGGGGACGGGTTATTGTAAGGCTTCGGGTAAGGTTTAGGGTTAGGGTTTGGGTTAGGGTTAGGGTTAGGTTTAGGGGATGGGGACTCTTTAGGGGACAGGTTAGTGTACGAAAATGGTTTAGGGTGAGCGTACGTTAGGGTACGGGTTAGTGTTAGCGTACGGGTTAGGATTAGGGGACGGGTTAGGTTAAGGCTTCGGGTAAGGGTTAGGGTTAGGTTTAGGTTTAGGGTTAGGGGATGGGGACGGTTTAGGGGACAGGTTAGGGTACAACAAATGTTTAGGGTGAGCGTACGTGTTACGGTACGGGTTAGTGTTAGCGTACGGTTTAGGATTAGGGGACGGTTTAGGGTAAAGCTTCGGGTAAGGTTTAGGGTTAGGGTTAAGGGACGGGGACGGTTTAGGGGACAGGTTAGGGTACGACAACGGTTTAGGGTGAACGTACGTGTTAGGGTACTGGTTAGTGTTAGCGTACGGGTTAGGATTAGGGGACGGGTTAGTGTAAGGCTTCGGGTATGCGTTAGGTTTAGGGTTAGGTTTAGGGTTAGGGGACGGGGCGGTTTAGGGGACAGGTTAGGGTACGACAACGGTTTTGGGTGAGCGTACGTGTTAGGGTAAGGGTTAGTGTTAGCGTATGGGTTAGGATTAGGGGACAGGTTAGTTTAAGGCTTCGGGTAAGTGTTAGGATTAGGGTTAGTTTTAGGGTTAGGGTTAGGGGATGGCGATGGTTTAGGGGACAGCTAAGGGTACGACACCGTTTTAGTGTGAGTGTACGTGTTAGGTTACGGTTTAGTGTTAGCGTACGGGTTAGGTTTAGGGCACGGGTTAGGGTAAGGCTGCAGATAAGTGTTAGGGTTAGGGTTGGGGTTAGGGTTAGGGGACGGGGACGGTTTAGAGGATAGGTTAGGTTATGACAACGGTTTAGGGTGAGCGTACGTCTTAGGGTACGTGTTAGTGTTAGGGTACAGGTTAGGTTTTGGGGACGCGTTAGGGTAAAGCTTCGGGTAAGTTTTAGGGTTAGGTTTTGGGTTAGGGTTAGGGTTAGGGTATGGGGACGGTTTAGGGGACAGGTTAGGGTACAACAACGGTTTAGGGTGATTCTACTTTTTAGGGTACGGGTTAGTGTTAACGTACGGATTAGGATTAGGGGATGGGTTAGGGTAAGGCTACGTGTAAGTGTTAGGTTTAGGGTTAGGGTTAGTGTTAGGGTTAGGGTTAGGGGATGGCGACGTTTTAGGGGAAAGTTTAGTGTACGACCACGGTTTAGGGTGAGCGTACATGTTAGGGTATGGGTTAGTGTTAGCGTACGGGTTAGGGTAAGGCTTCGGGTAAGGGTTAGTTTTAGGGTTAGGGTTAGGGTTAGGGGACGGGGATGGTTAGGGGACAAGTGAGGGTACGACAACGGTTTAAGGTGAGCGTACGTGTTAGGGTAAGGTTTAGTATTATCGTACGTGTTAGGATTAGGGGACGGGTTAGGTTAAGTCTTCGGGTAAGTGTTAGGTTTAGGGTTAGGGTTAGGGGACTGGGACTGTTTAGGGGACAGGTTAGGGTACGACAATGGTTTAGTGTGAGCGTACGTGTTAGGTTACGGGTTAGTGTTAGCGTACGGGTTAGGATTAGGGTACGGGTTAGTTTAAGGCTTCGGGTAAGGGTTAGGGTTAGGTTTAGGGTTAGGATTAGGGTTAGGGGACGGGGACGGTTTAGGGGAAAGGTTAGTGTACGACAACACTTTAGGGTGAGCGTACGTGTTAAGGTATGGGTTAGTGTTAGCGTACAGGTTAGGATTAGTGGACGGGTTAGTGTAAGGCTTCGGGTAAGGGTTAGGGTTAGGGTTAGGTTTAGGGTTAGGGTTAGGGGATGGGGACGGTTTAAGGTACTGGTTAGGGTACGTCAATGGTTTAGGGTGAGCGTACGTGTTAGGGTATGGGTTAGTGTTAGCGTACGGGTTAGGATTAGGGGAGGGGTTAGGGTAAGGCTTCGAGTAAGGGTTAGGGTTAGGGTTAGGGTTAGTGTTAGGGGACGGGGACGGTTTAGCCGAAAGGTTAGGGTAAGAAAACGGTTTAGGGTGAGCGTACGTTTTAGGTTACGGGTTAGTGTTAGCGTACGGGTTAGGGTAAGGCTTCGGGTAAGGGATAGGGTTAGGGTTAGGGTTAGTGTTAAGGGACGGGGAAGGTGTAAGGGACAGGTGAGGGTACGACAACTGTTTAGTGTGAGCGTACTTGTTAGGGTAAGGGTTAGTGTTAGCGTACGGGTTAGGATTATTTGACGGGTTAGGGTAAGGCTTCAGGTAAGGTTTAGGGTTAGGGTTAGGTTTAGGGTTAGGTTTAGGGGACGGGGACGATTTAGGGGACAGGTTAGGGTACGACAAAGGTTTAGGGTGAGCGTACATGTTAGGGTACGGTTTAGGGTTAGGGCACGGGTTAGGGTAAGGCTTCGGGTAAGGGTTAGGTTTAGGGTTAGGGTTAGGGTAGGGCATGGGGACGGTTTAAGGGACAGGTTAGGGTACGACAACGGTTTAGGGTGAGCGTACGTGTTAGGTTACATGTTAGTGTTAGCGTACGTGGTAGGATTAGGGGATGGGTTAGGGTAATGTTTCGGGTAAGGGTTAGAGTTAGGGTTAGGGTTAGGGTTAGGGTTAGGGGACGGGGACGGTTTAGGGGACAGGTTAGGATACGACTACGGTTTAGGGTGAGAGTATGTGTTAGGGTACCGGTTAGTGTTAGCGTACGGGTTACGATGAGGGGACGGTTTAGGGTAAGGCTTCGGTTAAGGGTGAAATTTAGGGTTAGGGTTAGGGTTAGGGGACGGGGACGGTTTAGGGGACAGGTTAGTGTATGACAACGGTTTACTGTGAGCGTACGTGTTAGGGTACGGTTTAGTGTTAGCGTACGGGTTAAGATTAGGGGACGGGTTAGGGTAAGGCTTCGCGTAAGGGTTAGGTTTAGGGTTAGGGTTAGGGTTAGGGCACGGGGACGGTTTAGAGGACAAGTTAGGTTACGACAACTGTTTAGGGTGAGCGTACTTGTTAGGGTAAGGGTTAGTGTTAGCGTACGGGTTAGGATTAGGGGACGGGTTAGGGTAAGGCTTCGGGTAAGGGTTAGGGTTAGGGTTAGGGTTAGGTTTAGGGGATGGGGACGGTTTAGGGGACAGGTTAGGGTACGACAACGGTTTAGGGTGAGCGTACGGGTTAGGGTACGGGTTAGTTTTAGCGTACGGGTTAGGATTATGGGACGGGTTAGGTTAAGGCTTCGGGTAAGGGTTAGGGTTAGGGTTAGGGGTAGGGGTAGGGGACGGGGAAGGTTTAGGGGAATGGTTAGGGTACGACAACGATTTAGGGTGAGCGTACATGTTAGGGTATGGGTTAGTGTTAGAGTATGGGTTAGGATTAGGCGACGGGTTCGGGTAAGGTTTCGGGTAAGGGTTCGGTTTAGGGTTAAGGTTAGGGTTAGGGTTAGGGTTAGGGGATGGGGATGGTTTAGGGGACTGGTTAAGGTACAACAACGTTTGATTGTGAGCGTACCTTTTAGGGTACGGGTTAGTGTTAGCGTACGGGTTAGGATTAGGGGACGTGTTAGGGTAAGGCTTCGGGTAAGGGTTTGGGTTAGGGTTAGTGTTAGGGTTAGGGTTAGGGGCCGGGGATGGTTTAGGGGACAGGTTAGTGTACGACAATGGTTTAGGGTGAGTGTACGTGTTAGGGTATGGGTTAGTGTTAGCCTACGGTTTAGGATTAGGGGACGTGTTAGGGTAAGGCTTAGGGTAAGGGTTAGGGTTAGGGTTAGGGTTAGGTTTAGGGGACGGGGACGGTTTAGGGGACAGGTTAGGGTACGACAACGGTTTAGGGTGAGCGTACGTGTTAGGGTACGGGTTAGTGTTAGCGTACGGGTTAGGATTAGGGGATGTGTTAGGGTAAGACTTCAGGTAAGGGTTAGGGTTAGGGTTCGGGTTAGGGTTAGGGTTAGGGTTAGGGTTAGGGGACTTGGACGGTTTAGGGGACATGTTAGGCTACGACAACGGTTTAGGGTGAGTGTACGTCTTAGGGTATGGGTTATTTTAGCGTACGGGTTAGGATTAGGGGACGGTTTAGGGTAAGGGTTCAGGTAAGTGTTAGGGTTAGGGTTAGGGTTAGGTTTAGGGGACGGGGATGGTTTAGGGGAAAGTTTAGTGTATGACAACGGTTTAGGGTGAGCGTACGTGTTACGGTACGGGTTAGTGTTAGCGTACGGGTAAGGATTAGGGGACGGGTTAGTGTAAGGTTTAGGGTAAGGGTTAGGTTTAGGGTTAGGGTTAGGGTTAGGGTTAGGGGACGGGGAAGGTTTAGGGGACATGTTAGGGTACGAAAACGGTTTAGGGTGAGCGTACGTGTTAGGGTACGGGTTAGCGTTAGCGTACGGGTTAGGATTAGGGGACGGGTTAGTGTAAGGCTTCGGGTAAGGGTTAAGTTTAGGGTTAGGGTTAGGGTTATGGTTAGGGGACGGGGATGGTTTAGAGGACAGTTTAGGGTACGTCAACGGTTTAGTGTGAGCGTACATGTTAGGGTAAGGGTTAGTGTTAGCTTACGGTTTAGGATTAAGGGACGGGTAGGGTAAGGCTTCGGGAAGGGTTTAGGGTTAGGGTTAGGATTAGGGGACGGGGACGGTTTAGGGGACAGGTTAGGGTACGACAAAGGTTTAGTGTGAGCGTACGTGTTAGGGTACGGGTTAGTGTTAGCGTACGGTTTAGATAAGGGGACGTGTTAGGGTAAGGCGTTGGGTAAGGGTTACGGTTAGGGTAAGGGTTAGGGGATGGGGACGGTTTAGGGGACATGTTAGGGTGCGACAGCAGTTTATGGTGAGTGTACGTGTTAGGGTACGGGCTAGTGTTAGCGTATGGGTTAGCATTAGGGGACGGTTTAGTGTAAGGCTTCGGGTAAGCGTTAAGGTTAGGGTTAAGGTTAAGTTTAGGAGATGGGGACGGTTTAGGAGACAGGTTAGGGAATGGCCACGGTTTAAGGTGAGTGTACATGTTAGGGTACGGGTTAGTGTTAGCGTATGGGTTAGGATTAGGTGACGGGTTAGGGTAAGGCTTCGGGTAAGGGTTAAGGTTAGGGATAGGGTTAGGGTTAGGGGACGGGGACGGTTTAGGGGAAAGGTTAGTATACGACAACGGTTTAGGGTGAGCGTACGTGTCAGGGAACGGGTTAGTGTTAGCGTACGGGTTAGGATTAGGGGACGGGTTATTGTAAGGCTTCGGGTAAGGTTTAGGGTTAGGGTTTGGGTTAGGGTTAGGGTTAGGATTAGGGGACGGGGACTGTTTAGGGGACAGGTTAGTGTACGAAAATGGTTTAGGGTGAGCGTACGTTAGGGTTTGGGTTAGTGTTAGCGTACGGGTTAGGATTAGGGGACGGGTTAGGTTAAGGCTTCGGGTAAGGGTTAGGGTTAGGTTTAGGTTTAGGGTTAGGGGATGGGGACGGTTTAGGGGACAGGTTAGGGTACGACAAATGTTTAGGGTGAGCGTACGTGTTACGGTACGGGTTAGGGTTAGCGTACGGTTTAGGATTAGGGGACGGTTTAGGGTAAAGCTTAGGGTAAGGTTTAGGGTTAGGGTTAAGGGACGGGGACGGTTTAGGGGACAGGTTAGGGTACGACAACGGTTTAGGGTGAACGTACGTGTTAGGGTACTGGTTAGTGTTAGCGTACGGGTTAGGATTAGGGGACGGGTTAGTGTAAGGCTTCGGGTATGCGTTAGGGTTAGGGTTAGGTTTAGGGTTAGGGGACAGGGGCGGTTTAGGGGACAGGTTAGGGTACGACAACGGTTTTGGGTGAGCGTACGTGTTAGGGTAATGGTTAGTGTTAGCGTATGGCTTAGGATTAGGGGACAGGTTAGTTTAAGGCTTCGGGAAGTGTTAGGGTTAGGGTTAGTTTTAGGGTTAGGGTTAGGGGATGGGGATGGTTTAGGGGACAGCTAAGGGTACGACACCGTTTTAGTGTGAGTGTACGTGTTAGGGTACGGTTTAGTGTTAGCGTACGGGTTAGGTTTAGGGCACGGGTTAGGGTAAGGCTGCAGATAAGTGTTAGGGTTAGGGTTGGGGTTAGGGTTAGGGGACGGGGAAGGTTTAGAGGATAGGTTAGGTTATGACAACGGTTTAGGGTGAGCGTACGTCTTAGGGTACGTGTTAGTGTTAGGGTACGGGTTAGGTTTTGGGGACGTGTTAGGGTAAAGCTTCGGGTAAGTTTTAGGGTTGGGTTTTGGGTTAGGGTTAGTGTTAGGGTTAGGGTTAGGGGATGGCGACGGTTTGGGGGAAAGTTTAGTGTACGGCCACGGTTTAGGGTGAGCGTACATGTTAGGGTATGGGTTAGTGTTAGCGTACGGGTTAGGGTAAGGCTTCGGGTAAGGGTTAGTTTTAGGGTTAGGGTTAGGGTTAGGGGACGGGGATGGTTAGGGGACAGGTGAGGGTACGACAACGGTTTAAGGTGAGCGTACGTGTTAGGGTAAGGTTTAGTGTTATCGTACGTGTTAGGATTAGGGGACGGGTTAGGTTAAGTCTTCGGGTAAGTGTTAGGTTTAGGGTTAGGGTTAGGGGAATGGGACTGTTTAGGGGACAGGTTAGGGTACGACAACGGTTTAGTGTGAGCGTACGTGTTAGGTTACGGGTTAGTGTTAGCGAACGGTTTAGGATTAGGGTACGGGTTAGTTTAAGGCTTCGGGTAAGGATTAGGGTTAGGATTAGGGTTAGGATTAGGGTTAGGGGACGGGGACGGTTTAGGGGAAAGGTTAGTGTACGACAACACTTTAGGGTGAGCGTACGTGTTAAGGTACGGGTTAGTGTTAGCGTACAGGTTAGGATTAGTGGACGGGTTAGTGTAAGGCTTCGGGTAAGGGTTAGGGTTAGGGTTAGGGTTAGGTTTAGGGTTAGGGTTAGGGGATGGGGACGGTTTAAAGTACTCGTTAGGGTACGTCAATGGTTTAGGGTGAGCGTACGTGTTAGGGTATGGGTTAGTGTTAGCGTACGGGTTAGGAATTGGAGACGGGTTAGGGTAAGGCTTCGGGTAAGGGTTAGGGTTAGCATTAGGGTTAGGGTTAGGTTTAGGGTTAGAGGACGGGGACGATTTAGTGGAGAGTTTAGGGTACGACAACGGTTTAGTTTGAGCGTATGTGTTAGGGTACGTGTTAGTGTTAGCGTACGGGTTAGGATTAGGGGACGGGTTAGGTTAAAGCTTCGGGTAAGGGTTAGGTTTAGGGTTAGGGTTAGGGGAGAGGGACGGTTTAGGGGACAGGTTAGGGTACGACAATTGTTTAGGGTAAGGGTAAGTGTTAGGGTATGGGTTATTGTTAGCGTATGGGTTACGATTAGGGGACGGGTTAGGGTAAGGCTTCGGGTAAGGGTTAGCGTTAGGGTTAGGGTTAGGGGAAGGGGACGGGGACTGGGACGGTTTAGGGGACTGGTTAGTGTTAGGGTTAGGGTTAGGGTTAGGGGACGGGGACAGTTTAGGTGACAGGTTAGTGTACGACAACGGTTTAGGGTGAGGGTACCTGTTAGGGTACGGGTTAGTGTTAGCGTACGGGTTAGGATCAGGGGACGGTTTAGTGTAAGGCTTCGGGTAAGGGTTACGGTTAGGGTTAGGGTTAGGGGACGGGGACGGTTTAGGGGACAAGTTAGGGTACGACAACGTTTTAGGGTGAGCGTACGTGTTAGGGTACGGATTAGTGTTAGCGTACGGGTTAGGTTTAGGGGACGGGTTATGGTAAGGCTTCGGGTAAGGGTTAGGGTTAGGGTTAGTGTTAGGTTTAGGGGATGGGAACGGTTTAGGGGATAGGTTAGGGTATGACAACGGTTCAGGTGAGCGTACGGGTTAGGGTACGGGTTAGTTTTAGCGTACGGGTTAGGATTATGGGATGGGTTAGGTTAAGGCTTCGGGTAAGAGTTAGGGTTAAGGTTAGGGTTAAGTTTAGGGGTAGGGGACGGGGAAGGTTTAGGGGAAAGTTTAGGGTACGACAACGATTTAGGGTGAGCGTACGTGTTAGGGTATGGTTTAGTGTTAGAGTATGGGTTAGGATTAGGGGACGGGTTAGGGTAAGGCTTCGGGTAAGCGTTAAGGTTAGGGTTATGGTTAAGTTTAGGGGACGGGGACGGTTTAGGAGACAGGTTAGGGTACTGCCACGGTTTAGGGTGAGCGTACGTGTTAGGGTACGGGTTAGTGTTAGCGTATGAGTTAGCATTAGGTGACGGGTTAGGGTAAGGCTTCGGGTAAGGGTTAGGGTTAGGGATAGGGTTAGGGTTAGGGTTAGGGGACGGGGACGGTTTAGGGGAAAGGTTAGGATACGACAACGGTTTAGGGTGAGCGTACATGTCAGGGAACGGGTTAGTGTTAGCGTACGGGTTATGATTTGGGGACGGGTTAGTGTAAGGCTTTGGGTAAGGTTTAGGGTTAGGTTTTGGGTTAGGGTTAGGGTTAGGATTAGGGGATGGGGACTGTTTAGGGGACAGGTTAGTGTACGAAAATGGTTTAGGGTGAGCGTACGTTAGGGTAGGGGTTAGTGTTAGCGTACGGGTTAGGATTAGGGGAGGGTTAGGTTAAGGCTTTGGGTAAGGTTTAAGGTTAGGTTTAGGGTTAGGGTTAGGGGATGGGGACGGTTTAGGGGACAGGTTAGGGTACGACAAATGTTTAGGGTAAGGGTTAGGATTAGGGGACGGGTTAGGGTAAGGCTTCGGGTAAGGTTTAGGGTTAGGGTTAAGGGACCGGGATGGTTTGGGGACAAGTTAGGGTACGACAACGGTTTAGGGTGAACGTACGTGTTAGGGTACGTTTTAGTGTTAGCGTACGGGTTAGGATTAGGGGATGGGTTAGGGTAAGGCTTCGGGTAAGGCTTAGGGTTAGGGTTAGGGTTAGGGTTAGGGTTAAGGGACATGGACTGTTTAGGGGACATGTTAGGTTACGACAACGGTTTTGGGTGAGCGTACGTGTTAGGGTATGGGTTAGTGTTAGCGTATGGCTTAGGATTATGGGACGGGTTAGGGTAGGCTTCGGGTAAGGGTTAGGTTTAGGGTTAGGGTTAGGGGAGAGGGACGGTTTAGGGGACAGGTTAGGGTACGACAATGGTTTAGGGTAAGGGTAAGTGTTAGGGTATGGGTTAGTATTAGCGTACGGGTTACGATTAGGGGACGGGTTAGGGTAAGGCTTCGGGTAAGGGTTAGCATTAGGGTTAGGGTTAGGGGTAGGGGACGGGGACTGGGACGGTTTAGGGGACCGGTTAGTGTTAGGGTTAGGGTTAGGGGACGGGGACGGTTTAGGGGACAGGTTAGTGTACGACAACAGTTTTGGGTGAGCGTACGTGTTAGGGTACGGGTTAGTGTTAGCGTATGGGTTAGATTTTGGGACGGGTTACGGTAAGGCTTCGCGTAAGGTTTAGGGTTAGGGTTAGGGTTAGGTTTAGGGTTAGGGTTACGGGACGGGGACGGTTTAGGGGACAGGTTAGGGTTAGGGTTTGGGTTAGGTTTAGGGTTAGGGTTAGGGTTGGGTTAAGGGACGGGGACGGTTTAGGGCACAGGTTATGTTACGACAATGGTTTAGGGCGAGCGTACGTGTTAGGGTACGGGTTAGTGTTAGCGTACGGGTTAGGATTAGGGGACGGGTTAGGATAAGCCTTCGTGGAAGGGTTAGGGTTATGGTTAGGGTTAGGGTTAGGGGACAGGGACGGTTTAGGGTACAGGTTAGTGTACAACAAAGGTTTAGGGTGATCGTACGTGTTAGGGTATGGGTTAGTGTTAGCGTACGGGTTAGGGTAAGGCTTCCGGTAAGTGTTAGGGTTAGGGTTAGGGTTAGGGGATGGGGACGGTTTAGGGGAAAGTTTGGTGTACGACAATGGTTTAGGGTGAGCGTACGTGTTATGGTACGTGTTAGTGTTAGCGTACGGGTTAGGATTAGGGGACAGGTTAGTGTAAGGCTTCGGGTAAGGGTTAGCGTTAGGGTTAGGGTTAGGGGTAGGGGACGGGGACTGGGACGGTTTAGGGGACCGGTTAGTGTTAGGGTTAGGGTTAGGGTTAGGGGACGGGGACAGTTTAGGTGACAGGTTAGGGTACGACAATGGTTTAGGGTGAGGGTACCTGTTAGGGTACGGGTTAGTGTTAGCGTACGGGTTAGGATTAGGGGACGGTTTAGTGTAAGGCTTCGGGTAAGGGTTAGGGTTAGGGTTAGTGTTAGGGGACGGGGACGGTTTAGGGGACAGGTTAGGGTACGACAACGTTTTAGGGTGAGCGTACGTGTTAGGTAACGGGTTAGTGTTAGCATACGGGTTAGGATTAGGGGACGGGTTAGGGTAAGGCTTCGGGTAAGGGTTTGGGTTAGGGTTAGGGTTAGGTTTAGGGGATGGGGACGGTTTAGGGGATATGTTAGGGTACGACAACGGTTCAGGTGAGCGTACGAGTAAGGGTACGGGTTAGTTTTAGCGTACGGGTTAGGATTATGGGACGGGTTAGGTTAAGGCTTCGGGTAAGAGTTAGGGTTAAGGTTAGGGTTAAGGTTAGGGGTAGGGGACGGGGAAGGTTTAGGGGAAAGTTTAGGGTACGACAACGATTTAGGGTGAGCGTACGTGTCAGGGTATGGTTTAGTGTTAGAGTATGGGTTAGGATTAGGGGACGGGTTAGGGTAAGGCTTCGGGAAAGGGTTCGGTTTAGGGTTAAGGTTAGGGTTAGGGTTAGGGTTAGAGGACGGGGACGGTTTAGGGGACTGGTTAGGGTACAACAACGTTTGAGTGTGAGCGTACCTGTTAGGGTACGGGTTAGTGTTAGCATACGGGTTAGGATTAGGGGACGGGTTAGGGTAAGGCTTCGGGTAAGGGTATGGGTTAGGTTTACGGTTAGGGTTAGGGTTAGGGGACAGGGATGGTTTAGGGGACAGGTTAGTGTACGACAATGGTTTAGGGTGAGCGTACGTGTTAGGGTATGGGTTAGTGTTAGCCTACGGTTTAGGAATAGGGGACGGTTTAGGGAAAGGCTTAGGGTAAGGGTTAGGGTTAGGGTTAGGGTTAGGGTTAGGGGACGGGGACGGTTTAGGGGACAGGTTAGTGTACGACAACAGTTTAGAGTGAGCGTACGTGTTAGGGTACGGGTTAGTGTTAGCGTACGGGTTAGATTTATGGGACGGGTTACGGTAAGGCTTTGCGTAAGGTTTAGGGTTAGGGTTAGGGTTAGGTTTAGGGTTAGGGTTACGGGACGGGGACGGTTTAGGGGACAGGTTAGGGTTAGGGTTTGGGTTAGGTTTAGGGTTAGGGTTAGGGTTGGGTTAAGGGTTAGGGTTACGGGACGGGGACGGTTTAGGGGACAGGTTAGGGTTAGGGTTTGGGTTAGGTTTAGGGTTAGGGTTAGGGTTGGGTTAAGGGACGGGGACGGTTTAGGGCACAGGTTATGGTACGACAATGGTTTAGGGCGAGCGTACGTGTTAGGGTACGGGTTAGTGTTAGCGTACGGGTTAGGATTAGGGGACGGGTTAGGATAAGCCTTCGTGGAAGGGTTAGGGTTACGGTTAGGGTTAGGGTTAGGGGACAGGGACGGTTTAGGGTACAGGTTAGTGTACAACAAAGGTTTAGGGTGATCGTACGTGTTAGGGTATGGGTTAGTGTTAGCGTACGGGTTAGGGTAAGGCTTCCGGTAAGTGTTAGGGTTAGGGTTAGGGTTAGGGGATGGGGACGGTTTAGGGGAAAGTTTGGTGTACGACAATGGTTTAGGGTGAGCGTACGTGTTATGGTACGTGTTAGTGTTAGCGTACGGGTTAGGATTAGGGGACAGGTTAGTGTAAGGCTTCGGGTAAGGGTTAGCGTTAGGGTTAGGGTTAGGGGTAGGGGACGGGGACTGGGACGGTTTAGGGGACCGGTTAGTGTTAGGGTTAGGGTTAGGGTTAGGGGACGGGGACAGTTTAGGTGACAGGTTAGGGTACGACAATGGTTTAGGGTGAGGGTACCTGTTAGGGTACGGGTTAGTGTTAGCGTACGGGTTAGGATTAGGGGACGGTTTAGTGTAAGGCTTCGGGTAAGGGTTAGGGTTAGGGTTAGTGTTAGGGGACGGGGACGGTTTAGGGGACAGGTTAGGGTACGACAACGTTTTAGGGTGAGCGTACGTGTTAGGTAACGGGTTAGTGTTAGCATACGGGTTAGGATTAGGGGACGGGTTAGGGTAAGGCTTCGGGTAAGGGTTTGGGTTAGGGTTAGGGTTAGGTTTAGGGGATGGGGACGGTTTAGGGGATATGTTAGGGTACGACAACGGTTCAGGTGAGCGTACGGGTAAGGGTACGGTTTAGTTTTAGCGTACGGGTTAGGATTATGGGACGGGTTAGGTTAAGGCTTCGGGTAAGAGTTAGGGTTAAGGTTAGGGTTAAGGTTAGGGGTAGGGGACGGGGAAGGTTTAGGGGAAAGTTTAGGGTACGACAACGATTTAGGGTGAGCGTACGTGTCAGGGTATGGTTTAGTGTTAGAGTATGGGTTAGGATTAGGGGACGGGTTAGGGTAAGGCTTCGGGAAAGGGTTCGGTTTAGGGTTAAGGTTAGGGTTAGAGTTAGGGTTAGAGGACGGGGACGGTTTAGGGGACTGGTTAGGGTACAACAACGTTTGAGTGTGAGCGTACCTGTTAGGGTACGGGTTAGTGTTAGCATACGGGTTAGGATTAGGGGACGGGTTAGGGTAAGGCTTCGGGTAAGGGTATGGGTTAGGTTTACGGTTAGGGTTAGGGTTAGGGGACAGGGATGGTTTAGGGGACAGGTTAGTGTACGACAATGGTTTAGGGTGAGCGTACGTGTTAGGGTATGGGTTAGTGTTAGCCTACGGTTTAGGAATAGGGGACGGTTTAGGGAAAGGCTTAGGGTAAGGGTTAGGGTTAGGGTTAGGGTTAGGGTTAGGGGACGGGGACGGTTTAGGGGACAGGTTAGTGTACGACAACAGTTTAGGGTGAGCGTACGTGTTAGGGTACGGGTTAGTGTTAGCGTACGGGTTAGATTTATGGGACGGGTTACGGTAAGGCTTTGCGTAAGGTTTAGGGTTAGGGTTAGGGTTAGGTTTAGGGTTAGGGTTACGGGACGGGGACGGTTTAGGGGACAGGTTAGGGTTAGGGTTTGGGTTAGGGTTAGGGTTAGGGTTAGGGTTGGGTTAAGGGACGGGGACGGTTTAGGGCACAGGTTACGGTACGACAATGGTTTAGGGCGAGCGTACGTGTTAGGGTACGGGTTAGTGTTAGCGTACGGGTTAGGATTAGGGGACGGGTTAGGATAAGCCTTCGTGGAAGGGTTAGGGTTACGGTTAGGGTTAGGGTTAGGGGACAGGGACGGTTTAGGGTACAGGTTAGTGTACAACAAAGGTTTAGGGTGATCGTACGTGTTAGGGTATGGGTTAGTGTTAGCGTACGGTTTAGGGTAAGGCTTCCGGTAAGTGTTAGGGTTAGGGTTAGGGTTAGGGGATGGGGACGGTTTAGGGGAAAGTTTAGTGTACGACAATGGTTTAGGGTGAGCGTACGTGTTATGGTACGGGTTAGTGTTAGCGTACGGGTTAGGATTAGGGGACGGGTTAGTGTAAGGCTTCGGGTAAGGTTTAGGTTTAAGGTTAGGGTTAGGGTTAGGGTTAGGTTTAGGGGACTGGGACGGTTTAGGAGACAGGTTAGGGTACGGTAACGGTTTAGGGTGAGCGTACGTGTTAGGGTACGGGTTAGTGTTAGGGTACGGGTTAAGATTAGGTGACGGGTTAGGGTAAGGCTTCGGATAAGGGTTAGTGTTAGGGATAGGGTTAGGGTTAGGGGACGGGGACGGTTTAGGGGAAAGGTTAGGATACGACAATGGTTTAGGGTGAGCGTATGTGTTAGGGTATGGGTTAGCGTTAGCGTATGGTTTAGGATTAGGGGACGGCTTAGTGTAAGGCTTCGGGTATGGTTTAGGGTTACGGTTAGGGTTAGGGTTAGGGTTAGGATTAGGGGACGGGGACTGTTTAGGGGACAGGTTAGTGTACGAAAACGGTTTAGGGTGAGTGTACGTTAGGGTACGGGTTAGTGTTAACGTACGGGTTAGGATTAGGAGACAGGTTAGGGTAAGGCTTCGGGTAAGGGTTAGGGTTATGGTTAGGTTTAGGGGATGGGGACGGTTTAGGGGACAGGTTAGGGTACGACAACGGTTTCGGGTGAGCGTACGTGTTACGGTAAGGTTTAGTGTTATCGTACGGGTTAGGATTAGGGGACGGGTTAAGGTAAGGCTTCGGGTAAGGTTTAGGGTTAGGGTTAAGGGATGGGGACCATTTAGGGGACAGGTTAGGGTACGAGAACGGTTTAGGGTGAGCGCACGTGTTACGGTATGGGTTAGTGTCAACGTACGGGTTAGGATTAGTGGATGGGTTAGGGTAAGGCTTCGGGTAAGGTTTAGGTTTAGGGTTAGGGTTAGGGTTAGTGTTAGGGGACAGGGACGGTTTAGGGGACATGTTAGTGTACGACAACGGGTTAGGGTGAGCGTACGTGTTTGGGTATGGGTTAGTGTTAGCGTATGTGTAAGGATTAGGGGACGGGTTAGTGTAAGGCTTCGGGTAAGGGTTAAGTTTAGGGTTACGGTTAGGGTTATGGGACGGGGACGGTTTAGGGGACAGGTTAGGGTACGACAACGGTTTCGGGTGAGCGTACGTGTTAGGGTACGGGTTAGTGTTAGCGTATGGGTTAGGATTAGGGGACGGGTTAGGGTAAGGCTTCGGGTAAGTGTTAGGGTTAGGGTTAGGGGGCGGGAACGGTTTAGGGGACAGGTTAGTGTACGACAACGTTTTAGGGTGAGCGTACGTGTTAGGGTACGGTTTAGTGTTAGCGTACGGGTTAGGATTAGGGGACGGGTTAGGGTAAGGCTTCGGGTAAGTGTTAGGGTTAGGGATAGGGTTAGTGTGAGGGTTAGGGGACGGGGACGGTTTAGGGGAAAGGTTAGGATATGACAACTGTTTTGGGTGAGCATACGTGTTAGTGTACGGGTTAGTGTTAGCGTACGGCTTAGGATTAGGGGACGGGTTTGCCTAATGCTTCGGGTAAGGGTTAGGGTTATGGTTAGGGTTAGGGTTATGGGATGGGGACGGTTTAGGGGACAGGTTAGTGTATGACAACGGTTTAGGGTGAGCGTACGTGTTAGGGTATTGGTTAGTGTTAGCGTACGGGTTAGGATTATGGAACGGATTAGTGTAAGGCTTGGGGTAAGGTTTAGCGTTAGGGTTAGACTTAGGGTTAGAGGACGGGGACGGGGACGGTTTAGGGGACCGGTTAGGGTTAGGGTTAGGGTTAGGGGACGGGGACGGTTTAGAGGACAGGTTTGGGTACGACAATGGTTTAGGGCACGCGTACATGTTAGGGTACGGGTTAGTGTTAGCGTACGGGTTAGGATTAGGTGACGGGTTAGGGTCAGGCTTTGGGTAAGGGTTAGAGTTAGGGTTAGGCTTAGGGTTAGGGGACGGGGACGGTTTAGGGGACCGGTTAGGGTTAGGGTTAGGGTTAGGGTTAGTGGACCGGGACGGTTTAGGAGACAGGTTAGGGAACGACAACGGTTTAGTGTGAGCGTACGTGTTAGGGTACGGATTAGTGTTAGCGTACGGGTTAGGATTAGGGGATGGTTTAGTGTAAGGCTTCAGGTAAGGGTTAGGGTTAGGGTTAGGATTAGGTGTAGGGGACGGGGACGGTTTAGGGGACAGGTTAGGATACGGCAACGGTTTAGGTTGAGCGTACGTGTTAGGGTACGGGTTAGTGTTAGCGTACGGGCTAGGATTAGGGGACGTGTTAGTGTAAGGCTTCGGGTAAGCGTTAGGGTTAGGGTAAGAGTTAGGTTTAGAGGACGGCGATGGTTTAGGAGACAGGTTAGTGTACGGCAACGGTTTAGGGTGAGCATACGTTTTAGGGTTCGGGTTAATTTTAGCGTTCGGGTTAGGTTTAGGTGATGGGTTAGGGTAAGGCTTCGGGTAAGGGTTGTTTAGGGATAGGGTTACGGTTAGGGGACAGGGAGGGTTTAGGTGCAAGGTTAGGATACGACAACGGTTTAGGGTGAACGTACGTGTTAGGGTACGTGTTAGTGTTAGCGTACAGTTTAGGATTAGGGGACGGGTTAGGGTAAGGCTTCAGGTAAGGGTTAGTGTTAGGATTAGGTTTAGGGTTAGGGTTAGGGACGGGGACAGTTTAGGGGATAGTTTAGGGTATGACAACGGTTTAGGGTGAGCATAATTGTTACGGTATGGTTTAGTTTTAGCGTACGTGGTAGGATTAGAAGACGGGTTAGGTTAAGGCTTCGGGTAGGGTTTACGGTTAGGGTTAGGTTTAGTTAGGGGACGGGGACGGGGACCGTTTAGGGGACAGGTTCTGGTACGACAATGGTTTAGGGTGAGCGTACGTGTTAGGGTATGGGTTAGTGTTAGCGTAAGGGTTAGGATTAGGAGACGGGTTAGGGTAAGGCTTCGGGTAAGTGTTAGGGTTAGGGTTAGTGTTAGGTTTAGGGTTAGATTTAGGGGACAGCGACAGTTTAGGTGAAAGGTTAGGGTACGACAACGGTTTAGTGTGAGCGTACGTGTTAGGGTACGGTTTAGTGTTAGCGTACGGGTTAGGATTAGGGGACGGGTTAGGGTAAGCCTTCGGGTAAGGGTTAGGGTTAGGGTTAGGGTTAGGTTTAGGGTTAGGGGACGGGGACGGTTTAGCGGACAGGTTAGGGTACGACAACGGTTTAGGGTGAGTGTACGTATTAGGGTAAGATTAGTGTTAGGGTACGGGTTAGGATTAGTAGACTGGTTAGGGTAAGGCTTCAGGTAAGGGTTAGCGTTAGTGTTAGGGTTAGGGTTAGGGGATGGGGACGGTTTAGGGGACAGGTTATGGTTCGACAACGGTTTAGGGTGAGCGTACGTGTTAGGGTACGGGTTAGTGTTAGCGTACGGGTTAGGATTAGGGGAGGGGTTAGTGTAAGTCTTCGGGTAAGGGGTAGGGATAGGGTTAGGTTTAGGGTTAGGGTTAGGGGATGGGGAGGTTTTAGGGGACTGGTTAGGGTACGACAACGGTTTAGGGTGAGCGTACGTGTTAGGGTACGGGTTAGTGTTAGCGTACGGGTTAGGATTAGGGGACGGGTTAGTGTAATGCTTCGGGTAAGGGTTAGGGTTCGGGTTAGGTTTAGGGTTAGGGTTAGGGGATGGGGACGTTTTAGGGGACTGGTTAGGGTAGGACAACGCTTTAGGGTGAGCGTACGTGTTAGGGTACGGGTTAGTGTTAGCGTACGGGTTAGGATTAGGGGACGGGTTAGTGTAAGGCTTTGGGTAAGGGTTAGAGTTAGGGTTAGGGTTAGTGTTAGGGGACAGGGACGGTTTAGGGGACAGGTAAGTGTACGACAATGGTTTAGGGTGAGCGTACATGTTAGGGTACGGGTTAGTGTTAGCGTACGGGTTAGGAATAAGGGAAGGGTTAGGGTAAGGCTTTGGGTAAGGGTTAGGGTTAGGTTTAGGGTTAGGGTTAGGTTTAGGGGATGGGGACCGTTTAGGGGACAGCTTAGGGTACGACAACTGTTTAGGGTGAGCGTACGTGTTAGGGTATGTGTTAGTTTTAGCGTACGCTTTAGGATTTGGGGACGGGTTAGTGTAAGGCTTTGGGTAAGAGTTAGGGTTAGGGTTAGGGTTAGGGTTAGTGTTAGGGGACGGGGACGGTTTAGGGGACAGGTTAGTGTAGGACAACGGTTTAGGGTGAGCCTACGTATTAGGGTATGGATTAGTGTTAGCGTACGGGTTAGGATTAGGGGACGGGTTAGGGTAAGGCTTTGGGTAAGGGTTAGGGTTAGGGTTAGGGGACGGGTATGGTTTCGGGGACAGGTTAGTGTATGACAACGATTTAGGGTGAGCGTATGTGTTAGGGTACTGGTTAGTGTTAGCGTACGGGTTAGGATTAGGGGACGGGTTACGGTAAGGCTTACGGTAAGGGTTAGGGTTAGGGTTCGGGTTAGAGTTAGGGTTAGGGGACGGGGACGGTTTAGTGGACAGGTTAGTGTACGACAACCGTTTCGGGTGAGCGTATGTGTTAGGGTAAGGTTTACTGTTAGCGTACAAGTTAAGATTAGGGGATGGGTTAGTGTAAGTGTTCGGGTAAGGGTTAGGGTTAGGGTTAGGGTTAAGGTTAAGGTAAGGAGACGGGGACGGGTACGGTTTAGGGGACAGGTTAGTGTACGACAAAGTTTTAGAGTGAGTGTAGGTGTTAGGGTACGGTTTAGTGTTAGCGTACGGGTTAGGATTAGGGGACGGGTTAGGGTAAGGCTTCGGGTAAGGGTTAGGTTTAGGTTTAAGGTTAGGGTTAGGGTTAGGGGATGGGGACGTTTTAGGGTACTGGTTAGGGTATGACAACAGTTTAGGGTGAGCGTACGTGTTAGGGTATTGGTTAGTGTTAGTGTACGGGTTAGGATTAGGGGACGGGTTACGGTAAGGCTTACGGTAAGAGTTAGGGTTAGGGTTAGGGTTAGAGTTAGTGTTCGGGGACGGGGATGGTTTAGGGGACAGGTTAGTGTACGATAACGGTTTAGGGTGAGCGTATGTGTTAGGGTAAGGGTTAATGTTAGCGTACAGTTTAGGATTAGGGGATGGGTAAGGATAAGGCTTCGGGTAAGGGTTAGGGTTAGGGTTAGGTTTAGGGTTAGGGTTAGGGGACGGGGACGGTTTAGGCGACAGGTTAGGGTATGACAACGGTTTATGGTGAGCGTACGTGTTAGGGTACGGGTTAGTGTTAGCGTACTGGTTAGGATTAGGGGACGGGTTAGGGTAAGGCTTCCGGTAAGGGTTAGGGTTAGGGTCAGGGTTAGGTTTAGGGTTAGGGGACAGGGCCGGTTTATGGGAGCGGTTAGTGTTCGACAACTCTTTAGGGTGAGCATACATGTTAGGGAAAGAGTTAGTGTTAGCGAACGGGTTAGGATTAGGGGACGGGTAGGGTAAGGCTTCGTGTACGGGTTAGGGTTAGGGTTAGGTTTAGTGTTAGGGGACGGGGACGGTTTAGGGGACACGTTAGGTTACGACAACGGTTTAGGGTGAGCGTACGTGTTAGGGTACTGTTTCGTGTTATTGTACGGTTTAGGTTTAGGGCACGGGTTAGGGTAAGGCTGCGGGTAAGGGTTAGGGTTAGGGTTGGGGTTAGGGTTAGGGGACGGGGACGGTTTAGAGGATAGGTTAGGGTACGACAACGTTTTAGGGTGAGCGTACGTGTTAGGGTACGGGTCAGTGTTACCGTATGGGTTAAGATTAGGGAATGTGTTAGGGTAAGGCTTCGGGTAAGTGTTAGGGTTAGGTTTAGGTTTAGTGTTAGGGGACGGGGACGGTTTAGGGGACACGTTAGGTTACGACAACGGTTTAGGGTGAGCGTACGTGTTAAGGTACGGGTTAGTGTTAGCGTAAAGGTTAGGATTAGGGGACGGGTTAGGGTAAGGCTTTGGGTAAGGGTTAGGGGTAGGGTTAGGGTTAGGGTTAGGGGATGGGGACGGGGACGGGGATGGTTTAGGGGACAGGTTAGGGTAACACAAAGGTTTAGGGTGAGCATACGTGTTAGGGTACGGGTTAGTGTTAGGGTACGGGTTAGGATTAGGGGACGGGTTAGTGTAAGGCTTCGGGTAAGGGTTAGGATTAGAGTTAGGGTTAGGGTTAGGGTTAGGGGATGGGGACTGTTTAGGGGACAGGTTAGGGTACGACAACGGTTTAGGGTGAGCGTACGTGTTAGGGTACTGGTTAGTGTTAGCGTACGCGTTAGGATTAGGAGACGGGTTAGGGTTAGGCTTCGGGTAAGGGTTAGGGTTAGAGTTAGGGCTAGGGTTAGGGTTAGGGGATGGGGACGCTTTAGGGGACAGCTTAGGGTACGACAACGGTTGAGGGTGAGCATACGTGTTAGGGTACTTGTTAGTGTTAGCGTACGCGTTAGGATTAGGGGACGGGTTAGGGTAAGGCTTCGGGTAAGGGTTAGGGTTAGGGTTAGGGTTAGGGTTAGGGTTAGGGGACTGGGACGGTTTAGTGGACAGGTTAGTGTATGAGAACCGTTTATGGTGAGCGTACGTGTTAGGGTACGGGTTAGTGTTAGCGTACGGGTTAGGATTATGGGACGGGTTAGGGTAAGGCTTCGGGTAAGTGTTAGGGTTAGGGTTAGGGTTAGGTTTAGGGTTAGGGGATGGGGACGGTTTAGGGGACAGGTTAGTGTACGACAATGTTTTAGGTTGAGCGTATGTGTTAGGGTACGGGTTAGTGTTAGCGTACGGGTTAGGATTAGGGGACGGGTTATGTTAAGACTTCGGGTAAGGGTTATGGTTAGGGATAGGGTTAGGGTTAGGGGACAGGCACGGTTTAGGGGACAGGTTAGGGTACGACAATGGTTTAGGGTAAGCGTACGTGTTAGGGTACGGGTTAGTGTTAGCATACGGATTAGGAATAGGGGACGGGTTAGTGTAAGGCTTCGGGTAAGGGTTAGCGTTAGGGTTAGGGTCAGGGGACGGAGACGGGGACGGGGACTGTTTAGGGGACCGGATAGTGTTAGGGTTAGGGTTAGGGGACGGGGACGGTTTAGATGACACGTTAGGGTACGACAACGGTTTAGGGTGAGCGTACGTGTTAGGGTACGGGTTAGTGTTAGCGTATGGTTAAGGATTAGGGGGCGGTTTAGTGTAAAGCTTTGGGTTAGGGTTAGGGTTCGGTTTAGGGTTAGGTTAGGGTACGGTTTAGGATTAGGGGACGGGTTTGGGTAAGGCTTCGGGTAAGGGTTAGGGTTAGGGTTAGGGTTAGGTTTAGGGTTAGGGGACAGGGACGTTTTAGTGGACAGGTTAGTGTATGAGAACCGTTTATGGGAGCGTACGTGTTCGGGTACGGGTTAGTGTTAGCGTACGGGTTAGGATTATGGGACGGGTTAGGGTAAGGCTTCGGGTAAGTGTTAGGGTTAGGGTTAGGGTTAGGTTTAGGGTTAGGGGATGGGGACGGTTTAGGGGACAGGTTAGTGTACGACAATGGTTTAGGTTGAGCGTACGTGTTAGGGTACGGGTTAGTGTTAGGGTACGGGTTAGGAATAGGGAACGGGTTAGTGTAAGGCTTCGGGTAAGGGTTAGCGTTAGTGTTAGGGTCAGGGGACGGGGACGGGGACGGGGACTGTTTAGGGGACCGGATAGTGTTAATGTTAGGGTTAGGGGACGGGGACGGTTTAGATGACAGTTTAGGGTACGACAACGGTTTAGGATGAGCGTACGTGTTAGGGTATGGGTTAGTGTTAGCGTATGGTTTAGGATTAGGGGACGGTTTAGGGTAAAGCTTTGGGTTAGGGTTAGGGTTCGGGTTAGGGTTAGGTTTAGGGGATGGGGACGGTATAGGTGACAGGTTAGTGTACCACAATGGTTTAGGGTGAGCGTACGTGTTAGGGTACAGGTTAGTGTTAGCGTACGGGTTAGGTTTAGGGGACGGGGTAAGGTAAGGTTTCGGGTAAGGGATAGGGTTAGGGTTAGGGTTAGGGGACGGGGACGCTTTAGGGGACAGGTTAGGGTACGATATCGGATTAGGGTGTGCGTAAGTGTTAGGGTACCGGTTAGTGTTAGCGTACGGGTTAGGATTAGGGGACGGTTTAGTGTAAGGCTTCGGGTAAGGTTAGGGTTAGGATTATGGTTAGGGTTAGGGGACGGAGACGATTTAGGGGACATGTTAGGTTACGACAATGGTTTAGGGTGAGCGTACGTGTTAGGGTTCGGGTGAGGGTTAGCGTACGGTTTAGGATTATTGGACGGGTTAGTGTTAAGCTTCGGGTAAGGGTTATGGTTAGGGATATGGTTAGGTTTAGGTTTAGGGTTAGGGTTAGGGGATGGGGACGGTTTAGGGGACAGGTTAGGGTATGACAACGGTTTAGGTTGAGCGTACGTGTTAGGGTACGGGTTAGTGTTAGCGTACGTGTTAGGATTAGGGTACGGCTTAGTGTAAGGCTTCGGGTAAGGGTTAGGTTTAGGGTTAGTGTTAGGGTTAGGGGATGGGGACGGTTTAGGAGACAGGTTAAGGTACGACAATGGTTTAGGGTGAGCGTACGTGTTAGGGTACGGGTTAGTGTTAGCGTACGGGTTAAGATTAGGGGACGGGTTAGGGTAAGGCTTCGGGTAAGGGTTAAGGTTAGGGTTAGGGTTAGGGGACGGGGACTCTTTAGGGGACAGGTTAGGGTACGACAAAGGTTTAGGGTGAACGTACGTGTTAGGGTACGGGTGAGGGTTAGCGTACGGTTTACGATTAGGGGACGGGTTAGGGTAAGGCTTCGGGTAAGGGTTAGGGTTAGAGTTAGGTTTACGTTTAGTGTTAGGGGACGGGGACGGTTTAGGGGACAGGTTAGTGTACGACAACGGTTTAGGGTGAACGTACGTGTTAGGGTACGGGTTAGTGTTCGCGTACGGTTTAGGATTAGGGGACGGGTTAGGGTAAGGCTTCAGGTAAGGGTTAGGGTTAGGGTTGGGGTTAGGGGTAGGGGACGGGGACGGATTGGGGACGGGTTCGTGTACGACAACGGTTTAGGGTGTGCGTACGTGTTAGGATATGGGTTAGTGTTAGCGTACGGGTTAGGATTAGGGGACGGGTTAGTGTAAGGCTTCGGGTAAGGTTTATGGTTAGGGTTAAGTTTAGCGTTAGGGTTAGGGGACAGGGACGGTTTAGGGGACAGGTTAGGGTACGACAACGCTTTAGGGTGAGCGTACGTCTTAGGGTACGGCTTAGTGTTAGCGTACGGGTTAGGATTAGGGGACGGGTTAGGGTAAGGCTTCGGGTAAGAGTTAGGTTTAGGGTTAGGGTTGGGTTACGGTTAGGGTTAGGGGACGGGGACGGTTTAGAGGACAGGTTAGGGTACAACAGCAGTTTAGGGTGAGCGTACATGCTAGGGTACGATTTAGTGTTAGCGTACGGGTTAGGATTAGGGGACGGCTTAGAGTAAGGATTCGGGGAAGGGTTAGGGTTAGGTTTAGGGTTAGGGTTAGGGTTAGGGGACGGGGACGGTTTTGGGGACAGGTTAGTATACGACAACGGTTTAGGTTGAGCGTACGTGTTAGGGTACGGATTAGTGTTAGCATACGGGTTAGCATTAGGGGATGGGTTAGGGTAAGACTACGGGTAAGGGTTAGGGTTAGGGTTAGGGTTAGGGGATGGGAACGGTCTAGGGGACAGGTTAGGGTAAGACAACTGTTTAGGGTGAGCATACGTGTTAGGGTACTGGTTAGTGTTAGCGTATGGCTTAGGTTTAGGGGACGGGTTAGGGTAAGACTTCTGGTAAGGGTTAGTGTTAGGGTTAGGGGACGGGTACGGTTTAGGGGACAGGTTAGGGTACGACAACGGTTTAGTGTGAGCGAAAGTGTTAGGGTATGGGTTAGTGTTGGTGTACGGGTTAGGATTAGGGGACGGGTTAGGGTAAGGCATCGGGTAAGGTTTAGGGTTAGGGTTAAGTTTAGTGTTAGGGTTAGGGGACGGGGACGGTTTAGGGGACAGGTTAGGGTACGACAACTGTTTAGGGTGAGCGTACGTGTTAGGGTTAGTGTTAGCGTACGGGTTAGGTTTAGGGGACGGGTTAGTGTAAGGCTTCGGGTAAGGGTTAGGTTTAGGGTTATGGTTAGGTTTAGGGGATATGGACGGTTTAGGGGACAGGTTAGGGTACGACAACTTTTTAGTGTGAGCGTACGTGTTAGGGTACAGGTTAGTTTTAGCGTACGGGTTAGGATTAGGCGACGGGTTTGGTTAAGGCTTCGGGTAAGGTTTAGGGTTAGAGTTAGGTTTAGGGTTAGGGTTAGGGGACGGGGACTGTTTAGGGGAAAGTTTAGGGTACGACAACGATTTAGGGTGATCGTACGTTTTAAGGTATGGGTTAATTTTAGAGTATGGGTTAAGATTAGGGGACGGGTTATGGTAAGGCTTCGGGTAAGGGTTCGGGTTAGGGTTAAGGTTAGAGTTAGGGTTAGGATTAGGGTACGGGGACGGTTTAGGGGACAGTTTAGGGTATGGCAACGGTTCAGGGTGAGCGTACGTGTTAGGGTACGGGTTAGTGTTAGCGTACGGGTTAGGATTAGGGGACTGGTTAGTGTATGGATTCGGGTAAGCGTTAGGGTTAGGGTAAGGGTTAGGTTTAGGGGACGGGGACGGTTTAGGAGACAGATTAGGGTACAGCAACTGTTTAGGGTGAGCATACGTTTTAGGGAAACGTTAGTTTCAGCGTACGGGTTAGGATTAGTTGACGGGTTAGGGTAAGGCTTCGGGTAAGGGTTAGGGTTAGGGATAGGGTTAGGGTTAGGGGACGGGGAGGGTTTAGGGGCAAGGTTGGGATACGACAATGGTTTAGGGTGAGCGTACGTGTTAGGGTATGGGTTAGTGTTAGCGTACGGTTTAGGATTAGGGGACTGGTTAGTGTAAGGGTTCGGGTAAGGTTCAGGGTTGTGGTTAGGGTTAGGTTTAGGGTTAGGATTAGGGGACGGGGACTATTTAGGGGACAGGTTAGTGTACGAAAACGGTTTAGGGTGAGCATACGTTTGGGTACGGGTTAGTGTTAGCGTACGGGTTAGGATTAGGGGACGGGTTAGGGTAAGGTTTCGGGTAAGGGTTAGGGTTAGGGTTAGGGTTAGGGGATGGGTACGGTTTAGGGGACAGGTTAGGGTAGGAGAACGGTTTAGGGTGAGCGTACGTGTTACGGTACGGGTTAGTGTAAGCGTACGGGTTAGGATTAGGGCACGGTTTAGGGTAAGGCTTCGGGATAGGGTTAGGTTTAGGGTTAGGTTTAGAGTTAGGGGATGGGGATGGTTTAGGGGACTGTTTCCGGTACGATAACGGTTTACGGTGAGCATACGTGTTAGGGTATGGGTTAGTGTTAGCGTATGGGTTAGGATTAGGGGACGGGTTAGTGTAAGGCTTCAGGTAAGGGTTAGGGTTAGGGTTAGGGTTAGGGGACGGGGACGGTTTAGGGGACATGTTAGGTTACGACAACGGTTTAGGGTGAGCGTACGTGTTATGGTACTGGTGAGGGTTAGCGTACGGGTTAGGATTATTGGACGGGTTAGTGTTAAGCTTCGGGTAAGGGTTATGGTTAGGGATATGGTTAGGTTTAGGGTTAGGGTTAGGGTTAGGGGACGGGGACGGTTTAGGGGACAGGTTAGGGTATGACAACGGTTTAGGTTGAGCGTACGTGTTAGGGTACGGGTCAGTGTTAGCGTACGTGTTAGGATTAGGGTACGGCTTAGTGTAAGGCTTCGGGTAAGGGTTAGGTTTAGGTTTAGTGTTAGGGTTAGGGGATGGGGACGGTTTAGGAGAGAGGTTAAGGTACGACAATGGTTTAGGGTGAGCGTACGTGTTAGGGTACGGGTTAGTGTTAGCGTACGGGTTAAGATTAGGGGACGGGTTAGGGTAAGGCTTCGGGTAAGGGTTAGGGTTAGGGTTAGGGTTAGGGTTAGGGTTAGGGGACGGGGACTCTTTAGGGGACAGGTTAGGGTACGACAAAGGTTTAGGGTGAGCGTACGTGTTAGGGTACGGGTGAGGGTTAGCGTACGGTTTACGATTAGGGGACGGGTTAGGGTAAGGCTTCGGGTAAGAGTTAGGTTTAGGTTTAGGGTTGGGTTAGGGTTAGGGGACGGGGACGGTTTAGAGGACTGGTTAGGGTACAACAGCGGTTTAGGTTGAGCGTACATGCTAGGGTACGATTTAGTGTTAGCATACGGGTTAGGATTAGGGGACGGCTTAGGGTAAGGCTTCGGGGAAGGGTTAGGGTTAGGTTTAGGGTTAGGGTTAGGGTTAGTGGACGGGGACGGTTTTGGGGACAGGTTAGGGTACGACAACGGTTTAGGTTGAGCGTACATGTTAGGGTACGGATTAGTGTTATCATACGGGTTAGCATTAGGGGACGGGTTAGGGTAAGACTACGGGTAAGGGTTAGGGTTAGGGTTAGGGTTAGGGGTTGGGAACGGTTTAGGGGACAGGTTAGGGTAAGACAACTGTTTAGGTTGAGCATATGTGTTAGGGTACTGGTTAGTGTTAGCGTAGCGGTTAGGTTTAGGGGACGGGTTAGGGTAAGACTTCTGGTAAGGGTTAGTGTTAGGGTTAGGGGACGGGGACGGTTTAGGGGACAGGTTAGGGTACGACAACGGTTTAGGGTGAGCGAAGGTGTTAGGGTATGGGTTAGTGTTAGCGTACGGGTTAGGATTAGGGGACGGGTTAGCATAAGGCATCGGGTAAGGGTTAGGGTTAGGGTTAAGTTTAGTGTTAGGGTTAGGGGATGGGGACGGTTTAGGGGACAGTTTAGGGCACGTCTATGGTTTAGGGTGAGTGTACGTGTTATGGTACGGGTTAGTGTTAGCGTACGGGTTAGGATTAGGGGACGGGTTAGCTTAAGGCTTCGGGTAAGGGTTAGGGTTAGTGTTAGGGTTAGGGTTAGGGTTAGGTTTGGGGACGGTTTAGGGGACAGGTTAGGGTACAACAATGTTTTAGGGTGATTGTACATGTTAGGACGGGTTAGTGATAGCGTACGGGTTAGGATTAGGGGACGGGTTAGGGTAAGGCTTCGGGTAAGGTTTAGGGTTAGGGTTAGGGTTAGGGTTATGGGACAGGGATGGTTTAGGGGACAGGTTAGGGTACGAAAACGGTTTAGGGTGAGCGTAAGTGTTAGGGTACGGGTTAGTGTTAGCGTACGGGTTAGGGTTAGGGTACGGGTTAGTATAAGGCTTCGGGTAAAGTTTAGGTTTAGTGTTAGGGTTAGGGGACGGGGACGGTTTAGGGGACAGGTTAGGGTACGACAACAGTTTAGGGTGAGCGTACGTGTTAGGGTACGGTTTAGTGTTAGCGTACGGGATAGGATTAGGGGACGGGTTAGGGTAAGGCTTTGGGGAAGTGTTAGGGTTACGGTTAGGGTTAGGGGACGGGGATGGTTTAGGGGACAAGTTAGGGTACGACAATGGTTTAGGGTGAGCGTGCGTGTTAGGGTAAGGGTTAGTGTTAGCGTATGGGTTAGGATTAGGGGACGGGTTAGGGTTAGGCTTCGGGTAAGCGTTAGGGTTAGGTTTAGGGTTAGGGTTAGGGTTAGGGGACGGGGATGGTTTAGGGGACAGTTTAGGGTACGACAACAGTTTAGGGTGAGCGTAGGTATTAGGGTTCCGTTTAGTGTTAGCGTAAGGTTTAGGTTTAGGGGACGGGTTAGTGTAAGGCTTCGGGTAAGTGTTAGGGTTAGGGTTAGGTTTAGGGGATGGTGACGGTTTAGGGGACAGTTTAGGGTACGACAACGGTTTAGGGTGAGCGTACGTGTTAGGGTATGGGTTAGTGTTAGCATACGGGTTAGGGTTAGGGGACGGGTTAGGGTAAGGCTTCGGGTAAGTATTAGGGTTAGGGTTAGGGTTAGGGTTAGTGTTAGTGGACGGGGACGGTTTAGGGGACAGGTTAGGGTACGATAACTGTTTAGGGTGAGCGTACGTGTTAGGGTACGGTTTAGTGTTAGCGTATGTGGTAGGATTATGGGACGGGTTAGGGTTAGGCTTCGGGTAAGGGTTAGGGTTAGGTTTAGGGTTAGGCTTAGGGTTAGGAGACAGGTACGGTTTAGGGGACAGTTTAGGGTACGACAATGGTTTAGGGTGAGCATACGTGTTAGGGTACGGGTTATTGTTAGTGTACGGTTTTGGATTAGGGGACGGGTTATTGTAAGGCTTTGGGTAAAGTTTAGGGTTAGGTTTAGGGGAGGGGGACGGTTTAGGAGACAGGTTAGGGTACAACGGTTTAGGGTGAGCGTATGTGTTAGGGTACGGTTTATTGTTAGCATACGGGTTAAGATTAGGGGATGGGTTTGGCTCAGGCTTCGGGTTAGGGTGAGGGTTAGGGTTAGGGTTAAGATTAGGTTTAGGGGACGGGGATGGTTTAGGGGACAGGTTAGTGTACAACAACTGTTTAGGATGAGGGTACGTGTTAAGGTACGGGTTAGTGTTAGCATACGGGTTAGGATTAGTGGACGGGTTAGGATAAGGCTTCGAGTAAGTGTTAGGGTTAGGGTTAGGGTTAGGGCTAGGGGACGGGGACGGTTTAGGGGACAGGTTAGGTTACGACAACGTTTTAGGGTGAGTGTAGGTCTTAGGATACGGTTTAGTGTTAGCGTACGGGTTAGGATTAGGGGACGCGTTAGGGTAAGGCTTCAGGTAAGGGTTAGGGTTAGGGTTAGGGTTATGGGACGGGGACGGTTTAGGGGACAGGTTAGGGTACGGCAACGGTTTAGTGTGATCGTACGTTTTAGGCTACGGGTTAGTGTTAGCGTACGGGTTAGTATTAGGTGACAGGTTAGGGTAAGGCTTCGGGTAAGGGTTAGGGTTAGGGATAGGGTTAGTGTTAGTTTTAGGGGACGGGGACGGTTTAGGGGACAGGTTAGGGTACGACAACGGTTTAGGGTGAGCGTACGTGTTAGGGTACGGGTTAGTGTTAGCGTACGGCTTAGGATTAGGGGACGGGTTTGTGTAAGGCTTCGGTTAAGTGTTAGGGTTAGGGTTAGGGTTAGGTTTAGGGGACGGGGATGGTTTAGGGGACAGGTTAGTGTATGACAACGGTTTAGGGTGAGCGTACGTGTTAGGGTATGGGTTAGTGTTTGCGTACGGATTAGGATTATGGGATGGGTTAGGGTAAGGCTTCGGGTAACGGTTAGCTTTAGGGTTAGGCTTAGGGTTAGGGGACGGGGACGGGGACGGTTTAGGGGACCGGTTAGTGTTAGGGTTAGTGTTAGGTATAGGGTTAGGGTTAGGGGACAGGGAGGGTTTAGGGGAGAGGTTAGGGTAAGACAATGGTTTAGGGTAAGCGTACATGTTAGGGTACGGGTTAGTGTTAGCGTACGGGTTAGGTTTAGGGGACGGTTTAGTGTAAGGCTTTGGGTAAGGGTTAGGGTTAGGGTTAGGGTTAGGGTTAGGGATCGGGGACGGTTCAGGGGACTGGTTAGGGTACGACAACGTTTTAGTGTGAGCGTACGTGTTAGGGTACAGGTTAGTGTTAGCGTACAGTTTAGTATTAGGGGACGTGTTAAGGTAAGGCTTCGGGTAAGGGTTAGGGTTAGGGTTAGGGTTAAGGTTAGGGTTAGTGAATGGGGACGGTTTAGGGGACAGGTTAGGGTACGACAACGGTTTAGGGTAAGCGTACGTGTTAGGGTACGGGTTAGTGTTAGCATACTGATTAGGATTACGGGACGGCTTAGGGTAAGGCTTCGGGTTAGGGTTAGGGTAAGGATTAGGGTTAGGGTTAGGGTTAGGGTTAGGGTTAGGGTTAGTATAAGGCTTCGGGTAAAGGTTAGGTTTAGTGTTAGGGTTAGGGGACGGGGACAGTTTAGGGGATAGGTTAGGGTACGACAACGGTTTAGGGTGAGCGTACGTGTTAGGGTACAGGTTACTGTTAGCGTACGGGTTAGGATTAAGGGACGGGTTAGCGTAAGGCTTAGGGTAAGAGCTAGGGTTAGGGTTAGGGTTAGGGGACGGAGAGGATTTAGGGGACATGTTAGGTTACGACAACGGTTTAGGGTGAGCGTACGTGTTAGGGTACGGGTTAGTATTACCGTACGGGTTAGGATTAGGGGACGGGTTAGGGTAAGGCTTTGGGTAAGGGTTAGCGGTAGGGTTAGGGTTAGGGTTAGGGGATGGGGACGGTTTAGGTGACAGGTTAGGGTACGACAACGGTTTAGGGTGAGCGTACATGTTAGGGTACTGGTTAGTGTTAGCGTACGCGTTAGGATTAGGGGACCGGTTAGGGTAAAGCTTCGGGTAAGGGTTAGGGTTAGAGTTAGGGCTAGGGTTAGGTTTAGGGGATGGGGACGTTTTAGGGGACAGGTTAGGGTACGACAACGGTTTAGGGTGAGCGTACGTGTTAGGGTACGGGTTAGTGTTAGCGTACGCGTTAGGATTAAGGGACGGGTTAGTGTAGGGCTTCGGGTAAGGGTTAGGGTTAGGGTTTGGGTTAGGGTTAGGGGTAGGGGACGGGGACGGTTTGGGGGACAGGTTAGTGTACGATAACAGTTTAAGGTGAGCGTACGTGTTAGGGTATGGGTTAGTTTTAGCGTACGCGTTAGGATTAGTGGACGGGTTAGGGTAAGGCTTTGGGTAAGGTTTAGGGTTAGGGTTAGGGTTAGGGTTAGGGTTAGGGGACCGGGATGGTTTAGGGGACAGGTTAGTGTACGACAACGGTTTAGGGTGAGGCTACATGTTAGGGTACGGGTTAGTGTTATCATACGAGTTAGGATTAGGGGATGGGTTAAGGTAAGGCTTCGGGTAAGGGTTAGGGTTAGGGTTAGGGTTAGGGTTAGGGTTAGGGGACGGGGACGGTTTAGGGAACAGGTTATGGTACGACAATGGTTTAGCGTGAGCGTACGTGTTAGGGTACGGGTTAGTGTTAGCGTACGGGTTAGGATTAGGGGACGGGTTTGTGTAAGGCTTCGGTAAGGGTTAGGATTAGGGTTAGGGTTAGGGTTAGGGTTAGGGGACGGGGACAGTTTAGGGGACAGGTTAGGGTACAACAATGGTTTAGGGTGATCGTA
This sequence comes from Phocoena phocoena, assembly GCF_963924675.1. NCBI lineage: Eukaryota > Metazoa > Chordata > Mammalia > Artiodactyla > Phocoenidae > Phocoena > Phocoena phocoena. The sequence goes on from NC_089223.1 coordinate 51,101,237, forward strand.
CGTGTTAGGGTACGGGTTAGTGTTAGCATACAGGTTAGGATTAGGGGACGGGTTAGGGTTAGGGTTAGGGTTAGGGGACGGGAATGGTTTAGGGTACAGGTTAGGTTATGACAACGGTTTAGGGTGAGCGTACGTGTTAGGGTACGGGTTACTGTTAGCGGACGTGTTAGGATTAGGGGACGGGTTAGCGTAAGGCTTAGGGTAAGGGCTAGGATTAGGGTTAGGGTTAGTGTTAGGGTTAGAGGAGGGGACATTTTAGGGGACAGGTTAGTGTACGACAAGGGTTTAGGTTAAGCGTACGTGTTAGGGTACTGGTTAGTGTTAGTGTACGGGTTAGGTTTAGGGCACGGGTTAGCGTAAGGCTGCGGGTAAGGGTTAGGGTTAGGGTGGTGGTTAGGGTAAGGGGACGGTGACGGTTTAGAGGATAGGTTAGGGTACGACAACGGTTTAGGGTGAGCGTACGTGTTAGGGTATGGGTTAGTTTTAGCGTACCGGTTAGGATTATGGGACGGGTTAAGGTAAGGCTTCGGGTAATTGTTAGGTTTTGGGTTAGGTTTAGGGTTAGGGTTAGGGTTAGGAGACGGGGATGGCTTAGGGGACATGTTAGGGTACGACAACAGTTTAGGGTGAGCGTACGTGTTAGGGTACGGGTTAGTGTTTGCGTACAGGTTAGGGTTAGGGAATGTGTTAGGGTAAGGCTTCGTGTAAGGATTAGGGTTAGGGTTAGGGTTAGGGTTAGGGGTAGGGGATGGGGACGGTTTAGGGGACAGGTTAGGGTACGATAACAGTTTAAGGTGAGCATACGTGTTAGGGTATGGGTTAGTTTTAGCGTATGCGTTTGGATTAGTGGACGGGTTAGTATAAGGCTTTGGGTAAGTGTTAGGGTTAGGGTTATGGTGAGGGGACGGGGATGGTTTAGGGGACAGGTTAGTGTTCGACAACGGTTTAGGGTGAGCCTACGTGTTAGGGTACGGGTTAGTGTTAGCTTACGAGTTAGGATTAGGGGATGGGTTAGGTTAAGGCTTCGGGTAAGGGTTAGGGTTAGGCTTAGGGTTAGGGGATGGGGACGGTTTAGGGAACAGGTTATGGTACGACAATGGTTTAGGCTGAGCGTATGTGTTAGGGTATGGTTTAGTGTTATTGTACGGGTTAGGATTAGGGGACGGGTTAGTGTAAGGCTTCGGGTAAGGGTTAGGTTTAGGGTTAGGGTTAGGGTTAGGGTTAGGGTTAGGGGACGCGGACGATTTTTGGGAGAGGTTAGGGTACGACAATGGTTTAGTGTGAGCGTACGTGTTATGGTACGGGTTAGTGTTCGCGTACGGTGTAGGATTAGGGGACGGGTTAGTTTAAGGCTTCGGGTAAGTGTTAGGGTTAGGGTTAGGGTTACGGTTAGGGTTAGGGGATAGGGACGGTTTAGGGGACAGTTTAGGGTACGGTAACAGTTTAGGGTGAGCGTACGTCTTAGGGTATGGGTTAGTTTTAGTGTACGCATTAGGATAAGGGGACGGGTTAGGGTAAGGCTTCAAGTAAGGGTTAGGGTTACAGTTAGGGCTAGGGATTGGGTTAGGGGATGGGGAAGTTTTAGGGGATAGGTTAGGGTACAACAACGGTTTAGGGTGAGCGTACGTGTTAGGGTACTGGTTAGTGTTAGCGTACGCATTAGGATAAGGGGACGGGTTAGTGTAAGGATTCGGGTAAGGGTTAGGGTTAGGCTTAGGGTTAGGGTTAGGGGACGGGGACGGTTTAGGGGACAGGTTCGGGTACGACAATGGTTTAGTGTGAGCGTACGTGTTAGGGTACGGGTTATTGTTAGCGTACGGGTTAGGATTAGGGGACGGGTTAGGGTAAGGCTTTGGGTAAGTGTTAGGGGTAGGGTTAGTGTTAGAGTTAGGCGATGGGGATGGGGACGGGGACCGGTTAGGGGACAGGTTAGGGTAAGACAAAGGTTTAGGGTGAGTGTACGTGTTAGGGTACGGGTTAGTGTTAGCGTACGGGTTAGGATTAGGAGACGGGTTATGGTAAGGCTTCGGGTAAGTGTTAGGGTTAGAGTTAGGGTTAGGATTAGGGTTAGGTGATGGGGACGGTTTAGGGGACAGGTTAGGGTACGACAAAGGTTTAGGGTGAGCGTACGTGTTAGGGTACTCTTTAGTGTTAGCGTACGGGTTAGGTTTAGGGGACGGTTTAGGGTAAGGCTTCGGGTAAGGGTTAGTGTTAGAGTTAGGGCTAGGTTTAGGGTTAGGGGATGGGGACGTTTTAGGGGACAGGTTAGGGTACCACAACGGTTTAGGGTGAGCGTACGTTTTAGGGTACTGGTTAGTGTTAGCGTACGCGTTAGGATTAGGCGACGGGTTAGTGTAAGGCTTCGGGTAAGGTTAGGGTTAGGGTTAGGGTTAGGGTTCGGGCACGGGGACGGTTTAGGGGACAGGTTAGGGTACGGCAATGGTTTAGTGTGAGCGTACGTGTTAGGGTATGGGTTATTGTTAGCGTACGGTTTATGATTAGGGGACGGGTTAGGGTAAGGCTTCGGGTAAGGTTTAGGGTTAGTGTTAGGGTTAGGGTTAGGGGACGGGGACGGTTTAGGGGACAGTTTAGGGTACAACAGCGGTTTAGGGTGAGCGTACGTGTTAGGGTATGGGTTAGTGTTAACGTACGGAGTAGGATTAGGGGACGGGTTAGGGTAAGGCTTCGGGTAAGGGTTAGGGTTAGGGTTAGGGTTAGGGTTAGGGTTAGGGGTAGGTGACGGGGACAGTTTAGGGGACAGGTTAGGGTACGATAACAGTTTAAGGTGAGCGTACGTGTTAGGGTATGGGTTAGTTTTAGCGTACGCGTTAGGATTAGTGGACGGGTTAGGGTAAGGCTTTGGGTAAGGGTTAGGGTTAGGGTTATGGTTAGGCTTAGGGTTAGGGGACGGGGATGGTTTAGGTGACAGGTTAGTGTACGACAACGGTTTAGGGTGAGCCTACCTGTCAGGGTACGGGTTAGTGTTAACATACGTGTTAGTATTAGGGGATGGGTTAGGGTAAGGCTTCGGGTAAGTGTTAGGGTTAAGGTTCGGGTTAGGGATAGCGGACGGGGACGGTTTAGGGAACAGGTTATGGTACGACAATGGTTTAGGGTGAGCGTATGTGTTAGGGTACGGGTTAGTGTTAGCGTACGGTTTAGGATTAAGGGACGGGTTAGTGTAAGGCTTCGTGTAAGGGTTAGGTTTAGGGTTAGGGTTAGGGTTAAGGTTACGGTTAGGGGACGCGGACGGTTTAGGGGACAGGTTAGGGTACGACAATGGTTTAGGGTGAGCGTACGTGTTAGGGTACGGGTTAGTGTTAGCATACAGGTTACTATTATTGGACGGATTAGGGTAAGGCTTCGGGTAAGGGTTAGGGTTAGGGTTAGGGTTAGGGTTAGGTTTAGGGTTAGGGTTAAGGTTAGGGGACGGGGACGGTTTAGGGGACAGTTTAGGGTACGACAACGAATTATGTTGAGCGTACGTGTTAGGGTACGGGTTAGTGCTAGCGTACGTGTTAGATTTAGGGTACGGCTTAGGGTAATGCTTCGGGTAAGGATTAGGGTTAGGGTTAGGGTTAGGGGACGGGGACGGGGACGGTTTAGGGGACAAGTTAGGGTACGACAACGGTTTAGGGTGAGCGTACGTGTTAAGGTACTGTTTACTGTTAGCGTAAGGGTTAGGATTAGGGGACGGGTTAGGGTAAGGCTTCGGGTAAGGGTTAGGGTTAGAGTTAGGGCTAGAGTTAGGGTTTGGGGATGGGTACGTTTTAGGGGACAGGTTAGGGAACGACAACTGTTTAGGGTGAGCGTACATGTTAGGGTACTGGTTAGTGTTAGCGTATGGTTTAGGGGACGGGTTAGTGTAAGGCTTCGGGTAAGGTTTAGGGTTAGGGTTAGGGTTAGGGTTAGGGAATGGGGACGGTTTTGGCGACAGGTTAGGGTACGGCAATGGTTTAGTGTGAGCGTACGTGTTAGGGTACGGGTTATTGTTAGCGTACGGGTTAGGATTAGGGGATGGTTTGGGTAAGGCTTCGGGTAAGGTTTAGGGTTAATGTTAGGGTTAGGGTTAGGGGACGGGGACGGTTTAGGGGACAGTTTAAGGTACAACAACGGTTTAGGGTGAGCGTGTGTGTTAGGGTACGGGTTAGTGTTAACGTACGGAGTAGGATTAGGGGACGGGTTAGGGTAAGGCTTCGGGTAAGGGTTAGGGTTAGGGTTAGGGTTAGGGTTAGGGGTAGGGGTAGGGGACGGGGACGGTTTAGGGTACAGGTTAGGGTACGATAACATTTTAAGGTGAGTGTACGTCTTAGGGTATGGGTTAGTTTTAGCGTACGCGTTAGGATTCGTGGACGGGTTAGGGTAAGGCTTTGATTAAGGGTTAGGGTTAGGGTTAGGATTAGGGTTAGGGTTAGGGGACGTGGACGGTTTAGGGGACGGGTTAGGGTACGACAATGGTTGAGGGTGAGCGTACGTGTTAGGGTATGGGTTAGTGTTAGCATACAGGTGAGGATTAGGGGACGGGTTAGGGTAAGGCTTCGGGTAAGGGTTATGGTTAGGGTTAGGGTTAGGGTTAGGGTTAGGGGACGGGAACGGTTTAGGGGACAGGTTAGTTTTTGACAACGGTTTAGGGTGAGCGTACATGTTAGGGTACGGGTTACTGTTAGCGTTCGGGTTAGGATTAGGGGACGGGTTAGCGTAAGGCTTAGGGTAAGGGCTAGGGTTAGGGTTAGGGTTAGGGTTAGGGTTAGAGGACGGGGACAGTTTAGGGGACAGGTTAGTGTACGACAAGGGTTTATGTTAAGCGTACGTGTTTGGGTACTGGTTAGTGTTAGTGTACGGGTTATGTTTAGGGCACGGGTTAGGGTAAGGCTGCGGGTAAGGGTTAGGGTTAGGGTTGGGGTTAGGGTTAGGGGACGGGGACGGTTTAGAGGATAGGTTAGGGTACGATAACGGTTTAGGGTGAGCGTACGTGTTAGGTTATGGGTTAGTTTTAGCGTACAGGTTAGGATTAGGGGACGGGTTAGGTAAGGCTTCGGGTAATGGTTAGGGTTAGGGTTAGGGTTAGGGTACGGGGACGGTTTAGGGGACATGTTAGGGTACGAGAACGGTTTAGGGTGAGCGTACGTGTTAGGGTACGGGTTAGTGTTAGCGTACGGGTTAGGATTAGGGAATGTGTTACAGTAAGGCTTCGGGTAAGGGATAGGGTTAGGGTTAGGGTTAGGGTTAGGGTTAGTGTTAGGGGACGGGGATGGTTTAGGGGACACGTTAGTTTACGACAATGGTTTAGGGTGAGCGTACGTGTTAAGGTACGGGTTAGTATTACCGTACGGGTTAGGATTAGGGGACGGGTTAGGGTAAGGCTTTGGGTAAGGGTTAGGGGTAGGGTTAGGATTAGGGTTAGGGGATGGGGACGGTTTAGGGGACAGGTTAGGGTACGACAACGGTTTAGGGTGAGCGTACATGTTAGGGTACTGGTTAGTGTTAGCGTACGCGTTAGGATTAGGGGACCGGTTAGGGTAAAGCTTCGGGTAAGGGTTAGGGTTAGAGTTAGGGCTAGGTTTAGGGTTAGGGGATGGGGACGTTTTAGGGGACAGGTTATGGTACGACAACGGTTTAGGGTGAGCGTACGTGTTAGGGTACTGGTTAGTGTTAGCGTACGTGTTAGGATTAAGGGACGGGTTAGTGTAAGGCTTCGGGTAAGGGTTAGGGTTAGGGTTTGGGTTAGGGTTAGGGGTAGGGGACGGGGACGGTTTAGGGGACAGGTTAGTGTACGATAACAGTTTAAGGTGAGCGTACGTGTTAGGGTATGGGTTAGTTTTAGCGTACGCGTTAGGATTAGTGGACGGGTTAGGGTAAGGCTTTGGGTAAGGTTTAGGGTTAGGGTTAGGGTTAGGGTTAGGGTTAGGGGACCGGGATGGTTTAGGGGACAGGTTAGTGTACGACAATGGTTTAGGGTGAGCCTACGTGTTAGGGTACGGGTTAGTGTTATCATACGAGTTAGGATTAGGGGATTGGTTAAGGTAAGGCTTCCGGTAAGGGTTAGGGTTAGGGTTAGGGTTAGGGTTAGGGTTAGGGGACGGGGACGATTTAGGGAACAGGTTATGGTACGACAGTGGTTTAGCGTGAGCGTACGTGTTAGTGTACGGGTTAGTGTTAGCGTACGGGTTAGGATTAGTGGACGGGTTTGTGTAAGGCTTCGGTAAGGGTTAGGATTAGGGTTAGGGTTAGGGTTAGGGTTAGGGTTAGGGGACGGGGATGGTTTAGGGGACAGGTTGGGGTACAACAATGGTTTAGGGTGATCGTACGTGTTAGGGTACGGGTTAGTGTTAGCATACAGGTTAGGATTAGGGGACGGGTTAGGGTTAGGGTTAGGGTTAGGGGACGGGAACGGTTTAGGGGACAGGTTAGGTTATGACAACGGTTTAGGGTGAGCGTACGTGTTAGGGTACGGGTTACTGTTAGCGGACGTGTTAGGATTAGGGGATGGGTTAGCGTAAGGCTTAGGGTAAGGGTAGGATTAGGGTTAGGGTTAGTGTTAGGGTTAGAGGAGGGGACATTTTAGGGGACAGGTTAGTGTACGACAAGGGTTTAGGTTAAGCGTACGTGTTAGGGTACTGGTTAGTGTTAGTGTATGGGTTAGGTTTAGGGCACGGTTTAGCGTAAGGCTGCGGGTAAGGGTTAGGGTTAGGGTTGTGGTTAGGGTAAGGGGACGGTGACGGTTTAGAGGATAGGTTAGGGTACGACAACGGTTTAGGGTGAGCGTACGTGTTAGGGTATGGGTTAGTTTTAGCGTACGGGTTAGGATTATGGGACGGGTTAGGGTAAGGCTTCGGGTAATTGTTAGGTTTAGGATTAGGGTTAGGGTTAGGAGACGGGGATGGCTTAGGGGACATGTTAGGGTACGACAACAGTTTAGGGTGAGCGTACGTGTTAGGGTACGGGTTAGTGTTTGCGTACAGGTTAGGGTTAGGGAATGTGTTAGGGTAAGGCTTCGGGTAAGTGTTAGGGTTAGGGTTAGGGTTAGGGTTAGGGGTAGGGGACGGGGACGGTTTAGGGGACAGGTTAGGGTACGATAACAGTTTAAGGTGAGCATACGTGTTAGGGTATGGGTTAGTTTTAGCGTATGCGTTTGGATTAGTGGACGGGTTAGTATAAGGCTTTGGGTAAGTGTTAGGGTTAGGGTTAGGGTGAGGGGACGGGGATGGTTTAGGGGACAGGTTAGTGTTCGACAACGGTTTAGGGTGAGCCTACGTGTTAGGGTACTGGTTAGTGTTAGCTTACGAGTTAGGATTAGGGGATGGGTTAGGTTAAGGCTTCGGGTAAGGGTTAGGGTTAGGGTTAGGGTTAGGGGACGGGTACGGTTTAGGGAACAGGTTATGGTACGACAATGGTTTAGGCTGAGCGTACGTGTTAGGGTACGGTTTAGTGTTATTGTACGGGTTAGGATTAGGGGACGGGTTAGTGTAAGGCTTCGGGTAAGGGTTAGGGTTAGGGTTAGGAGACGGCGATGGCTTAGGGGACATGTTAGGGTACAACAACAGTTTAGGGTGAGCATATGTGTTAGGGTACGGGTTAGTGTTTGCGTACAGGTTAGGGTTAGGAAATGTGTTAGGGTAAGGCTTCGGGTAAGGGTTAGGGTTAGGGTTAGGGTTAGGGTTAGTGTTAGGGGACGGGGACGGTTTAGGGGACACGTTAGTTTACGACAATGGTTTAGGGTGAGCGTACGTGTTAAGGTATGGGTTAGTGTTAGCGTACGGGTTAGGATTAGGGGATGGGTTAGTGTAAGGCTTTGGGTAAGGGTTAGGGGTAGGGTTAGGGTTAGGTTTAGGGAATGGGGACGGGGACGGGCACGGTTTAGGGCACAGATTAGGGTACGACAAAGGTTTAGGGTGAGCGTACGTGTTAGGGTATGGGTTAGTGTTAGCGTACGGTTTAGGATTAGGGGACGGGTTAGGGTAAGGCTTCGGATAAGGTTTAGGTTTAGAGTTAGGGTTAGGGTTAGGGTTAGGGGATGGGGACGGTTTAGGGGACAGGTTAGGGTACGACAACGGTTTAGGGTGAGCGTACGTGTTAGGGTACTGGTTAGTGTTAGCGTACACGTTAGGATTAGTGGACGGGTTAGTGTAAGGCTTCGGGTAAGTGTTAGGTTTAGGGTTAGGGTTAGGGTTAGGGGACGGGGACGGTTTAGGGGACAGGTTAGGGTACGACAATGGTTTAGTGTGAGCGTACGTGTTAGGGTATGGGTTATTGTTGGCGTATGGGTTAGGATTAGGGGACGGGTTAGGGAAAGGCTTCGGGTAAGATTTAGGGTTAGTGTTAAGGTTAGGGTTAGGGGACGGGGACGGTTTAGAGGACAGTTTAGTGTACAACAACGGTTTAGCGTGAGCTTACGTGTTAGGGTACGGGTTAGTGTTAACGTACGGTGTAGGATTAGGGGACGGGTTAGGGTAAGGCTTTGGTTAAGGTTTAGGTTTACGGTTACTGTTAGGGGACGGGGACGGTTTATGGGACAGGTTAGGGTACGACAACGTTTTAGGGTGAGCGTATGTGTTAGGGTACGGGTTTGTGTTAGCGTACGGGTTCGGATTAGTGGACGGGTTAGTGTAAGGCTTCGGGTAAGTGTTAGGGTTAGGGTTAGGGTTAGGCTTAGGGTTAGGGTTAGGGGACGGGGACGGTTTAGAGGACAGATTAGGGTACGACAACGGTTTAGGGTGAGCGTACGTGTTAGGGTATGGGTTAGTGTTAGCGTACGGGTTAAGATTAAGGGACGTGTTAGGGTAAGGCTACGGGTAAGTTTTTGGGTCAGGGTTAGGGTTAAGGGGCGAGTACAGTTTAGGGTACAGGTTAGAGTACGACAACGATTTAGGGTGAGCCTACCTGTTGGGGTATGGGTTAGTGTTACCGTACGGGTTAGGATTAGGGGACGGGTTAGTGTAAGGCTTTGGTTAAGGTTTAGGTTTACGGTTACTGTTAGGGGACGGGGACGGTTTATGGGACAGGTTAGGGTACGACAACGTTTTAGGGTGAGCGTATGTGTTAGGGTACGGGTTTGTGTTAGCGTACGGGTTCGGATTAGTGGACGGGTTAGTGTAAGGCTTCGGGTAAGTGTTAGGGTTACGGTTAGCATTAGGGTTAGTGGACGGGGACGGTTTAGGGGACAGGTTAGTGTACGACAACGGTTTAGGGTGAGCGTACGTGTTAGGGTACGAGTTAGTGTTAGCGTACGTGTTACGATTAGGGGAAGTGTTAGGGTAAGGCTTCTGGTAAGAGTTAGGGTTAGGATTAGTGTTAGGGTTAGGGGACAGGGACGGTTTAGGGGACAGGTAAGTGTACGACAACGTTTTAGGGTGAGCGTATGTGTTAGGGTACGGGTTAGTGTTAGCGTACGGTTTAGGATTAGGGGACGTGTTAGTGAAAGGCTTCGGGTAAGGGTTAGGGTTAGGGTTAGTGTTAGGGTTAGTGTTAGGGAACGGGGACAGTTTAGGGGACAGGTTAGGTTACGACAACGGTTTAGGGTGAGCGTACGTGTTAGGGCACGGTTTAGTGTTAGCGTACGATTTAGGATTAGGGGACGTGTTAGTGGAAGGCTTCGGGTAAGGGTTAGGTTTAGGGTTACTGATAGGGTTAGGGATAGGGGACAGGGACGGTTTAGGGGACAGGTTAGTGTACGACAACGGTTTAGGGTGAGCGTAAGTGTTAGGGTACGGGTTAGTGTTAGCGTATGGTTTATGATTAGGGGACGGGTTAGGGTAAGGCTTTGGGTAAGGTTTAGGGTTAGTGTTAGGGATAGGGTTAGGGTTAGGGGACGGGGACGGTTTAGGGGACAGATTAAAGTATGACAACGTTTTAGGGTGAGCGTACGTGTTAGGGTACGGGTTAGTGTTAGCGTATGCGTTAGGATTAGGGGACGGGTTATTGTAAGGCTTCGGGTAAGTGTTAGGGTTAGGGTTAGGGTTAGGGGACGGGGACGGTTTAGGGGACAGGTCAGGGTAAACAACGGTTTAGGGTGAGCGTACGTGTTAGGGTACGGGTTAGTGTTTGCGTACGGTTTAGGATTAGGAGACGGGTTAGTGTAAGGCTTCGGGTAAGGGTTAGGGTTAGGGTTAAGTTTAGGGTTAGGGTTAGGGGACGGGGACGGTTTAGGGGACAGGTTACGGTACGACAACGGTTTAGGGTGAGCGTACGTGTTAGGGTATGGGTTCGTGTTAGCGTACAGGTTAGGATTAGGGGACGGTTTAGGGAAAGTCTTCGGGTAAGGTTTAGGGTTAGGGTTAGGGTTAGGGTTAGTGTTAGGGGACGGGGACGGTTTAGGGGACAGGTTAGTGTACGACAATGGTTTAGGGTGAGCGTAAGTGTTAGGGTACGGGTTAGTGTTAGCGTACGGTTTAGGATTAGGGGACGGGTTAGCGTACGGCTTCGGGTAAGTGTTATCGTTAGGGTTAGGTTTAGTGTTAGGGGACGGGGATGGTTTAGGGGACAGGTTAGGGTAAAACAACGTTTTAGGGTGAGTGTACGTGTTAGGGTACTGTTAAGTGTTAGCGTACGGGTTAGGTTTACTGGACGGGTTAGGGTAAGGCTTCGGGTAAGGTTTAGGGTTAGGGTTAGTGTTAGGGTTAGGGGACGGGGATGGTTTAGGGGACAGGTTATGGTACGACAACGGTTTAGGGTGAGTGTACATGTTAGGGTACGGGTTAGTGTTTGCGTACGGTTTAGGATTAGGGGACGGGTTAGTGTAAGGCTTCGGGTAAGGTTTAGGGTTAGGGTTAGGGTTAGGGTTAGGGTTAGGGGACGGGGATGGTTTAGGAGACAGCTTAGGGTATGAAAACGGTTTAGGGTGAGCATACGTTTTAGGGTACGGGTTAGTGTTAGCGTACGGGTTAGGATTAGGGGACGGGTTAAGGTAAGGCTTCGGGTAAGGGTTAGGGTTAGGGTTAGGTTTAGGGTTAGGGGACGAGGACGGTTTAGGGTACAGGTTAGCATATGACAACAGTTTAGGGTGAGCGTACAAGTTAGGGTATGGATTAGTGTTAGCGTACGGGTTAGTATTAGGGGACGGGTTAGGGTAAGGCTTCGGGTAAGGGGTAGGGTTAGGGTTAGGGTTAGGGTTAGTGGACTGGGACGGTTTAGTGGACAGGTTAGGGTACGACTACGGTTAAGGGTGAGCGTACGTGTGAGGGTATGGATTAGTGTTAGCGTACGTGATAGGTTTAGGGAACGGGTTAGGGTAAGGCTTCGGGTAAGGTTTAGGGTTAGGGTTAGGGTACGGGGACGGTTTAGGGGACAGGTTAGGGTACGACAACGGTTTAGGGTGAGCGTACATGTTAGGGTACGGGTTACTGTTAGCGTACGGGTTAGGTTTAGGGGATGGGTTAGGTTAAGCCTTTGGGTAAGGGTTAGGATAAGGGTTAGGTTTAGGTGACGGGGACGGTTTAAGGGACACGTTAGGGTACGACAACGGTTTAGGGTGAGCGTACGTGTTAGGATATGGGTTAGTGTTAGCGTACGGGTTAGGATTATTGGATGGGTTAGGTTAAGGCTTCGGGTAAGTGTTTGGGTTAGGGTTAGTGTTAGGGTTAGGGCTAGGGTTAGGGTTATGGGACAGGGACCGTTTAGGGGACAGTTTAGGGTACGACAATGGTTTAGGGTGAGCGTACGTGTTTTGGTACGTGTTAGTGTTAGCGTACGGGTTAGGATTTGGGGACGGGTTAGTTTAAGGCTTCGGGTAAGATTTAGGGTTAGGGTTAAGGTTAGGGTTAGGGGATGGGACGGTTTAGGGGACAGGTTAGGGTACGACAACGGTTTAGTGTGAGCGTACATGTTAGGGCACCGGCTAGTGTTAGCGTACGGGTTAGGATTAGGGGACGGGTTAGGGTAAGCCTTCGGGTAAGGGTTAGTGTTAGTGTTAGGATTAGGGTTAGTGTTAGGGGACAGGGACGGTTTGGGGACAGTTTAGCGTACAACCATGTTTTAGGGTGAGCGTACATGTTAGAGTACGGGTTAATGATAACCTACGGGTGAGGATAAAGGGTCGGGTAAGTGTAAGGCTTCGGGTAAGGTTTAGGGTTAGTGTTAGGGTTAGGGTTAGGGGACGGGGACGGTTTAGTGGACAGGTTAATGTAGGAGAACGGTTTAGGTTGAGCATACGTGTTAGGGTACGGGATAGGGTTAGCGTACGTGTTAGGATTGGGGACGTGTTAGTGGAAGGCTTCGGGTAAGGGTTAGGGTTAGGGTTAGGTTTAGGGGACGGGGACAGTTTAGGATACAGATTAGGATACGACAACCGTGTAGGTTGAGCGTACATGTTAGGGTACGGGTTAGTGTTAGCGTACGGTTTAGGATTAGGTGACGGTTTAGCATGAGACTTCGGGTAAGGGTTAGGTTTAGGGTTATGGTTAGGGTTAGGGTTGGGGACGAGGACGATTTAGGTGACAGTTTAGGGTACAGCAACGGTTTAGGGTGAGTGTAGGTTTTAGGGTACGGGTTATGGTTAGGGTTAGGGTTAGGAGATGAGGACGATTTAGGGGACAGTTTACCGTACGACAACGGTTTATGGTGAGCGTACATGTTAGGGTACGGGTTAGTGTTAGCGTATGGGTTAGGATTAGGGAACGGGTTAGGTTAAGGCTTCGGGTAAAGGTTAGTGTATGTCTTTTCTATTATATATTTGGCATATGGGCCGGAGTCTGTGCTAATTTCAATCTCTGGTTTTATGCGGCACCCTAACTCACCTTTCCCCATAAGCAAGCGAAAGTTGTTTTTCTGAATTTGAAACCCTGTTCTCTATTGTAATTCAGTTCATGTGTAGTCAAGTTTACATCTCGTGTATTAGTCATATCTTATGATGTTTCTTTTTCTCTGTGACTTATTTCACGTAGTATCACCGTACCTGAAGCCACTCAGTATGCCGCTTCGGGCCTGATGTCAGAGATTTCATTGCTGAGTGATATTCCATTGTACATACGTACCACAACTTCTTTATCCATTTTTCGCTTTCTGGGATATTGAATTTGTACCGTAGACGAGGTTCTTGTAAACAGAGCCGTCCCAAACTTTGGGGTGGCTGTGTGTTTTTGATTTTAATTTCCCTAAGCTATAGGACCATAACTGTAAGTGCCATAGGCTGTGTTGCTTCGTTTCTTACGTGTTTCAGGAAACACCATACACTTCTCCAGAGTGGCTGTTGGCAATTTACATCCCGCCCATCAGCAAAACAATGCTCCCTCTTCTCCATGGCCTGTCCTGCCTTTCTAGATTTTACACTTTTTTCAGATGGCCGTTTTGACCGGGGGGTAGTGAGACTTCAATGTAGTGCAGATTTCCTTTACAGGCTTGCTTGGTTGGCCAAAAAGGGCGTATGCGTTTTTTCCTGAATATATTCAGGAAAAAACGCATACACCCTTTTGGGCCAAGTGCGTCATTGTTGACGTTCTGCCTCTTTTCCTATGCTTTAAGTGCAATTCCAGTCTACCCCCTGAAATCGTTTTCCTGAAATTCTGCCCCGCTTTCAAGTCCTCTTTGCAGGCTTACTTCAATATATTTTTGGACGTTAGCTGTCACTTATAACTCTGCAGGTTTGTGAATTACAGTGCCTCTGAGCTCCTTTCTTCAACTCGCTTTCTTGTGAGCTGGGCAACAAATTCCATTATTGCTTCAAGGCCTAATGTGTTTATGGCAGGGCACGCTGAGCCTTTGGTTAATTCCTCTTCCCAGTTGGAAATGAGCATTACATTTACCAGTGCAGACACCTACAGCTAGTCTCTTAGTGGTTCTCCCTATTCCTGTTCATCTTGCGCAGTAATTGCAAGCTGTGCCAAATAGGAGGTTAAAGGCACTGACTCTCCAAGTGGGGAGAGAGTTAGTAAAGCGTCTGGAATGGTGAACCCTAATACCAGGGGACGAAAACTGAGATGCACTTAGAAACGTTTCTGAATCACACGGTGGACCATACTCTGGGTTTCCCATGCATGTTTTAGCTGAAGGAAGAATCCCTTGTACCTGGCGAGTTGGGACCCATGGAATGGGTACCATGCAGTATGACCAAAAGGTCTGCATTTGCTCACTGTACCTCATCAATGCTATCATCCCAAAGTATCCATCTTTATGTTTCACCCAGCTCTGGGTGTAGATGTGGTAAATCCAGGTTGCATCACAAGCCCTGAGTGAATTATTTAAGAATTGCTCTCTATTTCACTGTCATTGTGTTTTGTTTTCGAAATTTATTTGGATACTGGGATTTATCGGATTTTCACTGCTGCGTTTATCCGTCTGTACACATATTTGATTCACTTACTGAGACATATAAATCCATGGGTTTTAAGTTTCTTCCTAGTCAGATATATTCCTAGGCGTTGAATATGTGGTGTTGAGTCCATTTCTTTAAGCAAGGGGTAGGTTTTGTCTATTAGAAGTTTGGCTTATGGAACGGTATCTGTGCTAATTTAAATCTCTGGTTTCATCCGGCACCCCAACTCACCTTTCCCCATAAGCAAGCGCAAGTTGTATTTCTAAATTTGAGACCCTGTTCTCTATTGTAATTCAGTTCATGTGTAGTCAAGTTTACATCCCGTGTATTAGTCATATCTAATGATGTTTCTCTTTCTGTGTGACTTATTTCACATAGAATCACCGTACCCGAATCCACCCACTATGCCGCTATGGGCCTGATGACATAGATTTCATTGCTCAGTGATATTCCATTTTACGTACATACCACAACTTCTTTATCCGTTTTTCGCTTTCTGGGATATTTAACTTGTACCGTAGATGAGGTTCTTGTAAACAGAGCCGTCCCAAACCTTGGGGTGGCTGTGTGTTTTTGATTTTAATTTCCCTAAGCTATAGGACCATAAGTGGAAGTGCCATAGGCTGTGTTGCTTTGTTTCTTACGTGTTTCAGGAAACACCATACACATCTCCAGAGCGGCTGTTGGCAATTTACATCCCGTCCATCAGAATAACAAGGCTCCCTGTTCTCCATGGCCTGTCCTGCCTTTCTGGATTTTACACTTTTTTCAGATGGCCCTTTTGACCGGGGGGCAGTGAGACTTCATTGTAGTGCAGATTCCCTTCATAGGCTTGCTTGGTTGGCCAAAAAGTGCATATGCGTTTTTTCCTGAATATATTCGGGAAAAAACGCATACGCACTTTTTGGCCGAGTGCATCATTGTTGACGATCTGCCTCTTTTCCTATGCTTTAAGTGCAATACCAGTCTATCCCCTGAAATAGCTTTCCTGAAATTCTGCCCCGCTTTCAAGTCCTCTTTGCAGGCTTACTTCAATATATTTCTGGAACATAGCTGTCATTTACAACTCTGTAGGTTTGTGATTTACAGTGCCCCTGAGCTCCTTTCTTCATCTAGCTTTCTTGTGAGCTGGCCCCAAAACCACAAGATTGCTTCAGGCCCTAATCTGGTTCCGGCAGGCACGCTGAGCCTTTGGCTAATTCTTCTTCCTTGTGGGAAATGAGCATTACATTTGTCTGTGCAGACACCTATAGCTAGTATCTCTTTGGTTCTCCCTATTCCTGTTCATCTTGCGCAGAAATCGCAAACTGTGCCAAAGAGGAGGTTAAAGGCACTGTCTCTCCAAGTGGGGATAGTGTTAGTAAAGCGTCTGGAATGGTGAACCTGAATACCAGGGGACAAAAACTGAGATGCATTTAAAAACTTTTCTCAATCACATGGTGGACCATACTCTGTGTTTCCCATGTATGTTTTAGCTGAAGGAAGATTCGCTTAAACCTGGAGAGTTGGGACCCATGGCATGGGTATCATGCAGTATGACTTCAAACGGTCTGCATTTGCTCACCAATCCTTACCAATGTTATCAGCCCGAAGTGTCCAGCCCTATGTCTCACCAGCTCTGGGTGTCGATGTGGTAAATCCATGTTGCATCACAAGCCCTGAGTGAATTATTTAAGAATTCTTGTCTATTTCACTGTCATTTTGTTTTGTGTTTAAAATTTATTTTGGTAATGGGATTTATCGGATTTTCACTGCTGCGTTTTTGCCGCTGTACACATGCTTGATTCTCTTATGGAGACATATAAATCCATGGGTTATAAGGTTGTTACCAGTCAGGTATATTCCTAAGTGTTGAATATGTGGTGTTGAGTCCACTGCGTTGAGCAAAGAGTAGGTCTTGTCTATTACATATTTGGCTTTTGGAACGGTATCTGTGCTAATTTCAATCTCTGGTTTTATGCAGCACCCCAACTCACCTTTCTCCATAAGAAAACATAAGTTGGTTTTCTTAATTTGAGACCCTGTTCTGTTTTGTAATTCAGTGCATGTGTAGCCAAGTTTATATTCCATGTATTAGTGATATCTTATGTGTTTTTCTTTTAGTATTTTGTGACTTTTTATGATCATACTTAAGTCCTCTGGAGTTGTTACAAATGGCAATATTTCATTATTTTCCGGGCTGAGTAATATTCCACTCTACCTAAGTACCTCATCTCTATCCATTTTTTCCCTCCAGAGACATTTATGTTATATCCTAGTCGAGGATCTTTTAAACAGAGAGGCGGTAAACTTTGGCGTGCCTGTGTCCTCCCCATTTTTGTTTTTCCCAAGATATACGTCCATGAGTGCAAGTGCCCTGTGCTCTGTAGCTCATTTTTTAGATGCTTTAGTAAACACAATACACTTCTCCAGAGTGAACGTTGGCAACATACATTGCCACTATAAGCCTCACAGTGCTCCCTTTTCTCCTTGCCCTGTCCTGCATTTCTGGTGTTTACACTTTATGAGGACGGCTCTTCTGACTGATGCAAAGTGATGTGTTTTGTAGTATTGATTTCCAGTGCCCACCTGTTTGGTTGGCTAAAAATGTGTATGCCCTTTTCTTGAATTTATACAGAAAAAGATGCATACACCCTTTTTGGCCAACTGCAATGTTGGCAATGTTCAGCCCCTTTTCTTGTGCTTAATGGCGAGTCCTTTCTACCTCTTCCAATCCCTTTCCTGCCATTCTCTGTTGCTTACAAGTCCTTTTTTCTGACCTTCCTCAAGACATTTTTCAGTGATAGATATTTTGAGCTCTGCAGTTTCGTGAATTTTGTGCCCCTGAGTTCCATTTTTCCACTTGTGTTTATGGGAACTGGCCACAAAGCAGCGGGATTTCCTCAAGCCCTATTCTGTTTCCATGGGCAACCCTAGCCTTTGGTCAATTCGTCTTCCTGATTGGAAATTAGAGTGACATGTGCCTGTCTGAACACCTAGGACTTGTCTCTCATTGTTCCCCCTCCTTCCGATTCATCCTCTGGACAAATTCCAAACTGTGCACAACAGGATGTTGACAGTGCTGACATCTCCAAGTGGGGAGCCTGTTAGTAAAGACTCTGGAGGGGTGAACCCGAGCACCAGGTGATGAGGAGATGAGATTCCTTTTCCAAACTCTTCCCGATCAGACGGTATACCATCCTCTGTGTGTGACAGGCATGTTTTAGCTGTAGGAAGGGTCCCATTCATGTGAGGAGAACACCAGGGCTTTTTCAAAATCAGTGTCTCTCCGCAACCCAAACTGGGGGATTTTTTAAGCTAGTTTTAGTTTTAGTAAGGGGTAAGGCTGTAAATTGTTTCTTCCCTTTCCTGGGATGGGCTTCTCCGACCTTCTGTGAGAATGAAGCCCAGGCAGGTCACTGTAGTCTGTGCTATCTGAGCTTCTTCTTGGACAACTTCTATCCTTTATTGGCTTGGTAGTTCAGAGGCCTCCTTAGTAGGGCTGATGATCAGAATGTCGTCTCCATATTGAAGGAGTGTTTCCTTTTCCAGAGGTAGAAGTTTTAGGTCTTTAGCTGAGCTTTCCCCAAAGATGGTGTGGGAATTTTTGAACCCTTGGTGCAAGATGGCCCGGAAGTATTGTTTTAGTTGTATGTTGAGTCCTGCCACTCACAAGCCAAAATGTCTTGTGACTCTGGGACTAATGGAATACAGAAGAAGGCATCATTGAAGACTAATACAGAATACCAAGTCCTGGTGGTTGGTAAAATGACCAGCAGGCTGTAGGATTTAGGAACTACTGGAGGTATATCCTCGGTGGCTTCACTGACTGTCCTTACATCTTTTACCAGGACTCCAGCAGCCCATGGGGCTATCGAGGTCAGGCCAATCGCAGGATATGGAGCTCACCCGAGCAGGTACCCCACCCCCACCGCAGCCCACGGGGCTCTCGTGGTCAGGCCCCTCCCAGGACATGGGGTTCCCTGGGCAAGTCCCCTGCAGCCCATGGGGCTCTCGTGGTCAGGCCCCTCCCAGGATACAGAGCTACCCTTGCAGGTACCTTGGCAGGGCTGGGCACACAGGAACCGTGCACATAGCCCTCATTGCAGAGCACTCCCAGCTCACCTGTCGCTCAGATCTGACACAGAGCACCTCAGAGCAGGACTTGAACTAACAAACAGCAGCTCCAACAGGTCTGTGACCCTGGGCATCACTCTGTGCGGCCTCCCTCCACCTGGTCTTCCAGAGACTTCCACTGCACCCGGGGCACCAGGCCTCTGTCTCCACCCACTACCCACCCATCCTCTCCCTGACACCTGGGTTCCTCTCATTAGGAGAGGGTTTTCTTGAAGTTGTCTCCCACTCACGGGCCAGATAATATGATTAGAAAACAAGCCAGAGCTGCAGCCCCTTGTCTATCCTGACTCTCAGGAGCCCACACCTGTTCCTTGGAGCTGGCCGATTCAGCAAGTTCCATTATCTGCAACTGTGAGCCCCTGAGGGGTGATTATTGGCTGGCCTGGGAAGCCTGACCGTGCCGGCCAGCCCTCCCCAGGTGTGCCTGGGTTCAGATCAATATAAATACGGCCCCAGGCAGCAAGAGCCCCTGCAGCTGTGCCTGACGCCATTTTCTCTGCCCTGTCAGCAGTCACGGGGCTGGGCTGGTGGGAGGGAGTGAGAGGCCACGGCTTTGTGGGTGTCCCAGTGTGAGTGGGGCTCTGCTGGACTTGCTGCAGCAGTTGCTAAGATGCCACCTGCTAAAGAAGAGGATGTGTCACCCGTAGCTGCCGCTGGAATTTCTCCCTGGGCAGAGGTGAGGAAGGAAGAATGCAGTGGGGGCCGGGACAGCAGGGGTATCTCAGGCAGGGAAATGGAAAGCTTCCAGAAGAGCACCCAGGGCCAGGACCATCCTGGCTGACCTGCAGGCACCAAGTCGGCTGGCATGCTGTCGCTCATGTGGTTCCATGGCCCTTCCTCTAAGCTTTCAAGTCCTTGTACATATTCAGGTGTTTTACCTGGGAAGGGTGGGAACATTGCAGCAGCAGCTAGCCTGGGGCTCGGCCCATGTTTACTCACAGATGCCTCAACATGGTCCCTTAGCTTTGGATGAGGACGCTTGTTGCGTGGGGCCTGCTGGCTGAATGGGAGATGATTCCCCACCACTGACCAACTTCAGAATTGTTTACAACTGGAGCAAGTGCCCTGATATGATTTTCCTCTGTGTAACTGGTGGGTTCTGTTTTCATTTTTCTTTTTATCATTTTTGGTTCAAGGTAGATTTTATTCCTCTTTTCTGTATTTACGGATATATGCATGGAAATAATTTATTCATATAAATACATGTATGTGAAGTGCAGAATATTTTTTCTGTTTTACATTTTTTAATTTTATTTTTTTTAATTTTATTTTATATTTTGTAGAGCAGGTTCTTATTGGTTATCTATTTTATACATATAAATGTATACATGCCAATCCCAATCTCTCAACTCCTCCCACCACCACCCCCGCAACAGCTTTCCTCCCTTGGTGTCCATGCATTTGTTGTCTACATCTGTTGCTCTATTTCTGCCTTGCAAAACGGTTCATCTGTACAATTTTTTTACGTTCCACATATATGCATTAATATACAAGATTTGTTTTGTTTTTCTCTTTCTGACTTACTTCACTCTGTATGACAGTCTCTAGGTCCATCAACGTCTCTACAAATGACCCAATTTCATTCCTTTTTATGGCTTAGTAATATTCCATTTTATATATGTACCACATCTTTATGCATTCGTCTGTCTGTGGGCATTTAGGTTGCTTCCATTACCTGGATATTGTAAATAGTGATGCAATGAACATTGCGGTGAATGTCTCTTTTTGATTTATGGTTTTGTCTGGGTATATGCCCAGTAGTGGGATTGCTGTATCGTATGGTAATTCTATCGTTAGTTTTATAAGAAACTCCATAATGCTCTCCACAGTGACTGTATCAATTTACATTCCCAACAATAGTGGAAGAGGGCTCCTTATGTCCACACCCTCTCCAGCATTTGTTGTTTGTAGATTTTCTGATGATGCCCATTCTAACAGGTGTGAGATGATACACCATGGATGAGTCCATTTCGTTGAGCAAAGAGTAGGTCTTGTCTATTACATATTTGGCTTATGGAACGGTATGTGTGCTAATTTCAATCTCTGGTTTTATACAGCACCCCAACTCAACTTTCCCCTTAAGCAAGCATAAGTGTTTATCTAAATGTGAGACTGTTCGGTTTTGTAATTCAGTTTATGTGTAGCCAAGTTTACACGCCCTCTATTAGTGATATCTTATGATAATTATCTTTCTCTATGCAACATATATCTCTTAGAATCATCATACTTAAATCCACTCAATTTGCTGCTACAGGCCTGATGACATTGATTTCGTTGCTGAGTGATATTCCGATGTACGTAAGTAGCACAAATTCTTTATCCATTTATTTCTTTCGGGGATATTTAATTTGTACTGGACTCGAGATTCTTGTAAACACAGCAGCCTTAAATTTTGTGTTGGCTGTGTCTTGTTGATTTTAATATTCCTAAGCTATAGGGCCATAAATGGAAGTGCCCTAGGCTCTGTAGCTTTGTTTTTTAGATGTTTCAGGATACACCATAAACATCTCCAGAGTGTCTGTTGGCAATTTACATCCCGCCCATCAGCATAATTAGGCTCCCTGTTCTCCATGGCCTGTCCTGCCTTTCTGGATTTTACACGTTTTTCAGATGGCCCTTTTGACGAATGGGAAATGAGACTTCATTTTAGTGCAGATTTCCATTGCTCGAGTGCTTGGTTGGCCAAAAAGGGCATATGCGTTTTTTTCCTGAATATAATCAGGAAAAAATGTATACGCACTTTTTGTCCAAGTGCATCACTGTCAAAGATCTGCCGCATTTCATATGCTTTAAATGCAAATCTGATCTACCTCCTGAAATATGATTCCTGCAATTCTGCCTCGTTTTCAAGTCCTCTTCACAGACTTACTTCAATATATTTTTGCCAATAGCTGTCATTTATAACTCTGCAGGTGTGTGAATTACAGTGCCCGTGATTTCCTTTCTTAACTCACTTCCTTGTAAGCTGGCCACAAAACCGCAGGTTTCCTTCAGGGCATAATCAGGGTCCGGCACAGCACTCTGACCCTTTGGTTTATTCCTCTTCCTGGTGGGAAATTATAGTTAAATGTGCCCGTCCAGACATCTGCCTCACTCCCAGCCCCTTGGTGATGTGGGCCCTCTGGTGAGAGTCTGAGCCTGGTTGGTTTCCTCACACTTCTGTGAGGTGGGCCCTCTTCTCTGAGGTCACTCCTGCCTGGCTGGCACACACCGCTTTGGTGACTTCGGCCCTCTGGTGTCAGTTGGAGCCTGATGGGAGCCTCGTCCCCTCTGTGATGAGGCACTCTGGCATCAGGACCTAACTGCTGGGTTCCCACATTTTCTGATATGTGCTAAGTGGTGCGAGGGCACTCCTGCCAGGTTCCCATTCACATGGGCATGTGGGCCTTCTGCTCTAAGGTCCCAACGCCTGTGTTGTTCACAGTTTAATGATGTTGGCTCTCTGGTGTTAGTTCACTCAGGCCTAGATCCCATAGACTCTGTGCTCTGAGCCGCCTGCTGGTAGGTTCCAACTGCTGGATTCCCACCTTTTTTTTCTTTGGGCCCTCTGTTTTCAGGCTCCTCCTGCCTGCCTCACTCCCAGCCCCTTTTTGATGTAGGTCCTCTGGTTTGAGGCCACATGTGCCAGTTTTCTCACCTTTATTGATGTGGCCCCACTGGTGTGAGGACACTCCTGCCTGGTTCCCATCCCCTTGGTGATGTGGGCCCTCTGTTGAGAGTCTGATCCTGGCTGCATTCCTCACACTTCTGGGAGGTGGGCCCGCTGCTGTGAGGTCACTCCTGCCTGGCTGGCACACGTCACCTTGGCGATGTGGGCCCTCAGTTGGGAGTTGGTGCCTGTTAGGAGTCTACTCCCCTCGGTAATGAGGACCCTCTGGCATCAGGCCCTAACTCATGGGCTTCCAGAAGTTTCTGATGTGCGCCCTGTAGTGCGAGTACACTCCTGCCAGTGTCCCATCCCCATGAGGATGTGGGCTTTCTGCTCTGAGGTCCCAACTGCTGGGTTGCTCACAGTTTCATGTTGAAGGCCCTCTGGTGTGAGTTCACTCTGGCCTGGACCCCATAGACTCGCTGCTCCTGGTGCCTGATGGGAGGTTCCATCTGTGGGATTCCTCACCTTTTTTATTCAATGCACGCCTGTTTTGAGGCTCCTCCTTCCTGCCTCACACCCAGCCCCTTGGTGATGTGTATCCTTTGGTTTGAATCCTCGTGTGCTGGGTCCCTTACCTTTCGATAATGTGGCCCCACTGGTGTGAGGACACTCCTTCCTGGTTCCCATCCCCTTGGTGATGTGGGCCCTCCAGTGAGAGTCTGATCCTGGCTGGGTTCCTCACCATTCTGTGAGGTGGGCCTTCTGCTGTGATGTCAATCCTGCCTGGCTAGCTCGCGTTGCCTTGGTGACGTCAGGTCTCTGGTGGCATTTGGAGCCTGCTGGGAACCTCCTCCCCTCAGTGATGAGGGCCCTCTGCTGGCAGGCCCTAAGTCCTGGGATCCACAAATTTTCTGAGGTGCGCCCTGTGGTGCGACAACACTCCTGCCAGGTTCCCATCCCCATGGGGATGTGGGCTTTCTGCTCTGAGGTCCCAACGGCTGGGTTGCTCACAGTGTCAGAATGTGGGCCCTCTGCTGTGAGTTCACTCCGTCATGGATCCCATAGCCTCGGTGCTCTGTGCCACCTGCTTGGAGTTTCCAACAGCGGGATTCCTCACCTTTTTTATTCTATGGGCCCTGTGTTGTGAGACTCCTCCTGCCTTCCTCACTCCGAGCCCCATGGTGATGTGTGTCCTCTGGTTTGAGGCCACGTGTGCTGGGTCCCTCACTTTTCGATGATGTGGCCCCACTGGTGTGAGGACACTCCTGCCTGGTTCCCATCCCCTTGGTGATGTGGGCCCTCTGCTGAGAGTCTGACCTTGGCTGAACTCCTCAAACTTCAGGGAGGTGGGGCCTCTGCTGTGAGGTCACTCCTGCCTGGCTGGCACACGTTGCCTTGGCCACATGGGTCCACTGGTTGCAGATGGAGCGTGCTGGGAGCCTCTTCCCCTCGGTGATGAGGACCCAGTGGCGTCAGGCCCTAACTGCTGGGCTCCCCACATTTTCAGATGTGCGCCTAGTGGTGCGATGACACTCCTGCCAGGTTCTCATCCCCATGGGGATGTGGACCTTCTATTCTGAGCTCCCAACGGCTGGGTTGCTCACACTTTCATGATGTGCGCCCTCTGCTGTGAGGTCAATCCTGCCTGGCTGGCACACGTCGCCTTGGCGACATGGGCACTCTGGTGGCAGTTGGAGCGTGCTGGGGCCTCCTCCCCTCAGTGATGAGGGCCCTCTGGTGTCAGGCCCTAAGTGCTGGGCTCCACACATTTTCTGATGTGTGCCCAGTGGTGCGAGGACACTCCTCACAGGTTCCCATCCCCATGGGCATGTGGGACTTCTGTTCTGTGGTCCCAACGGCTGGGTTGTTCACAGTTTCATGACGTGGGCCCTTTGCTGTGTATTCACTCTGTTCTGTATCCCATAGCGTCGGTGCTCTGGGCCACCCGCCTGGAGTTTCCAACTCCTGGATTCCTCACCTTTTTTATTCTATGGGCCCTCTGTTGTGAATCTCCTCCTGCATGCCTCACTCCCAGCCCCTTCGTGATGTGTGTCCCCTTGTTTGAGGCCACATGTGTTGTGTTCCTCATCTTTCACTGATATGGCCCCACTGGTTTGAGGACACTCCTGCCTGGTTTCAATCCCCTTGGTGATGTGTGCCCTCTGGTGAGAGTCTGATCCTGTTTGGGTTCCTCACACTTCTGTGAGGTGGACCGTCTGCTCTGTGGTCATTCCTGCCTGGCTGGCACACACCTCCTTGGCAACATCGGCCGTCTGGTGGAAATTGCAGCCTGCTGGTAGCCTCCTCCCCTCGGTGATGAGGGCCTTGTGGCATCAGGCCCTAACAGCTGGGTTCCCACATTTTCGGATACATGCTAAGTGGTGCGAGGACACTCCTGTGAGGTTCCCATCCCCATGGGGTTGTGGGCCTTCTGCTCTGAGGTCCCACTATCTGGGTTGCTCACAGTTTCATGATGTGGGCCCTCTGCTGTGAGTTCACTGCAGCCTGGATCCCATAGACTGGGTGCTCTGGGCCACCTGTTGGGAGGTTCAAACTGCTGGATTACTCAGCTTTTTTATTCTATGGGCCTTGTGTTGTGAGGCTTCTCCTGACTGCCTCACTCTGAGCCCCTTTGAATTGTGGGTCCTCTGGTTTAGCCACATGTTCTGGGTTCCTCACCTTTTGATAATGTGGCCACAATGGTGTGAGGGTACTCCTGCGTTGTTCCGATCCCCTTGGTGATGTGGGCTCTCTGGTGAGATTCTTATCCTGGATGGGTTCTTCACCCTTCTGTGAGGTGGGCCCTGTGCTGTGAGGTAACTCCTGTCTAGCTTGCTCCCATTGCCTTTGTGACATCGGCCCTCTGGTGGCATTTGGAGCCTGCTGGGAGCCTCCTCTCCTCAGTGATGAGGGTCCTCTGGCGTCCGGCTCTAACTGCTGGGCTCCCCATATTTTTTGATGTGTGCCCACTGGTGCGATGACACTCCTGCTTGGTTCCCTTCCCCATGGGGATGTGGGCCTTGTACTCTGAGGTCACAACGGCTGGGTTGCTTACAGTATCACGATGAGGGTCCTCTGCTGTGAGTTCACTGTGGCCTGGATCCGATAGCCTCGGTCCTCTGGGCCGCCTCCTGGGAAGTTCCAACTGCTGGATTCCTCACATTTTGTATACAATGGGTCATGTGTTGTGAGGTTAATCCTGCCTGCCTCACTCCGAGACCCATGGTGATGTGGGTCCTCTGGTTTGAGGCCACATGTTCTGAGTACCTCAACTTTCGATGATGTGGCCCCATGGGTGTGAGGACACTCCTGCCTGGTTCCCATCCCCTTGGTGTTGTGGGCCCTCTGCTGAGAGTCAGATCCTGGCTGGATTCATCACACTTCTGGGAGGAAGGCCCTCTGCTGTGAGGTCACTCCTGCCTGGCCTCACGTTGCCTTGGCCACATGGGCCCTCGGTTGCAGTTGGAACATGCTGGGAGCCTCCTCCCCTCGGTGATGAGGGTCCTCTGGCGTCAGACCCTAAGTACTGGGCTCCCCACATTTTCTGATGTGTGCCCACTGGTACGATGACACTCCTGCCAGGTTCCCATCCCCATGGGGTTTGGGCCTTCTACTGTGAAGTCCCAAAGGCTGGGTTGCTCACAGTTTCATGTTGTGGGTCCTCTGCTGTGAGTTTACTGAGGCCTGGATCACATAGATTGGGTGCTCTGGGCCGCCTGCTGGGAGGTTCCCACCTGGATTCCTCAACTTTTTTATTCTATGGGCTCTGAGTTGTGAGGCTACTCCTGCCTGCCTCACTCTGAGCCCATTTGAGATGTGGGTTCTCTGGTTTAGGCCACATGTGCTGGGTTCCTCACCTTTCTATGATGTTGCCACACTGGTGTGAGGACACTCCTGCCTGGATCGTATCCCCTTGGTCATGTGGGCACTCTGGTGAGAGTCTTATTCTGGCTAGGCTCCTCACCCTTCTGTGAGGTAGGCCCTCTGCTGTGAGGTCACTCCTGCCTGACTGGCACTCATCACCTTGGGGACGTTGTACCTCAGCTGGGTGTTGGTGACTGCTGGGAGTCTCCTCCCCTCGGTAATGCGGGCTCTCTGGCGTCAGGCCTTAACTCCTGGGCTCCCAAAATTTTTTGATGTGCGCCCTGTGGTGCGAGTACACTCCTGCAAGGTTCCCAACCCCATGGGAATGTGGGCCTTCTGCTCTGAGTTTCCAATGCCTGGGTTGCTCACAGTTTCATGATGAGGGCCCTCTGGTGTGAGTTCACTCCGGCCTGGATCCCATAGACTCGCTGCTCCTGGCCACCTGATGGGAGGTTCCAACTTCGGGATTCATCAACTTTTTTATTCTATGGTCCTGCTATTTTGAGGCTCCTCCTGCCTGCCTCACTCCTAGCCCCTTTGTGATGTGTGTCCTCTGGTTGGAGGCCACGAGTGCTGGGTCCCTCATAATTTCGTGACATGGCCCCACTGGTGTGAGGACACTCCTGCCTGGTTCCCATTCCCTTGGTGATGTGGGCCCTCTGATGAGAGTCTGATCATCTTTGGGTTCCTCACACTTCTGTGAGGTTGGCCCTCTGCTCTGAGGTCACTCTTGCCTGGCTGCCACACCCCGTGTTGGTGACGTCAGCCCTCTGGTAGCAGTTGGAGCCTGCTGGGAGCCACCTCCCCTCAGTGATGAGGGCCTTCTGGCATCAGGCCCAAACTCCTGGGCTCCCCACATTTTCTGAGGTGTGCCCAGTGGTGCGATGACACTCCTGCTTGTTTCTTTTCCCCATGGGGATGTGGGTCTTGTGCTCTGAGGTCACAACGGCAGGGTTGCTTACAGTATCATGATGAGGGCCCTCTGCTGTGAGTTCACTGTGGCCTGGATCCCATAGCCATGGTGATCTGGGCTGCCTGCTGGGAAGCTCCAACTGCTGTATTCCTCACCTTTTTTATACAATGGGCCATGTGTTTTAAGGTTAAACCTGCGTGCCTCACATCGAGACCCATGGTGATGTGGGTCCTCTGGTTTGAGGCCACATATTCTGGGTACCTCAACTTCGATTTTGTGGCCTCATGGGTGTGAGGACACTCCTACCTGGTTCCCATACCCTTGGTGATGTGGGCCCTCTGGTGAGAGTCTGATCCTGGCTGGGTACCTTAAACTTCTGTGAGGTGTGCCCTCTTATGTGAGGTCAATCCTGCCTGACTGCCTCATGTCGCGTTGGCGATGTGGGGACTCTGCTGGTCCCTGGAGCATGCTGGGAGCATCCTACCCTCGTTAATGAGGGCTCTGGATAAAACGCATATGTCCTTTTTGGCCAAGTACATCATTGTCGACGTTCTGCCTCTTTTCCTATGCTTTAAGTGCAATTCCAGTCTATCCCCTGAAATTGTTTTCCTGAAATTCTGCCCCGCTTTCAAGTCCTCTTCGAAGGCTTACTTCAATATAATTTTGGACGATAGCTGTCATTTATAACTCTGCAGGTTTGTGAATTACAGAGCCCTTGAACTCCTTTCTTCAACTCACTATCTTGTGAGCTGGGCACAACACCACAGAATTTCTTCAAGACCTAATCTGTTTCCGGCAGGGCACGCTGAGCCTTTGGATAATTCCTCTTCCTGGGGGGAAATGAGCGTTACATTTACCCGTGCAGACACCTACAGCTAGTCTATAATTGGTTCTCCCTATTCCTGTTCATCTTGCGCAGAAATTGCAAGCTGTGCCAAACAGGAGGTTAAAGGCACTGACTCTCCAAGTGGGGAGAGTGTTAGTAAAGCATCTGGAATGGTGAACACGAATACCAGGGGACGAAAACTGAGATGCATTTAAAAACGTTTCCCAATCACACGGTGGACCATACTCTGTTTCCCATGCATGTTTTACCTGAAGGAAGAATCCCTTGAACCTGGAGAGTTGGGACTCTTGGAATGGGTACCATGCAGTATGACTTCAAATGGTCTGCATTTGCTCACCGAAACTCACCAATGCTATCAGCCCGAAGTGTCCAGCCTTATGTCTCACCCAACTCTGGTTGTAGATGTGGTAAATCCAGGTTGCATCACAAGCCCTGAGTGAATTATTTAAGAATTGCTCTCTATTTCACTGTCATTGTGTTTTGTTATTGAAATTTATTTTGATAATGGGTTTTATCGGATTTTCACTGCTGCATTTATGCCGCTGTACACACACTTGATTCTCTTACGGAGACATATAAATTCATGGGTTTTAAGATTCTTCCCAGTCAGGTGTATTCCTAAGCGTTGAATATGTGGTGCTAAGTCCATCTCCTTGAGCAAAGATTAGGTCTTGTCTATAACATATTTGGCTTACGGAACGGTATCTGTGCTGATTTTAATCTCTGGCTTTATGCAGCACCGCAACTCACCTTTCCCCATAAGCAAGCACAAGTTGGTTTTCTAAAGTTGAGACCCTGTTCTCTATTGCAATTCAGTTCATGTGTAGTCAAGTTTATATCCCGTGTATTAGTGATACCTTATGATGTTTCTTTTTCTGTGTGACTTATTTCACGTAGAATCACCGTACCTGAATCCACTCAATATGCCGCTATGACCTGATGACATAGATTTCATTGCTGAGTGATATTCCATTGTACGTACGTACCACAACTTCTTTATCCAGTTTTCGTTTTCTGGGATATTTAACTTGTACCATAGACAAGGTTCTTGTAGAAAGAGCCGTCCCAAACTTTGGGGTGGCTGTGTGTTTTTCATTTTAATTTCCCTAAGCTATAGGACCATAAGTTTAAGTGCCATAGGCTGTGTTGCTTCGTTTCTTACGTGTTTCAGGAAACACCATACACTTCTCCAGAGTGGCTGTTGGCAATTTACATCCCGACCATCAGCATAACAAGGCTCCCTGTTCTCAATGGCCTGTCCTGCCTTTCTGGATATTACACTTTTTCCAGATGGCTCTTTTGACCGGGGGGCAGTGAGACTTCATTGAAATGCAAATTTCCTTTACAGGCTTGCTTGGTTGGCCAAAGAGGGCATATGCGTTTTTTCCTGAATATATTCAGGAAAAAACGCATACGCCCTTTTGGTCAAGTGCATCATTGTCGACGTTCTGCCTCTTTTCCTATGCTTTAAATGAAATTGCGCTCTACACCCTGAAATCCTTTTCCTGAAATTCTGCCCCGCTTTCAAGTCCTCTTCACAGACTTAGTTCAGTATATTTTTGGACGATAACTGTGATTTATAACTCTGCAGGTTTGTGAATTACAGTGCCCCCGAGCTCCTTTCTTCAACTCGCTTTCTTGCAGCTGGCTGAAAATCTGGAGGATTGCTTCAGGTGCTACTCTGGCTCTGACATGGCATGTTGAGCCTTTGGTTAATTCCTCTTCCTGGTGTGAAATGAGCGTTACATTTGCCCGAGCAGGCACCCACGGCTAGTCTCTGATTGGTTCTCCCTATTACTGTTCATCTTGCACAGAAATTTCGAACTCTGCCAAACAGGAGGTTAAAGACACTGACTCTCCAAGTGGGGAGAGTGTTAGTCAAGCATCTGGAATAGTTAACACAAGTACCAGGGGATAAAAACTGAGATGCGTTTAAAAACATTTCCCAGTCATACTGTGGACCATACTCTGGTTTTCTCATTCATGTTTTAGCTGAAGGAAGTATCCCTTGAACCTGGAGTGTTGGGACCCATGGAATGGGTACTATGCAGTATGACTACAAAGGGTCTGCATTTGCGCACCGAACGTCACCAATGCTCTCAGCCCGAAGTGTCCAGCCTTATGTCTCACCCAGCTCTGGGTGTAGATGTGGTAAATCCAGGTTGCATGAGAAGCCCTCAGTGAATTATTTAAGGATTGCTCTCTACTGCACTGTCATTGTGTTTGTTTTTGAAATTTATTTTGATAATGAGATTTTTCGGATTTTCACTGCTGAGGTTATGCCGCTGTACACACGCTTGATTCTCTTACAGAGACATATAAATCCATGTGTTTTAAGAATTTTCCTAGTCAGGTATATTCCTAGGTGTTGAATATGGGGTGTTGAGTCCATTTCGTTGAGCAAGGAATAGGTCTTCTCTATTACATATTTGGGTTTTAGAACGGTATCTGTGCTAATTTCAATCTCTGGTTTTATGCAGAACCCCAACTCACCTTTCCCATTAAGCAAGCATAACTTGGTCTTCTTAATTTGAGACCCTCTTCTCTTTTGTAATTCAGTTCATGTATAGCCAAGTTTACATTCCCTGTATTAGTGACATCTTATGATGTTTCTCTTTCTGTGTGACTTATTTCACGTATTATCATCGTACCTGAATCCAGTCATTATGCCGCGACGGGCCTGATGACATAGATTTCTTTGCTGGGTGTTATTCCATTGTACGTACGTACCGCAATTTCTTTGTCTATTTTTCGCCTTTTGGCATATATAACTTGTAGCGTAGACGAGGTTCTTGGATAAAGAGCCGTCCGAAACTTTGGGGTGGATGTGTGTTTTTGATCTTAATTTTCCTAACCTATAGGACAATAAGTGGAAGTGCGTTGGCTCTGTTGCTTTGTTTTTTAGGTATTCAGGAAAAACCATATATTTCTCCAGAGTGTCTGTTGGCAATTTACATCACACCCATCATCATAACAAGACTCTCTGTTCTCCATGCTCTGTCCTGCCTTTCTGGATTTTACTCTTTTTCAAGATGGCCCTTTTAAACGGGGGGCAGTGAGACTTCATTGTAGTGCAGATTTCCTTTACAGGCTTGCTTGGTTGGCCATAAATAGCGTATGCGTTTTTTCCTGAATATATTCAGGAAAAAATGCATACGCCCTTTTTGGCCAAGTGCATCATTGTCGACGTTCTGCCTCTTTTCCTATGGTTTCAGGGCAATTCCAGTCTACACCCTGAAATCGTTTTCCTGAAATTCTGCCCCGCTTTCAAGTCCCCTTTGCAGGCTTACTGCAATATATTTTTGGAGGATAGCTGTCATTTATAACTCTGCAGGTTTGTGAATTACAGTGTCCCTGAGCTCCTTTCTTCAACTCGCTTTCTTGTGAGCGGGCACAAAATCGCAGGATTGCTTCAGGCCCTAATCTGTTTCTGGCAGGGCACGCTGAGATTTTGTTTAATTTCTCTTCCTGGTGGGAAATGAACGTTAAATTTGCCCGTGCAGACACCTACAGCTAGTCTCTCATTGGTTCTCCCTATTGCTGTTCAACTTGCGCAGAAATTGCAAACTTTGCCAAACAGGAGGTTAAAGGCACTGACTCTCCAAGTGGGGAGAGTGTTGGTAAAGCGTCTGGAATGGTGAACCCGAGGACCAGGATACCAAAACTGAGACGCATTTTAAATCCTTTCCCAATCACATGGTGGACCATACTCTGGGTTTCCCATGCATGTTTTAGGTGAAGGAAGAATCCCTTGAACCTGGAGAATTGGGACCCATGGAATGGGTACCATGCAGTATGACTTCAAAGGGTCTGTATTTGCTCACCAAAACTCACCAATGCTATCAGCCTTAAATGTCCAGCCTTATGTCTCAACCAGCTCTGGGTGTAGATGTGGTAAATCCCAGTTGCACCACATGCCCTGAGTGAATTGTTTAAGAATTGCTCTCTATTTCACTGTCTTTGTGTTTTGTTTATGAAATTTATTTTGATAATGGGATTTATCGGATTTTCACTGCTGCGTTTATGCCGCTGTACACACGCTTGATTCTCTTATGGAGACATATAAATCCATGGGTTTTAACATTCTTCCTAGTCAGGTATATTCCTAGGCGTTGAATATGTGGTGTTGAGTCCATTTCTTTCAGCAAGGAGTAGGTCTTGTCTATTACATATTTGGCTTATGGAATGTTATCTGTGCTAATTTCAGACTCTGGTTTTATCCAGCACCCCAAGACACCTTTCCCCATAAGCAAGCATTAGTTGGTTTTCTAAAATTGAGACCCTGTTCTGTTTTGTAATTCAGTTCATCTGTAGTCAAGTTTACATTCCGTGTATTAGTGATATCTTATGATGTTTCTTTTTCTGTGTGATGTAGTTCACGTAGAATCACCGTACCTGCATCCACTCACTATGCCGCTACGGGCCTGATGACACAGATTTCATTGCTGAGTGATATTGCATTGTACG
This sequence comes from Phocoena phocoena, assembly GCF_963924675.1. Lineage (NCBI taxonomy): Eukaryota > Metazoa > Chordata > Mammalia > Artiodactyla > Phocoenidae > Phocoena > Phocoena phocoena. The sequence goes on from NC_089223.1 coordinate 51,133,281, forward strand.
TACGTGCCACAACTTCTTTATCCCTTTTTTGCTTTCTGGGATATTTACCTGGTACTGTAGGCGAGCTTCTTGTGAACACAGCAGTCCCAAACATAGGGGTGGCTGTCTGTTTTTGATTTTAATTTCCCTAAGCAATAGGACCATAATTGGAAGTGCCATAGGCAGTGTTGCTTTATTTCTTAAGTGTTTTTGGAAACACCATACACTTCCCAGGGTGGCTGTTGGCAATTCACATCCTGCCGATCAGCATAACAAGGCTCCATTTTTTCCATGTCCTCTCCTGCCCTTCTGGATTTTACACTTTCTTCTGATGGCCCTTTTGCCCAGGGGGCAGTGAGACTTCATTGTAGTGCAGATTTCCTTTAAGAGCTTGCTTTGTTGGCCAAAAAGGGTTATGTGTTCTTTCCTGAATATATGCAGGAAAAAACGCATACGCCCTTTTTGGCCAAGTGCATCATTGTCGACGTTCTGCCTCTTTTCCTATGCTTTTAGGGCAATTCCAGTCTACCCCCTGCAATCGTTTTCCTGAAATTCTGCCCCGCTTTCAAGTCCCCTTCGCAGGTTCACTTCAGTATATTTTTGGAGGATAGCTGTCATTTATAACTCTGCAGGTTTGTGAATTACAGTGCCCCTGAGCTACTTTCTTCAACTCGCTTTCTTGTGAGCTGGGCACAAAACCGCAGGATTGCTTCAGGCCCTAATCGTTTCCGGCAGGGCATGCTGAGCCTTTGTTTAATTCCTCTTCCTGGTGGGAAATGAGCATTACATTTGCCACTGCAAACGCCTACAGCTAGACTCTCATTGGTTCTCCCTATTCCTGTTCATCTTGCGCAGAAATTGCAAACTGTGCGAAACAGGAGGTCAAAGGCACTGACTCTCCAAGCGGGGAGAGTGTTAGTAAAGAGTCTGGAATGGTGAACCCGAGGACCAGGATACGAAAACTGAGATGCATTTTATATCGTTTCACAATCACACGGTGGACAATACACTGGGTTTCCCATGCATGTTTTAGCTGAAGGAAGAATCCCTTGCACCTGGAGATTTCGGAGCCATGGAATGGGTACCAGGCAGTATGACTTCTAAGGGTCTGCATTTGCTCACCGGCACTCACCAATGCTATCAGCCTGAAGTGTCCAGCCTTCTGTCTCAACCAGCTCTGGGTGTAGATGTGGTAAATCCAGGTTGCATCACATGCCCTGAGTGAATTATTTAAGAATTGCTCTCTATTTCACTGTCTTTGTGTTTTGTTTTTGAAATTTATTTTGATAATGGGATTTATCGGATTTTCACTGCTGCGTTTATGCCACTGTACACACACTTGATTCTCTTATGGAGACATATAAATCCATGGGTTTTAAGATTCTTCCTAGTCAGGTGTATTCCTAGGCGTTGAATATGTGGTGTTGAGTCCATTTCTTTGAGCAAGGAGTAGGTCTTGTCTGTTACATATTTGGCTTGGGGAATGTTATCTGTGCTAATTTCAGTCTCTGGTTTTATGCAGCACCCCAAAGCACCTTTCCCTGCAAGCAAGCACTAGTTGGTTTTCTAAATTTGAGACTCTCTTCTGTTTTGTAATTCAGTTCATGTGTAGTCAAGTTTACATTCCGTGTATTAGTGATATCTTATGATGTTTCTTTTTCTGTGTGACGTAGTTCACGTAGAATCACCGTACCTGCATCCACTCACTATGCGGCTATGGGCCTGATGACACAGATTTCATTGCTGAGTGATATGCAATTGTACGTACGTACCACAACTTCTTTATCCATTTTTTGCTTTCTGGGATATTTACCTGGTACTGTAGACGAGCTTCTTGTGAACACAGCCGTCCCAAACTTTGAGGTGGCTGTGTGTTTTTGATTTGAATTTCCCTAAGCTATAGGACCATAAGTGGAAGTGCCATAGGCTGTGATGCTTTGTTTCTTACGTGTTTCAGGAAACACCATACACTTCTCCAGGGTGGCTGTTGGTAATTTACATCCTGCCAATCAGTGTAACAGGGCTCCCTTTTTTCCATGTCCTGTCCTGCCTTTCTGCATTTTACACTTTTTTCACATGGCCCTTTTGCCCGGGGGGCAGTGAGACTTCATTATAGTGCAGATTTCATTTACAGGCTTGCTTGGTTGGACAAAAAGGCTGTATGCGTTTTATCCTGAATATATTCAGGAAAAAACGCATATGCACTTTTTGGCCAAGTGCATCATTGTCGACGTTCTGCCACTTTTCCTATGCTTTCAGGGCAATTCCTGTCTAACCCATGCAATCGTTTTCCTGAAATTCTGCCCTGCTTTCAAGTTCCTTTTGCAGAATTACTTTCATATATTTTTGAAGGATATCTGTCATTTATAACTCTCCAGGTTTGTGAATTACAGTGCCCCTGAGCTCCTTTCTTCAACTCGCTTTCTCGTGAGCTGGGCACAAAACCGCAGGATTGCTTCAGGCCCTAATCTGTTTCCGGCAGGGCACTCTGAGCCTTTGGTTAATTCCTCTTCCTGGTGGGAAATGAGAGTTACATTTGCCCGTGCAGACACCTACACCTAGTCTGTCATTGGTTCTCCCTATTCCTGTTCATCTTGCACAGAAATTGCAAGCTGTGCCAAAGAGGAGGTTAAAGGCACTGACTCTCCAAGTGGGCAGAGTGTTAGTAAAGCATCTGGAATGGTGAACCTGAGGACCAGGATACGAAAACTGAGATGCATTTTAAATCGTTTCCCAATCACATTGTGGACCATACTCTGGGTTCCCCAGTCATGCTCTAGCTGAATAAAGAATCCCTTGAACCTGGAGAGTTGGGACCCATGGAATGGGTACCATGCAGTATAACTTCAAAGGGTCTGCATTTGCTCCCAGAAACTCACCAATGCTATCAGCCCCATGTGTCCAGCCTTATGTCTCACCCAGCTCTGGGTGTTGATGTGGTAAATCCAGGTTGCATCGCAAGCCCTGAATGAATTATTTAAGAATTGCTCTCTATTTCACTGTCATTGTGTTTTATTTTTGTAGTTTATTTTGATAACGGTATTTATCGGATTTTCACTGCTTTGTTTATGCCGCTGTACACACGCTTGATTCTCTTACGGAGACATATAAGTCCATGGGTTTTAAGATTATTACTAATCAGGTATATTCCTAGGCATTGAATATCGCTTGTTGAGTCCATTTTGTTGAGCAAGGAGTAGGTTTTGACTATTACATATTTGGCTTATGGAACGGTATCTGTGCTAATTTCAATCTCTGGTTTTATGCAGCACCCCAACTCACCTTTCCTCTTAAGGAAGCATAAGTTGGTTTTCTTAATTTGAAACCCTCTTCTCTTTTGTAATTCAGTTCATATGTAGCCATGTTAACATTCCATGTATTAGTAATATCTTATGTCTTTTTCTTTTTCAATTATATGACATCGAATGATCACACGTAACTCCTCGGGAGTTGTTACAACTGGCCGTATTTCATTGATTTCCAGGCTGAGGAATATTCCACTCTACATAAGCACCACATCTCTATCCATTTTTTCTCTGCAGAAACATTTAAGTTATATCCTATTCGAGGATCTTTTAAACAGAGAGGTGGTAAACATTGGGGTGCCTGTGTCCTCTCGATTTTTGTTTTTCCCAAAATATACGTCCATGAGTGCAAGTGCCCTGTGCTCGGTAGCTCATTTTTTAGATGCTTTTGTAAACACAATACACTTATCCAGAGTGACCGTTGGCAATATACATTTCCACTATAAGACTCACAGGGCTCCCTTTTCTCCTTGCCCTGTCCTGCATTTCTGGTGTTTACACTTTATGAGCATGGCTCTTCTGACTGATGCAAAGTGATATGTTTTGTAATATTGATTTCCAGTGCCCACCTGTTTGGTTGGCTAAAAAAGTGTATGCCCTTTCCTTGAATATATACAGAAAAAGACGCATACACCCTTTTTGGCCAACTGCAATGTTGGCAATGTTCAGCCCCTTTTCTTGTGCTTAATGGCGAGTCCTTTCTACCTCTTCCAATCCCTTTCCTGCCATTCTCCGTTGCTTACAAGTCCTTTTCTCTGACTTTCCTCAAGACATTTTTCAGTGATAGATATTTTCAACTCTGCAGTTTCGTGAATTTTAGTGCCCCTGAGTTCCATTTTCCAACTTGTGTTTATGGGAACTGGCCACACAGCATCAGGATTCCTCAAGCCCTATTCTGTTTCCATGGGCAACCCTAGCCTTTGGTCAATTCGTCTTCCTGATTGGAAATTAGAGTGACATGTGCCTGTCCGAACACCTAGGACTTGTCTCTCATTGTTCCTCCTCCTTCTGCTTCATCATCTGGACAAGTTCCAAACTGTATGCAACAGAATGTTGACAGTGCTGACATCTCCAAGTGGGGAGACTGTTAGTAAAGACGCTGGAGTGGTGAACCCTAGCACCAAGAGATGAGGAGATGAGATGCCTTTTCCAAACTTTTCCCGATCAGACGGTATACCATCCTCTGGGTGTGACAGGCATGTTTAAGGTGTAGGAAGGGTCCCGTTCATGTGAGGAGAACACCAGGGGATTTTAAATATCAGTGTCTCTCCGCAACCCAAACTGGGGAATTTTTTAAGCTACGGCTACACATATGTTCATTAAGGTCCTTGGGAAGTAGGCAGAGTCCAAACTTTAGATGATTGAAGTCTTCAGGGTCAGAAGCACTCACCACTGTCTTACCTTAGGTTCCATTTTTACTGTCATTGATGGATGATGTCAATAAAAATATCTATTCTTTTTCAGATCATTTCCCCTTATAGGTTATTGCAAAATATTGAGTGTAGTTCCCTGTGCTATACAGTAGTTCCTTGCTGATGATTTCATACATAGCAGTGTGTATGTGTTAATCCCAAACTGTTAATTTATCCCTCCTCCTACCATTTCCCTTTGGTAATAATAAATTATAAGATTTTATGCTTCTCAGAAATGGGGGAGCTGAAAGAGAGGTATCATTTTCAATGCAAAAGCATTTAAAACAAGATTGAAGCTTTAACCAAGATTATTAGATGTACATCCTTGGAAAGAAATCACTTTGTTTCTCTAATATTGACCTGACACAGAAGACAGACCTTTTCACTGAACTTGCTTATAAGAAAGTGATGGAAATATCAAATGGAAGTGTTAGAAACATCTTATTTTACCCGAGCCTTATACACTGTTCTATGTTAATTACAGTTTGGCTCACACATCTGTTCATTGAAGTTACAATGTTCTCAATTTCTGTTACTGATCCTCCAGAGTGGACGCCAACAAGTGTCCCCCTGCCCAGTGTCATTGGAGCCAATAGATCGAGACTCAGTTTGGTTCAAAAGCAAAGGAAACTTTATATTTTGATCAGAGAATGGAGAGGTGCTACCCTGTGGGCTGTGGGCTGGGCTGCTGTGTAGAGATCCTGTCAGAGTCACTGGGAGGGAGGGGGCTGAGTTCTCGAGGACCTGGTTGGCTGCAGCTCAGGCTCTATATCACGGAGTCTGAACTGGGCCCCAGGAACTGAAGTGTCATCGAGCCATTCTGCTCTAGGAAATCTGGTCTGAAGTGCCGGGTGTGGAACCTCTGTATGCGGGACACTAGGAGCACCTGAAATTAGACAAAGCACAAAGGATAAAAAAGGTTAGACTTTATTTTATTGCCCAGATTCTATTTTTATCTCCCAGGGATTTTTAAGGGGCTTTGCCTGGGACAAACTCCTCTTCTGCCTTTTGTCCCTTTCCTCATTCTTGGAGTGCTGCGGGTGCAGACCCTTCTTCTGTAACTGCTGAGTGCTGAGTTAGGAGGCCTCATACCCGTGGGCGAGGGTCAGAACTTCTCCCCAGCAGCCTCCAGGTGACGTTGATTGTCCCCAGGCCTCCTGCCTCCCTGCTCTTCCGCCTGAGCACCAGTATTGGAAGTGTTATAGATTCTAATGACCTTTAAGGTTCCAGAAAGGAGATGTGCAGTGGCGCTGTGAGGTCCAGTTTCACCCCACCCCACATTTGTTCAGCCACCTTAGGCTGACCGTTTCTGCCAGCCTAGATGCTCTGACTGACCGTTTCTGCCAGCCTAGATGCTCTGACCAACAGTCTGCGCTTTCTTCCATTAGGCCCCTGAATTAATGTAAAAACAGCACCAGGTGTCAGGACCCTGCCCGCTCAGCTCCCAGACAGTCCAGGGTTAGTGGTGATGAAGGATGATGATGGTCACTGAGTCAAGAGCCTTTGGAAGTAAACAGGAGTCCAGCCGGTCTTATTGGCCACGATCATCAGGGTGTCTGTAGGCTTTTCTATGGTGACAGCATGGTATACGGTTCCCCCGCCAAGATTATTAGCTCCCCTCTGGGTACAGTAAGTACTGCAAGCAGTAGTCTACTCTTTTGGGACACACTCTTGTTGTTTTATGAGAGAAACTCCAGGTCAAGTGATGGTCACACGGGTCGTCATGGTGCCCCGTTGCCCCCGGTTATCTCTCTGGAGGTTGGAGTTGGAGGGCCTCCTCAATCGAGGTCAGTGTGCCCACGGAGCAAACCCTGCAACTTCAGGGCATGGTTGGGGGTTAGGATCACCACGTGGGGTCCGTTTCCCTTAGAAAGGAGGTGACCTTTTGGGCTGCTGATATCCAGGTTTTCAGATACCACCAGTATCTTGGCCAGATGTGGCAGTGGGCCAAGCCCCTTGGTGACCATAGTTTATCCTACCTGGATGGCATTCTTGCATTGTTCCATTTCAAGTGGTCCCAGTATTTGCACTAATGCTCCAATGGCGATTCACCTTTCACCAGGAATGTAAAGGTCAAAGGGTTTAGCTAAATTAGGGAGTTCCAGGGCAAGGGTCTGAATTGACTGCTCTTTCCATTCTTGAAAGGCCACTTCTGGATTCTATTCAAAAGGATCATCATCTTTTCCTTTCAGTGTTTCATATAGAGGCCCAGCTAGTAGACTGTAGTTAGGGATCCAGAGGCAGGAAACCCTGGCTTCCCCAGGAACCCCTAAGCTGTCTTCTAGTTTCAGAAAGGGGTAAGGCTGTAAATTGTTTCTTCCCTTTCCTTGGATGGGCTTCTCCGACCTTCTGTGAGAATGAAGCCCAGGCAGGACACCGTAGTCTGTGATATTTGAGCTTTTTCGTGGACAACTTCTATCCTTTATTGGCTTGGTAGTTCTGAGGCCTTAGTAGGGCTGGCGATCAGAATGTTGTCTGAATATTGAAGGAGTGTTTCCTTTTCCAGAGGTAGAACTTTTAGGTCTTTAGCTGAGCTTTCCCCAAAGATAGTGTGGGAATTTTTGAACCCTTGGGGCAAGACAGCCTGGAAGTATTGTTTTAGTTGTATGTTGAGTCCTGTCACTCACAAGCCAAAATTTCTTGTGACTCTGGGACTAATGGAATACAAAAGAAGGCATCAGTGAAGACTAATACAGAATACCAAGTCCTGGTGGTTGGTAGAATGACCAGCAGGGTGTAGGATTTAGGAACTACTGGAGGTATATCCTCGGTGGCTTCACTGACTGTCCTGATATCCTTTACCAGGACTCCAGCAGCCCATGGGGCTCTCGAGGTCAGGGCAATCCCAGGATATGGAGCTCACCTGGGCAGGTACCCTACCCGCACCCCAGCCCACGGGGCTCTCGTGTTCAGGTGCCTCCAAGGATATGGGATTCCTTGGGCAGGTCCTCTGCAGTCCATGGGGCTCCCGTGGTCAGGCCCCTCCCAGGATACAGAGCTACCCTTGCAGGTACCTTGGCAGGGCTGGGCACACAGGAACCGTGCACATAGCCCTCATTGCAGAGCACTCCCAGCTCACCTGTCGCTCAGATCTGACACAGAGCACCTCAGAGCAGGACTTGAACTAACAAACAGCAGCTCTGACAGGTCTGTGACCCTGGGCATCACTCTGTGCGGCCTCCTCCACCTGGTCTTCCAGAGACTTCCACTGCACCCGGGGCACCAGGCCTCTGTCTCCAACCACCACCCACCCCTCCTCTCCCTGACTCCTGGGTTCCTCTCATTAGGAGAGGGTTTTCTTGAAGTTGTCTCCCACTAATGGGCCAGATAATATAATTAGAAAACAAGCCAGAGCTGCAGCCCCTTGTCTATCCTGACTCTCTAGAGCCCACACCTGTTCCTTGGACCTGGCCGACTCAGCAAGTTCCATTTTCTGCAACTGTGAGCCCCTGAGGGGTGATTATTGGCTGGCCTGGGAAGCCTGACCGTGCCGGCCAGCCCTCCCCAGGTGTGCCTGGGTTGAGATCAATATAAACACTGCTCTAGGCAGCAAGAGCCCCTGCAGCTGTGCCTGACGCCATTTTCTCTGCCCTGTCAGCAGTCTCGGGGCTGGGCTGGTGGGAGGGAGTGAGAGGCCACGGCTTTGTGGGTGTCCCAGTGTGAGTGGGGCTCTGCTGGACTTTCTGCAGCAGTTGCCAAGATGCTACCTGCTAAAGAAGAGGATGTGTCACCCACACCTGCCGCTGGAATTTCTCCCTGGGCACAGGTGAGGAAGGAAGAAAGCAGTGGGGGCCGGGACAGCAGGGGTATCTCAGGCAGGGAAATGGAGAGCTTCCAGAAGAGCACCCAGGGCCAGAACCATCCTGGCTGGCCTGCAGGCACCAAGTCGGCTGGCATGCTGTCCCTCATGTGGCTCCATGGCCCTTCCTCTAGGTTTTCAAGTCCTTGTACATATTCAGGTGTTTAGCCTTGGAAGGGTGGGAACATTTCAGCAGCAGCTGGCCTGGGGCTCGGCCCACGTTTACTCACAGATACCTCGGCACGGTCCCCCAGCTTTGCAGTGAGGACGCTTGTTGCGAGGAGCATGCTGGCTGAATGGGAGATGATTCCCCACCACTGACCAACTTCAGAATTGTTTGCAATTGGAGCAAGTGCCCTGAAACGGTTTTCCTCTGTGTAACTGGTGGGTTCTGTTCTTTTTTATCTTTTTTTCGTTTTTGGTTCAAGGTAGATTTTATTCCTCTTTTGTGTATTTACAGATATAAGCATGGAAATAATTTATTCATATAAATACATGTATGTGAAGGGAAGAATATTTTTTCTGTTTTATTTTTTTAATTTTATTTTTTTATTTTGAATTTAATTTTATATTTTTATACAGCAGGGTGTTTTTGGTTATCTACTTTATACATATAAATGTATACATACCAATCCCAATATCTCAACTCCTCCCACCACCATCCCCAACAGCTTTCCCCCCTTGTTGTCCATACGTTTGTTGTATACATGTATTGCTCTATTTCTGCCTTGCAAAACGGTTCATCTGTACAATTTTTCTAGGTTCCACATATATGCATTAATATACAAGATTTGTTTTTCTCTTTCTGACTTACTTCACTCTGTATGACAGTCTCTAGATCCATCAACGTCTCTACAAATGTCCCAATTTCATTCCTTTTTATGGCTTAGTAACATTCCATTTTATATATGTACCACATCTTTATGCATTTGTCTGTCTGTGGGCATTTAGGTTGCTTCCATTACCTGGATAGTGTAAATAGTGATGCAATGAACATTGTGGTGAATGTCTCTTTTTGATTTATGGTTTTGTCTGGGTATATGCCCAGTAGAGGGATTGCTGTATCATATGGTAATTCTATTCTTAGTTTTATAAGAAACTCCATAATGTTCTCCACAGTGACTGTATCAATTTACGTTCCCAACAATAGTGGAAGAGGATTCCTTATCTCCACACCGTTTCCAGCATTTGTTGTTTGTAGATTTTCTGATGATGGCCATTTTAATAGGTGTGAGGTGATACACCATGGATGAGTCTATTTCGTTGAGCAAAGAGTAGGTCTTGTTTATTACGTATTTGGCTTATGGAATGGTATGTGTGCTAATTTCAATCTGTTTTTATACAGCAGCCCAACTCAACTTTCCCCTTAAGCAAGCATAAGGTTTTTATCTAAATGTGAGACTCTGTTCGGTTTTGTAATTCAGTTTATGTGTAGCCAAGTTTACACTCCCTCTATTAGTGATATCTTATGATAATTATCTTTCTCTGTGTGACATATTTCTCTTAGAATCATCATAATTAAATCCACTCAATTTGCTGCTACAGGCCTGATGACATTGATTTCACTGCTGAGTGATATTCTGATGTACGTAAGTAGCACAACTTCTTTATCCATTTTTTTCTTTCTGGGATATTTAATTTGTACTGGACTCGAGGTTCTTGTAAACACAGCAGCCCTAAATTTTGTGTTGGCTGTGTCTTGTTGATTTTAATTTTCCTAAGCTATAGGGCCAAAAGTGGAAGTTCCCTAGGCTCTGTAGCTTTGTTTTTTAGATGTTTCAGGATACACCATGAACATCTCCAGAGTGTCTGTTGGCAATTTACATCCCGCCCATCAGCATAACACGGCTCCCTGTTCTCCATGGCCTGTCCTGTGTTTCTGGTTTTTACACTTTATTCAGATGGCCTTTTTGACGAATGGGAAATGTGACTTCATTGTAGTGTGGATTTCCATTGCTGGAGTGCTTGGTTGGCCAAAATGTTCATATGCGTTTTTTCCTGAATATATTCAGGAAAAATGTATACGCACTTTTTGTCCATGTGCATCACTGTCAAAGATCTGCCGCTTTTCATATGCTTTAAATGCAATTCCAATCTACCTCTTGAAATATGATTCCTGCAATTCTGCCTCGTTTTCAAGTCCTCTTTGCAGACTTACTTCGATATATTTTTGCCAATAGCTGTCATTTATCTCTGCAGGTTTGTGAATTACAGTGCCCCTGAGCTCCTTTCTTAACTCGCTTCCTTGTAAGCTGGCCACAAAACTGCAGGTTTGCTTCAGGCCATAATCAGGGTCCGGCACGGCACTCTGAGCCTTTGGTTAATTCCTCTTCCTGGTGGGAAATTAGAGTTAAATGTGCCCCTCCAGATACCTGCCTCACTCCCAGCCACATGGTGATGTATGTCCTCAGGTTTGAGGCCCTATGTGATGGGTTCCTCATCTTTTGATGATGTGGCCCCACTGGTGTGTGGACACTCCTGCCTGGTTCCCATCCCCTTGGTGATGTGGGCCCTCTGGTGAGACTCTGATCCTGGTTGGGTTCCTCACACATCCGTGAGGGGAGCCCTCTTCTCTGAGGTCACTCCTGCCTGGCTGGCACAACGCGCCTTGTTGACTTCGGCACCCTGGTGGCAGTTGGAGCCTGCTGGGAGCCTCCTTCCCGCGGTGATGAGGCCCTCTGGCGTCAGACCCTAATGGCGGGGTTCCCACATTTTCTGATACGTGCTAAGTGGTACGAGGGCACTCCTGCCAGGTTCCCATCCTCATGAGCGTGTGGGCCTTCTGTTCTGAGGTCCTAACGGCTGGGTTGCTCACACTTTCATGATGTGGGCCCTCTGCTGTGAGGTCAATCCTGCCTGGCTGGCGCACGTCGCCTTGGCGACGTGGACCCTCTGGTGGCAGTTGGAGCGTGCTGGGGCCTCCTCCCCTCAGTGATGAGGGCCTTCTGGTGTCAGGCCCTAAGTGCTGGGCTCCACACATTTTCTGATGTGTGCCCAGTGGTGCGAGTCACTCCTGCCAGGTACCCATCCCCATGGGCATGTGGGACTTCTGTTCTGTGGTCCCAACTGCTGGGTTGCTCACAGTTTCATGATGTGGGCCCTTTGCTGTGTGTTCACTCTGGCCTGTATCCCATAGTGTCAGTGCTCTGGGCCTCCAGCTTGGAGTTTCCAACTTCTCGATTCCTCACCTTTTTTATTCTATGGGCCCTCGGTTGTGCGTCTCCTCCTGCATGCCTCACTCCCAGCCCCTTCGTGATGTGTGTCCCCTTGTTTGAGGCCACATGTGCTGTGTTCCTCACCTTTCTATAATGTGGCCACACTGGTGTGAGGACACTCTTGCCTGGTTCCCATTCCCTTGGTGATGTTGGCCCCACTGCTGTTAGGACAGTCTTGCCTGGTTCCCATCACCTTGGTGATGTTGGCCCTCTGGTGAGAGTCTGATCCTGGTTAGGTTCCTCACCCTTCTGTGAGGTGGGCCCTCTGCTCTGAGGTCACTCCTGCCTGGCTGGCACACCCCGCCTTGGCAACGTCGGCCATATGGTGGCAGTTGGAGCCTGCTGGGAGCCTCTTCCCCTCGGTGATGAGGGCCCTCTGGCCTCAGGCCCTAACTGCTGGGTTCCCACATTTTCTGATTCGTGCTAAGTGGTGCAAGGACACTCCTGCCAGGTTCCCATCCCCATGGGGATGTGAGCCTTCTGCTCTGAGGTCCCAACGGCTGTGTTGCTCACAGTTTCATGATGAGGGCCCTCTGGTGTGAGTTCACTCCGGCCTAGATCCCATAGCCTCGCTGCTCCTGGCTGCCTGCCAGAGGTTCCAACTGTGGGATTCTTCACCTTTTTTATTCTATGGTCCCTCTGTTTTGAGGATCCTCTGGCCTGCCTCACTCCCAGCCCCTTGGTGATGTGTGTCCTCAGGTTTGAGGCCACGTGTGCTGGGTCCCTCAGATTATGGTGATGTAGCCCCACTGATGTGAGGACACTCCTGCCTGGTTCCCATTCCCTTGGTGATGTTGGCCCTCTGGTGACAGTCTGATCCTTGTTGGGTTCCTCACACTTCTGTGAGGTGGGCTTTCTGCTCTGAGGTCACTCCTGCCTGGTTGGCACACCCCGCCTTGGTGACATCGGCCTTATGATGGCAGTTGGAGCCTGCTGGGAGCCTCCTCCCCTCGGTGATGAGGGTCCTCTGGCCTCAGGTCCTAACTGCTGGGTTCCCACATTTTCTGATTCGTGGAAGTGGGCCGAGGACACTCCTGTCAGGTTCCCATCCCCATAGGGATGTGGGCCTTCTGCTCTCAGGTCCCATCCGCTGGGTTGCTCAGTTTCATGATGTGGGGCCTCTGCTGTGAGTTCGCTGTGGCCTGGATCCCATAGACTCTGTGCTCTGGGCGGCCTACTGGCCGGTTCCAACTGCTGGATTCCTCACAACTTTTATTCTGTGGGCTCTGTTTTGTGAGGATACTCCTGCTTGCCTCACTCCTAGCCACTTGGAGATGTGGGTCCCCTGTTTTAGGCCACATGTTCTGGGTTCCTCACCTTTCTATAATGTGGCCACACTGGTGTGAGGACCCTCCTGCCTGGTTCCGATCCCCTTGGTGATGTGGGCCCTCTGGTGAGAGTCTTATCCTGGCTGGTTTCCTCACCCTTCTGTGAGGTAGGCCCTCTGCGGTGAGGTCACTCCTGCCTGGCTGGCACACATCACCTTGGTGACGTGGGCCCTCAGTTGGGAGTTGGTGTCTGCTGCGAGTCTCCGTCCCTCGGTAATGAGGGCCCTCTTGCGTCAGACCCTAACTCCTGGGCTCCCAAAATTTGCAGATGTGCGACCTGTGGTGCGAGTACACTCCTGTCAGGTTCCCAACCCCATGGGAATTTGGGCCTTCTGCTCTGAGGTCCCAACGGCTGGGGTGCTCACACTTTCATGATGTGGGCCCTCTGCTGTGAGGTCAATCCTGCCTGGCTGGCGCACGTCGCCTTGGCGACGTGGACCCTCTGGTGGCAGTTGGAGCGTGCTGGGGCCTCCTCCCCTCAGTGATGAGGGCCTTCTGGTGTCAGGTCCTAAGTGCTGGGCTTCACACATTTTCTGATGTGTGCCCAGTGGTGCGAGTCACTCCTGCCAGGTACCCATCCCCATGGGCATGTGGGACTTCTGTTCTGTGGTCCCAACTGCTGGGTTGCTCACAGTTTCATGATGTGGGCCCTTTGTTGTGTGTTCACTCTGGCCTGTATCCCATAGTGTCAGTGCTCTGGGCCTCCAGCTTGGAGTTTCCAACTTCTCGATTCCTCACCTTTTTTATTCTATGGGCCCTCGGTTGTGCGTCTCCTCCTGCATGCCTCACTCCCAGCCCCTTCGTGATGTGTGTCCCCTTGTTTGAGGCCACATGTGCTGTGTTCCTCACCTTTCTATAATGTGGCCACACTGGTGTGAGGACACTCTTGCCTGTTTCCCAGCCCCTTGGTGATGTGGCCCCTCTGGTGAGAGTCTGATCCTGGCTGGGTTCCTTACCGTTCTGTGAGGTGGGCCCTGTGCTCTGAGGTAACTCCTGCCTGGCTTGCTCCCATTGCCTTGGTGACGTCGGCCCTCTGGTGGCAGTTGGATCCTTTTGGAGACTCCTATCCTCGGTGATGAGGTCCCTCTGGCGTCAGGCTCTAACTGCTGGGCTCCCCAGGTTTTCTGATGTGAGCCCAGTGATGCCAGGACACTCGTGAAATGTTCCCATCCCCATGGCGATATGGGCCTTCTGCTCTGAGGTTCCAACGACTGGGTTGCTCACAGTTTCCTGATGTTAGCTCTCTGGTGTTAGTTCACTCATTCCTAGATCCCATAGCCTCTGTACTCTGGGCCGCCTGCTGGGAAGTTCCAACTGCTGGGTTCCTCACCTTTTTTATTCTTTGGGCCCTGTGTTGGGAGGCTCCTCCTGCCTGTGTCACTCCCAGCCCCTTGGTGATGTAGGTCCTCTGGTTTGTGGCCACATGTGCCAGTTTCCTCATCTTTTAGTGATGTGGCCCCACTGGTGTGAGGACACTCGTGCCTGGTTCCCATCCCCTTGGTGATATGGGCCCTCTGGTGAGAGTCTGATCCTGGTTGGGTTCCTCACACTTCTTTGAGGTGGGCCGTCTGCTGTGAGGTCACTCCTGCCTGGCTGGCACACCCCGCCTTGGCGACGTGAGCCCTCTTGTGGTAGTTGGAACATGCTGGGAGCCTCCTCCCCTCAGTGATGAGGGCCCTCTGGCGTCAGGCCCTAACTGCTGGGTACCCACATTTTCTGATATGTGCTAAGTGGTGCGAGGACACTCCTGCCATGCTCCCAACACCTTGGGGATGTGGACCTTCTGCTCTGAGGTCCAAATGGCTGGGTTGCTCGCAGTTTCATGATGTGGACCCTCTGCTGTGAGTTTACTGTGGCCTGAATCGCATAGACTTGGTGCTCTTGGCCGCCTGCTGGGAGGTTCCCATTGCTGGATTCCTCAGCTTTTTTATTCTATGGGCCCTGTGTTGTGAGGCTACTCCTGCCAGCCTCATTCCGAGCCCCTTGGAGATGTGGGTCTTCTGGTTTAGGCCACATGTGCTGGGTTCCTCACCTTTCTATGATGTGGCCACACTGGTGTGAAGACTCTCCTGCCTGGTTCTGATCACCTTGGTGATGTGGGCCCTCTGGTGAGAGTCTTATCCTGGCTGTGTTCCTCACCCTTGTGTGAGGTAGGCCCTCTGCGGTGAGGTCACTCCTACCTGGCTGTCACACGTCACCTTGGCGACGTGGGCCCTCAGTTGGGTGTTGGTGCCTGATTGGAGTCTCCTCCCCTTGGTAATGAGGGCCCTCTGGCGTCAGGCCCTAACTCCTGGGTTCCCTAAATTCTCTGATGTGTGCCCTGTGGTGCGAGGACACTTCTGACAGGTTCCCAACCCCATGGGAATGTGGGCCTTCTGCTCCAAGATCCCAACGCCTAGGTTGCTCACAGTTTCATGATGACGGCCCTCTGGTGTGAGATCACTCCGGCCTGGATCCCATAGTCTCGCTGCTCCTGGCCGCCTGCTGGGAGGTTCCAACTGCGGGATTCTTCACCTCTTTAATTCTATGGTCCCTCTGTTTTGAGGCTCCTCCTGCCTGCCTCAATCCCAGCTCCCTTGTGATGTGTGTCCTCTGGTTTGAGGCCACGTGTGCTGGGTCCCTCACTTTTTGGTGATGTGGCCTCATTAGTGTGAGGACACTCCTGCCTGGTTCCCATTCCCTTGGTGATGTGGGCCCTCTGGTGAGAATCTGATCCTCTTTGGTTCTTCACACTTCTGTGAGGTTGACCCTCTGCTCTGAGGTCACTCCTGCCTGGTTGTCGCACTCCGCATTGGTGACGTCGCCCCTCTGATAGCAGTCAGAGCTGGCTGGGAGCCACCGCCCCTCGGTGATGAGGGCCCTCTGGCATCAGGCACTAATTGCTGGGCTCCCCACATTTTTTCATGTGTGCCCACTCTTGCGATGACACTCCTGCTTGTTTCCCTTCCCCATGGGGATGTGGGCCTTCTGCTTTGAGGTCACAACGGCTGGGTTGCTTACAGAATCACAATGAGGGCCCTCTGTTGTGAGTTCATGCCGGCCTGGATCTCATAGCCTCAGTGCTCTGGGCCGCCTGCTAGGAAGATCCAACTGCTGGTTTCCACACATTTTGTATACAATGGGACATGTGTTGTGAGGTTAAGCCTGCCTGCCTCACTCCGAAACCCATGGTGATGTGGGTCCTCTGGTTTGAGGCCACATGTGCTGGGTACCTCAACTTTTGATGATGTGGCCCCACGGGTGTGAGGACACTCCTGCCTGGTTCCCATCACCTTGGTGATGTGGGCCCTCTGGGGAGAGTCTGATCCTGGCTGGGTTCCCTACCATTCTGTGAGGTGGGCCCTCTGATGTCAGGTCACTCCTGCCTGGCTAGCTCACATCGCCTTTGCGACGTGCGCCCTCTGTTGGCCACTGGAGCATGCTGGGAGCCTCCTACTCCCGTTAATGATGGCCCTGGAAAAATTGCATATGCCCTTTTTGGCCAAGTGCTTCATTGACGAGGTTCTGCCACTTCTCTTATGCTTTCAGAGCCATTCACGTCTACCTCCTGAAATCGGATTCCAGCAATTCTGCCCCACTTTCAAGTCCTCTTCGCAGCCTTAATTCAATATATTTTTGTACGATTTCTGTCATTTATAAGTCTGCAGGTATGTGAATGACAGTGCCCCTGAGCTCCGTTCCTCAACTCGCTTTCTTGTGAGCTGGCCACAAAACCACAGGATTGCTTCAGTCCCTAATCTTGTTCCAGCACGGCATGCTGAGCCTTTGGTTAATTCCTCTTCCTGTTGGGAAATGAGTGTTAAAATTGCCCGTGCATACTGGGCATATACCCTGAGAAAACCAAAATTCAAAAAGAGTCATGTACCAAAATGTTCATTGCAGCTCTATTTACAATAGCCCGGAGATGGAAAGAACCTAAGCGCCCATCATCGGACGAATGGATAAAGAAGATGTGGCACATATACACAATGGAATATTACTCAGCCTTAAAAAGAAATGAAACTGAGTTATTTGTAATGAGATGGATAGACCTAGAGTCTGTCATACAGAGTGAAGTAAGTCAGAAAGAAAAAGACAAATAGCGTATGCTAACACATATATATGGAATTTAAAGGAAAAAAATGTCATGAAGAACCTAGGGATAAGACAGGAATAGAGGCGCAGACCTACTGGAGAACGGAATTGAGGATATGGGGAGGGGGAATGGCGAGTTTTGACAGGGCGAGAGAGAGTCATGGACATATACACACTAACAAATGTAGTAAGGTAGATAGCAAGGGGGAAGCAGCCACAAGGAACAGGGATATTAGCTCGGGGCGTTGGGAGAGCCTGGAGGGGTGGAAGGGGGAGAGAGGGAGGGAGGGAGACACAAGAGGGAAGACACAGGGAGCATATGTATATGTATAGCTGATTCACTTTGTTATAAAGCAAAAACTAACACACCATTGTAAAGCAATTATACCCCAATAAAGATGTTAAAAAAATTTTTTTCCCCTGCACACACCTACAGATAGTCTCCCATTGGTTCTCCGTATTCCTGTTCATCTTGCGCAGAAATTGCAAACAGTGCCAAACAGGAGGTTAAAGGCACTGACTCTCCAAATGGGGAGAGTGTAAGAAAAGGGTCTGGAATGGTGAACCTGAGTACCAGGGGACGAAAACAGACATGCATGTAAAAAGGTTTCCCAGTCACACGGTGGAGCATACTCTGGGTTTCCCATGCAAATTTTAGCTGAAGGAAGAATCCCTTGAACCTGGGGAGTTGGGAACCATGGAATGGGTACCAGGCAGTATGACATCAAAGGGTCTGCATTTGCTCACTGAACCTCACCAATGCTATCAGCCCAAAGGGTCCAGCCTTATCTCTCACCCAGCTCTGGGTGTAGATGTGGTAAACCAGGTTGCATCACATGCCCTGTGTGAGTTATTTAAGAATTGCTCTCTATTTCACTGTCATTGTGTTTTGTTTTTGAAATTTTTTTTTGACACTGGGATTTATCGGATTTTCACTGCTGCGTTAATGCCGCTGTAAACACTCTTGATTCTCTTACGGAGACATATAAATCCATGGGTTTTAAGATTCTTCCTAGTCAGGTATATTCCTAGGCGTTGAATATGTGGTGTTGAGTCCATTTCGTTGAGCAAGGAATAGGTCTTGTCTATTACATATTTGGTTTATGGAACGGTATCTGTGCTAATTTCAGTCTCTGGTTTTATGCAGCACTCCAACGCACCTTTCTCCATAAGCAAGCACAAGTTGGTTTTCTAAATTTGAGACTGTTCTGTTTTGTAATTCAGTTCATGTGTAGTCAAGTTTACATACTGTGTATTAGTGATATTTTATGATGTTTCTTTTTATGTGTGACTTATTTCACGCAGAATCACCATACCTGAATCCACTCACTATGCCGCTACGGGCCTGATGACACAGATTTCATTGCTGAGTGATATTCCATTGTACGTACGTACCACAACTTCTTTATCCATTGTTTGCTCTCTGAGATATTACCTGGTACTGTAAACGAGGTTCTTGTGAACAGAGAGGTCCCAAACTTTGAGGTGGCTGGGTGTTTTTGATTTTAATTTCCCTAAGCTGTAGGACCATAAGTGGAAGTGCCATAGGCTGTGTTGCTTTGTTTCTTACGTGTTTCAGGAAACACATAACACTTCTCCAGAATGGCTGTCGGCAATTTACATCATATGCATCAGCATAATAAGGATCCCTGTTCTCCATTGCCTGTCCTCCGTTTCTGGATTTTACAATTTTTTTAAATGGCCCTTTTGCCCTGGGGGGCACTGAGACTTCATTGTAGTGCAGATTTATTTACAACCTTGCTTGGTTGGCCAAATAGTGCGTATGCGTTTTTTCCTGAACATATTTAGGGAAAAAAGCATCCGCACTTTTTGGACAAGTGCATCATTATCGACGTTCTGCCTCTTTTCCTATTCTTTAAGTGCAATTCCAGTTTAACCCTTCAATCGTTTTCCTGAAATTCTGCCCCGCTTTCAAGTCCCCTTTGCAGGCTTACTTCAATATATTTTTGGAGGATAGCTGTCATTTATAACTCTGCAGGTTTGTGAATTACAGTGCCCCTGAGCTCCTTTCTTCAACTCGCTTTCTTGTGAGCTGGGCACAAAACCGCAGGATTGCTTCAGGCCCTAATCTGTTTCCGGCAGGGCACGCTGAGCCTTTGGTTAATTCCTCTTCCTGGTGGGAAATGAGCGTTACATTTGCCCGTGCAGACACCTATAGCTAGTCTCTCATTGGTTCTCCCTATTCCTGTTCATCTTGCACAGAAATTGCAAGCTGTGCCAAACAGGAGGTTAAAGGCACTGACTCTCCCAGCGAGGAGAGTGTTAGTAAAGCATCTGGAATGGTGAACCCGAGGACCAGGATATGAAAACTGAGATGCATTTTAAATCGTTTCCCAATCACACGGTGGACGATACTCTGGGTTTCCCATGCATGTTTTAGCTGGAGGAAGAATCCCTTGAATGTGGAGAGTTGGGACCCATGGAATAGGTACCATGCAGTATGACTTCAAAGGGTCTGCATTTGCTCACCGAAACTCACTAATGCTATCAGCCTGAAGTGTCCAGCCTTATGTCTCAACCAGCTCTGGGTGTAGATGTGTTAAAACCCGGTTGCATCACATGCCGTGAGTGAATTATTTAAGAATTGCTCTCTATTTCACTGTCTTTGTGTTTGTTTTTGAAATTTATTTCGATAATGAGATTTATCGGATATTCACTGCTGCGTTTATGCCACTGTACACAAGCTTGATTCGCTTACGGAGACATATAAATCCATGGGTTTTAAGATTCTTCCTAGTCAGGTATATTCCTAGGCGTTGAATATGTGGTTTTGAGTCCATTTCGTTGAGCAAGGAGTAGGTCTTGTCTATTACATATTTGGCTTATGGAATGTTGTCTGTGCTAATTTCAGTCTCTTGTTTTATGGAGAACCCCAACGCACCTTTCCCCATAAGCAAGCACTAGTTGGTTTTCTAAATTTGCAACCCTGTTCTGTTTTGAAATTCAGTTCATGTGTAGTCAAGTTTACATTCCGTGTATTAGTGATAACTTATTATGTTTCTTTTTCTGTGTGACGTAGTTCACGTAGAATCACCGTACCGGCATCCACTCACTATGCCGCTACGGGCCTGATGACACAGATTTCATTGCTGAGTGATATTGCATTGCACGTACGTGCCACAACTTCTTTATCCATTTTTTGCTTTCTGGGATATTTACCTGATACTGTAGACGAGCTTCTTGGGAACACAGCCGTCCCAAATATTGGGGTGGCTGTCTGTTTTTGATTTTAATATCCCTAAGCAATAGGACCATAAGTGCAATTGCCATAGGCTGTGTTGCTTTATTTCTTACGTGTTTCAGGAAACACCATACACTTCTCCAGGGTGGCTGTTCACAATTTACATCCTGCCAATCAGCATAACAAGGCTCCCTGTTCTCCATATCCTGTCCTACCTTTCTGGATTTTACACTTTTTTCAGTTGGCCCTTTTGCTCGCGGTGCAGTGAGATTTCATTGTAGTGCAGATTTCCTTTACAGGCTTGCCTGGTTGGCCAAAAAGGGCGTATGCAGTTTTTCCTGAATATATTCAGGAAAAAACGCATACGCCCTTTTTGGCCAAGTGCATCATTGTCGACGTTGTGCCTCTTTTCCTATGCTTTCAGGGCAATTCCAGTCTACCTCCTGCAATCGTTTTCCTGAAATTCTGCCCCGCTTTCAAGTCCCCTTTCAAAGCTTACTTCAATATACTTTGGGAAGATAGCTGTCATTTATAACTCTGCAGGTTTCTGAATTTCAGTGCCCCGGAGCTCCTTTCTTCAACTCGCTTTCTTGTGAGCTGGGCACAAAACCGCACGATTGCTTCAGGCACTAAACTGTTTCCAGCAGGGCCCGCTGAGCCTTTGGTTAATTCCTCTTCCTGGTGGGAAATTAGCGTTACATTTGCCCGTGCAGACACCTACAGCTAGTCTCTCATTGGTTCTCCCTATTCCTGTTCATCTTGCACAGAAATTGCAAGCTGTGCCAAAGAGGAGGTTAAAGGCACTGACTCTACAAGCGGGGAGAGTGTTAGTAAAGCATCTGGAATGGTGAACCCGAGGACCAGGATACGAAAACTGAGATGCATTTTAAATCGTTTCCCAATCACACGGTGGACGATACTCTGGGTTTCCCATGCATGTTTTAGCTGGAGGAAGAATCCCTTGAACCTGGAGAGTTGGGACCCATGGAATGGGTACCATGCAGTAGGACTTCAAAGGGTCTGCATTTGCTCACCGACACTCACCAATGCTATCAGCCTGAAGTGTCCAGCCTTATGTCTCAACCAGCTCTGGGTGTAGATGTGGTCAATCCCGGTTGCATCACATGCCCTGAGTGATTTATTTAAGAATTGCTCTCTATTTCATTGTCTTTGTGTTTTGTTTTCGAAATTTATTTTGATAATGGGATTTATCAGATTTTCACTGCTGCGTTTCGGCCGCTGTACACACGCTTGATTCTCTTACGGAGACATATATATCCATGGGTTTTAAGATTCTTCCTAGTCAGGTATATTCCTAGGCGTTGAATATGCGGTGTTGGGTCCATTTGGTTGAGCAAGTAGTAGGTCTTGTCTATTACATATTTGGCTTATGGAAAGTTATCTGTGCTAATTTCAGTGTCTGGTTTTATGCAGCACCCCAATGCACCTTTCCCCATAAGCAAGCACTAGTTGGTTTTCTAAATTTGAGAACCTGTTCTGTTTTGTAATTCAGTTCATGTGTAGTCAAGTTTACATTCCGTGTATTAGTGATATCTTATGATGTTTCTTTTTCTGTGTGACGTAGTTCACGTAGAATCACCGTACCTGCATCCACTCACTATGCCGCTACGGGCCTGATGACACAGATTTCATTAATGAGTGATATTGCATTGTTCGTACGTGCCACAACTTCTTTATCCATTTTTTGCTCTCTGGGATATTTACCTGATACTATAGACGAGCTTCTTGTGAACACAGCCGTCCCAAATATTGGGGTGGCTGTCTGTTTTTGATTTTAATTTCTGTAAGCTATAGGACCATAAGTGGCAGTGCCATAGGCTGTGTTGCTTTCTTTCTTGCGTGTTTCAGGAAACACCATACACATCTCCAGGCTGGCTGCTGGCAATTTACATCCTGCCAATCAGCATAACAAGGCTCCCTGTTCTCCATATCCTGTACTACCTTTCTGGATTTTACACTTTTTTCAGATGGCCCTTTTGCCGGGGGGCAGTGAGACTTCATTGTAATGCAGATTTCCTTTACAGGATTGCTTGGTTGGCCAAAAAGGGCGTATGCGTCTTTTCCTGAATATATTCAGGTAAAAACGCATACGCCCTTCTTGGCCAAGTGCATCGTTGTTGACGTTCTGCCTCTTTTCCTATGCTTTCAGGGCAATTGCAGTCTACCCCGTGTAATCGTTTTAATGAAATTCTGCCCCGCTTTCAAGTCCCCTTCGCAGGCTTACTTCAATATATTTCTGGAGGATAGCTGTCATTTATAACTCTGCAGGTTTGTGAATTTCAGTGCCCCTGAGCTCCTTTCTTCAACTCACTTTCTTGTGAGCTGAGCACAAAACCGCAGGATTGCTTCAGGCCCTAATCTGTTTCCGGCAGGGCACGCTGAGCCTTTGGTTAATTCCTCTTCCTGGTGGGAAATGAGCGTTACATTTGCCCGTGCAGACACCTATAGCTAGTCTCTCATTGGTTCTCCCTATTCCTGTTCAGCTTGCACAGAAATTGCAAGCTGTGCCAAACAGGAGGTTAAAGGCACTGACTCTCCAAGCGGGGAGAGTGTTAGTAAAGCATCTGGAATGGTGAACCCGAGGACCAGGATACGAAAACTGAGATGCATTTTAAATCGTTTCCCTATCACACGGTGGACCATACTGTGGGTTTCCCATGCATGTTTTATCTGGAGGAAGAATCCCTTGAACCTGGAGAGTTGGGACCCATGGAATAGGTACCGTGCAGTATGACTTCAAAGGGTCTGCATTTGCTCACCGAAACTCACCAATGCTATCAGCCTGAAGTGTCCAGCCTTATGTCTCAACCAGCTCTGGGTGTAGATGTGTTAAATCCCGGTTGCATCACATGCCCTGAGTGAATTATTTAAGAATTGCTCTCTATTTCACTGTCTTTGTGTTTTGTTTTTGAAATTTATTTTGATAATGGGATTTATCGGATTTTCACTGCTGCGTTTATGCCGCTGTACACACGCTTGATTCTCTTATGGAGACATATAAATCCATGGGTTTTAAGATTCTTCCTAGTCAGGTATATTCCTAGGCATTGAATATGTGGTGTTGAGTCCATTTCGTTGAGCAAGGAGTAGGTCTTGTCTGTTACATATTTGGCCTATGGAATGTTATCTGTGCTAATTTCAGTCTCTGGTTTTATGGAGCCCCCCAACGCACCTTTCCCCATAAGCAAGCACTAGTTGTTTTTCTAAATTTGAGACCCTGTTCTGTTTTGTAATTCAGTTCATGAATAGTCAAGTTTACATTCCGTGTATTAGTGATATCTTATGATGTTTCTTTTTCTGTGTGACGTAGTTCACGTAGAATCACCGTACCTGCATCCACTCACTATGACGCTACGGGCCTGATGACACAGATTTCATTGCTGAGTGATATTGCATTGCACGTATGTGCCACAACTTCTTTATCCATTTTTTGCTTTCTGGGATATTTACCTGGTACTGTAGACGAGCTTCTTGGGAACACAGCCATCCCAAACTTTGGAGTGGCTCTCTGTTTTTGATTTTAATTTCCCTAAACAATAGGACCATAAGTGCAATTGCCATAAGCTGTGTTGCTTTATTTCTTACGTGTTTCAGGAAACATCATACACTTCTCCAGGTTGGCTGTTCACAATTTACATCCTGCCAATCAGCATAACAAGGCTCCCTGTTCTCCATATCCTGTCCTACCTTTCTGGATTTTACACTTTTTTCAGATGGCCCTTTGCCCGGGGGGGGGGGTGCAGTGAGATTTCATTGTAGTGCAGATTTCCTTTACAGGCTTGCTTGGTTGGCCAAAAAGGGCGTATGCGTTTTTTCCTGAATATATTCAGGAAAAAACGCATACGCTCTTTTTGGCCAAGTGCATCATTGTCGACGTTCTGCCTGTTTTCCTATGCTTTCAGGGCAATTCCAGTCTACCCCCTGCAATCGTTTTACTGAAATTCTGCCCCGCTTTCAAGTCCCCTTCGCAGGCTTACTTCAATATATTTTTGGAGGATAGCTGTCATTTATAACTCTGCAGGTTTGTGTATTACAGTGACAGTGAGCTCCTTTCTTCAACTCGCTTTTTGTGAGCTGGGCACAAAACTGCAGGATTGATTCAGGCCCTAATCTGTTTCCAGCAGGGCGCACTGAGCCTTCCTTTAATTCCTCTTCCTGATGGGGAATGAGCGTTACATTTGACCGTGCAGGCACCTACAGCTAGTCTCTCATTGGTTCTCCGTATTCCTGTTCATCTTGCACAGAAATTGCAAGCTGTGCCAAAGAGGAGGTTAAAGGCACTGACTCTCCAAGCAGGGAGAGTGTTAGTAAAGCCTCTGGAATGCTGAACCCGAGGACCAGGATACGAAAACTGAGATGCATTTTAAATCGTTTCCCAATCACACGGTGGACGATACTCTGGGTTTCCCATGCATGTTTTAGCTGGAGGAAGAATCCCTTGAACCTGGAGAGTTGGGACCCATGGAATGGGTACCATGCAGTATGACTTCAAAGGGTCTGCATTTGCTCACCGAAACTCACCAATGCTATCAGCCTGAAGTGTCCAGCCTTATATCTCAACCAGCTCTGGGTATAGATGTGGTCAATCCCGGTTGCATCACATGACCTGAGTGAATTATTTAAGAATTGCTCTGTATTTCACTGTCTTTGTGTTTTGTCTTCGAAATTTGTTTTGATAATGGGATTTATCGGATTTTCACTGCTGCGTATATGCCGCTGTACACACGCTTGATTCTCTTATGGAGACATATATATCCATGGGTTTTAAGATTCTTCCTAGTCAGGTATATTACTAGGCGTTGAATATATGTTGTTGGGTCCATTTCGTTGAGAAAGGAGTAGGTCTTGTCTATTACATGTTTGGCTTATGGAAAGTTATCTGTGCTAATTTCAGTCTCTGGTTTTATGCAGCACCCCAAGGCACCTTTCCCCATAAGCAAGCACTAGTTGGTTTTCTAAATTTGAGACCCTGTTCTGTTTTGTAATTCAGTTCATGTGTAGTCAAGTTTACATTCCGTGTATTAGTGATATCTTATGATGTTTCTTTTTCTGTGTGACGTAGTTCACGTAGAATCACCGTACCTGCATCAACTCACTATGCCGCTACGGGCCTGATGACACAGATTTCATTGCTGAGTGATATTGCATTGTACGTACGTGCCACAACTTCTTTATCCATTTTTTGCTTTCTGGGATATTTACCTGATACTGTAGGCGAGCTTCTTATGAACACAGCTGTCCCAAATATTGGGGTGGCTGTCTCTTTTTGATTTTAATTTCCGTAAGCTATAGGACCATAAGTGGAAGTACCATAGGCTGTGTTGCTTTGTTTCTTACGTGTTTCAGGAAACACCATACACTTCTCCAGGGTGGCTGCTGGCAATTTACATCCTGCCAATCAGCATAACAAGGCTCCCTGTTCTCCATATCCTGTCCTACCTATCTGGATTTGACACTTTTTTCAGATGGCCCTTTTGCCCGGGGGGCAGTGAGACTTCATTGTAGTGCAGATTTCCTTTACAGGCTTGCTTGGTTGGCCAAAAATGGCGTATGCGTTTTTCCCTGAGTATATTCAGGAAAAAAGCGGAAACGCACTTTTTGGCCAAGTGCATCATTGTTGACGTTCTGCCTCTTTTCCTATGCTTTCAGGGCAATTCCGGTCTAACCGCTGCAATCGTTTTCTTGAAATTCTGCCCCGCTTTCAAGTCCCCTTCGCAGGCTTACTTCAATATATTTTTGGAGGATAGCTGTCATTTATAACTCTGCAGGTTTGGGAATTACAGTGCCCCTGAGCTCCTTTCTTCAACTCGCTTTCTTGTGAGCTGGGGAAAAAACGGCAGGATTGCTTCAGGCCCTAATCTGTTTCCGGCAGGGCACACTGAACCTTTGTTTAATTCCTCTTCCTGGTGGGAAATGAGCATTACATTTGCCCGTGCAGACACCTACAGCTGGGCTCTCATTGGTTCTCCCTATTCCTGTTCATCTTGCGCAGAAATTGCAAACTTTGCCAAACAGGAGGTTAAAGGCACTGACTCTCCAAGCAGGGAGAGTGTTAGTAAAGCGTCTGGAATGGTGATCCCGAGGACCAGGATACGAAAACTGCGATGCATTTTAAATCGTTTCCCAATCACACGGTGGATCATACTCTGGGTTTCCCATGCATGTTTTAGCTGGAGGAAGAATCACTTGACCCTGGAGAGTTGGAACCCATGGAATGGGTACCATGCAGTATGACTTCAAAAGGTCTGCATTTGCTCACCGAAACTCAACAATGCTATCAGCCTGAAGTGTCCAGCCTTATGTCTCAACCAGCTCTGGGTGTAGATGTGGTCAATCCCGGTTTCATCACATGCCCTGAGTGAATTGTTTAAGAATTGCTCTCTATTTCACTGTCTTTGTGTTTTGTTTTTGAAATTAATTTTGATAATGGGATTTATCGGATTTTCACTGCTGCCTTTATGCCGCTGTACACACGCTTGATTCCCTTACGGAGACATATAAATCCATGGGTTTTAAGATAATTCCTAGTCAGGTATATTCCTAGGCGTTGAACATGTGGTGTTGGGTCCATTTCGTTGAGCAAGGAGTAGGTCTTGTCTATTACATATTTGGCTAATGGAAAGTTATCTGTGCTAATTTCAGTCTCTGGTTTTATGCAACACCCCAAGGCACCTTTCCCCATAAGCAAGCACTAGTTGGTTTTCTAAATTTGAGACCCTGTTCTGTTTTGTAATTCAGTTCATGTATAGTCAAGTTTACATTCCGTGTATTAGTGATATCTTATGATGTTTCTTTTTCTGTGTGACGTAGTTCACGTAGAATCACCGTACCTGCATCCACTCACTATGCCACTACGGGCCTGATGACACTGATTTCATTGCTGAGTGATATTGCATTGTTCGTACGTGCCACAACTTCTTTATCCATTTTTTGCTTTCTGGGAAATTTACCTGATACTGTAGACGAGCTTCTTGTGAACAAAGCCGTCCCAAATATTGGGGTGGCTGTCTGTTTTTGATTTTAATTTCCGTAAGCTATAGGACCATAAGTGGAAGTGCCATAGGCTGTGTTGCTTTGTTTCTTAGGTGTTTCAGGAAACACCATACACTTCTCCAGGGTGGCTGCTGGAAATTTACATCCTGCCAATCAGCATAACAAGGCTCCCTGTTCTCCATATCCTGTCCTACCTTTCTGGATTTTAAACTTTATTCAGATGGCCCTTTTGCCCGGGGGGCAGTGAGACTTCATTGTAGTGCAGATTTCCTTTACAGGATTGCTTGGTTGGCCAAAAAGGGCGTATGCGTTCTTTCCTGAATATATTCAGGAAAAAAAGCATACGCCCTTTTTGGCCAAGTGCATCATTGTCGATGTTCTGCCTCTTTTCCTATGCTTTCAGGGCAATTCCAGTCTACACCCTGCAATCGTTTTCCTGAAATTCTGCCCCGCTTTCAAGTCCCCTTCGCAGGCTTACTTCAATATACTTTTGGAAGATAGCTGTCATTTATAACTCTGCAGGTTTGTGAATTACAGTGCCCCTGAGCTCCTTTCTTCAACTCGCTTTCTTGTGAGCTGGGCACAAAACCGCAGGATTGCTTCAGGCCCTAATCTGTTTCCAGCAGGGCACGCTGAGCTTTTGTTTAATTCCTCTTGCTGGTGGGCAATGAGCGTTACATTTGCCCGTGCAGACACCTACAGCTAGTTTCTCATTGGTTCTCCCTATTCCTGTTCATCTTGCACAGAAATTGCAAGCTGTGCCAAACAGGAGGTTAAAGGCACTGACTCTCCAAGCGGGGAGAGTTTTAGTAAAGCATCTGGAATGGTGAACCCGAGGACCAGGATACGAAAACTGAGATGCATTTTAAATCGTTTCCCAATCACACGGTGGACGATATTCTGGGTTTCCCATGCATGTTTTAGCTGGAGGAAGAATGCCTTGAACCTGGAGAGTTGGGACCCATCGAATGGGTACCATGCAGTATGACTTCAAAGGGTCTACATTTGCTCACCGAAACTCACCAATGCTATCAGCCTGAAGAGTCCAGCCTTATGTCTCAACCAGCTGTGGGTGTAGATGTGGTCAATCCCAGTTGCATCACATGCCCTGAGTGAATTGTTTAAGAATTGCTCTCTATTTCACTGTCTTTGTGTTTTGTTTTTGAAATTTATTTTGATAATGGGATTTATCGGATTTTCACTGCTGTGTTTATGCCGCTGTACACACACTTGATTCTCTTTTGGAGACATATAAATCCATGGGTTTTAAGATTCTTCCTAGTCAGGTATATTCCTAGGCGTTGAATATGTGGTGTTCAGTCCATTTCGTTGAGCAAGGAGTAGGTCTTGTCTATTACATATTTGGATTATGGAAACTTATTTGTGCTAATTTCAGTCTCTTGTTTTATGCAGCATCCCAACGCACATTTCCCCATAAGCAAGCACTAGTTGGTTTTCAAAATTTGAGACCCTGTTCTGTTTTGTAATTCAGTTCATGTGTAGTTAAATTTACATTCCGTGTATTAGTGATATCTTATGATGTTTCTTTTTCTGTGTGACGTAGTTCACGTAGAATCACCGTACCTGCATCCACTCACTATGCCTCTACGGGCCTGATGACACTGATTTCATTGCTGAGTGATATTGCATTGCACGTACGTGCCACAACTTCTTTATCCATTTTTTGCTTTCTGGGATATTTACCTGGTACTGTAGACGAGCTGCTTGGGAACACATCCGTCCCAAACTTTTGGGTGGATCTCTGTTTTTGATTTTAATTTCCCTAAGCAAGAGGACCATAAGTGCAATTACCATAGGCTGTGTTCCTTTATTTCTTACGTGTTTCAGGAAACACCATACACTTCTCCAGGGTGGCTGTTGGCAATTTACATCCTCCTAATCAGCATAACAAGGCTCCCTGTTCTCCATATCCTGTCCTACCTTTCTGGATTTTACACTTTTTTCAGATGGCCCTTTTGCCAGGGGGGCAGTGAGACTTCATTGTAGTGCAGATTTCCTTTACAGGCTTTCTTGATTGGCCATAAAGTGCATACGTGTGTTGTCCTGAATATATTCAGGAAAAAACGCATACGCCCTTTTTGGCCAAGTGCATCATTGTCGACGTTCTGCGTCTTTTCCTATGCTTTCAGGGCAATTACAGTCTAACCCCTGCAATCGTTTTCCTGAAATTCTGCCCCGCTTTCAAGTCCCCTTCGCAGGCTTACTTCAATATACTTTTGGAAGATAGCTGTCATTTATAACTCTGCAGGTTTGTGAATTACAGTGCCCCTGAGCTCCTTTCTTCAACTCGCTTTCTTGTGAGCTGGGCACAAAACCGCAGGATTGCTTCAGGCCCTAATCTGTTTTCAACAGGGCACACTGAGCCTTTGTTTAATTCCTCTTCCTGGTGGGCAATGAGCGTTACATTTGCCCGTGCAGACCCCTACAGCTAGTCTCTCATTGGTTCTCCCTATTCCTGTTCATCTTGCACAGAAATTGCAAGCTGTGCCAAAGAGGAGGTTAAAGGCACTGACTCTCCAAGCGGGGAGAGTGTTAGTAAAGCATCTGGAATGGTGAACCCGAGGACCAGGATACGAAAACTGAGATGCATTTTAAATCGTTTCCCAATCACACGGTGGACGATACTCTGGGTTTCCCATGCATGTTTTAGCTGGAGGAAGAATCCCTTGAACCTGGAGAGTTCGGACCCATGGAATGGGTACCATGCAGTATGACTTCAAAGGGTCTGCATTTGCTCACCGAAACTCACCAATGCTATCAGTCTGAAGTGTCCAGCCTTATGTCTCAACCAGCTCTGGGTGTAGATGTGGTCAATCCCGGTTGCATCACATGCCCTGAGTGAATTATTTAAGAATTGCTCTCTATTTCACTGTCTTTGTGTTTTGTTTTCGAAATTTATTTTGATAATGGGATTTATCGGATTTTCACTACTGCGTTTCGGCCGCTGTACACACGCTTGATTCTCTTACGGAGACATATATATCCATGGGTTTTAAGATTCTTCCTAGTCAGGTATATTCCTAGGCGTTGAATATGTGGTGTTGGGTCCATTTCGTTGAGCAAGGAGTACGTCTTGTCTATTACATATTTGGTTTATGGAAAGTTATCTGTGCTATTTTCAGTCTCTGGTTCTATGCAGCACCCCAACCCACCTTTTCCCATAAGCAAGCACTAGTTGGTTTTCTAAATTTGAGACCCTGTTCTGTTTTGTAATTCAGTTCATGTGTAGTCAAGTTTACATTCCGTGTATTAGTGATATCTTATGATGTTTCTTTTTCTGTGTGACATAGTTCACGTAGAATCACCGTACCTGCATCCACTCACTATGCCGCTACGGGCCTGATGACACAGATTTCATTGCTGAGTGATATTGCATTGTACGTACGTGCCACAACTTCTTTATCCATTTTTTGCTTTCTGGGATATTTACCTGATACTGTAGACGAGCTTCTTGTGAATACAGCCGTCCCAAATATTGGGGTGGCTGTCTGTTTTTGATTTTAATTTCCGTAAGCTATAGGACCATAAGTGGAAGTGCCATAGGCTGTGTTGCTTTGTTTCTTACGTGTTTCAGGAAACACCATGCACTTCTCCAGGGTGGCTGCTGGCAATTTACATCCTGCCAATCAGCATAACAAGGCTCCCTGTTCTCCATATCCTGTCCTACCTTTCTGGATTTTACACTTTTTTCAGATGGCCCTTTTGCCCGGGGGGCAGTGAGACTTCATTGTAGTGCAGATTTCCTTTACAGGCTTGCTTGGTTGGCCAAAAAGGGCGTATGCTTTTTTTCCTGAATATATTCAGGAAAAAACGCATACACCCTTTTTGGACAAGTGCATCATTGTCGACGTTCTGCCTCTTTTCCTATGCTTTCAGGGCAATTCCAGTCTACCCCCTGCAATCGTTTTCCTGAAATTCTGCCCCGCTTTCAAGTCCCCTTCGCAGGCTTACTTCAATATACTTTTGGATGATAGCTGTCATTTATAACTCTGCAGTTTTGTGAATTACAGTGCCCCTGAGCTCCTTTCTTCAACACGCTTTCTTGTGAGCTGGGCACAAAACCGCAGGATTGCTTCAGGCACTAATCTGTTTCCGGCAGGGCACGCTGAGCCTTTGGTTAATTTCTCTTCTTCGTGGGAAATGAGCGTTACATTTGCCCGTGCAGACACCTACAGCTAGTCTCTCATTGGTTCTCCCTATTCCTGTTCATCTTGCACAGAAATTGCAAGCTGTGCCAAAGAGGAGGTTAAAGGCACTGACTCTCCAAGCGGGGAGAGTGTTAGTAAAGCGTCTGGAATGGTGAACCCGAGGACCAGGATACGAAAACTGAGATGCATTTTAAATCGTTTCCCAATCACACGGTGGACGATACTCTGGGTTTCCCATGCATGTTTTAGCTGGAGGAAGAATCCCTTGAACCTGGAGTGTTGGGACCCATGGAATGGGTACCATGCAGTATGACTTCAAAGGGTCTGAATTTACTCAACGAACCTCACCAATGCTATCATCCTGAAGTGTCCAGCCTTATGTCTCAACCAGCTCTGGGTGTAGGTGTGGTCAATCCCGGTTGCATCACATGCCCTGAGTGAATTATTTAAGAATTGCTCTCTATTTCACTGTCTTTGTGTTTTGTTTTCGAAATTTATTTTGATAATGGGATTTATCGGATTTTCACTGCTGCGTTTCGGCCGCTGTACACATGCTTGATTCTCTTACGGAGACATATATATCCATGGGTTTTAAGATTCTTCCTAGTCAGGTGTATTCCTAGGCGTTGAATATGTGGTGTCGAGTCCATTTCGTTGAGCAAGGAGTAGGTCTTGTCTATTACATATTTGGCTTATGGAATGTTATCTGTGCTAATTTCAGTCTCTGGTTTTATGCAGCACCCCAAGGCACCTTTCTCCATAAGCAAGCACTAGTTGGTTTTCTAAATTTGAGACCCTGTTCTGTTTTGTAATTCAGTTCATGTGTAGTCAAGTTTACATTCCGTGTATTAGTGATATGTTATGATGTTTCTTTTTCTGTGTGACGTAGTTCACGTAGAATCACCGTACCTGCATCCACTCACTATGCCGCTATGGGCCTGATGACACAGATTTCATTGCTGAGTGATATTGCATTGCACGTACGTGCCACAACTTCTTTATCCATTTTTTGCTTTCTGGGATATTTACCTGGTACTGTAGACGTGCTTCTTGGGAACAGAGCGGTCCCAAACTTTGGGGTGGCTCTCTGTTTTTGATTTTAATTTCCCTAAGGAATAGGACCATAAGTGCAATTGCCATAGGCTGTGTTGCTTTATTTTTTACATGTTTCAGGAAACACCATACACTTCTCCAGGGTGGCTGTTGGAAATTTACATCCTGCCAATCAGCATAACAAGGCTCCCTGTTCTCCATATCCTGTCCTATCTTTCTGGATTTTACACTTTTTTCAGATGGCCCACTTGCCCGGGGGCAGTGAGACTTTATTGTATTGCAGATTTCCTTTTCAGGCTTGCTTGGTTGGCCAGAAAGGGCGTATGCGTTTTTTCCTGAATATATTCAGGAAAAAACGCATACACCATTTTTGGCCAAGTGCATCATTGTCGACGTTGTGCCTCTTTTCCTATGCTTTCAGGGCAATTCCAGTCTACCCTCTGCAATCGTTTTCCTGAAATTCTGCCCCGCTTTCAAGTCCCCTTCGCAGGCTTACTTCAATATACTTTTGGAAGATAGCTGTCATTTATAACTCTGCAGGTTTGTGAATTACAGTGCCCCTGAGCTCCTTTCTTCAACTCGCTTTCTTGTGAGCTGGGCACAAAACCGCAGGATTGCTTCAGGCCCTAATCTGTTTCCAGCAGGGCACACTGAGCCTTTGTTTAATTCCTCTTCCTGGTGGGCAATGAGCCTTACATTTGCCCGTGCAGACACCTACAGCTAGTCTCTCATTGGTTCTCCCTATTCCTGTTCATCTTGCACAGAAATTGCAAGCTGTGCCAAACAGGAGGTTAAAGGCACTGACTCTCCAAGCGGGGAGAGTGTTAGTAAAGCATCTGGAATGGTGAACCCGAGGATCAGGATACGAAAACTGAGATGCATTTTAAATCGTTTCCCAATCATACGGTGGACGATACTCTGGGTTTCCCATGCATGTTTTAGCTGGAGGAAGATTCCCTTGAACCTGGAGAGTTGGGACCCATGGAATGGGTACCATGCAGTATGACTTCAAAGGGTCTGCATTTGCTCACCGAAACTCACCTATGCTATCAGCCTGAAGTGTCCAGCCTTATGTCTCAACCAGCTCTGGGTGTAGATGTGGTCAATCCCGGTTGCATCACATGCCCTGAGTGAATTATTTAAGAATTGCTCTCTATTTTACTGTCTTTGTGTTTTGTTTTCGAAATTTATTTTGATAATGGGATTTATCGGATTTTCACTGCTGCGTTTCGGCCGCTGTACACACGCTTGATTCTCTTACGGAGACATATATATCCATGGGTTTTAAGATTCTTCCTAGTCAGGTATATTCCTAGGCGTTGAATATGTGGTGTTGGGTCCATTTCGTTGAGCAAGGAGTAGGTCTTGTCTATTATATATTTGGCTTATGGAAAGTTATCTGTGCTAATTTCAGTCTCTGGTTTTATGCAGCACCCCAACGCACCTTTCCCCATAAGCAAGCACTAGTTGGTTTTCTAAATTTGAGACCCTGTTCTGTTTTGTAATTCTGTTCATGTGTAGTCAAGTTTACATTCCGTGTATTAGTGATATCTTATGATGTTTCTTTTTCTGTGTGACGTAGTTCACGTAGAATCACCGTACCTGCATCCACTCACTATGCCGCTACGGGCCTGATGACACAGATTTCATTGCTGAGTGATATTGCATTGTACGTACGTGCCACAACTTCTTTATCCATTTTTTGCTTTCTGGGATATTTACCTGGTACTGTAGACGAGCTTTTTGGAACAGATCCGGCCCAAACTTTGGGGTGGATCTCTGTTTTTGATTTTAATTTCCCTAAGCAAGAGGACCATAAGTGCAGTTGCCATAGGCTGTGTTGCTTTGTTTCTTACGTGTTTCGAGAAACACCATACACTTTTCCAGGGTGGCTGCTGGCAATTTACATCCTGCCAATCAGCATAACAAGGCTCCCTGTTCTCCATATCCTGTCCTACCTTTCTGGATTTTACACTTTTTTCAGATGGCCCTTTTGTCCGGGGGGCAGTGAGACTTCATTGTAGTGAAGATTTCCTTTACAGGGTTGCTTGGTTGGCCAAAAAGGGCGTATGCGTTTTTTCCTGAATATATTCAGGAAAAAACGCATACGCCCTTTTTCGCCAAGTGCATCATTGTCGACGTTCTGCCTCTTTTCCTATGCTTTCAGGGCAATTCCAGTCTACTCCCTGCAATCGTTTTCCTGAAATTCTGCCCCGCTTTCAAGTCCCCTTCGCAGGCTTACTTCAATATATTTTTGGAGGATAGCTGTCATTTATAACTCTGCAGGTTAGTGAATTACAGTGCCCCTGAGCTCCTTTCTTCAACTCGCTTTCTTGTGAGCTGGGCACAAAACCGCAGGATTGCTTCAGGCCCTAATCTGTTTCCAGCAGGGCACACTGAGCCTTTGTGTAATTCCTCTTCCTGGTGGGCAATGAGTGTTACATTTGCCCGTGCAGACACCTACAGCTGGTCTCTCATTGGTTCTCCCTATTCCTGTTCATCTTGCACAGAAATTGCAAACTGTGCCAAACAGGAGGTTAAAGGCACTGACTCTCCAAGCGGGGAGAGTGTTAGTATAGCGTCTGGAATGGTGAACCCGAGGACAAGGATACGAAAACTGAGATCCATTTTAAATCATTTCCCAATCTCACAGTGTACCATACTCTGTGTTTCCCATGCATGTTTTAGCTGGAGGAAGAATCCCTTGAACCTGGAGTGTTGGGACCCATAGAATGGGTACCATGCAGTATGACTTCAAAGGGTCTGCATTTACTCAACGAACCTCACCAATGCTATCATCCTGAAGTGTCCAGACTTATGTTTCAACCAGCTCTGGGTGTAGATGTGGTCAATCCCGGTTGCATCACATGCCCTGAGTGAATTATTTAAGAATTGCTCTCTATTTCACTGTCTTTATATTTTGTTTTCAAAATTTATTTTGATAATGGGATTTATCGGATTTTCACTGCTGCGTTTCGGCCGCTGTACACATGGTTGATTCTCTTACGGAGACATATATATCCATGGGTTTTAAGATTCTTCCTAGTCAGGTATATTCCTAGGTGTTGAATATGTGGTGTTGGGTCCATTTCGTTGAGCAAGGAGTAGGTCTTGTCTATTACATATTTGGCTTATGGAAAGTTATCTGTGCTAATTTCAGTCTCTGGTTCTATGCAGCTCCCCAACGCACCTTTCCCCATAAGCAAGCACTAGTTGGTTTTCAAAATTTGAGACCCTGTTCTGTTTTGTAATTCAGTTCATGTGTAGTCAAGTTTACATTCCGTGTATTAGTGATATCTTATGATGTTTATTTTTCTGTGTGACGTAGTTCACGTAGAATCACCGTACCTGCATCCACTCACTATGCCGCTACGGGCCTGATGACACAGATTTGATTGCTGAGTGATATTGCATTGTACGTACGTGCCACAACTTCTTTATCCATTTTTTGCTTTCTGGGATATTTACCTGATACTGTAGACGAGCTTCTTGTGAACACAGCCGCCCCAAATATTGGGGTGGCTGTCTGTTTTTGATTTTAATTTCCGTAAGCTATAGGACCATAAGTGGAAGTGCCATAGGCTGTGTTGCTTTGTTTCTTACGTGTTTCAGGAAACACCATACACTTCTCCAGGGTGGCTGCTGGCAATTTACATCCTGCCAATCAGCATAACAAGGCTCCCTGTTCTCCATATCCTGTCCTATCTTTCTGGATTTTACACTTTTTTCAGATGGCCCGCTTGC
Source organism: Phocoena phocoena (assembly GCF_963924675.1). Classification (NCBI taxonomy): domain Eukaryota; kingdom Metazoa; phylum Chordata; class Mammalia; order Artiodactyla; family Phocoenidae; genus Phocoena; species Phocoena phocoena. The sequence continues at coordinate 51,169,575 of NC_089223.1, forward strand.
CTGGGGGCAGTGAGACTTTATTGTATTGCAGATTTCCTTTTCAGGCTTGCTTGGTTGGCCAGAAAGGGCGTATGCGTTTTTTACTGAATATATTCAGGAAAAAACGCATACACCCTTTTTGGCCAAGTGCATCATTGTCGACGTTGTGCCTCTTTTCCTATGCTTTCAGGGCAATTCCAGTCTACCCCCTGCAATGGTTTTCCTGAAACTCTGCCCCGCTTTCAAGTCCCCTTCGCAGGCTTACTTCAATATATTTTTGGAGGATAGCTGTCATTTATAACTCTGCAGGTTTGTGAATTACAGTGCCCCTGAGCTCCTTTCTTCAACTCGCTTTCTTGTGAGCTGGGCACAAAACCACAGGATTGCTTCCGGCCCTAATCTGTTTTTAGCAGGGCACGCTGAGCCTTTGTTTAATTCCTCTTCCTGGTGGGCAATGAGCATTACATTTGCCCGTGCAGACACCTATAGCTAGTCTCTCATTGGTTCTCCCTATTCCTGTTCATCTTGCACAGAAATTGCAAGCTGTGCCAAAGAGGAGGTTAAAGGCACTGACTCTCCAAGCGGGGAGAGTGTTAGTAAAGCGTCTGGAATGGTGAACCCGAGGACAAGGATACGAAAACTGAGATCCATTTTAAATCATTTCCCAATCTCACAGTGTACCATACTCTGTGTTTCCCATGCATCTTTTAGCTGAAGGAAGAATCCCTTGAACCTGGAGATTTGGGACCCATGGAATGGGTACCATGCAGTGTGACTTCCAAGGGTCTGCATTTGCTCACCGAAACTCACCAATGCTATCAGCCTGAAGTGTCCAGCCTTATGTCTCAACCAGCTCTGGGTGTAGATGTGGTCAATCCCGGTTGCATCACATGCCCTGAGTGAATTATTTAAGAATTGCTCTCTATTTCACTGTCTTTGTGTTTTGTTTTCGAAATTTATTTGGATAATGGGATTTATCGGATTTTCACTGCTGCGTTTCGGCCGCTGTACACACGCTTGATTCTCTTACGGAGACATATATATCCATGGGTTTTAAGATTCTTCCTAGTCAGGTATATTCCTAGGCGTTGAATGTGTGGTGTTGGGTCCATTTCGTTGAGCAAGGAGTAGGTCTTGTCTATTACATATTTGGCTTATGGAAATTTATCTGTGCTAATTTCAGTCTCTGGTTTTATGCAGCACCCCAAGGTACCTTTCCCCAAAAGCAAGCACTAGTATGTTTTCTAAATTTGAGACCCTGTTCTGTTTTGTAATTCAGTTCATGTGTAGTCAAGTTTACATTCCGTGTATTAGTGATATCTTATGATGTTTCTTTTTCTGTGTGACGTAGTTCACGTAGAATCACCGTACCTGCATCCACTCACTATGCCGCTACGGGCCTGATGACACAGATTTCATTGCTGAGTGATATTGCATTGCACGTATGTGCCACAAATTCTTTATCCATTTTTTGCTTTCTGGGATATATACCTGGTACTGAAGACGAGCTTCTTGGGAACACAGCCGTCCCAAACTTTGGGGTGGCTCTCTGTTTTTGATTTTAATTTCCCTAAGCTATAGAACCATAAGTGGAAGTGCCATAGGCTGTGTTGCTTTGTTTCTTACGTGTTTCAGGAAACACCATACACTTCTGAAGGGTGGTTGCTGGCCATTTACATCCTGCCAATCAGCATAACAAGGCTCCCTGTTCTCCATATCCTGTCCTACCTTTCTGGATTTTACACTTTTTTCAGATGGACCTTTTGCCCGGGGGGCAGTGAGACTTCATTGTAGTGCAGATTTCCTTTACAGGCTTGCTTGGTTGGCCAAAAAGGGCGTATGCGTTTTTTCCTGAATATATTCAGGAAAAAACGCATACGCCCTTTTTGGCCAAGTGCATCATTTTCGACGTTGTGCCTCTTTTCCTATGCTTTCAGGGCAATTCCAGTCTACCCCCTGCAATGGTTTTTCTGAAACTCTGCCCCGCTTTCAAGTCCCCTTCGCAGGCTTACTTCAATATATTTTTGGAGGATAGCTGTCATTTATAACTCTGCAGGATTGTGAATTACAGTGCCCCTGAGCTCCTTTCTTCAACTCGCTTTCTTGTGAGCTGGGCACAAAACCACAGGATTGCTTCAGGCCCTAATCTGTTTCTGGCAGGGCACGCTGAGCCTTTGGTTAATTCCTCTTCCTGGTGGGAAATGAGCGTTACATTTGCCCGTGCAGACACCTATAGCTAGTCTCTCATTGGTTCTTCCTATTCCTGTTCATCTTGCACAGAAATTGCAAGCTGTGCCAAACAGGAGGTTAAAGGCACTGACTCTCCAAGCAGGGAGAGTGTTAGTAAAGCGTCTGGAATGGTGAACCCGAGGACCAGGATACGAAAACTGAGATGCATTTTAAATCGTTTCCCAATCACACGGTGGACGATACTCTGGGTTTCCCATGCATGTTTTAGGTGGACGAAGAATCCCTTGAACCTGGAGTGTTGGGACCCATGGAATGGGTACCATGCAGTATGACTTCAAAGGGTCTGAATTTACTCACCGAACCTCACCAATGCTATCATCCTGAAGTGTCCAGCCTTATGTCTCAACCAGCTCTGGGTGTAGATGTGGTCAATCCAGGTTGCATCACATGCCCTGAGTGAATAATTTAAGAATTGCTCTCAATTTCACTGTCTTTGTGTTTTGTTTTCGAAATTTATTTTGATAATGGGATTTATCGGATTTTCACTGCTGCGTTTCGGCCGCTGTACACACGCTTGATTCTCTTACGGAGACATATATATCCATGGGTTTTAAGATTCTTCCTAGTCAGGTATATTCCTAGGCGTTGAATATGTGGTGTTGGGTCCATTTCGTTGAGCAAGGAGTAGGTCTTGTCTATTACATATTTGGCTTATGGAATGGTATCTGTGCTAATTTCAATCTCTGGTTTTATGTAGCACCTCAACTCACCTTTCCCCTTAAGGAAGCATAAGTTGGTTTTCTTAATTTGAAACCCTCTTCTCTTTTGTAATTCAGTTCATGTGTAGCCATGTTAACATTCCATGTATTAGTGATATCTTATGTCTTTTTCTTTTTGAATTATGTGACTTCGAATGATCACACGTAACTCCTCTGGAGTTGTTATAACTGGCCGTATTTCATTGATTTCCCGGCTGAGTAATATTCCACTCTACATAAGCACCACATCTCTATCCGTTTTCTCTCTGCAGATACATTTAAGTTATATCCTAGTCGAGGATCTTTTAAACAGAGAGGTGGTAAACATTGGGGTGCCTGTGTCCTCTCGATTTTTGTTTTTCCCAAGATATACGTCCATGAGTGCAAGTGCCCTGTGCTCGGTAGCTCATTTTTTAGATGCTTTAGTAAACACAATACACTTATCCAGAGTGACCGTTGGCAATATACATTTCCATTATAAGACTCACAGGGCTCCCTTTTCTCCTTGTCCTGTCCTGCATTTCTGGTGTTTACACTTTATGAGGACGGCTCTTCTGACTGATGCAAAGTGATATGTTTTGTAGTATTGATTTCCAGTGCCCACCTGTTTGGTTGGCTAAAAATGTGTATGCCCTTTTCTTGAATTTATACAGAAAAAGACGCATACACCCTTTTTGGCCAACTGCAATGTTGGCAATGTTCAGCCCCTTTTCTTGTGCTTAATGGCGAGTCATTTCTACCTCTTCCAATCCCTTTCCTGCCATTCTCCGTTGCTTACAAGTCCTTTTCTCTGACTTTCCTAAGACATTTTTCAGTGATAGATGTTTTCAATTCTGCAGTTTCGTGAATTTTAGTGCGCCTGAGTTCCATTTTCCAACTTGTGTTTATGGGAACTGGCCACAAAGCATCAGGATTCCTCAAGCCCTATTCTGTTTCCATGGGCAACCCTAGCCTTTGGTCATTTCGTCTTCCTGATTGGAAATTAGAGTGACATGTGCCTGTCCGAACACCTAATACTTGTCTCTCATTGTTCCTCCTCCTTCTGCTTCATCCTCTGGACAAATTCCAAACTGTATGCAACAGGATGTTGACAGTGCTGACATCTCCAAGTGGGGAGACTGTTAGTAAAGACGCTGGAGTGGTGAACCCTAGCACCAAGAGATGAGGAGATGAGATGCCTTTTCCAAACTTTTCCCGATCAGACGGTATACCATCCTCTGGGTGTGACAGGCATGTTTTAGGTGTAGGAAGGGTCCCATTCATGTGAGGAGAACACCAGGGGATTTTAAATATCAGTGTCTCTCCGCAACCCAAACTGGGGAATTTTTTAAGCTACGGCTTCACATATGTTCATTAAGGGCCTTGGGAAGTAGGCAGAGTCCAAACTTTAGATGATTGAAGTCTTCAGGGTCAGAAGCACTCACCACTGTCTTCCCTTAGATTCCATTTTTACTGTCATTGATGGATGATGTCAATAAAAATATCTATTCTTTTTCAGATCATTTCCCCTTATAGGTTATTGCAAAATATTGAGTGTAGTTCCCTGTGCTATACAGTAGTTCCTTGCTGATGATTTCATACATAGCAGTGTGTATGTGTTAATCCCAAACTGTTAATTTATCCCTCCTCCTACCATTTCCCTTTGGTAATAATAAATTATAAGATTTTATGCTTCTCAGAAATGGGGGAGCTGAAAGAGAGGTATCATTTTCAATGCAAAAGCATTTAAAACAAGATTGAAGCTTTAACCAAGATTATTAGATGTACATCCTTGGAAAGAAATCACTTTGTTTCTCTAATATTGACCTGACAAAGAAGACAAACCTTTTCACTGAACTTGCTTATAAGAAAGTGATGGAAATATCAAATGGAAGTGTTAGAAACATCTTATTTTACCCGAGCCTTATACACTGTTCTATGTTAATTACAGTTTGGCTCACACATCTGTTCATTGAAGTTACAATGTTCTCAATTTCTGTTACTGATCCTCCAGAGTGGACGCCAACAAGTGTCCCCCTGCCCAGTGTCATTGGAGCCAATAGATCGAGACTGAGTTTGGTTCAAAAGCAAAGGAAACTTTATATTTTGATCAGAGAATGGAGAGGTGCTACCCTGTGGGCTGTGGGCTGGGCTGCTGTGTAGAGATCCTGTCAGAGTCACTGGGAGGGAGGGGTCTGAGCTCTCGAGGACCTGGTTGGCTGCAGCTCAGGCTCTATGTCACGGAGTCTGAACTGGGCCCCAGGAGCTGAAGTGTCATCGAGCCATTCTGCTCTAGGAAATCTGGTCTGAAGTGCCGGGTGTGGAACCTCTGTATGCGGGACACTAGGAGCACCTGAAATTAGACAAAGCACAAAGGATAAAAATGGTTAGACTTTATTTTATTGCCCAGATTCTATTTTTATCTCCCTGGCATTTTTAAGGGGCTTTGCCTGGGACAAACTTCTCTTCTGCCTTTTGTCCCTTTCCTCATTCTTGGAGTGCTGCGGGTGCAGACCCTTCTTCTGTAACTGCTGAGTGCTGAGTTAGGAGGCTTCATACCCGTGGGCGAGGGTCAGAACTTCTCCCCAGCAGCCTCCAGGTGACGTTGATTGTCCCCAGGCCTCCTGCCTCCCTGCTCGTCCACCTGAGCACCAGTATTGGAAGTGTTATAGATTCTAATGACCTTTAAGGGTCCAGAAAGGAGATGTGCAGTGGCGCTGTGAGGTCCAGTTTCACTCCGCCCCACATTTGTTCGGCCACCTTAGGCTGACCGTTTCTGCCAGCCTAGATGCTCTGACTGACCGTTTCTGCCAGCCTAGATGCTCTGACCAACAGTCTGCGCTTTCTTACATTAGGCCCCTGAATTAACGTAAAAACAGCACCAGGTGTCAGGATCCTGCCCGCTCAGCTCCCAGACAGTCCAGGGTCAGTGGTGATGAAGGATCATGATGATCACTGAGTCAAGAGCCTTTGGAAGTAAACAGGAGTCCAGCCGGTCTTATTGGCCACCATCATCAGGGTGTCTGTAGGCTTTTCTATGGTGACAGCATGATATACGGTTCCCCCGCCAAGATTATTAGCTCCCCTCTGGGTACAGTAAGTACTGCAAGCAGTAGTCTACTCTTTTGGGACACACTCTTGTTGTTTTATGAGAGAAACTCCAGGTCAAGTGATGGTCACACGGGTCGTCATGGTGCCCCGTTGCCCCCGGTTATCTCTCTGGAGGTTGGAGTTGGAGGGCCTCCTCAATCGAGGTCAGTGTGCCCACGGAGCAAACCCTGCAACTTCAGGGCATGGTTGGGGGTTAGGATCACCACGTGGTTTCCGTTTCCCTTAGAAGGGAGGTGGCCTTTTGGGCTGCTGATTTCCAGGTTTTCAGATACCACCAGTATCTTGGCCAGATATGGCAGTGAGCCAAGCCCCTTGGTGACCATAGTTTATCCTACCTGGATGGCATTCTTGCATTGTTCCATTTCAAGTGGTCCCAGTTTTTGCACTAATGCTCCAATGGCGATTCACCTTTCACCAGGAATGTAAAGGTCAAAGGGTTTAGCTAAATTAGGGAGTTCCAGGGCAAGGGTCTGAATTGACTGCTCTTTCCATTCTTGAAAGGCCACTTCTGGATTCTATTCAAAAGGATCATCATCTTTTCCTTTCAGTGTTTCATATAGAGGCCCAGCTAGTAGACTGTAGTTAGGGATCCAGAGGCAGGAAACCCTGGCTTCCCCAGGAACCCCTAAGCTGTCTTCTAGTTTCAGAAAGGGGTAAGGCTGTAAATTGTTTCTTCCCTTTCCTGGGATGGGCTTCTCCGACCTTCTGTGAGAATGAAGCCCAGGCAGGTCACCGTAGTCTGTGATACTTGAGCTTTTTCGTGGACAACTTCTATCCTTTATTGGCTTGGTAGTTCTGAGGCCTCCTTAGTAGGGCTGGCGATCAGAATGTCGTCTGAATATTGAAGGAGTGTTTCCTTTTCCAGAGGTAGAACTTTTAGGTCTTTAGCTGAGCTTTCCCCAAAGATGGTGTGGGAATTTTTGAACCCTTGGGGCAAGACAGCCTGGAAGTATTGTTTTAGTTGTATGTTGAGTCCTGTCACTCACAAGCCAAAATTTCTTGTGACTCTGGGACTAATGGAATACAAAAGAAGGCATCAGTGAAGACTAATACAGAATACCAAGTCCTGGTGGTTGGTAGAATGACCAGCAGGGTGTAGGATTTAGGAACTACTGGAGGTATATCCTCAGTGGCTTCACTGACTGTCCTGACATCCTTTACCAGGACTCCAGCAGCCCATGGGGCTCTCGAGGTCAGGCCAATCCCAGGATATGGAGCTCACCTGGGCAGGTACCCTACCCCCACCCCAGCCCACGGGGCTCTCGTGTTCAGGCCCCTCCCAGGATATGGGATTCCCTGGGCAGGTCCTCTGCAGTCCATGGGGCTCCCGTGGTCAGGCCCCTCCCAGGATACAGAGCTACCCTTGCAGGTACCTTGGCAGGGCTGGGCACACAGGAACCGTGCACATAGCCCTCATTGCAGAGCACTCCCAGCTCACCTGTCGCTCAGATCTGACACAGAGCACCTCAGAGCAGGACTTGAACTAACAAACAGCAGCTCTGACAGGTCTGTGACCCTGGGCATCACTCTGTGCGGCCTCCTCCACCTGGTCTTCCAGAGACTTCCACTGCACCCGGGGCACCAGGCCTCTGTCTCCAACCACCACCCACCCCTCCTCTCCCTGACTCCTGGGTTCCTCTCATTAGGAGAGGGTTTTCTTGAAGTTGTCTCCCACTCATGGGCCAGATAATATAATTAGAAAACAAGCCAGAGCTGCAGCCCCTTGTCTATCCTGACTCTCAGGAGCCCACACCTGTTCCTTGGACCTGGCCAATTCAGCAAGTTCCATTTTCAGCAACTGTGAGCCCCTGAGGGGTGATTATTGGCTGGCTTGGGAAGCCTGACCGTGCCGGCCAGCCCTCCCCAGGTGTGCCTGGGTTGAGATCAATATAAACACCGCTCCAGGCAGCAAGAGCCCCTGCAGCTGTGCCTGACGCCATTTTCTCTGCCCTGTCAGCAGTCTCGGGGCTGGGCTGGTGGGAGGGAGTGAGAGGCCACGGCTTTGTGGGTGTCCCAGTGTGAGTGGGGCTCTGCTGGACTTTCTGCAGCAGTTGCCAAGATGCTACCTGCTAAAGAAGAGGATGTGTCACCCACACCTGCCGCTGGAATTTCTCCCTGGGCACAGGTGAGGAAGGAAGAAAGCAGTGGGGGCCGGGACAGCAGGGGTATCTCAGGCAGGGAAATGGAGAGCTTCCAGAAGAGCACCCAGGGCCAGGACCATCCTGGCTGGCCTGCAGGCACCAAGTCGGCTGGCATGCTGTCCCTCATGTGGCTCCATGGCCCTTCCTCTAGGTTTTCAAGTCCTTGTACATATTCAGGTGTTTAGCCTTGGAAGGGTGGGAACATTTCAGCAGCAGCTGGCCTGGGGCTCGGCCCACGTTTACTCACAGATACCTCGGCACGGTCCCCCAGCTTTGCAGTGAGGACGCTTGTTGCGAGGAGCATGCTGGCTGAATGGGAGATGATTCCCCACCACTGACCAACTTCAGAATTGTTTGCAATTGGAGCAAGTGCCCTGAAACGGTTTTCCTCGGTGTAACTGGTGGGTTCTGTTCTTTTTTATCTTTTTTTCGTTTTTGGTTCAAGGTAGATTTTATTCCTCTTTTGTGTATTTACAGATATAAGCATGGAAATAATTTATTCATATAAATACATGTATGTGAAGGGAAGAATATTTTTTCTGTTTTACTTTTTTTAATTTTATTTTTTTATTTTGAATTTAATTTTATATTTTTATACAGCAGGTTGTTTTTGGTTATCTACTTTATACATATAAATGTATACATACCAATCCCAATATCTCAACTCCTCCCACCACCATCCCCAACAGCTTTCCCCCCTTGTTGTCCATACGTTTGTTGTATACATGTATTGCTCTATTTCTGCCTTGCAAAACGGTTCATCTGTACAATTTTTCTAGGTTCCACATATATGCATTAATATACAAGATTTGTTTTTCTCTTTCTGACTTACTTCACTCTGTATGACAGTCTCTAGATCCATCAACGTCTCTACAAATGTCCCAATTTCATTCCTTTTTATGGCTTAGTAATATTCCATTTTATATATGTACCACATCTTTATGCATTCGTCTGTCTGTGGGCATTTAGGTTGCTTCCATTTCCTGGATAGTGTAAATAGTGATGCAATGAACATTGTGGTGAATGTCTCTTTTTGATTTATGGTTTTGTCTGGGTATATGCCCAGTAGAGGGATTGCTGTATCATATGGTAATTCTATTCTTAGTTTTATAAGAAACTCCATAATGTTCTCCACAGTGACTGTATCAATTTACGTTCCCAACAATAGTGGAAGAGGATTCCTTATCTCCACACCGTTTCCAGCATTTGTTGTTTGTAGATTTTCTGATGATGCCCATTCTAATAGGTGTGAGGTGATACACCATGGATGAGTCTATTTCGTTGAGCAAAGAGTAGGTCTTGTTTATTACGTATTTGGCTTATGGAATGGTATGTGTGCTAATTTCAATCTGTTTTTATACAGCAGCCCAACTCAACTTTCCCCTTAAGCAAGCATAAGGTTTTTATCTAAATGTGAGACTCTGTTCGGTTTTGTAATTCAGTTTATGTGTAGCCAAGTTTACACTTCCTCTATTAGTGATATCTTATGATAATTATCTTTCTTTGTGTGACATATTTCTCTTAGAATCATCATAATTAAATCCACTCAATTTGCTGCTACAGGCCTGATGACATTGATTTCACTGCTGAGTGATATTCCGTTGTACGTAAGTAGCACAACTTCTTTATCCATTTTTTTCTTTCTGGGATATTAAATTTGTACTGGACTCGAGGTTCTTGTAAACACAGCAGCCCTAAATTTTGTGTTGGCTGTGTCTTGTTGATTTTAATTTTCCTAAGCTATAGGGCCAAAAGTGGAAGTGCCCTAGGCTCTGTAGCTTTGTTTTTTAGATGTTTCAGGATACACCATGAACATCTCCAGAGTGTCTGTTGGCAATTTACATCCCGCCCATCAGCATAACACGGCTCCCTGTTCTCCATGGCCTGTCCTGTGTTTCTGGTTTTTACACTTTATTCAGATGGCCTTTTTGACGAATGGGAAATGTGACTTCATTGTAGTGTGGATTTCCATTGCTGGAGTGCTTGGTTGGCCAAAATGTTCATATGCGTTTTTTCCTGAATATATTCAGGAAAAATGTATACGCACTTTTTGTCCATGTGCATCACTGTCAAAGATCTGCCGCTTTTCATATGCTTTAAATGCAATTCCAATCTACCTCTTGAAATATGATTCCTGCAATTCTGCCTCGTTTTCAAGTCCTCTTTGCAGACTTACTTCGATATATTTTTGCCAATAGCTGTCATTTATCTCTGCAGGTTTGTGAATTACAGTGCCCCTGAGCTCCTTTCTTAACTCGCTTCCTTGTAAGCTGGCCACAAAACTGCAGGTTTGCTTCAGGCCATAATCAGGGTCCGGCACGGCACTCTGAGCCTTTGGTTAATTCCTCTTCCTGGTGGGAAATTAGAGTTAAATGTGCCCCTCCAGATACCTGCCTCACTCCCAGCCACATGGTGATGTATGTCCTCAGGTTTGAGGCCCTATGTGATGGGTTCCTCATCTTTTGATGATGTGGCCCCACTGGTGTGTGGACACTCCTGCCTGGTTCCCATCCCCTTGGTGATGTGGGCCCTCTGGTGAGACTCTGATCCTGGTTGGGTTCCTCACACATCCATGAGGTGAGCCCTCTTCTCTGAGGTCACTCCTGCCTGGCTGGCACAACGCGCCTTGTTGACTTCGGCACCCTGGTGGCAGTTGGAGCCTGCTGGGAGCCTCCTTCCCGCGGTGATGAGGCCCTCTGGCGTCAGACCCTAATGGCGGGGTTCCCACATTTTCTGATACGTGCTAAGTGGTACGAGGGCACTCCTGCCAGGTTCCCATCCTCATGAGCGTGTGGGCCTTCTGTTCTGAGGTCCTAACGGCTGGGTTGCTCACACTTTCATGATGTGGGCCCTCTGCTGTGAGGTCAATCCTGCCTGGCTGGCGCACGTCGCCTTGGCGACGTGGACCCTCTGGTGGCAGTTGGAGCGTGCTGGGGCCTCCTCCCCTCAGTGATGAGGGCCTTCTGGTGTCAGGCCCTAAGTGCTGGGCTCCACACATTTTCTGATGTGTGCCCAGTGGTGCGAGTCACTCCTGCCAGGTTCCCATCCCCATGGGCATGTCGGACTTCTGTTCTGTGGTCCCAACTGCTGGGTTGCTCACAGTTTCATGATGTGGGCCCTTTGCTGTGTGTTCACTCTGGCCTGTATCCCATAGTGTCAGTGCTCTGGGCCTCCAGCTTGGAGTTTCCAACTTCTCGATTCCTCACCTTTTTTATTCTATGGGCCCTCGGTTGTGCGTCTCCTCCTGCATGCCTCACTCCCAGCCCCTTCGTGATGTGTGTCCCCTTGTTTGAGGCCACATGTGCTGTGTTCCTCACCTTTCTATAATGTGGCCACACTGGTGTGAGGACACTCTTGCCTGGTTCCCATTCCCTTGGTGATGTTGGCCCCACTGCTGTTAGGACAGTCTTGCCTGGTTCCCATCACCTTGGTGATGTTGGCCCTCTGGTGAGAGTCTGATCCTGGTTAGGTTCCTCACCCTTCTGTGAGGTGGGCCCTCTGCTCTGAGGTCACTCCTGCCTGGCTGGCACACCCCGCCTTGGCAACGTCGGCCATATGGTGGCAGTTGGAGCCTGCTGGGAGCCTCCTCCCCTCGGTGATGAGGGCCCTCTGGCCTCAGGCCCTAACTGCTGGGTTCCCACATTTTCTGATTCGTGCTAAGTGGTGCAAGGACACTCCTGCCAGGTTCCCATCCCCATGGGGATGTGAGCCTTCTGCTCTGAGGTCCCAACGGCTGTGTTGCTCACAGTTTCATGATGAGGGCCCTCTGGTGTGAGTTCACTCCGGCCTAGATCCCATAGCCTCGCTGCTCCTGGCTGCCTGCCAGAGGTTCCAACTGTGGGATTCTTCACCTTTTTTATTCTATGGTCCCTCTGTTTTGAGGATCCTCTGGCCTGCCTCACTCCCAGCCCCTTGGTGATGTGTGTCCTCAGGTTTGAGGCCACGTGTGCTGGGTCCCTCAGATTATGGTGATGTAGCCCCACTGATGTGAGGACACTCCTGCCTGGTTCCCATTCCCTTGGTGATGTTGGCCCTCTGGTGACAGTCTGATCCTTGTTGGGTTCCTCACACTTCTGTGAGGTGGGCTTTCTGCTCTGAGGTCACTCCTGCCTGGTTGGCACACCCCGCCTTGGTGACATCGGCCTTATGATGGCAGTTGGAGCCTGCTGGGAGCCTCCTCCCCTCGGTGATGAGGGTCCTCTGGCCTCAGGTCCTAACTGCTGGGTTCCCACATTTTCTGATTCGTGGAAGTGGGCCGAGGACACTCCTGTCAGGTTCCCATCCCCATAGGGATGTGGGCCTTCTGCTCTCAGGTCCCATCCGCTGGGTTGCTCAGTTTCATGATGTGGGGCCTCTGCTGTGAGTTCGCTGTGGCCTGGATCCCATAGACTCTGTGCTCTGGGCGGCCTACTGGCCGGTTCCAACTGCTGGATTCCTCACAACTTTTATTCTGTGGGCTCTGTTTTGTGAGGATACTCCTGCTTGCCTCACTCCTAGCCACTTGGAGATGTGGGTCCCCTGTTTTAGGCCACATGTTCTGGGTTCCTCACCTTTCTATAATGTGGCCACACTGGTGTGAGGACCCTCCTGCCTGGTTCCGATCCCCTTGGTGATGTGGGCCCTCTGGTGAGAGACTTATCCTGGCTGGTTTCCTCACCCTTCTGTGAGGTAGGCCCTCTGCGGTGAGGTCACTCCTGCCTGGCTGGCACACATCACCTTGGTGACGTGGGCCCTCAGTTGGGAGTTGGTGTCTGCTGCAAGTCTCCGTCCCTCGGTAATGAGGGCCCTCTTGCGTCAGACCCTAACTCCTGAGCTCCCAAAATTGGCAGATGTGCGACCTGTGGTGCGAGTACACTCCTGTCAGGTTCCCAACCCCATGGGAATTTGGGCCTTCTGCTCTGAGGTCCCAACGGCTGGGGTGCTCACAGTTTCATGATGAGGGCCCTCTGATGTGCGTTCATTCCGGCCTAGATCCCATAGGCTTGCTGCTCCTGGGCGCCTGCTGGGAGGTTCCAACTGCGGGATTCCTCACCTTTTTTATTCTATGGGCCCTCTGTTTTGAGGCTCCTCCTGCCTGCCTCAATCCCAGCCCCGTTGTGATGTGTGTCCTCTGGTGTGAGGCCACGTGTGCTGGGTCCCTCACCTTTCGATGATGTGGCCCCAATGGTGTGAGGACACTCGTGCCTGTTTACCAGCCCCTTGGTGATGTGGCCCCTCTGGTGAGAGTCTGATCCTGGCTGGGTTCCTTACCGTTCTGTGAGGTGGGCCCTGTGCTCTGAGGTAACTCCTGCCTGGCTTGCTCCCATTGCCTTGGTGACGTCGGCCCTCTGGTGGCAGTTGGATCCTTTTGGAGACTCCTATCCTCGGTGATGAGGTCCCTCTGGCGTCAGGCTCTAACTGCTGGGCTCCCCAGGTTTTCTGATGTGAGCCCAGTGATGCCAGGACACTCGTGAAATGTTCCCATCCCCATGGCGATATGGGCCTTCTGCTCTGAGGTTCCAACGACTGGGTTGCTCACAGTTTCCTGATGTTAGCTCTCTGGTGTTAGTTCACTCATTCCTAGATCCCATAGCCTCTGTACTCTGGGCCGCCTGCTGGGAAGTTCCAACTGCTGGGTTCCTCACCTTTTTTATTCTTTGGGCCCTGTGTTGGGAGGCTCCTCCTGCCTGTGTCACTCCCAGCCCCTTGGTGATGTAGGTCCTCTGGTTTGTGGCCACATGTGCCAGTTTCCTCATCTTTTAGTGATGTGGCCCCACTGGTGTGAGGACACTCGTGCCTGGTTCCCATCCCCTTGGTGATATGGGCCCTCTGGTGAGAGTCTGATCCTGGTTGGGTTCCTCACACTTCTTTGAGGTGGGCCGTCTGCTGTGAGGTCACTCCTGCCTGGCTGGCACACCCCGCCTTGGCGACGTGAGCCCTCTTGTGGTAGTTGGAACATGCTGGGAGCCTCCTCCCCTCAGTGATGAGGGCCCTCTGGCGTCAGGCCCTAACTGCTGGGTACCCACATTTTCTGATATGTGCTAAGTGGTGCGAGGACACTCCTGCCATGCTCCCAACACCTTGGGGATGTGGACCTTCTGCTCTGAGGTCCAAATGGCTGGGTTGCTCGCAGTTTCATGATGTGGACCCTCTGCTGTGAGTTTACTGTGGCCTGAATCGCATAGACTTGGTGCTCTTGGCCGCCTGCTGGGAGGTTCCCATTGCTGGATTCCTCAGCTTTTTTATTCTATGGGCCCTGTGTTGTGAGGCTACTCCTGCCAGCCTCATTCCGAGCCCCTTGGAGATGTGGGTCTTCTGGTTTAGGCCACATGTGCTGGGTTCCTCACCTTTCTATGATGTGGCCACACTGGTGTGAAGACTCTCCTGCCTGGTTCTGATCACCTTGGTGATGTGGGCCCTCTGGTGAGAGTCTTATCCTGGCTGTGTTCCTCACCCTTGTGTGAGGTAGGCCCTCTGCGGTGAGGTCACTCCTACCTGGCTGTCACACGTCACCTTGGCGACGTGGGCCCTCAGTTGGGTGTTGGTGCCTGATTGGAGTCTCCTCCCCTTGGTAATGAGGGCCCTCTGGCGTCAGGCCCTAACTCCTGGGTTCCCTAAATTCTCTGATGTGTGCCCTGTGGTGCGAGGACACTTCTGACAGGTTCCCAACCCCATGGGAATGTGGGCCTTCTGCTCCGAGATCCCAACGCCTTGGTTGCTCACAGTTTCATGATGACGGCCCTCTGGTGTGAGATCACTCTGGCCTGGATCCCATAGTCTCGCTGCTCCTGGCCGCCTGCTGGGAGGTTCCAACTGCGGGATTCTTCACCTCTTTAATTCTATGGTCCCTCTGTTTTGAGGCTCCTCCTGCCTGCCTCAATCCCAGCTCCCTTGTGATGTGTGTCCTCTGGTTTGAGGCCACGTGTGCTGGGTCCCTCACTTTTTGGTGATGTGGCCTCATTAGTGTGAGGACACTCCTGCCTGGTTCCCATTCCCTTGGTGATGTGGGCCCTCTGGTGAGAATCTGATCCTCTTTGGTTCTTCACACTTCTGTGAGGTTGACCCTCTGCTCTGAGGTCACTCCTGCCTGGTTGTCGCACTCCGCATTGGTGACGTCGCCCCTCTGATAGCAGTCAGAGCTGGCTGGGAGCCACCGCCCCTCGGTGATGAGGGCCCTCTGGCATCAGGCACTAATTGCTGGGCTCCCCACATTTTTTCATGTGTGCCCACTCTTGCGATGACACTCCTGCTTGTTTCCCTTCCCCATGGGGATGTGGGCCTTCTGCTCTGAGGTCACAACGGCTGGGTTGCTTACAGAATCACAATGAGGGCCCTCTGTTGTGAGTTCATGCCGGCCTGGATCTCATAGCCTCAGTGCTCTGGGCCGCCTGCTAGGAAGATCCAACTGCTGGTTTCCACACATTTTGTATACAATGGGACATGTGTTGTGAGGTTAAGCCTGCCTGCCTCACTCCGAAACCCATGGTGATGTGGGTCCTCTGGTTTGAGGCCACATGTGCTGGGTACCTCAACTTTTGATGATGTGGCCCCACGGGTGTGAGGACACTCCTGCCTGGTTCCCATCACCTTGGTGATGTGGGCCCTCTGGGGAGAGTCTGATCCTGGCTGGGTTCCCTACCATTCTGTGAGGTGGGCCCTCTGATGTCAGGTCACTCCTGCCTGGCTAGCTCACATCGCCTTTGCGACGTGGGCCCTCTGTTGGCCACTGGAGCATGCTGGGAGCCTCCTACTCCCGTTAATGATGGCCCTGGAAAAATTGCATATGCCCTTTTTGGCCAAGTGCTTCATTGACGAGGTTCTGCCACTTCTCTTATGCTTTCAGAGCCATTCACGTCTACCTCCTGAAATCGGATTCCAGCAATTCTGCCCCACTTTCAAGTCCTCTTCGCAGCCTTAATTCAATATATTTTTGTACGATTTCTGTCATTTATAAGTCTGCAGGTATGTGAATGACAGTGCCCCTGAGCTCCGTTCCTCAACTCGCTTTCTTGTGAGCTGGCTACAAAACCACAGGATTGCTTCAGTCCCTAATCTTGTTCCAGCACGGCATGCTGAGCCTTTGGTTAATTCCTCTTCCTGTTGGGAAATGAGTGTTAAAATTGCCCGTGCATACTGGGCATATACCCTGAGAAAACCAAAATTCAAAAAGAGTCATGTACCAAAATGTTCATTGCAGCTCTATTTACAATAGCCCGGAGATGGAAAGAACCTAAGCGCCCATCATCGGACGAATGGATAAAGAAGATGTGGCACATATACACAATGGAATATTACTCAGCCTTAAAAAGAAATGAAACTGAGTTATTTGTAATGAGATGGATAGACCTAGAGTCTGTCATACAGAGTGAAGTAAGTCAGAAAGAAAAAGACAAATAGCGTATGCTAACACATATATATGGAATTTAAAGGAAAAAAATGTCATGAAGAACCTAGGGATAAGACAGGAATAGAGGCGCAGACCTACTGGAGAACGGAATTGAGGATATGGGGAGGGGGAATGGCGAGTTTTGACAGGGCGAGAGAGAGTCATGGACATATACACACTAACAAATGTAGTAAGGTAGATAGCAAGGGGGAAGCAGCCACAAGGAACAGGGATATTAGCTCGGGGCGTTGGGAGAGCCTGGAGGGGTGGAAGGGGGAGAGAGGGAGGGAGGGAGACACAAGAGGGAAGACACAGGGAGCATATGTATATGTATAGCTGATTCACTTTGTTATAAAGCAAAAACTAACACACCATTGTAAAGCAATTATACCCCAATAAAGATGTTAAAAAAATTTTTTTCCCCTGCACACACCTACAGATAGTCTCCCATTGGTTCTCCGTATTCCTGTTCATCTTGCGCAGAAATTGCAAACAGTGCCAAACAGGAGGTTAAAGGCACTGACTCTCCAAATGGGGAGAGTGTAAGAAAAGGGTCTGGAATGGTGAACCTGAGTACCAGGGGACGAAAACAGACATGCATGTAAAAAGGTTTCCCAGTCACACGGTGGAGCATACTCTGGGTTTCCCATGCAAATTTTAGCTGAAGGAAGAATCCCTTGAACCTGGGGAGTTGGGAACCATGGAATGGGTACCAGGCAGTATGACATCAAAGGGTCTGCATTTGCTCACTGAACCTCACCAATGCTATCAGCCCAAAGGGTCCAGCCTTATCTCTCACCCAGCTCTGGGTGTAGATGTGGTAAACCAGGTTGCATCACATGCCCTGTGTGAGTTATTTAAGAATTGCTCTCTATTTCACTGTCATTGTGTTTTGTTTTTGAAATTTTTTTTTGACACTGGGATTTATCGGATTTTCACTGCTGCGTTAATGCCGCTGTAAACACTCTTGATTCTCTTACGGAGACATATAAATCCATGGGTTTTAAGATTCTTCCTAGTCAGGTATATTCCTAGGCGTTGAATATGTGGTGTTGAGTCCATTTCGTTGAGCAAGGAATAGGTCTTGTCTATTACATATTTGGTTTATGGAACGGTATCTGTGCTAATTTCAGTCTCTGGTTTTATGCAGCACTCCAACGCACCTTTCTCCATAAGCAAGCACAAGTTGGTTTTCTAAATTTGAGACTGTTCTGTTTTGTAATTCAGTTCATGTGTAGTCAAGTTTACATACTGTGTATTAGTGATATTTTATGATGTTTCTTTTTATGTGTGACTTATTTCACGTAGAATCACCATACCTGAATCCACTCACTATGCCGCTACGGGCCTGATGACACAGATTTCATTGCTGAGTGATATTCCATTGTACGTACGTACCACAACTTCTTTATCCATTGTTTGCTCTCTGAGATATTACCTGGTACTGTAAACGAGGTTCTTGTGAACAGAGAGGTCCCAAACTTTGAGGTGGCTGGGTGTTTTTGATTTTAATTTCCCTAAGCTGTAGGACCATAAGTGGAAGTGCCATAGGCTGTGTTGCTTTGTTTCTTACGTGTTTCAGGAAACACATAACACTTCTCCAGAATGGCTGTCGGCAATTTACATCATATGCATCAGCATAATAAGGATCCCTGTTCTCCATTGCCTGTCCTCCGTTTCTGGATTTTACAATTTTTTTAAATGGCCCTTTTGCCCTGCGGGGCACTGAGACTTCATTGTAGTGCAGATTTATTTACAACCTTGCTTGGTTGGCCAAATAGTGCGTATGCGTTTTTTCCTGAACATATTTAGGGAAAAAAGCATCCGCACTTTTTGGACAAGTGCATCATTATCGACGTTCTGCCTCTTTTCCTATTCTTTAAGTGCAATTCCAGTTTAACCCTTCAATCGTTTTCCTGAAATTCTGCCCCGCTTTCAAGTCCCCTTTGCAGGCTTACTTCAATATATTTTTGGAGGATAGCTGTCATTTATAACTCTGCAGGTTTGTGAATTACAGTGCCCCTGAGCTCCTTTCTTCAACTCGCTTTCTTGTGAGCTGGGCACAAAACCGCAGGATTGCTTCAGGCCCTAATCTGTTTCCGGCAGGGCACGCTGAGCCTTTGGTTAATTCCTCTTCCTGGTGGGAAATGAGCGTTACATTTGCCCGTGCAGACACCTATAGCTAGTCTCTCATTGGTTCTCCCTATTCCTGTTCATCTTGCACAGAAATTGCAAGCTGTGCCAAACAGGAGGTTAAAGGCACTGACTCTCCCAGCGAGGAGAGTGTTAGTAAAGCATCTGGAATGGTGAACCCGAGGACCAGGATATGAAAACTGAGATGCATTTTAAATCGTTTCCCAATCACACGGTGGACGATACTCTGGGTTTCCCATGCATGTTTTAGCTGGAGGAAGAATCCCTTGAACGTGGAGAGTTGGGACCCATGGAATAGGTACCATGCAGTATGACTTCAAAGGGTCTGCATTTGCTCACCGAAACTCACCAATGCTATCAGCCTGAAGTGTCCAGCCTTATGTCTCAACCAGCTCTGGGTGTAGTTGTGTTAAAACCCGGTTGCATCACATGCCGTGAGTGAATTATTTAAGAATTGCTCTCTATTTCACTGTCTTTGTGTTTGTTTTTGAAATTTATTTCGATAATGAGATTTATCGGATATTCACTGCTGCGTTTATGCCACTGTACACAAGCTTGATTCGCTTACGGAGACATATAAATCCATGGGTTTTAAGATTCTTCCTAGTCAGGTATATTCCTAGGCGTTGAATATGTGGTTTTGAGTCCATTTCGTTGAGCAAGGAGTAGGTCTTGTCTATTACATATTTGGCTTATGGAATGTTGTCTGTGCTAATTTCAGTCTCTTGTTTTATGGAGCACCCCAACGCACCTTTCCCCATAAGCAAGCACTAGTTGGTTTTCTAAATTTGCAACCCTGTTCTGTTTTGAAATTCAGTTCATGTGTAGTCAAGTTTACATTCCGTGTATTAGTGATAACTTATTATGTTTCTTTTTCTGTGTGACGTAGTTCACGTAGAATCACCGTACCGGCATCCACTCACTATGCCGCTACGGGCCTGATGACACAGATTTCATTGCTGAGTGATATTGCATTGCACGTACGTGCCACAACTTCTTTATCCATTTTTTGCTTTCTGGGATATTTACCTGATACTGTAGACGAGCTTCTTGGGAACACAGCCGTCCCAAATATTGGGGTGGCTGTCTGTTTTTGATTTTAATATCCCTAAGCAATAGGACCATAAGTGCAATTGCCATAGGCTGTGTTGCTTTATTTCTTACGTGTTTCAGGAAACACCATACACGTCTCCAGGGTGGCTGTTCACAATTTACATCCTGCCAATCAGCATAACAAGGCTCCCTGTTCTCCATATCCTGTCCTACCTTTCTGGATTTTACACTTTTTTCAGTTGGCCCTTTTGCTCGCGGTGCAGTGAGATTTCATTGTAGTGCAGATTTCCTTTACAGGCTTGCCTGGTTGGCCAAAAAGGGCGTATGCAGTTTTTCCTGAATATATTCAGGAAAAAACGCATATGCCCTTTTTGGCCAAGTGCATCATTGTCGACGTTGTGCCTCTTTTCCTATGCTTTCAGGGCAATTCCAGTCTACCTCCTGCAATCGTTTTCCTGAAATTCTGCCCCGCTTTCAAGTCCCCTTTCAAAGCTTACTTCAATATACTTTGGGAAGATAGCTGTCATTTATAACTCTGCAGGTTTCTGAATTTCAGTGCCCCTGAGCTCCTTTCTTCAACTCGCTTTCTTGTGAGCTGGGCACAAAACCGCACGATTGCTTCAGGCACTAAACTGTTTCCAGCAGGGCCCGCTGAGCCTTTGGTTAATTCCTCTTCCTGGTGGGAAATTAGCGTTACATTTGCCCGTGCAGACACCTATAGCTAGTCTCTCATTGGTTTTCCCTATTCCTGTTCAGCTTGCACAGAAATTGCAAGCTGTGCCAAACAGGAGGTTAAAGGCACTGACTCTCCAAGCGGGGAGAGTGTTAGTAAAGCATCTGGAATGGTGAAACCGAGGACCAGGATACGAAAACTGAGATGCATTTTAAATCGTTTCCCTATCACACGGTGGACCATACTGTGGGTTTCCCATGCATGTTTTATCTGGAGGAAGAATCCCTTGAACCTGGAGAGTTGGGACCCATGGAATAGGTACCGTGCAGTATGACTTCAAAGGGTCTGCATTTGCTCACCAAAACTCACCAATGCTATCAGCCTGAAGTGTCCAGCCTTATGTCTCAACCAGCTCTGGGTGTAGATGTGTTAAATCCCGGTTGCATCACATGCCCTGAGTGAATTATTTAAGAAAGGCTCTCTATTTCACTGTCTTTGTGTTTTCTTTTTGAAATTTATTTTGATAAAGGGATTTATCGGATTTTCACTGCTGCGTTTATGCCGCTGTACACACGCTTGATTCTCTTATGGAGACATATAAATCCATGGGTTTTAAGATTCTTCCTAGTCAGGTATATTCCTAGGCGTTGAATATGTGGTGTTGAGTCCATTTCGTTGAGCAAGGAGTAGGTCTTGTCTGTTACATATTTGGCCTATGGAATGTTATCTGTGCTAATTTCAGTCTCTGGTTTTATGGAGCCCCCCAACGCACCTTTCCCCATAAGCAAGCACTAGTTTTTTTTCTAAATTTGAGACCCTGTTCTGTTTTGTAATTCAGTTCATGAATAGTCAAGTTTACATTCCGTGTATTAGTGATATCTTATGATGTTTCTTTTTCTGTGTGACGTAGTTCACGTAGAATCACCGTACCTGCATCCACTCACTATGACGCTACGGGCCTGATGACACAGATTTCATTGCTGAGTGATATTGCATTGCACGTACGTGCCACAACTTTTTATCCATTTTTTGCTTTCTGGGATATTTACCTGGTACTGTAGACGAGCTTCTTGGGAACACAGCCGTCCCAAATATTGGGGTGGCTGTCTCTTTTTGATTTTAATTTCCCTAAACAATAGGACCATAAGTGCAATTGCCATAAGCTGTGTTGCTTTATTACTTACGTGTTTCAGGAAACATCATACACTTCTCCAGGTTGGCTGTTCACAATTTACATCCTGCCAATCAGCATAACAAGGCTCCCTGTTCTCCATATCCTGTCCTACCTTTCTGGATTTTACACTTTTTTCAGATGGCCCTTTGCCCGGGGTGGGGGTGCAGTGAGATTTCATTGTAGTGCAGATTTCCTTTACAGGCTTGCTTGGTTGGCCAAAAAGGGCGTATGCGTATTTTCCTGAATATATTCAGGAAAAAACGCATACGCCCTTTTTGGCCAAGTGCATCATTGTCGACGTTCTGCCTCTTTTCCTATGCTTTCAGGGCAATTCCAGTCTACCCCCTGCAATCGTTTTCCTGAAATTCTGCCCCGCTTTCAGGTCCCCTTCGCAGGCTTACTTCAATATATTTTTGGAGGATAGCTGTCATTTATAACTCTGCAGGTTTGTGTATTACAGTGACCGTGAACTCCTTTCTTCAACTCGCTTTTTGTGAGCTGGGCACAAAACCGCAGGATTGCTTCAGGCCCTAATCTGTTTCCAGCAGGGCACACTGAGCCTTTCTTTAATTCCTTTTCCTGATGGTGAATGAGCGTTACATTTGCCCATGCAGGCACCTACAGCTAGTCTCTCATTGGTTCTCCGTATTCCTGTTCATCTTGCACAGAAATTGCAAGCTGTGCCAAAGAGGAGGTTAAAGGCACTGACTCTCCAAGCAGGGAGAGTGTTAGTAAAGCCTCTGGAATGCTGAACCCGAGGACTAGGATACGAAAACTGAGATGCATTTTAAATCGTTTCCCAATCACACGGTGGACGATACTCTGGGTTTCCCATGCATGTTTTAGCTGGAGGAAGAATCCCTTGAACCTGGAGAGTTGGGACCCATGGAATGGGTACCATGCAGTATGACTTCAAAGGGTCTGCATTTGCTCACCGAAACTCACCAATGCTATCAACCTGAAGTGTCCAGCCTTATATCTCAACCAGCTCTGGGTATAGATGTGGTCAATCCCGGTTGCATCACATGACCTGAGTGAATTATTTAAGAATTGCTCTCTATTTCACTGTCTTTGTGTTTTGTTTTCGAAATTTGTTTTGATAATGGGATTTATCGGATTTTCACTGCTGCGTATATGCCGCTGTACACACGCTTGATTCTCTTACGGAGACATATATATCCATGGGTTTTAAGATTCTTCCTAGTCAGGTATATTCCTAGGCGTTGAATATGTGGTGTTGAGTCCATTTCGTTGAGCAAGGAGTAGGTCTTGTCTATTATATATTTGGCTTATGGAATGTTATCTGTGCTAATTTCAGTCTCTGGTTTTATGCAGCACCCCAAGGCACCTTTCCCCATAAGCAAGCACTAGTTGGTTTTCTAAATTTGAGACCCTGTTCTGTTTTGTAATTCAGTTCATGTGTAGTCAAGTTTACATTCCGTGTATTAGTGATATCTTATGATGTTTCTTTTTCTGTGTGGCGTAGTTCACGTAGAATCACCGTACCTGCATCCACTCACTATGCGGCTACGGGCCTGATGACACAGATTTCATTGCTGAGTGATACTGCATTGCTCGTACGTGCCACAACTTCTTTATCCATTTTTTGCTTTCTGGGATATTTACGTGATACTGTAGACGAGCTTCTTGTGAACACAGCCGTCCCAAATATTGGGGTGGCTGTCTGTTTTTGATTTTAATTTCCGTAAGCTACAGGACCATAAGTGGAAGTGCCATAGGCTGTGTTGCTTTGTTTCTTACGTGTTTCAGGAAACACCATACACTTCTCCAGGGTGGCTGCTGGCAATTTACATCGTGCCAATCAGCATAACAAGGCTCCCTGTTCTCCATATCCTGTCCTACCTTTCTGCATTTTACACTTTTTTCAGATGGCCCTTTTGCCCGGGCGGCAGTGAGACTTCATTGTAGTGAAGATTTCCTTTACAGGCCTGCTTGGTTGGCCAAAAAGTGCGTATGCGTTTTTTCCTGAATATATTCAGGAAAAAACGCATACGCCCTTTTTGGCCAAGTGCATCATTGTCGACGTTCTGCCTCTTTTCCTATGCTTTCAGGGCAATTCCAGTCTACCCCCTGCAATCGTTTTCCTGAAATTCTGCCCCGCTTTCAAGTCCCCTTCGCAGGCTTACTTCAATATATTTTTGGAGGATAGCTGACATTTATAACTCTGCAGGTTTGGGAATTACAGTGCCCCTGAACTCCTTTCTTCAACTCACTTTCTTGTGAGCTAGGCACAAACCCGCAGGATTCCTTCAGGCCCTAAACTGTTTTCAGCAGGGCACACTGAGCCTTTGTTTAATTCCTCTTCCTGGTTGGCAATGAGCATTACATTTGCCGGTGCACACACCTACAGCTAGTCTCTCATTGGTTCTTCCTATTCCTGTTCATCTTGCACAGAAATTGCAAGCTGTGCCAAACAGGAGGTTAAAGGCACTGACTCTCCAAGCGGGGAGAGTGTTAGTAAAGCATCTGGAATGGTGAACCCGAGGACCAGGATACGAAAACTGAGATGCATTTTAAATCGTTTCCCAATCACACGGTGGACGATACTCTGGGTTTCCCATGCATGTTTTAGCTGGAGGAAGAATGCCTTGAACCTGGAGAGTTGGGACCCATGGAATGGGTACCATGCAGTATGACTTCAAAGGGTCTGCATTTGCTCACCGAAACTCACCAATGCTATCAGCCTGAAGTGTCCAGCCTTATGTCTCAACCAGCTCTGGGTGTAGATGTGGTCAATCCCGGTTGCATCACATGCCCTGAGTGAATTATTTAAGAATTGCTCTCTATTTCACTGTCTTTCTGTTTTGTTTTCAAAATTTATTTTGATAATGAGATTTATCGGCTTTTCACTGTTGCGTTTTGGCCGCTGTACACACGCTTGATTCTCTTACGGAGACATATATATCCATGGGTTTTAAGATTCTTCCTAGTCAGGTATATTCCTAGGCGTTGAATATGTGGTGTTGAGTCCATTTCGTTGAGCAAGGAGTAGGTCTTGTCTATTACGTATTTAGCTTATGGAAAGTTATCTGTGTTAATTTCAGTCTCTGGTTTTATGTAGCACCCAAAGGCACCTTTCCCCATAAGCAAGCACAAGTTGGTATTCTAAATTTTAGACCTTGTTCTGTTTTGTAATTCAGTTCATGTGTAGTCAAGTTTACTTTCCGTGTATTAGTGATATCTTATGATGTTTCTTTTTCTGTGTGACGTAGTTCACGTAGAATCTCCGTACCTGCTTCCACTCACTATGCCGCTACTGGCCTGATGACACAGATTTGATTGCTGAGTGATATTGCATTGTACATACGTGCCACAACTTCTTTATCCATTTTTTGCTTTCTGGGATATTTACCTGATACTGTAGACGAGCTTCTTGTGAACACAGCCGTCCCAAATATTGGGGTGGCTCTCTGTTTTTGATTTTAATTTCCGTAAGCTATAGGACCATAAGTGGAAGTGCCATAGGCTGTGTTGCTTGGTTTCTTACGTGTTTCACGAAACACCATACACTTCTCCAGGGTGGCTGCTGGCAATTTACATCCTGCCAATCAGCATAACAAGGCTCCCTGTTCTCCATACCCTGTCCTACCTTTCTGCATTTTACACTTTTTTCAGATGGCCCTTTTGCCCGGGGGGCAGTGAGACTTCATTGTAGTGCAGATTTCCTTTACAGGCTTGCTTGGTTGGCCAAAAAGGGCGTATGCGTTTTTTCCTGAATATATTCAGGAAAAAACGCATACGCCCTTTTTGGCCAAGTGCATCATTGTCGACGTTGTGCCTCTTTTCCTATGGTTTCAGGGCAATTCCTGTCTACCCCCTGCAATCGTTTTCCTGAAATTCTGCCCCGCTTTCAAGTCCCCTTCGCAGGCTTACTTCAATATATTTTTGGAGGATAGCTGTCATTTATAACTCTGCAGGTTTGTGAATTACAGTGCCCCTGAGCTCCTTTCTTCAACTCGCTTTCTTGTGAGCTGGGCACAAAACCGCAGGATTGCTTCAGGCCCTAATCTGTTTCTGGCAGGGCACGCTGAGCCTTTGTTTAATTCCTCTTCCTGGTCGGCAATGAGCGTTACATTTGCCCGTGCAGACACCTACAGCTAGTCTCTCATTGGTTCTCCCTATTCCTGTTCATCTTGCACAGAAATTGCAAGCTGTGCCCAACAGGAGGTTAAAGGCACTGACTCTCCAAGCGGGGAGAGTGTTAGTAAAGCATCTGGAATGGTGAACCCGAGGACCAGGATACGAAAACTGAGATGCATTTTAAATCGTTTCCTAATCACACTGTGGACGATACTCTGGGTTTCCCATGCATTTTTTAGCTGGAGGAAGAATGCCTTGAACCTCGAGAGTTGGGACCCATGGAATGGGTACCATGCAGTATGACTTCAAAGGGTCTGCATATGCTCACCGAAACTCACCAATGCTATAAGCCTGAAGTGTCCAGCCTTATGTCTCAACCAGCTCTGGGTGTAGATTTGGTCAATCCCGGTTGCATCACATGCCCTGAGTGAATTATTTAAGAATTGCTCTCTATTTCACTGTCTTTGGGTTTTGTTTTCGAAATTTATTTTGATAATGGGATTTATCGGATTTTCACTGATGCGTTTCGGCCGCTGTACACACGCTTGATTCTCTTACGGAGATATATATATCCATGGGTTTTAAGATTCTTCCTAGTCAGGTATATTCCTAGGCGTTGAATATGTGGTTTTGAGTCCATTTCGTTGAGCAAGGAGTAAGTCTTGTCTATTACAAATTTGGCTTATGGAATGTTATCTGTGCTAATTTCAGTCTCTGGTTTTATGCAGCACCTCAAGGCACCTTTCCCCATAAGCAAGCACTAGTTGGTTTTCTAAATTTGAGACCCTGTTCTGTTTTGTAATTCAGTTCATGTGTTGTCAAGTTTACATTCCGTGTATTAGTGATATCTTATGATGTTTCTTTTTCTGTGTGATGTAGTTCACGTAGAATCACCGTACCTGCATGTACTCATTTTGCCGCTACGGGCCTGATGACACAGATTTCATTGCTGAGTGATATTGCATTGCACGTACGTGCCACAACTTCTTTATCCATTTTTTGCTTTCTGGGATATTTACCTGGTACTGTAGACGAGCTTCTTAGCAACACAGCCGTCCCAAACGTTGGGGTGGCTCTCTGTTTTTGATTTTAATTTCCCTAAGGAATAGGACCATAAGTGGAATTGCCATAGGCTATGTTGCTTTATTTCTTACGTGTTTCAGGAAACACCATACACTTCTCCAGGGTGGCTGTTGACAATTTACATCCTGCCAATCAGCATAACAAGGCTCCCTGTTCTCCATATCCTGTCCTACCTTTCTGCATTTTACACTTTTTTCAGATGGCCCTTTTGCCCGGGGGGCAGTGAGACTTCATTGTACTGCACATTTCCTTTACAGGCTTGCTTGGTTGGCCAAAAAGGGCGTATGCGTTTTTTCCTGAATATATTCAGGAAAAAACTCATACTTCCTTTTTGGCCAAGTGCATCATTGTCGACGTTCTGCCTCTTTTCCTATGCTTTCAGGGCAATTCCAGTCTACCCCCTGCAATGGTTTTCCTGAAACTCTGCCCCGCTTTCAAGTCCCCTTCGCAGGCTTACTTCAATATATTTTTGGAGGATAGCTGTCATTTATAACTCTGCAGGTTTGTGAATTACAGTGCCCCTGAGCTCATTTCTTCAATTCGCTTTCTTGTGAGCTGGGCACAAAACCACAGGATTGCTTCAGGCCCTAATCTTTTTCCGGCAGGGCACGCTGAGCCTTTGGTTAATTCCTCTTCCTGGTGGGAAATGAGCATTACATTTGCCCGTGCAGACACCTATAGCTAGTCTCTCATTGGTTCTCCCTATTCCTGTTCATTTTGCACAGAAATTGCAAGCTGTGCCAAACAGGAGGTTAAAGGCACTGACTCTCCAAGCGGGGAGAGTGTTAGTAAAGCATCTGGAATGGTGAACCCGAGGACCAGGATACGAAAACTGAGATGCATTTTAAATCGTTTCCCAATCACACGGTGGACGATACTGTGGGTTTCCCATGCATGTTTTAGCTGGAGGAAGAATCCCTTGAACTTGGAGAGTTGGGACCCATGGAATGGGTACCATGCAGTATGACTTCAAAGGGTCTGCATTTGCTCACCGAAACTCACCAATGCTATCAGCCTGAAGTGTCCAGCCTTATGTCTCAACCAGCTCTGGGTGTAGATGTGGTCAATCCTGGTGGCATCACATGCCCTGAGTGAATTATTTAAGAATTGCTCTCTATTTCACTGTCTTTGTGTTTTGTTTTCGAAATTTATTTTGATAATGGGATTTATCGGATTTTAAATGCTGCGTTTCGGCCGCTGTACACACGCTTGATTCTCTTATGGAGACATATATATCCATGGGTTTTAAGATTGTTCCTAGTCAGGTATATTCCTAGGCGTTGAATATGTGGTGTTGGGTCCATTTTGTTGAGCAAGGAGTAGGTCTTGTCTATTACATATTTGGCTTATGGAAAGTTATCTGTGCTAATTTCAGTCTCTGGTTTTATGCAGCACCCCAACGCGCCTTTCCCCATAAGCAAGCACTAGTTGGTTTTCTAAATTTGAGACTCTGTTCTGTTTTGTAATTCAGTTCATGTGTAGTCAAGTTTACATTCCGTGTATTAGTGATATCTTATGATGTTTCTTTTTCTGTGTGACGTAGTTCACGTAGAATCACCGTACCTGCATCCACTCACTATGCCGCTACGCGCCTGATGACACAGATTTCATTGCTGAGTGATATTGCATTGTACGTACGTGCCACAACTTCTTTATCCCTTTTTTGCTTTCTGGGATATTTACCTGATACTGTAGACGAGCTTCTTGTGAACACAGCCGTCCCAAATATTGGGGTGGCTGTCTGTTTTTGATTTTAATTCCCGTAAGCTATAGGACCATAAGTGGAAGTGCCATAGGCTGTGTTGCTTTGTTTCTTATGTGTTTCAGGAAACACCATACATTTCTCCAGGGTGGCTGTTGGCAATTTACATCCTGCCAATCAGCATAACAAGGCGATCTGTTCTCCATATCCTGTCCTACCTTTCTGGATTTTACACTTTTTTCAGATGGCCCTTTTGCCCGGGGGGCAGTGAGACTTCATTGTAGTGCAGATTTCCTTTACAGGCTTGCTTGGTTGGCCAAAAAGGGCGTATGCGTTTTTTCCTGAATATATTCAGGAAAAAACGCATACGCCCTTTTTGGCCAAGTGCATCATTGTCGACGTTGTGCCTCTTTTCCTATGGTTTCAGGGCAATTCCTGTCTACCCCCTGCAATCGTTTTCCTGAAATTCTGCCCCGCTTTCAAGTCCCCTTCGCAGGCTTACTTCAATATATTTTTGGAGGATAGCTGTCATTTATAACTCTGCAGGTTTGTGAATTACAGTGCCCCTGAGCTCCTTTCTTCAACTCGCTTTCTTGTGAGCTGGGCACAAAACCGCAGGATTGCTTCAGGCCCTAATCTGTTTCCGGCAGGGCACGCTGAGCCTTTGTTTAATTCCTCTTCCTGGTCGGCAATGAGCGTTACATTTGCCCGTGCAGACACCTACAGCTAGTCTCTCATTGGTTCTCCCTATTCCTGTTCATCTTGCACAGAAATTGCAAGCTGTGCCCAACAGGAGGTTAAAGGCACTGACTCTCCAAGCGGGGAGAGTGTTAGTAAAGCATCTGGAATGGTGAACCCGAGGACCAGGATACGAAAACTGAGATGCATTTTAAATCGTTTCCTAATCACACTGTGGACGATACTCTGGGTTTCCCATGCATGTTTTAGCTGGAGGAAGAATGCCTTGAACCTCGAGAGTTGGGACCCATGGAATGGGTACCATGCAGTATGACTTCAAAGGGTCTGCATATGCTCACCGAAACTCACCAATGCTATAAGCCTGAAGTGTCCAGCCTTATGTCTCAACCAGCTCTGGGTGTAGATTTGGTCAATCCCGGTTGCATCACATGCCCTGAGTGAATTATTTAAGAATTGCTCTCTATTTCACTGTCTTTGGGTTTTGTTTTCGAAATTTATTTTGATAATGGGATTTATCGGATTTTCACTGATGCGTTTCGGCCGCTGTACACACGCTTGATTCTCTTACGGAGATATATATATCCATGGGTTTTAAGATTCTTCCTAGTCAGGTATATTCCTAGGCGTTGAATATGTGGTTTTGAGTCCATTTCGTTGAGCAAGGAGTAAGTCTTGTCTATTACAAATTTGGCTTATGGAATGTTATCTGTGCTAATTTCAGTCTCTGGTTTTATGCAGCACCTCAAGGTACCTTTCCCCATAAGCAAGCACTAGTTGGTTTTCTAAATTTGAGACCCTGTTCTGTTTTGTAATTCAGTTCATGTGTTGTCAAGTTTACATTCCGTGTATTAGTGATATCTTATGATGTTTCTTTTTCTGTGTGATGTAGTTCACGTAGAATCACCGTACCTGCATCTACTCACTATGCCGCTACGGGCCTGATGACACAGATTTCATTGCTGAGTGATATTGCATTGCACGTACGTGCCACAACTTCTTTATCCATATTTTGCTTTCTGGGATATTTACCTGGTACTGTAGACGAGCTTCTTAGGAACACAGCCGTCCCAAACGTTGGGGTGGCTCTCTGTTTTTGATTTTAATTTCCCTAAGGAATAGGACCATAAGTGGAATTGCCATAGGCTATGTTGCTTTATTTCTTACGTGTTTCAGGAAACACCATACACTTCTCCAGGGTGGCTGTTGGCAATTTACATCCTGCCAATCAGCATAACAAGGCTCCCTGTTCTCCATATCCTGTCCTACCTTTCTGGATTTTACACTTTTTTCAGATGGCCCTTTTGCCCGGGGGGCAGTAAGACTACATTGTACTGCAGATTTCCTTTACAGGCTTGCTTGGTTGGCCAAAAAGGGCGTATGCGTTTTTTCCTGAATATATTCAGGAAAAAACTCATACTTCCTTTTTGGCCAAGTGCATCATTGTCGACGTTCTGCCTCTTTTCCTATGCTTTCAGGGCAATTCCAGTCTACCCCCTGCAATGGTTTTCCTGAAACTCTGCCCCGCTTTCAAGTCCCCTTCGCAGGCTTACTTCAATATATTTTTGGAGGATAGCTGTCATTTATAACTCTGCAGGTTTGTGAATTACAGTGCCCCTGAGCTCCTTTCTTCAATTCGCTTTCTTGTGAGCTGGGCACAAAACCACAGGATTGCTTCAGGCCCTAATCTTTTTCCGGCAGGGCACGCTGAGCCTTTGGTTAATTCCTCTTCCTGGTGGGAAATGAGCATTACATTTGCCCGTGCAGACACCTATAGCTAGTCTCTCATTGGTTCTCCCTATTCCTGTTCATCTTGCACAGAAATTGCAAGCTGTGCCAAACAGGAGGTTAAAGGCACTGACTCTACAAGCGGGGAGAGTGTTAGTAAAGCATCTGGAATGGTGAACCCGAGGACCAGGATACGAAAACTGAGATGCATTTTAAATCGTTTCCCAATCACACGGTGGACGATACTGTGGGTTTCCCATGCATGTTTTAGCTGGAGGAAGAATCCCTTGAACGTGGAGAGTTGGGACCCATGGAATGGGTACCATGCAGTATGACTTCAAAGGGTCTGCATTTGCTCACCGAAACTCACCAATGCTATCAGCCTGAAGTGTCCAGCCTTATGTCTCAACCAGCTCTGGGTGTAGATGTG
The DNA here is from genome assembly GCF_963924675.1 of Phocoena phocoena. Taxonomy (NCBI): domain Eukaryota; kingdom Metazoa; phylum Chordata; class Mammalia; order Artiodactyla; family Phocoenidae; genus Phocoena; species Phocoena phocoena. The sequence continues at coordinate 51,200,892 of NC_089223.1, forward strand.
GTCAATCCTGGTGGCATCACATGCCCTGAGTGAATTATTTAAGAATTGCTCTCTATTTCACTGTCTTTGTGTTTGTTTTCGAAATTTATTTTGATAATGGGATTTATCGGATTTTAAATGCTGCGTTTCGGCCGCTGTACACACGCTTGATTCTCTTATGGAGACATATATATCCATGGGTTTTAAGATTGTTCCTAGTCAGGTATATTCCTAGGCGTTGAATATGTGGTGTTGGGTCCATTTCGTTGAGCAAGGAGTAGGTCTTGTCTATTACATATTTGGCTTATGGAAAGTTATCTGTGCTAATTTCAGTCTCTGGTTTTATGCAGCACCCCAACGCGCCTTTCCCCATAAGCAAGCACTAGTTGGTTTTCTAAATTTGAGACTCTGTTCTGTTTTGTAATTCAGTTCATGTGTAGTCAAGTTTACATTCCGTGTATTAGTGATATCTTATGATGTTTCTTTTTCTGTGTGACGTAGTTCACGTAGAATCACCGTACCTGCATCCACTCACTATGCCGCTACGTGCCTGATGACACAGATTTCATTGCTGAGTGATATTGCATTGTACGTACGTGCCACAACTTCTTTATCCCTTTTTTGCTTTCTGGGATATTTACCTGATACTGTAGACGAGCTTCTTGTGAACACAGCCGTCCCAAATATTGGGGTGGCTGTCTGTTTTTGATTTTAATTTCCGTAAGCTATAGGACCATAAGTGGAAGTGCCATAGGCTGTGTTGCTTTGTTTCTTACGTGTTTCAGGAAACACCATACATTTCTCCAGGGTGGCTGCTGGCAATTTACATCCTGCCAATCAGCATAACAAGGCTCCCTGTTCTCCATATCCTGTCCTACCTTTCTGGATTTTACACTTTTTTCAGATGGCCCTTTTGCCCGGGGGGGCAGTGAGACTTCATTGTACTGCAGATTTCCTTTAGAGGCTTGCTTGGTTGGCCAAAAAGGGCGTATGCGTTTTTCCCTGAATATATTCAGGAAAAAACGCATACGCCCTTTTTGGCCAAGTGCATCATTGTCGACGTTGTGCCTCTTTTCCTATGCTTTCAGGGCAATTCCAGTCTACCCCCTGCAATGGTTTTCCTGAAACTCTGCCCCGCTTTCAAGTCCCCTTCGCAGGCTTACTTCAATATATTTTTGGAGGATAGCTGTCATTTATAACTCTGCAGGTTTGTGAATTACAGTGCCCCTGAGCTCCTTTCTTCAACTCGCTTTCTTGTGAGCTGGGCACAAAACCGCAGGATTGCTTCAGGCCCTAATCTGTTTCCGGCAGGGCACGCTGAGCCTTTGGTTAATTCCTCTTCCTGGTGGGCAATGAGCGTTACATTTGCCCGTGCAGACACCTATAGCTAGTCTCTCATTGGTTCTCCCTATTCCTGTTCATCTTGCACAGAAATTGCAAGCTGTGCCAAACAGGAGGTTAAAGGCACTGACTCTACAAGCGGGGAGAGTGTTAGTAAAGCATCTGGAATGGTGAACCCGAGGACCAGGATACGAAAACTGAGATGCATTTTAAATCGTTTCCCAATCACACGGTGGACGATACTGTGGGTTTCCCATGCATGTTTTAGCTGGAGGAAGAATCCCTTGAACGTGGAGAGTTGGGACCCATGGAATGGGTACCATGCAGTATGACTTCAAAGGGTCTGCATTTGCTCACCGAAACTCACCAATGCTATCAGCCTGAAGTGTCCAGCCTTATGTCTCAACCAGCTCTGGGTGTAGATGTGGTCAATCCTGGTGGCATCACATGCCCTGAGTGAATTATTTAAGAATTGCTCTCTATTTCACTGTCTTTGTGTTTGTTTTCGAAATTTATTTTGATAATGGGATTTATCGGATTTTAAATGCTGCGTTTCGGCCGCTGTACACACGCTTGATTCTCTTATGGAGACATATATATCCATGGGTTTTAAGATTGTTCCTAGTCAGGTATATTCCTAGGCGTTGAATATGTGGTGTTGGGTCCATTTCGTTGAGCAAGGAGTAGGTCTTGTCTATTACATATTTGGCTTATGGAAAGTTATCTGTGCTAATTTCAGTCTCTGGTTTTATGCAGCACCCCAACGCGCCTTTCCCCATAAGCAAGCACTAGTTGGTTTTCTAAATTTGAGACTCTGTTCTGTTTTGTAATTCAGTTCATGTGTAGTCAAGTTTACATTCCGTGTATTAGTGATATCTTATGATGTTTCTTTTTCTGTGTGACGTAGTTCACGTAGAATCACCGTACCTGCATCCACTCACTATGCCGCTACGTGCCTGATGACACAGATTTCATTGCTGAGTGATATTGCATTGTACGTACGTGCCACAACTTCTTTATCCCTTTTTTGCTTTCTGGGATATTTACCTGATACTGTAGACGAGCTTCTTGTGAACACAGCCGTCCCAAATATTGGGGTGGCTGTCTGTTTTTGATTTTAATTTCCGTAAGCTATAGGACCATAAGTGGAAGTGCCATAGGCTGTGTTGCTTTGTTTCTTACGTGTTTCAGGAAACACCATACATTTCTCCAGGGTGGCTGCTGGCAATTTACATCCTGCCAATCAGCATAACAAGGCTCCCTGTTCTCCATATCCTGTCCTACCTTTCTGGATTTTACACTTTTTTCAGATGGCCCTTTTGCCCGGGGGGGCAGTGAGACTTCATTGTACTGCAGATTTCCTTTACAGGCTTGCTTGGTTGGCCAAAAAGGGCGTATGCGTTTTTCCCTGAATATATTCAGGAAAAAACGCATACGCCCTTTTTGGCCAAGTGCATCATTGTCGACGTTGTGCCTCTTTTCCTATGCTTTCAGGGCAATTCCAGTCTACCCCCTGCAATGGTTTTCCTGAAACTCTGCCCCGCTTTCAAGTCCCCTTCGCAGGCTTACTTCAATATATTTTTGGAGGATAGCTGTCATTTATAACTCTGCAGGTTTGTGAATTACAGTGCCCCTGAGCTCCTTTCTTCAACTCGCTTTCTTGTGAGCTGGGCACAAAACCGCAGGATTGCTTCAGGCCCTAATCTGTTTCCGGCAGGGCACGCTGAGCCTTTGGTTAATTCCTCTTCCTGGTGGGCAATGAGCGTTACATTTGCCCGTGCAGACACCTATAGCTAGTCTCTCATTGGTTCTCCCTATTCCTGTTCATCTTGCACAGAAATTGCAAGCTGTGCCAAACAGGAGGTTAAAGGCACTGACTCTCCAAGCGGGGAGAGTGTTAGTAAAGCATCTGGAATGGTGAACCCGAGGACCAGAATACGAAAACTGAGATGCATTTTAAATCATTTCCCAATCACACGGTGGACGATACTCTGGGTTTCCCATGCATGTTTTAGCTGGAGGAAGAATCCCTTGAACCTGGAAAGTTGGGACCCATGGAATGGGTACCATGCAGTATGACTTTAAAGGGTCTGCATTTGCTCACCGAAACTCACCAATGCTATCAGCCTGAAGTGTCCAGCCTTATGTCTCACCAGCTCTGGGTGTAGATGTGGTCAATCCCGGTTGCATCACATGCCCTGAGTGAATTATTTAAGAATTGCTCTCTATTTCACTGTCTTTGTGTTTTGTTTTCGAAATTTATTTTGATAATGGGATTTATCGGATATTCACTGCTGCGTTTCGGCCGCTGTACACACGTTTGATTCTCTTACGGAGACATATATATCCATGGGTTTTAAGATTCTTCCTAGTCAGGTATATTCCTAGGCGTTGAATATGTGGTGTTGGGTCCATTTCGTTGAGCAAGGAGTAGGTCTTGTCTATTACATATTTGGCTTATGGAAAGTTATCTGTGCTAATTTCAGTCTCTGGTTTTATGCAGCACCCCAACGCGCCTTTCCCCATAAGCAAGCACTAGTTGGTTTTCAAAATTTGAGACCCTGTTCTGTATTGTAATTCAGTTCATGTGTAGTTAAATTTACATTCCGTGTATTAGTGATATCTTATGATGTTTCTTTTTCTGTGTGACGTAGTTCACGTAGAATCACCGTACCTGCATCCATTCACTATGCCGCTACGGGCCTGATGACACAGATTTCATTGCTGAGTGATATTGCATTGCACGTACGTGCCACAACTTCTTTATCCAGTTTTTGCTTTCTGGGATATTTACCTCTTACTTGAGACGAGCTTCTTTGGAACACAGCCGTCCGAAACTTTGGGGTGGATCTCTGTTTTTGATTTTAATTTCCCTAAGCAATAGGACCATAAGTGCAATTGCCATAGGCTGTGTTCCTTTATTTCCTAGGTGTTTCAGGAAACACCATACACTTCTCCAGGGTGGCTGTTGGCAATTTACATCCTGCCAATCAGCATAAGAAGGCGATCTGTTCTCCATATCCTGTCCTACCTTTCTGGATTTTACACTTTTTTCAGATGGCCCTTTTGCCCGGGGGGCAGTGAGACTTCATTGTAGTGCAGATTTCCTTTACAGGCTTGCTTGGTTGGCCAAAAAGGGCGTATGCGTTTTTTCCTGAATATATTCAGGAAAAAACGCATACGCCCTTTTTGGCCAAGTGCATCATTGTCGACGTTCTGCCTCTTTTCCTATGCTTTCAGGGCAATTCCAGTCTACCCCCTGCAATCGTTTTCCAGAAATTCTGCCCCGCTTTCAAGTCCCCTTCGCAGGCTTACTTCAATATATTTTTGGAGGATAGCTGTCATTTATAACTCTGCAGGTTTGTGAATTACAGTGCCCCTGAGATCCTTCCTTCAACTCGCTTTCTTGTGAGCTGGGCACAAAACCGCAGGATTGCTTCAGGCCCTAATCTGTTTCCAGCAGGGCACACTGAGCCTTGGTTTAATTCCTCTTCCTGGTGGGCAATGAGCGTTACATTTGCCCGTGAAGGCACCTACAGCTAGTCTCTCATTGGTTCTCCCTATTCCTGTTCATCTTGCACAGAAATTGCAAGCTGTGCCAAAGAGGAGGTTAAAGGCACTGACTCTCCAAGCGGGGAGAGTGTTAGTAAAGCATCTGGAATGGTGAACCCGAGGACCAGGATACGAAAACTGAGATGCATTTTAAATCGTTTCCCAATCACACGGTGGACGATACTGTGGGTTTCCCATGCATGTTTTAGCTGGAGGAAGAATGCCTTGAACCTGGAGAGTTGGGACCCATGGAATGGGTACCATGCAGTATGACTTCAAAGGGTCTGCATTTTCTCACCGAAACTCACCAATGCTATCAGCCTGAAGTGTCCAGCCTTATGTCTCAACCAGCTCTGGGTGTAGATGTGGTCAATCCTGGTGGCATCACATGCCCTGAGTGAATTATTTAAGAATTGCTCTCTATTTCACTGTCTTTGTGTTTTGTTTTCGAAATTTATTTTGATAATGGGATTTATCGGATTTTCACTGCTGGGTTTCGGCCGCTGTACACATTCTTGGTTCTCTTACGGAGACATATATATCCATGGGTTTTAAGATTCTTCCTAGTCAGGTATATTCCTAGGCGTTGAATATGTGGTGTTGGGTCCATTTCGTTGAGCAAGGAGTAGGACTTGTCTATTACATATTTGGCTTATGGAAAGTTATCTGTGCTAATTTCAGTCTATGGTTTTATGCAGCACCCCAACGCGCCTTTCCCCATAAGCAAGCACTAGTTGGTTTTCTAAATTTGAGACCCTGTTCTGTTTTGTAATTCAGTTCATGTGTAGTCAAGTTTACATTCCGTGTATTAGTGATATCTTATGATGTTTCTTTTTCTGTGTGACGTAGTTCACGTAGAATCACCGTACCTGCATCCACTCACTATGCCGCTACGGGCCTGATGACACAGATTTCATTGCTGAGTGATATTGCATTGCACGTACGTGCCACAACTTCTTTATCCATTTTTTGCTTTCTGGGATATTTACCTGATACTGTAGACGAGCTTCTTGTGAACACAGCCGTCCCAAATATTGGGGTGGCTGTCTGTTTTTGATTTTAATTCCCGTAATCTATAGGACCATAAGTGGAAGTGCCATAGGCTGTGTTTCTTTGTTTCTTACGTGTTTCAGGAAACACCATACACTTCTCCAGGGTGGCTGCTGGCAATTTACATCCTGCCAATCAGCATAACAAGGCTCCCTGTTCTCCATATCCTGTCCTACCTTTCTGGATTTTACACTATTTTCAGATGGCCCTTTGGCCCGGGGGGCAGTGAGACTTCATTGTAGTGCAGATTTCCTTTACAGGCTTGCTTGGTTGGCCAAAAAGGGCGTATGCGTTTTTTCCTGAATATATTCAGGAAAAAAAGCATACGCCCTTTTTGGCCAAGTGCATCATTGTCGACGTTCTGCCTCTTTTCCTATGCTTTCAGGGCAATTCCAGTCTACCCCCTGCAATGGTTTTCCTGAAACTCTGCCCCGCTTTCAAGTCCCCTTCGCAGGCTTACTTCAATATATTTTTGGAGGATAGCTGTCATTTATAACTCTGCAGGTTTGTGAATTACAGTGCCCCTGAGCTCCTTTCTTCAACTCGCTTTCTTGTGAGCTGGGCACAAAACCGCAGGATTGCTTCAGGCCCTAATCTGTTTCCGGCAGGGCACGCTGAGCCTTTGGTTAATTCCTCTTCCTGGTGGGAAATGAGCATTACATTTGCCCGTGCAGACACCTATAGCTAGTCTCTCATTGGTTCTCCTTATTCCTGTTCATCTTGCACAGAAATTGCATGCTGTGCCAAAGAGGAGGTTAAAGGCACTGACTCTCCAAGCGGGGAGAGTGTTAGTAAAGCATCTGGAATGGTGAACCCGAGGACCAGGATACGAAAACTGAGATGCATTTTAAATCGTTTCCCAATCACACGGTGGACGATACTCTGGGTTTCCCATGCATGTTTTAGCTGGAGGAAGAATCCCTTGAACCTGGAGAGTTGGGACCCATGGAATGGGTACCATGCAGTATGACTTCAAAGGGTCTGCATTTGCTCACCGAAACTCACCAATGCTATCAGCCTGAAGTGTCCAGCCTTATGTCTCAACCAGCTCTGGGTATAGATGTGGTCAATCCCGGTTGCATCACATGCCCTGAGTGAATTATTTAAGAATTGCTATCTATTTCACTGTCTTTGTGTTTTGTTTTCGAAATTTATTTTGATAATGGGATTTATCGGATTTTCACTGCTGCGTTTCGGCCGCTGTACACACGCTTGATTCTCTTACGGAGACATATATATCCATGGGTTTTAAGATTCTTCCTAGTTAGGTATATTCCTAGGCGTTGAATATGTGTTGTTGGGTCCATTTCGTTGAGCAAGGAGTAGGACTTGTCTATTACATATTTGGCTTATGGAAAGTTATCTGTGCTAATTTCTGTCTCTGGTTTTATGCAACACCCCAACGCACCTTTCTCCATAAGCAAGCACTAGTTGGTTTTCTAAATTTGAGACCCTGTTCTGTTTTGTAATTCAGTTCATGTGTAGTCAAGTTTACATTCCGTGTATTAGTGATATCTTATGATGTTTCTTTTTCTGTGTGACGTAGTTCACGTAGATTCACCGTATCTGCATCCACTCACTATGCCGCTACGGGCCTGATGACACAGATTTCATTGCTGAGTGATATTGCATTGTACGTACGTGCCACAACTTCTTTATCCATTTTTTGCTTTCTGGGATATTTACCTGATACTGTAGACGAGCTTCTGGTGAACACAGCCGTCCCAAATATTGGGGTGGCTGTCTGTTTTTGATTTTAATTTCCTTAAGCTATAGGACCATAAGTGGAAGTGCCATAGGGTGTGTTGCTTTGTTTCTTACCTGTTTCAGGAAACACCATACACTCTTCCAGGGTGGCTGCTGGCAATTTACATCCTGCCAATCAGCATAACAAGGCTCCCTGTTCTCCATATCCTGTCCTACCTTTCTGGATTTTACACTTTTTTCAGATGGCCCTTTTGCCCGGGCGGCAGTGAGACTTCATTGTAGTGCAGATTTCCTTTACAGGCTTGCTTGGTTGGCCAAAAAGGGCGTATGCGTTTTTTCCTGAATATATTTAGGAAAAAACGCATACGCCCTTTTTGGCCAAGTGCATCATTGTCGACGTTCTGCCTCTTTTCCTATGCTTTCAGGGCAATTCCGTCTACCCCCTGCATTGGTTTTCCTGAACCTCTGCCCCGCTTTCAAGTCCCCTTCGCAGGCTTACTTCAATATATTTTTGGAGGATAGCTGTCATTTATAACTCTGCAGGTTTGTGAATTACAGTGCCCCTGAGCTCCTTTCTTCAACACGCTTTCTTGTGAGCTGGGCACAAAACCGCAGGATTGCTTCAGGCCCTAATCTGTTTCCGGCAGGGCACGCTGAGCCTTTGGTTAATTCCTCTTCCTGGTGGGAAATGAGCATTACATTTGCCCGTGCAGACACCTATAGCTAGTCTCTCATTGGTTCTCCTTATTCCTGTTCATCTTGCACAGAAATTGCAAGCTGTGCCAAAGAGTAGGTTAAAGGCACTGACTCTACAAGCGGGGAGAGTGTTAGTAAAGCATCTGGAATGGTGAACCCGAGGACCAGGATACGAAAACTGAGATGCATTTTAAATCCTTTCCCAATCACACGGTGGACGATACTCTGGGTTTCCCATGCATGTTTTAGCTGGAGGAAGAATCCCTTGAACCTGGAGAGTTGGGACCCATGGAATGGGTACCATGCAGTATGACTTCAAAGGGTCTGCATTTGCTCACCGAAACTCACCAATGCTATCAGCCTGAAGTCTCCAGCCTTATGTCTCAACCAGCTCTGGGTGTAGATGTGGTCAATCCCGGTTGCATCACATGCCCTGAGTGAATTATTTAAGAATTGCTCTCTATTTCACTGTCTTTGTGTTTTGTTTTCGAAATTTATTTTGATAATGGGATTTATCGGATTTTCACTGCTGCGTTTCGGCCGCTGTACACACGCTTGATTCTCTTACGGAGACATATATATCCATGGGTTTTAAGATTCTTCCTAGTCAGGTATATTCCTAGGCGTTGAATATGTGGTATTGGGTCCATTTCGTTGAGCAAGGAGTAGGACTTGTCTATTACATATTTGGCTTATGGAAAGTTATCTGTGCTAATTTCAGTCTCTGGTTTTATGCAGCACCCCAACGCACCTTTCCCCATAAGCAAGCACTAGTTGGTTTTCTAAATTTGAGACCCTGTTCTGTTTTGGAATTCAGTTAATGTGTAGTCAAGTTTACATTCCGTGTATTAGTGATATCTTATGATGTTTCTTTTTCTGTGTGACGTAGTTCACGTAGAATCACCGTACCTGCATCCACTCACTATGCCGCTACGGGCCTGATGACACAGATTTCATTGCTGAGTGATATTGCATTGCACGTACGTGCCACAACTTCTTTATCCATTTTTTGCTTTCTGGGATATTTACCTGATACTGTAGACGAGCTTCTGGTGAACACAGCCGTCCAAAATATTGGGGTGGCTGTCTGTTTTTGATTTTAATTTCCTTAAGCTATAGGACCATAAGTGGAAGTGCCATAGGGTGTGTTGCTTTGTTTCTTACCTGTTTCAGGAAACACCATACACTTCTCCAGGGTGGCTGCTGGCAATTTACATCCTGCCAATCAGCATAACAAGGCTCCCTGTTCTCCATATCCTGTCCTACCTTTCTGGATTTTACACTTTTTTCAGATGGCCCTTTTGCCCGGGGGGCAGTGAGACTTCATTGTAGTGCAGATTTCCTTTACAGGCTTGCTTGGTTGGCCAAAAAGGGCGTATGCGTTTTTTCCTGAATATATTTAGGAAAAAACGCATACGCCCTTTTTGGCCAAGTGCATCATTGTCGACGTTCTGCCTCTTTTCCTATGCTTTCAGGGCAATTCCAGTCTACCCCCTGCATTGGTTTTCCTGAAACTCTGCCCCGCATTCAAGTCCCCTTCGCAGGCTTACTTCAATATATTTTTGGAGGATAGCTGTCATTTATAACTCTGCAGGTTTTTGAATTACAGTGCCCCTGAGCTCCTTTCTTCAACTCGCTTTCTTGTGAGCTGGGCACAAAACCGCAGGATTGCTTCAGGCCCTAATCTGTTTCCGGCAGGGCACGCTGAGCCTTTGGTTAATTCCTCTTCCTGGTGGGAAATGAGCATTACATTTGCCCGTGCAGACACCTATAGCTAGTCTCTCATTGGTTCTCCTTATTCCTGTTCATCTTGCACAGAAATTGCAAGCTGTGCCAAAGAGGAGGTTAAAGGCACTGACTCTCCAAGCGGGGAGAGTGTTAGTAAAGCATCTGGAATGGTGAACCCGAGGACCAGGATACGAAAACTGAGATGCATTTTAAATTGTTTCCCAATCACACGGTGGACGATACTCTGGGTTTCCCATGCATGTTTTAGCTGGAGGAAGAATCCCTTGAACCTGGAGAGTTGGGACCCATGGAATGGGTACCATGCAGTATGACTTCAAAGGGTCTGCATTTGCTCACCGAAACTCACCAATGCTATCAGCCTGAAGTGTCCAGCCTTATGTCTCACCAGCTCTGGGTGTAGATGTGGTCAATCCCGGTTGCATCACATGCCCTGAGTGAATTATTTAAGAATTGCTCTCTATTTCACTGTCTTTGTGTTTTGTTTTCGAAATTTATTTTGATAATGGGATTTATCGGATATTCACTGCTGCGTTTCGGCCGCTGTACACACGTTTGATTCTCTTACGGAGACATATATATCCATGGGTTTTAAGATTCTTCCTAGTCAGGTATATTCCTAGGCGTTGAATATGTGGTGTTGGGTCCATTTCGTTGAGCAAGGAGTAGGTCTTGTCTATTACATATTTGGCTTATGGAAAGTTATCTGTGCTAATTTCAGTCTCTGGTTTTATGCAGCACCCCAACGCGCCTTTCCCCATAAGCAAGCACTAGTTGGTTTTCTAAATTTGAGACCCTGTTCTGTTTTGTAATTCAGTTCATGTGTAGTTAAATTTACATTCCGTGTATTAGTGATATCTTATGATGTTTCTTTTTCTGTGTGACGTAGTTCACGTAGAATCACCGTACCTGCATCCATTCACTATGCCGCTACGGGCCTGATGACACAGATTTCATTGCTGAGTGATATTGCATTGCACGTACGTGCCACAACTTCTTTATCCATTTTTTGCTTTCTGGGATATTTACCTCTTACTGTAGACGAGCTTCTTGGGAACACAGCCGTCCCAAACTTTGGGGTGGATCTCTGTTTTTGATTTTAATTTCCCTAAGCAATAGGACCATAAGTGCAATTGCCATAGGCTGTGTTCCTTTATTTCCTACGTGTTTCAGGAAACACCATACACTTCTCCAGGGTGGTTGTTGGCAATTTACATCCTGCCAATCAGCATAACAAGGCGATCTGTTCTCCATATCCTGTCCTACCTTTCTGGATTTTACACTTTTTTCAGATGGCCCTTTTGCCCGGGGGGCAGTGAGACTTCATTGTAGTGCAGATTTCCTTTACAGGCTTGCTTGGTTGTCCAAAAAGGGCGTATGCGTTTTTTCCTGAATATATTCAGGAAAAAACGCATACGCCCTTTTTGGCCAAGTGCATCATTGTCGACGTTCTGCCTCTTTTCCTATGCTTTCAGGGCAATTCCAGTCTACCCCCTGCAATCGTTTTCCAGAAATTCTGCCCCGCTTTCAAGTCCCCTTCGCAGGCTTACTTCAATATATTTTTGGAGGATAGTTGTCATTTATAACTCTGCAGGATTGTGAATTACAGTGCCCCTGAGACCCTTCCTTCAACTCGCTTTCTTGTGAGCTGGGCACAAAACCGCAGGATTGCTTCAGGCCCTAATCTGTTTCCAGCAGGGCACACTGAGCCTTGGTTTAATTCCTCTGCCTGGTGGGCAATGAGCGTTACATTTGCCCGTGAAGGCACCTACAGCTAGTCTCTCATTGGTTCTCCCTATTCCTGTTCATCTTGCACAGAAATTGCAAGCTGTGCCAAAGAGGAGGTTAAAGGCACTGACTCTCCAAGCGGGGAGAGTGTTAGTAAAGCATCTGGAATGGTGAACCCGAGGACCAGGATACGAAAACTGAGATGCATTTTAAATCGTTTCCCAATCACACGGTCAACGATACTCTGGGTTTCCCATGCATGTTTTAGCTGGAGGAAGAATCCCTTGAACCTGAAGAGTTGGGACCCATGGAATGGGTACCATGCAGTATGACTTCAAAGGGTCTGCATTTGCTCACCGAAACTCACCAATGCTATCAGCCTGAAGTGTCCAGCCTTATGTCTCAACCAGCTCTGGGTGTAGATGTGGTCAATCCCGGTTGCATCACATGCCCTGAGTGAATTATTTAAGAATTGCTCTCTATTTCACTGTCTTTGTGTTTTGTTTTCGAAATTTATTTTGATAATGGGATTTATCGGATTTTCACTGCTGCGTTTCGGCCGCTGTACACATTCTTGGTTCTCTTACGGAGACATATATATCCATGGGTTTTAAGATTCTTCCTAGTCAGGTATAGTCCTAGGCGTTGAATATGTGGTGTTGGGTCCATTTCGTTGAGCAAGGAGTAGGTCTTGTCTATTACATATTTGGCTTATGGAAAGTTATCTGTGCTAATTTCAGTCTCTGGTTTTATGTAGCACCCCAACGCACCTTTCCCCATAAGCAAGCACTTGTTGGTTTTCTAAATTTGAGACCCTGTTCTGTTTTGGAATTCAGTTCATGTGTAGTCAAGTTTACATTCCGTGTATTAGTGATATCTTATGATGTTTCTTTTCTGTGTGACGTAGTTCACGTAGAATCACCGTACCTGCATCCACTCACTATGCCGCTACGGGCCTGATGAGACAGATTTCATTGCTGAGTGATATTGCATTGCACATACGTGCCACAACTTCTTTATCCATTTTTTGCTTTCTGGGATATTTACCTGATACTGTAGACGAGCTTCTTGTGAACACAGCCGTCCCAAATATTGGGGTGGCTGTCTGTTTTTGATTTTAATTCCCGTAAGCTATAGGACCATAAGTGGAAGTGCCATAGGCTGTGTTGCTTTGTTTCTTACGTGTTTCAGGAAACACCATACACTTCTCCAGGGTGGCTGCTGGCAATTTACATCCTGCCAATCAGCATAACAAGGCTCCCTGTTCTCCATATCCTGTCCTACCTTTCTGGATTTTACACTTTTTTCAGATGGCCCTTTGGCCAGGGGGGCAGTGAGACTTCATTGTAGTGCAGATTACTTTTACATGCTTGCTTGGTTGGCCAAAAAGGGCGTATGCGTTTTTTCCTGAATACATTCAGGAAAAAACGCATACGCCCTTTTTGGCCAAGTGCATCATTGTCGACGTTGTGCCTGTTTTCCTATGCTTTCAGGGCAATTCCAGTCTACCCCCTGCAATCGTTTTCCTGAAATTCTGCCCCGCTTTCAAGTCCCCTTCGCAGGCTTACTTCAATATATTTTTGGAGGATAGCTGTCATTTATAACTCTGCAGGTTTGTGAATTACAGTGCCCCTGAGCTCCTTTCTTCAACTCGATTTCTAGTGAGCTGGGCACTAAACCGCAGGATTGCTTCAGGCCTTAATCTGTTTCCAGCAGGGCACACTGAGCCTTTGTTTAATTCCTCTTCCTGGTGGGCAATGTTTGTTACATTTGCACGTGCAGACACCTACAGCTAGTCTCTCATTGGTTCTCCCAATTCCTGTTCATCTTGCACAGAAATTGCAAACTATGCCAAACAGGAATTTAAAGGCACTGACTCTCCAAGCGGGGAGAGTGTTAGTAAAGCATCTGGAATGGTGAACCCGAGGACCAGGATACGAAAACTGAGATGCATTTTAAATCCTTTCCCAATCACACGGTGGACGATACTCTGGGTTTCCCATGCATGTTTTAGCTGGAGGAAGAATCCCTTGAACCTGGAGAGTTGGGACCCATGGAATGGGTACCATGCAGTATGACTTCAAAGGGTCTGCATTTGCTCACCGAAACTCACCAATGCTATCAGCCTGAAGTCTCCAGCCTTATGTCTCAACCAGCTCTGGGTGTAGATGTGGTCAATCCCGGTTGCATCACATGCCCTGAGTGAATTATTTAAGAATTGCTCTCTATTTCACTGTCTTTGTGTTTTGTTTTCGAAATTTATTTTGATAATGGGATTTATCGGATTTTCACTGCTGCGTTTCGGCCGCTGTACACACGCTTGATTCTCTTACGGAGACATATATATCCATGGGTTTTAAGATTCTTCCTAGTCAGGTATATTCCTAGGCGTTGAATATGTGGTGTTGGGTCCATTTCGTTGAGCAAGGAGTAGGACTTGTCTATTACATATTTGGCTTATGGAAAGTTATCTGTGCTAATTTCAGTCTATGGTTTTATGCAGCACCCCAACGCGCCTTTCCCCATAAGCAAGCACTAGTTGGTTTTCTAAATTTGAGACCCTGTTCTGTTTTGTAATTCAGTTCATGTGTAGTCAAGTTTACATTCCGTGTATTAGTGATATCTTATGATGTTTCTTTTTCTGTGTGACGTAGTTCACGTAGAATCACCGTACCTGCATCCACTCACTATGCCGCTACGGGCCTGATGACACAGATTTCATTGCTGAGTGATATTGCATTGCACGTACGTGCCACAACTTCTTTATCCATTTTTTGCTTTCTGGGATATTTACCTGATACTGTAGACGAGCTTCTTGTGAACACAGCCGTCCCAAATATTGGGGTGGCTGTCTGTTTTTGATTTTAATTCCCGTAATCTTTAGGACCATAAGTGGAAGTGCCATAGGCTGTGTTGCTTTGTTTCTTACGTGTTTCAGGAAACACCATACACTTCTCCAGGGTGGCTGCTGGCAATTTACATCCTGCCAATCAGCATAACAAGGCTCCCTGTTCTCCATATCCTGTCCTCCCTTTCTGGATTTTACACTTTTTTCAGATGGCCCTTTGGCCCGGGGGGCAGTGAGACTTCATTGTAGTGCAGATTTCCTTTACAGGCTTGCTTGGTTGGCCAAAAAGGGCGTATGCGTTTTTTCCTGAATATATTCAGGAAAAAAAGCATACGCCCTTTTTGGCCAAGTGCATCATTGTCGACGTTCTGCCTCTTTTCCTATGCTTTCAGGGCAATTCCAGTCTACCCCCTGCAATGGTGTTCCTGAAACTCTGCCCCGCTTTCAAGTCCCCTTCGCAGGCTTACTTCAATATATTTTTGGAGGATAGCTGTCATTTATAACTCTGCAGGTTTGTGAATTACAGTGCCCCTGAGCTCCTTTCTTCAACTCGCTTTCTTGTGAGCTGGGCACAAAACCGCAGGATTGCTTCAGGCCCTAATCTGTTTCCGGCAGGGCACGCTGAGCCTTTGGTTAATTCCTCTTCCTGGTGGGAAATGAGCATTACATTTGCCCGTGCAGACACCTATAGCTAGTCTCTCATTGGTTCTCCTTATTCCTGTTCATCTTGCACAGAAATTGCAAGCTGTGCCAAAGAGGAGGTTAAAGGCACTGACTCTCCAAGCGGGGACAGTGTTAGTAAAGCATCTGGAATGGTGAACCCGAGGACCAGGATACGAAAACTGAGATGCATTTTAAATTGTTTCCCAATCACACGGTGGACGATACTCTGGGTTTCCCATGCATGTTTTAGCTGGAGGAAGAATCCCTTGAACCTGGAGAGTTGGGACCCATGGAATGGGTACCATGCAGTATGACTTCAAAGGGTCTGCATTTGCTCACCGAAACTCACCAATGCTATCAGCCTGAAGTGTCCAGCCTTATGTCTCAACCAGCTCTGGGTGTAGATGTGGTCAATCCCGGTTGCATCACATGCCCTGAGTGAATTATTTAAGAATTGCTCTCTATTTCACTGTCTTTGTGTTTTGTTTTCGAAATTTATTTTGATAATGGGATTTATCGGATTTTCACTGCTGCGTTTCGGCCGCTGTACACACGCTTGATTCTCTTACGGAGACATATATATCCATGGGTTTTAAGATTCTTCCTAGTTAGGTATATTCCTAGGCGTTGAATATGTGGTGTTGGGTCCATTTCGTTGAGCAAGGAGTAGGACTTGTCTATTACATATTTGGCTTATGGAAAGTTATCTGTGCTAATTTCTGTGTCTGGTTTTATGCAACACCCCAACGCACCTTTCTCCATAAGCAAGCACTAGTTGGTTTTCTAAATTTGAGACCCTGTTCTGTTTTGTAATTCAGTTCATGTGTAGTCAAGTTTACATTCCGTGTATTAGTGATATCTTATGATGTTTCTTTTTCTGTGTGACGTAGTTCACGTAGATTCACCGTACCTGCATCCACTCACTATGCCGCTACGGGCCTGATGACACAGATTTCATTGCTGAGTGATATTGCATTGTACGTACGTGCCACAACTTCTTTATCCATTTTTTGCTTTCTGGGATATTTACCTGATACTGTAGACGAGCTTCTGGTGAACACAGCCGTCCCAAATATTGGGGTGGCTGTCTGTTTTTGATTTTAATTTCCTTAAGCTATAGGACCATAAGTGGAAGTGCCATAGGGTGTGTTGCTTTGTTTCTTACCTGTTTCAGGAAACACCATACACTTCTCCAGGGTGGCTGCTGGCAATTTACATCCTGCCAATCAGCATAACAAGGCTCCCTGTTCTCCATATCCTGTCCTACCTTTCTGGATTTTACACTTTTTTCAGATGGCCCTTTTGCCCGGGGGGCAGTGAGACTTCATTGTAGTGCAGATTTCCTTTACAGGCTTGCTTGGTTGGCCAAAAGGGCGTATGCGTTTTTTCCTGAATATATTTAGGAAAAAACGCATACGCCCTTTTTGGCCAAGTGCATCATTGTCGACGTTCTGCCTCTTTTCCTATGCTTTCAGGGCAATTCCGTCTACCCCCTGCATTGGTTTTCCTGAACCTCTGCCCCGCTTTCAAGTCCCCTTCGCAGGCTTACTTCAATATATTTTTGGAGGATAGCTGTCATTTATAACTCTGCAGGTTTGTGAATTACAGTGCCCCTGAGCTCCTTTCTTCAACACGCTTTCTTTTGAGCTGGGCACAAAACCGCAGGATTGCTTCAGGCCCTAATCTGTTTCCGGCAGGGCACGCTGAGCCTTTGGTTAATTCCTCTTCCTGGTGGGAAATGAGCATTACATTTGCCCGTGCAGACACCTATAGCTAGTCTCTCATTGGTTCTCCTTATTCCTGTTCATCTTGCACAGAAATTGCAAGCTGTGCCAAAGAGTAGGTTAAAGGCACTGACTCTACAAGCGGGGAGAGTGTTAGTAAAGCATCTGGAATGGTGAACCCGAGGACCAGGATACGAAAACTGAGATGCATTTTAAATCCTTTCCCAATCACACGGTGGACGATACTCTGGGTTTCCCATGCATGTTTTAGCTGGAGGAAGAATCCCTTGAACCTGGAGAGTTGGGACCCATGGAATGGGTACCATGCAGTATGACTTCAAAGGGTCTGCATTTGCTCACCGAAACTCACCAATGCTATCAGCCTGAAGTCTCCAGCCTTATGTCTCAACCAGCTCTGGGTGTAGATGTGGTCAATCCCGGTTGCATCACATGCCCTGAGTGAATTATTTAAGAATTGCTCTCTATTTCACTGTCTTTGTGTTTTGTTTTCGAAATTTATTTTGATAATGGGATTTATCGGATTTTCACTGCTGCGTTTCGGCCGCTGTACACACGCTTGATTCTCTTACGGAGACATATATATCCATGGGTTTTAAGATTCTTCCTAGTCAGGTATATTCCTAGGCGTTGAATATGTGGTATTGGGTCCATTTCGTTGAGCAAGGAGTAGGACTTGTCTATTACATATTTGGCTTATGGAAAGTTATCTGTGCTAATTTCAGTCTCTGGTTTTATGCAGCACCCCAACGCACCTTTCCCCATAAGCAAGCACTAGTTGGTTTTCTAAATTTGAGACCCTGTTCTGTTTTGTAATTCAGTTAATGTGTAGTCAAGTTTACATTCCGTGTATTAGTGATATCTTATGATGTTTCTTTTTCTGTGTGACGTAGTTCACGTAGAATCACCGTACCTGCATCCACTCACTATGCCGCTACGGGCCTGATGACACAGATTTCATTGCTGAGTGATATTGCATTGCACGTACGTGCCACAACTTCTTTATCCATTTTTTGCTTTCTGGGATATTTACCTGATACTGTAGACGAGCTTCTTGTGAACACAGCCGTCCCAAATATTGGGGTGGCTGTCTGTTTTTGATTTTAATTCCCGTAATCTATAGGACCATAAGTGGAAGTGCCATAGGCTGTGTTGCTTTGTTTCTTACGTGTTTCAGGAAACACCATACACTTCTCCAGGGTGGCTGCTGGCAATTTACATCCTGCCAATCAGCATAACAAGGCTCCCTGTTCTCCATATCCTGTCCTACCTTTCTGGATTTTACACTTTTTTCAGATGGCCCTTTTGCCCGGGGGGCAGTGAGACTTCATTGTAGTGCAGATTTCCTTTACAGGCTTGCTTGGTTGGCCAAAAAGGGCGTATGCGTTTTTTCCTGAATATATTCAGGAAAAAAAGCATACGCCCTTTTTGGCCAAGTGCATCATTGTCGACGTTCTGCCTCTTTTCCTATGCTTTCAGGGCAATTCCAGTCTACACCCTGCAATGGTTTTCCTGAAACTCTGCCCCGCTTTCAAGTCCCCTTCGCAGGCTTACTTCAATATATTTTTGGAGGATAGCTGTCATTTATAACTCTGCAGGTTTGTGAATTACAGTGCCCCTGAGCTCCTTTCTTCAACTCGCTTTCTTGTGAGCTGGGCACAAAACCGCAGGATTGCTTCAGGCCCTAATCTGTTTCCGGCAGGGCACGCTGAGCCTTTGGTTAATTCCTCTTCCTGGTGGGAAATGAGCATTACATTTGCCCGTGCAGACACCTATAGCTAGTCTCTCATTGGTTCTCCTTATTCCTGTTCATCTTGCACAGAAATTGCAAGCTGTGCCAAAGAGGAGGTTAAAGGCACTGACTCTCCAAGCGGGGAGAGTGTTAGTAAAGCATCTGGAATGGTGAACCCGAGGACCAGGATACGAAAACTGAGATGCATTTTAAATCGTTTCCCAATCACACGGTGGACGATACTCTGGGTTTCCCATGCATGTTTTAGCTGGAGGAAGACTCCCTTGAACTTGGAGAGTTGGGACCCACGGAATGGGTACCATGCAGTATGACTTCAAAGGGTCTGCATTTGCTCACCGAAACTCACCAATGCTATCAGCCTGAAGTGTCCAGCCTTATGTATCAACCAGCTCTGGGTGTAGATGTGGTCAATCCCGGTTGCATCACATGCCCTGAGTGAATTATTTAAGAATTGCTCTCTATTTCTCTGTCTTTGTGTTTTGTTTTCGAAATTTATTTTGATAATGGGATTTATTGGATTTTCACTGCTGCATTTCGGCCGCTGTACACACGCTTGATTCTCTTACGGAGACATATATATCCATGGGTTTTAAGATTCTTCCTAGTCAGGTATATTCCTAGGCGTTGAATATGTGGTGTTGGGTCCATTTCGTTGAGCAAGGAGTAGGTCTTGTCTATTACATATTTGGCTTATGGAAAGTTATCTGTGCTAATTTCAGTGTCTGGTTTTATGCAGCACCCCAACGCACCTTTCCCCATAAGCAAGCACTAGTTGGTTTTCTAAATTTGAGACCCTGTTCTGTTTTGTATTCAGTTCATGTGTAGTCAAGTTTACATTCCGTGTATTAGTGATATCTTATGATGTTTCTTTTTCTGTGTGACGTAGTTCACGTAGATTCACCGTATCTGCATCCACTCACTATGCCGCCACGGGCCTGATGACACAGATTTCATTGCTGAGTGATATTGCATTGTACGTACGTGCCACAACTTCTTTATCCATTTTTTGCTTTCTGGGATATTTACCTGATACTGTAGACGAGCTTCTTGTGAACACAGCCGTCCCAAATATTGGGGTGGCTGTCTGTTTTTGATTTTAATTCCCGTAAGCTATAGGACCATAAGTGGAAGTGCCATAGGCTGTGTTGCTTTGTTTCTTACGTGTTTCAGGAAACACCATACACTTCTCCAGGGTGGCTGCTGGCAATTTACATCCTGCCAATCAGCATAACAAGGCTCCCTGTTCTCCATATCCTGTCCTACCTTTCTGGATTTTACACTTTTTTCAGATGGCCCTTTTGCCCGGGGGGCAGTGAGACTTCATTGTAGTGCAGATTTCCTTTACAGGCTTGCTTGGTTGGCCAAAAAGGGCGTATGCGTTTTTTCCTGAATATATTCAGGAAAAAACGCATACGCCCTTCTTGGCCAAGTGCATCATTGTCGACGTTCTGCCTCTTTTCCTATGCTTTCAGGGCAATTCCAGTCTACCCCCTGCAATGGTTTTCCTGAAACTCTGCCCCGCTTTCAAGTCCCCTTCGCAGGCTTACTTCAATATATTTCTGGAGGATAGCTGTCATTTATAACTCTGCAGGTTTGTGAATTACAGTGCCCCTGAGCTCCTTTCTTCAACTCGCTTTCTTGTGAGCTGGGCACAAAACCGCAGGATTGCTTCTGGCCCTAATCTGTTTCCGGCAGGGCACGCTGAGCCTTTGGTTAATTCCTCTTCCTGGTGGGAAATGAGCATTACATTTGCCCGTGCAGACACCTATAGCTAGTCTCTCATTGGTTCTCCCTATTCCTGTTCATCTTGCACAGAAATTGCAAGCTGTGCCAAAGAGTAGGTTAAAGGCACTGACTCTCCAAGCGGGGAGAGTGTTAGTAAAGCATCTGGAATGGTGAACCCGAGGACCAGGATACGAAAACTGAGATGCATTTTAAATCGTTTCCCAATCACACGGTGGACGATACTCTGGGTTTCCCATGCATGTTTTACCTGGAGGAAGACTCCCTTGAACTTGGAGAGTTGGGACCCACGGAATGGGTACCATGCAGTATGACTTCAAAGGGTCTGCATTTGCTCACCGAAACTCACCAATGCTATCAGCCTGAAGTGTCCAGCCTTATGTATCAACCAGCTCTGGGTGTAGATGTGGTCAATCCCGGTTGCATCACATGCCCTGAGTGAATTATTTAAGAATTGCTCTCTATTTCTCTGTCTTTGTGTTTTGTTTTCGAAATTTATTTTGATAATGGGATTTATTGGATTTTCACTGCTGCATTTCGGCCGCTGTACACACGCTTGATTCTCTTACGGAGACATATATATCCATGGGTTTTAAGATTCTTCCTAGTCAGGTATATTCCTAGGCGTTGAATATGTGGTGTTGGGTCCATTTCGTTGAGCAAGGAGTAGGTCTTGTCTATTACATATTTGGCTTATGGAAAGTTTTGTGTGCTAATTTCAGTCTCTGGTTTTATGCAGCACCCCAACGCACCTTTCCCCATAAGCAAGCACTAGTTGATCTTCTAAATTTGAGACCCTGTTCTGTTTTGGAATTCAGTTAATGTGTAGTCAAGTTTACATTCCGTGTAATAGTGATATCTTATGATGTTTCTTTTTCTGTGTGACGTAGTTCACGTAGATTCACCGTACCTGCATCCACTCACTATGCCGCTACGGGCCTGATGACACAGATTTCATTGCTGAGTGATATTGCATTGTACGTACGTGCCACAACTTCTTTATCCATTTTTTGCTTTCTGGGATATTTACCTGATACTGTAGCCGAGCTTCTTGTGAACACAGCCGTCCCAAATATTGGGGTGGCTGTCTGTTTTTGATTTTAATTTCCGTAAGCTATAGGACCATAAGTGGAAGTGCCATAGGCTGTGTTGCTTTGTTTCTTACGTGTTTCAGGAAACACCATACACTTCTCCAAGGTGGCTGCTGGCAATTTACATCCTGCCAATCAGCATAACAAGGCTCGCTGTTCTCCATATCCTGTCCTACCTTTCTGCATTTTACACTTTTTTCAGATGGCACTTTTGCCCGGGGGCAGTGAGACTTCATTGTAGTGCAGATTTCCTTTACAGGCTTGCTTGGTTGGCCAAAAAGTGCGTATGCGTATTTTCGTGAATATATTCAGGAAAAAACGCATACGCCCTTTTTGGCCATGTGCATCATTGTCGACGTTCTGCCTCTTTTCCTATGCTTTCAGGGCAATTCCAGTCTACACCCTGCAATGGTTTTCCTGAAACTCTGCCCCGCTTTCAAGTCCCCTTCGCAGGCTTACTTCAATATATTTTTGGAGGATCGCTGTCATTCATAACTCTGCAGGTTTGTGAATTACAGTGCCCCTGAGCTCCTTTCTTCAACTCGCTTTCTTGTGAGCTGGGCACAAAACCGCAGGATTGCTTCAGGCCCTAATCTGTTTCCGGCACGGCACGCTGAGCCTTTGTTTAATTCCGCTTCCTGGTGGGAAATTAGCATTACATTTGCCCGTGCAGACACCTATAGCTAGTCTCTCATTGGTTCTCCCTATTCCTGTTCATCTTGCACAGAAATTGCAAGCTGTGCCAAAGAGGAGGTTAAAGGCACTGACTCTCCAAGCGGGGAGAGTGTTAGTAAAGCATCTGGAATGGTGAACCCGAGGACCAGGATACGATAACTGAGATGCATTTTAAATCGTTTCCCAATCACACGGTGGACGATACTCTGGGTTTCCCATGCATGTTTTAGCTGGAGGAAGAATCCCTTGAACCTGGAGAGTTGGGACCCATGGAATGGGTACCATGCAGTATGAGTTCAAAGGGTCTGCATTTGCTCACCGAATCTCACCAATGCTATCAGCCTGAAGTGTCCAGCCTTATGTCTCAACCAGCTCTGGGTGTAGATGAGGTCAATCCCGGTTGCATCACATGCCCTGAGTGAATTATTTAAGAATTGCTCTCTATTTCACTGTCTTTGTGTTTTGTTTTCGAAATTTATTTTGATAATGGGATTTATCGGATTTTCACTGCTGCGTTTCGGCCGCTGTACACACGCTTGATTCTCTTACGGAGACATATATATCCATGGGTTTTAAGATTTTTCCTACTCAGGTATATTCCTAGGCGTTGAATATGTGGTGTTGGGTCCATTTCGTTGAGCAAGGAGTAGGTCTTGTCTATTACATATTTGGCTTATGGAAAGTTATCTGTGCTAATTTCAGTCTCTGGTTTTATGCAGCACCCCAACGCACCTTTCCCCATAAGCAAGCACTAGTTGGTTTTCTAAATTTGAGACCCTGTTCTGTTTTGTAATTCAGTTCATGTGTAGTCAAGTTTACATTCCGTGTATTAGTGATATCTTATGATGTTTCTTTTTCTGTGTGACGTAGTTTACGTAGATTCACCGTATCTGCATCCACTCACTATGCCGCTACGGGCCTGATGACACAGATTTCATTGCTGAGTGATATTGCATTGTACGTACGTGCCACAACTTCTTTATCCATTTTTTGCTTTCTGGGATATTTACCTGATACTGTAGACGAGCTTCTTGTGAACACAGCCGTCCCAAATATTGGGGTGGCTGTCTGTTTTTGATTTTAATTTCCGTAAGCTATAGGACCATAAGTGGAAGTGCCATAGGCTGTGTTGCTTTGTTTCTTACGTGTTTCAGGAAACACCATACACTTCTCCAGGGTGGCTGCTGGCAATTTACATCCTGCCAATCAGCATAACAAGGCTCCCTGTTCTCCATATCCTGTCCTACCTTTCTGGGTTTTACACTTTTTTCAGATGGCCCTTTTGCCCGGGGGGCAGTGAGTCTTCATTGTAGTGCAGATTTCCTTTACAGGCTTGCTTGGTTGGCCAAAAAGGGCGTATGCGTTTTTTCCTGAATATATTCAGGAAAAAACGCATACGCCCTTTTTGGCCATGTGCATCATTGTCGACGTTCTGCCTCTTTTCCTATGCTTTCAGGGCAATTCCAGTCTACCCCCTGCAATGGTTTTCCTGAAACTCTGCCCCGCTTTCAAGTCCCCTTCGCAGGCTTACTTCAATATATTTTTGGAGGATAGCTGTCATTCATAACTCTGCAGGTTTGTGAATTACAGTGCCCCTGAGCTCCTTTCTTCAACTCGCTTTCTTGTGAGCTGGGCACAAAACCGCAGGATTGCTTCAGGCCCTAATCTGTTTCCGGCAGGGCACGCTGAGCCTTTGTTTAATTCCTCTTCCTGGTGGGAAATGAGCATTACATTTGCCCGTGCAGACACCTATAGCTAGTCTCTCATTGGTTCTCCCTATTCCTGTTCATCTTGCACAGAAATTGCAAGCTGTGCCAAAGAGGAGGTTAAAGGCACTGACTCTCCAAGCGGGGAGAGTGTTAGTAAAGCATCTGGAATGGTGAACCTGAGGACCAGGATACGATAACTGAGATGCATTTTAAATCCTTTCCCAATCACACAGTGGACGATACTCTGGGTTTCCCATGCATGTTTCAGCTGGAGGAAGAATCCATTGAACCTGGAGAGTTGGGACCCATGGAATGGGTACCATGCAGTATGACTTCAAAGGGTCTGCATTTGCTCACCGAAACTCACCAATGCTATCAGCCTGAAGTGTCCAGCCTTATGTCTCAACCAGCTCTGGGTGTAGATGTGGTCAATCCCGGTTGCATCACATGCCCTGAGTGAATTATTTAAGAATTGCTCTCTATTTCACTGTCTTTGTGTTTTGTTTTCGAAATTTATTTTGATAATGGGATTTATCGGATTTTCACTGCTGCGTTTCGGCCGCTGTACACACGCTTGATTCTCTTACGGAGACATATATATCCATGGGTTTTAAGATTTTTCCTACTCAGGTATATTCCTAGGCGTTGAATATGTGGTGTTGGGTCCATTTCGTTGAGCAAGGAGTAGGTCTTGTCTATTACATATTTGGCTTATGGAAAGTTATCTGTGCTAATTTCAGTCTCTGGTTTTATGCAGCACCCCAACGCACCTTTCCCCATAAGCAAGCACTAGTTGGTTTTCTAAATTTGAGACCCTGTTCTGTTTTGTAATTCAGTTCATGTGTAGTCAAGTTTACATTCCGTGTATTAGTGATATCTTATGATGTTTCTTTTTCTGTGTGACGTAGTTCACGTAGATTCACCGTATCTGCATCCACTCACTATGCCGCTACGGGCCTGATGACAGAGATTTCATTGCTGAGTGATATTGCATTGTACGTACGTGCCACAACTTCTTTATCCATTTTTTGCTTTCTGGGATATTTACCTGATACTGTAGACGAGCTTCTTGTGAACACAGCCGTCCCAAATATTGGGGTGGCTGTCTGTTTTTGATTTTAATTTCCGTAAGCTATAGGACCATAAGTGGAAGTGCCATAGGCTGTGTTGCTTTGTTTCTTACGTGTTTCAGGAAACACCATACACTTCTCCAGGGTGGCTGCTGGCAGTTTACATCCTGCCAATCAGCATAACAAGGCTCCCTGTTCTCCATATCCTGTCCTACCTTTCTGGATTTTACACTTTTTTCACATGGCCCTTTTGCCCGGGGGGCAGTGAGACTTCATTGTAGTGCAGATTTCCTTTACAGGCTTGCTTGGTTGGCCAAAAAGGGCGTATGCGTTTTCTCCTGAATATGTTCAGGAAAAAACGCATACGCCCTTTTTGGCCAAGTGCATCATTGTCTACGTTGTGCCTCTTTTCCTATGCTTTCAGGGCAATTCCAGTCTACCCCCTGCAATCGTTTTCCTGAAATTCTGCCCCGCATTCAAGTCCCCTTCGCAGGCTTACTTCAATATATTTTTGGAGGATAGCTGTCATTTATAACTCTGCAGGTTTGTGAATTACAGTGCCCCTGAGCTCCTTTCTTCAACTCGCTTTCTTGTGAGCTGGGCACAAAACCGCAGGATTGCTTCAGGCCCTAATCTGTTTCCGGCAGGGCACGCTGAGCCTTTGTTTAATTCCTCTTCCTGGTGGGCAATGAGCGTTATATTTGGCCGAGCAGACACCTACAGCTAGTCTCTCATTGGTTCTCGCTATTCCTGTTCATCTTGCACAGAAACTGCAAGCTGTGCCAAACAGGAGGTTAAAGCCACTGACTCACCAAGCGGGGAGAGTGTTAGTAAAGCATCTGGAATGGTGAACCCGAGGACCACGATACGAAAACTGAGATGCATTTTTAATCCTTTCCCAATCACACAGTGGACGATACTCTGCGTTTCCCATGCATGTTTTAGCTGGAGGAAGAATCCCTTGAACCTGGAGAGTTGGGACACATGGAATAGGTACCATGCAGTATGACTTCAAAGGGTCTGCATTTGCTCACCGAAACTCACCAATACTATCAGCCTGAAGTGTCCAGCCTTATGTCTCAACCAGCTCTGGGTGTAGATGAGGTGAATCCCGGTTGCATCACATGCCCTGAGTGAATTATTTAAGAATTGCTCTCTATTTCACTGTCTTTGTGTTTTGTGTTCGAAATTTATTTTGATAATGGGATTTATCGGATTTTCACTGCTGCGTTTCGGCCGCTGTACACACGCTTGATTCTCTTACGGAGACATATATATCCATGGGTTTTAAGATTCTTCCTAGTCAGGTATATTCCTAGGCGTTGAATATGTGGTGTTGGGTCCATTTCGTTGAGCAAGGAGTAGGTCTTGTCTATTACATATTTGGCTTATGGAAAGTTATCTGTGCTAATTTCAGTCTCTGGTTTTATGCAACACACCAAGGCACCTTTCCCCATAAGCAAGCACTAGTTGGTGTTCTAAATTTGAGACACTGTTCTGTTTTGTAATTCAGTTCATGTGTAGTCAAGTTTACATTCCGTGTATTAGTGATATTTTATGATGTTTTTTTTTCTGTGTGACGTAGTTCACGTAGAATCACCGTACCTGCATCCACTCACTATGCCGCAACGGGCCTGATGACACAGATTTCATTGCTGAGTGATATTGCATTGTACGTACGTGCCACAACTTCTTTATCCATTTTCTGCTTTCTGGGATATTTACCTGATACTGTAGACGAGCTTCTTGTGAACACAGCTGTCCCAAATATTGGGGTGGCTGTCTGTTTTTGATTTTAATTTCCGTAAGCTATAGGACCATAAGTGGAAGTCCCATAGGCTGCGTTGCTTTGTTTCTTACGTGTTTCAGGAAACACCATACACTTCTCCAGGGTGGCTGCTGGAAATTTACATCCTGCCAATCAGCATAACAAGGCTCCCTGTTCTCCATATCCTGTCCTACCTTTCTGGATTTTACACTTTTTTCAGATGGCCCTTTTGCCCGGGGGGCAGTGAGACTTCATTGTAGTGCAGATTTCCTTTACAGGCTTGCTTGGTTTGCCAAAAAGGGCGTATGCGTTTTTTCCTGAATATATTCAGGAAAAAACGCATACGCACTTTTTGGCCAAGTGCATCATTGTCGACGTTGTGCCTCTTTTCCTATGCTTTCAGGGCAATTCCAGTCTACCCCCTGCAATCGTTTCCCTGAAATTCTGCCCCGCTTTCAAGTCCCCTTCGCAGGCTTACTTCAATATATTTTTGGAGGATAGCTGTCATTTATAACTCTGCAGGTTTTTGAATTACAGTGCCCCTGAGCTCCTTTCTTCAACTCGCTTTCTTGTGAGCTGGGCACAAAACCGCAGGATTGCTTCAGGCCCTAAACTGTTTCCGGCAGGGCATGCTGAGCCTTTGGTTAATTCCTCTTCCTGGTGGGAAATGAGCGTTACATTTACCCGTGCAGACTCCTACAGCTAGTCTCTCATTGGTTCTCCCTATTCCTGTTCATCTTGCACAGAAATTGCAAGCTGTGCCAAACAGGAGGTTAAAGGCACTGACTCTGCAAGCGGGGAGAGTGTTAGTAAAGCGTCTGGAATGGTGAACCCGAGGACAAGGATACGAAAACTCAGATCCATTTTAAATCGTTTCCCAATCTCACTGTGTACCATACTCTGTGTTTCCCATGCATGTTTAAGCTGAAGGAAGAATCCCTTGAACCTGGAGAGTTGGGACCCATGGAATGGGTACCATGCAGTATGACTTCAAAGGGTCTGCATTTGCTCACCGAAACTCACCAATGCTATCAGCCTGAAGTGTCCAGCCTTATGTCTGAACCAGCTCTGGGTGTAGATGTGGTCAATCCCGGTTGCATCACATGCCCTGAGTGAATTATTTAAGAATTGCTCTCTATTTCACTGTCTTTGTGTTTTGTTTTTGAAATTTATTTTGATAATGGGATTTATCGGATTATCACTGCTGCGTTTATGCCGCTGTACACACGCTTGATTCTCTTACGGAGACATATAAATCCATGGGTTTTAAGATTATTCCTAGTCAGGTATATTCCTAGGCGTTGAATATGTGGTGTTGAGTCCATTTCGTTGAGCAAGGAGTAGGTCTTGTCTATTACATATTTGGCTTATGGAATGTTATCTGTGCTAATTTCAGTCTCTGGTTTTATGCAGCACCCCAAGGCACCTTTACCCATAAGCAAGCACTAGTTGGTTTTCTAAATTTGAGACCCTGTTCTGTTTTGTAATTCAGTTCATGTGTAGTCAAGTTTACATTCCGTGTATTAGTGATATCTTATGATGTTTCTTTTTCTCTGTGACGTAGTTCACGTAAAATCACCAAACCTGCATCCACTCACTATGCCGCTACGGGGCTGATGACACAGATTTCATTGCTGAGTGATATTGCATTGCACGTACGTGCCCCAGCTTCTTTATCCATTTTTTGCTTTCTGGGATATTTACCTGGTACTGTAGACGAGCTTCTTGGGAACACAGCCGTCCCAAACTTTGGGGTGGCTCTCTCTTTTTGATTTTAATTTCCCTAAGCAATAGGACCATAAGTGCAATTGCCATAGGCTGTGTTGCATTATTTCTTACGTGTTTCAGGAAACACCATACAGTTCTCCAGGGTGGCTGTTCGCAATTTACATCCTGCCAATCAGCATAACAAGGCTCCCTGTTCTCCATATCCTGTCCTGCCTTTCTGGATTTTACACTTTTTTCAGATGGCCCTTTTGCACGGGGGGGCAGTGAGATTTCATTGTAGTGCAGATTTCCTTACAGGCTTGCTTGGTTGGCCAAAAAGGGCGTATGCGTTTTTTCCTGAATATATTCAGGAAAAAACGCATACGCCCTTTTTGGCTAAGTGCATCATTGTCGACGTTCTGCCTCTTTTCCTATGCTTTCAGGGCAATTCCAGTCTACCCCCTGCAATGGTTTTCCTGAAACTCTGCCCCGCTTTCCAGTCCCCATCGCAGGCTTACTTCAATATATTTTGGAGGATAGCTGTCATTTATAACTCTGCAGGTTTGTGAATTACAGTGCCCCTGAGCTCCTTTCTTCAACTCGCTTACTTGTGAGCTGGGCCCAAAACCGCAGGATTGCTTCAGGCCCTAAATTGTTTCCGGCAGGGCACGCTGAGCCTTTGGTTAATTCCTCTTCCTGGTGGGCAATGAGCGTTACATTTGCCCGTGCAGACACCTACAGCTAGTCTCTCATTGCTTCTCCTATTCCTGTTCATCTTGCACAGAAATTGCAAGCTGTGCCAAATACAAGGTTAAAGGCATTGACTCTCAAAGCGGGGAGTTTGTTAGTAAAGCATCTGGAATGGTGAACCCGAGGACCAGGATACGAAAACTGAGATGCATTTTAAATCGTTTCCCAATCACACGGTGGACGATACTCTGGGTTTCTTATGCATGTTTTAGCCGGAGGAAAAATCCTTTGAACCTGGGAAGTTGGGACCCATGGAATGGGTACCATGCAGTATGACTTCAAAGGGTCTGCATTTGCTCACCGAAACTCACCAATGCTATCAGCCTGAAGTGTCCAGCCTTATGTCTCAACCAGCTCTGGGTGTAGTTGTGGTAAATCCCGGTTGCATCACATGCCCTGAGTGAATTATTTAAGAATTGCTCTCTATTTCACTGTCTTTGAGTTTTGTTTTTGAAATTTATTTTGATAATGGGATTTATTGGATTTTCACTGCTGCGTTTATGTCGCTGTACAAACGCTTGATTCTCTTACGGACACATATAAATCCATGGGTTTTAAGATTCTTCCTAGTCAGGTATATTCCTAGGCGTTGAATATGTGGTGTTGAGTCCATTTCGTTGAGCAAGGAGTAGGACTTGTCTATTACATATTTGGCTTATGGAATGTTATCTGTGCTAATTTCAGTCTCTGGTTTTATGCAGCACCCCAACGCACCTTTCCCCATAAGCAAGCACTAGTTGGTTTTCTAAATTTGAGACCCTGTTCTGTTTTGTAATTCAGTTCATGTGTAGTCAAGTTTACATTCCGTGTATTAGTGATATCTTATGACGTTTCTTTTTCTGTGTGACGTAGTTCACGTAGAATCACCGTACCTGCATCCACTCACTATGTCGCTACGGGACTGATGACACAGATTTCATTGCTGAGTGATATTGCATTGCACGTACGTGCCACAACTTCTTTATCCATTTTTTGATTTTTGGGATATTTACCTAGTACTGTAGATGAGCTTCTTGTGAACACAGCCATCCCAAACATTGGGGTGGCTGTCTGTTTTTGATTTTAATTTCCGTAATCTTTGGGACCATAAGTGGAAGTGCCATAGGCTGTGTTGCTTTGTTTCTTATGGGTTTCAGGAAACACCATACATTTCTCCAGGGTGGCTGCTGGCAATTTACATCCTGCCAATCAGCATAACAAGGCTCCCTGTTCTCCATATCCTGTCCTACATTTCTGGATATTACACTTTTTTCAGATGGCCCTTTTGCCAGGGGGGGGGGCAGTGAGATTTCATTGTAGTGCAGATTTCCTTTACAGGCTTGCTTGGTTGGCCAAAAAGGGCGTATGCGTTTTTTCCTGAATATATTCAGGAAAAAACGCATACGCCCTTTTTGGCCAAGTGCATCATTGTCGACATTGTGCCTCTTTTCCTATGCTTTCAGGGCAATTCCAGTCTACCCCCTGCAATGGTTTTCCTGAAATTCTGCCCCGCTTTCAAGTCCCCTTCGCAGGCTTACTTCAATATATTTTTGGAGGATAGCTGTCATTTATAAATCTGCAGGTTTGTGAATTTCAGTGCCCCTGAACTCCTTTCTTCAACTTGCTTTCTTGTGAGCTGGGCACAAAACCGCAGGATTGCTTCAGGCCTTAATCTGTTTCCAGCAGGGCACACTGAGCCTTTGTTTAATTCCTCTTCCTGGTGGGAAATTAGCGTTACATTTGCCCGTGCAGACACCTACAGCTAGTCTCTCATTGGTTCTCCCTATTCCTGTACATCTTGCACAGAAATTGCAAGCTGTGCCAAAGAGGAGGTTAAAGGCACTGACTCTCCAAGCGGGGAGAGTGTTAGTAAAGCATCTGGAATGGTGAACCCGAGGACCAGGATACGAAAACTGAGATGCATTTTAAATCGTTTCCCAATCACACGGTGGACGATACTCTGGGTTTCCCATGCATGTTTTAGCTGGAGGAAGAATGCCTTGAACCTGCAGAGTTGGGACCCATGGAATAGGTACCATGCAGTATGACTTCAAAGGGTCTGCATTTGCTCACCGAAACTCACCAATGCTATCAGCCTGAAGTGTCCAGCCTTATGTCTCAACCATCTCTGGGTGTAGATGTGGTCAATCCCGGTTGCATCACATGCCCTGAGTGAATTATTTAAGAATTGCTCTCTATTTCACTGTCTTTGTGTTTTGTTTTCGAAATTTATTTTGATAATGGGATTTATCGGATTTTCACTGCTGCGTTTCGGCCGCTGTACACACGCTTGATTCTCTTACGTAGACATATATATCCATGGGTTTTAAGATTCTTCCTAGTCAGGTATATTCCTAGCCGTTGAATATGTGGTGTTGGGTCCATTTCGTTGAGCAAGGAGTAGGTCTTGTCTATTATATATTTGGCTTATGGAAAGTTATCTGTGCTAATTTCAGTCTCTGGTTTTATGCAGCACCCCAAGGCGCCTTTCCCCATAAGCAAGCACTAGTTGTTTTCCTAAATTTGAGGCCCTGTTCTGTTTTGTAATTCAGTTCATGTGTAGTCAAGTTTACATTCCGTGTATTAGTGATATCTTATGATGTTTCTTTTTCTATGTGACGTAGTTCACGTAGAATCACCGTACCTGCATCCACTCACTATGGCGCTACGGGCCTGATGACACAGATTTCATTGCTGAGTGATATTGCATTGTACGTACGTGCCACAATTTCTTTATCCATTTTTTGCTTTTTGGGATATTTACCTGATACTGTAGACGAGCTTCTTGGGAACACAGCCGTCCCAAATATTGGGGTGGCTGTCTGTTTTTGATTTTAATTTCCGTAAGCTATAGGACCATAAGTGGAAGTGCCATAGGCTGTGTTGCTTTGTTTCTTACCTGTTTCAGGAAACACCATACACTTCTCCAGGGTGGCTGCTGGCAATTTACATCCTGCCAATCAGCATAACAAGGCTCCCTGTTCTCCATATCCTGTCCTACCTTTCTGGATTTTACACTTTTTTCAGATGGCCCTTTTGCCCGGGGGGCAGTGAGACTTCATTGTAGTGCAGATTTCCTTTACAGGCTTGCTTGGTAGGCCAAAAAGGGCGTATGCGTTTTTTCCTGAATATATTCAGGAAAAAACGCATACGCCCTTTTTGGCAAAGTGCATCATTGTCGACGTTCTGCCTCTTTTCCTATGCTTTAAGGGCAATTCCAGTCTACCCCCTGCAATCGTTTTTCTGAAATTCTGCCCCGCTTTCAAGTCCCCTTCGCAGGCTTACTTCAATATATTTTTGGAGGATAGCTGTCAATTATAACTCTGCAGGTTTGTGAATTACAGTGCCCCTGAGCTCCTTTCTTCAACTCGCTCTCTTGTGAGCTGGGCACAAAACCGCAGGATTGCTTCAGGCCCTAATCTGTTTCCGGCAGGGCACGCTGAGCCTTTGGTTAATTCCTCTTCCTGGTGGGAATTGAGCGTTACATTTGCCCGTGCAGATACCTACAGCTAGTCTCTCATTGGTTCTCCCTATTCCTGTTCATCTTGCACAGAAATTGAAAGCTGTGCCAAACAGGAGGTTAAAGGCACTGACTCTCCAAGCGGGGAGAGTGTTAGTAAAGCATCTGGAATGGTGAAACCGAGGACCAGGATACGAAAACTGAGATGCATTTTAAATCGTTTCCCAATCACACGGTGGACCATACTGTGGGGTTCCCATGCATGTTTTAGCTGGAGGAAGAATCCCTTGAACCTGAAGAGTTGGGACCCATGGAATACGTACCATGCAGTATGACTTCAAAGGGTCTGCATTTGCTCACCGAAACTCACCAATGCTATCAGCCTGAAGTGTCCAGCCTTATGTCTCAACCAGCTCTGCGTGTAGATGTGGTCAATCCCGGTTGCATCACATGCCCTGAGTGAATTATTTAAGAATTGCTCTCTATTTCACTGTCTTTGTGTTTTGTTTTCGAAATTTATTTTGATAATGGGATTTTCACTGTTGCATTTCGGCCGCTGTACACACGCTTGATTCTCTTACGGAGACATATATATCCATGGGTTTTAAGATTCTTCTAGTCAGGTACATTCCTAGGCGTTGAATATGTGGTGTTGAGTCCATTTCGTTGAGCAAGGATTAGGTCTTGTCTATTACATATTTGGCTTATGGAATGTTATCTGTGCTAATTTCAGTCTCTGGTTTTATGCAGCACCCCAAGGCACCTTTCCCCATAAGCAAGCACTAGTTGGTTTTCTAAGTTTGAGACCCTGTTCTGTTTTGTAATTCAGTTCATGTGTAGTCAAGTTTACATTCCGTGTATTAGTGATATCTTATGATGTTTCTTTTTCTGTGTGACGTAGTTCACGTAGAATCACCGTACCTGCATCCACTCACTATGCCGCTACGGGCCTGATGACACAGATTTCATTGCTGAGTGATATTGCATTGCACGTACGTGCCACAACTTCTTTATCCATTTTTTGCTTTCTGGGATATTTACCTGGTACTGTAGACGAGCTTCCTGGGAACACAGCCGTTCTAAACTTCGGGGTGGCTCTCTGTTTTTTATTTTAATTTCCCTAAGGAATAGGACCATATGTGCAATTGCCATAGGCTGTGTTGCTTTATTTCTTACGTGTTTCAGGAAACACCATACACTTCTCCAGGGTGGCTGTTGGCAATTTACATCCTGCCAATCAGCATAACAAGGCTCCCTGTTCTCCATATCCTGTCCTACCTTTCTGGATTTTACACTTTTTTCAGATGGCTCTCTTGCCCGGGGGGCAGTGAGACTTCATTGTAGTGCAGATTTCCTTTACAGGCTTGCTTGGTTGGCCAAAAAGGGCGTATGCGTTTTTTCCTGAATATATTCAGGAAAAAACGCATACGCCCTTTTTGGCCAAGTGCATCATTATCGACGTTGTGCCTCTTTTCCTATGCTTTCAGGGCAATTCCAGTCTACCCCCTGCAATCGTTTTCCTGAAATTCTGCCCCGCTTTCATGTCCCCTTCGCAGGCTTACTTCAATATACTTTTGGAAGATAGCTGTCATTTATAACTCTGCAGGTTTGTGAATTGCAGTGCCCCTGAGCTCCTTTCTTCAACTCGCTTTCTTGTGAGCTGGGCACAAAACCGCAGGATTGCTTCAGGCCCTAATCTGTTTCCAGCAGGGCACACTGAGCCTTTGTTTAATTCCTCTTCCTGGTGGGCAATGAGCGTTACATTTGCCCGTGCAGACACCTACAGCTAGTCTCTCATTGGTTCTCCCTATTCCTGTTCATCTTGCACAGAAATTGCAAGCTGTGCCAAAGAGGAGGTTAAATGCACTGACTCTCCAAGCGGGGAGAGTGTTAGTAAAGCATCTGGAATTGTGAACCCGAGGACCAGGATAAAAAAACTGAGATGCATTTTAAATCGTTTCCCAATCACACGGTGGACGATAGTCTGGGTTTCCCAGGCATGTTTTAGCTGGAGGAAGAATCCCTTGAACCTGGAGAGTTGGGACCCATGGAATGGGTACCATGCAGTATGACTTCAAAGGGTCTGCATTTGCTCACCGAAACTCACCAATGCTATCAGCCTGAAGTGTCCAGCCTTATGTCTCAACCAGCTCTGGGTGTAGATGTGGTCAATCCCGGTTGCATCACATGCCCTGAGTGAATTATTTAAGAATTGCTCTCTATTTCACTGTCTTTGTGTTTTGTTTTCGAAATTTATTTTGATAATGGGATTTATCGGATTTTCACTGCTGCGTTTCGGCCGCTGTACACACGCTTGATTCTCTTACGGAAACATATATATCCATGGGTTTTAAGATTCTTCTTAGTCATGTATATTCCTAGGCGTTGAACATGTGGTGTTGAGTCTATTTCTTTGAGCAAGGGGTAGGTCTTGTCTATTATATATTTGGCTTATGGAAAGTTATCTGTGCTAATTTCAGTCTCTGGTTTTATGCAGCACCCCAACGCACCTTTCCCCATAAGCAAGCACTAGTTGGTTTTCTAAATTTGAGACCCTGTTCTGTTTTGTAATTCAGTTCATGTGTAGTCAAGTTTACATTCCGTGTATCAGTGATACCTTATGATGTTTCTATTTCTGTGTGACGTAGTTCACGTAGAATCACCATACCTGCATCGACTCACTAACAGCTACGGGCCTGATAACACAGATTTCATTGCTGAGTGATATTCCATTGTACGTACGTGCCACAACTTCTTTATCCATTTTTTGCTTTCTGGGATATTTACCTGGTACTGTAGACGAACTTCCTGTGAACACAGCCGTCCCAAACATTGGGGTGGCTGTCTGTTTTTGATTTTAATTTCCCTAAGCTATAGGACCATAAGTGCAAGTGCCATAGGCTGTGTTGCTTTATTTCTTACGTGTTTCAGGAAACACCATACACTTCTGAAGGGTGGCTGTTGGCAATTTACATCCTGCCAATCGGCATAAGAAGGCTCACTGTCCTCCATATCCTGCCATACCTTTCTGGATTTTCCACCATTTTCTGATGGCCCTTCTGCCAGGGGGTCAGTGAGACTTTATTGTAGTGCAGATTTCCTTTACAGGCTTGCTTGGTTGGTCAAAAAGTGCATATGCGTTTTTTCCTGAATATATTCAGGAAAAAACGCATACGCCCTTTTTGGCCAAGTGCATCATTGTCGACGTTCTGCCTCTTTTCCTATGCTTTCAGGGCAATTCCGGTCTACCCCCTGCAATCGTTTACCTGAAATTCTGCCCCGCTTTCCAGTCCACTTCGCAGGCTTACTTCAATATATTTTTGGAGGATAGCTGTCATTTATAACTCTGCAGGTTTGTGAATTACAGTGCCCCTGAGCTCCTTTCTTCAACTCGCTTTCTTGTGAGCTGGGCCCAAAACCCCTGGATTGCTTCAGGCACTAATCTGTTTCCGGCAGGGCACGCTGAGCCTTTGGTTAATTCCTCTTCCTGGTGGGCAATGAACGTTACATTTGCCCGTGCAGACACCTACAGCTAGTCTCTCATTGCTTCTCCTATTCCTGTTCATCTTGCACAGAAATTGCAAGCTGTGCGAAATACGAGGTTAAAGGCACTGACTCTCCAAGCGGGTAGTTTTTTAGTAAAGCATCTGGAATGGTGAACCCGAGGACCAGGATACGAAAACTGAGATGCATTTTAAATCGTTTCCCAATCACACGGTGGACGATACTCTGGGTTTCTCATGCATGTTTTAGCCGGAGGAAGAATCCTTTGAACCTGGAGAGTTGGGACCCATGGAATGGGTACCATGCAGTATGACTTCAAATGGTCTGCATTTGCTCACCGAAACTCACCAATGCTATCAGCCTGAAGTGTCCAGCCTTATGTCTCAACCAGCTCTGGGTGTAGATGTGGTCAATCCTGGTTGCATCACATGCCCTGAGTGAATTATTTAAGAATTGCTCTCTATTTCACTGTCTTTGTGTTTTGTTTTTGAAATTTATTTTGATAATGGGATTTATCGGATTTTCACTGCTGCGTTTCGGCCGCTGTACACATGCTTGATTCTCTTATGGAGACATATATATCCATGGGTTTTAAGATTATTCCTAGTCAGGTATATTCCTTGGCGTTGAATGTGTGGTGTTGGGTCCATTTCGTTGAGCAAGGAGTAGGTCTTGTCTATTACATATTTGGCTTATGGAAAGTTATCTGTGCTAATTTCAGTCTCTGGTTTTATGCAGCACCCCAACGCACCTTTCCCCATAAGCAAGCACTAGTTGGTTTTCTAAATTTGAGACCCTGTTCTGTTTTGTAATTCAGTTCATGTGTAGTCAAGTTTACATTCCGTGTATTAGTGATATCTTATGATGTTTCTTTTTCTGTGTGACGTAGTTCACGTAGAATCACCGTATCTGCATCCACTGACTATGCCGCTACGCGCCTGATGACACAGATTTCATTGCTGAGTGATATTGCATTGTACGTACGTGCCACAATTTCTTTATCCATTTTTTGCTTTTTGGGATATTTACCTGATACTGTAGACGAGCTTCTTGGGAACACAGCCGTCCCAAATATTGGGGTGGCTGTTTGTTTTTGATTTTAATTTCCGTAAGCTATAGGACCATAAGTGGAAGTGCCATAGGCTGTGTTGCTTTGTTTCTTACGTGTTTCAGGAAACACCATACACTTCTCCAGGGTGGCTGCTGGCAATTTACATCCTGCCAATCAGCATAACAAGGCTCCCTGTTCTCCATATCCTGTCCTACCTTTCTGGATTTTACACTTTTTTCAGATGGCCCTTTTGCCCGGGGGGCAGTGAGACTTCATTGTAGTGCAGATTTCCTTTACAGGCTTGCTTGGTAGGCCAAAAAGGGGGTATGCGTTTTTTCCTGAATATATTCAGGAAAAAACGCATACGCCCTTTTTGGCCAAGTGCATCATTGTCGACGTTCTGCCTCTTTTCCTATGCTTTCAGGGCAATTCCAGTCTAACCCCTGCAATCGTTTTCCTGAAATTCTGCCCCGCTTTCAAGTCCCCTTCGCAGGCTTACTTCAATATATTTTTGGAGGATAGCTGTCAATTATAACTCTGCAGGTTTGTGAATTACAGTGCCCCTGAGCTCCTTTCTTCAACTCGCTCTCTTGTGAGCTGGGCACAAAACCGCAGGATTGCTTCAGGCCCTAATCTGTTTCCGGCAGGGCACGCTGAGCCTTTGGTTAATTCCTCTTCCTGGTGGGAATTGAGCGTTACATTTGCCCGTGCAGATACCTACAGCTAGTCTCTCATTGGTTCTCCCTATTCCTGTTCATCTTGCACAGAAATTGCAAGCTGTGCCAAACAGGAGGTTAAAGGCACTGACTCTCCAAGCGGGGAGAGTGTTAGTAAAGCATCTGGAATGGTGAACCCGAGGACAAGGATTCGAAAGCTGAGATGCATTTTAAATCGTTTCCCAATCACACGGTGGACCATACTGTGGGTTTCCCATGCATGTTTTAGCTGGAGGAAGAATCCCTTGAACCTGAAGAGTTGGGACCCATGGAATACGTACCATGCAGTATGACTTCAAAGGGTCTGCATTTGCTCACCGAAACTCACCAATGCTATCAGCCTGAAGTGTCCAGCCTTATGTCTCAACCAGCTCTGGGTGTAGATGTGGTCAATCCCGGTTGCATCACATGCCCTGAGTGAATTATTTAAGAATTGCTCTCTATTTCACTGTCTTTGTGTTTTGTTTTTGACATTTATTTTGATAATCGGATTTTCACTACTGCGTATCGGCCGCTGTACACACGCTTGATTCTCTTACGGAGACATATATATCCATGGGTTTTAAGATTCTTCCTAGTCAGGTATATTCCTAGGCGTTGAATATGTGGTGTTGAGTCCATTTCGTTGAGCAAGGAGTAGGTCTTGTGTATTACATATTTGGCTTCTGGAAAGTTATCTGTGCTAATTTCAGTCTCTGGTTTTATGCACCACCCGAAGGCACCTTTCCCCATAAGCAAGCACTAGTTGGTTTTCTTAATTTGAGACCCTGTTCTGTTTTGTAATTCAGTTCATGTGTAGTCAAGTTTACATTCCGTGTATTAGTGATATCTTATGATGTTTCTTTTTCTGTGTGACGTAGTTCACGTAGATTCACCGTACCTGCATCCACTCACTATGCCGCTACGGGCCTGATGACACAGATTTCATTGCTGAGTGATATTGCATTGCACGTACGTGCCACAACTTCTTTATCCATTTTTTGCTTTCTGGGATATTTACCTGGTACTGTAGACGAGCTTCTTGGGAACACAGCCGTCCCAAACTTTGGGGAGGATCTCTGTTTTTGATTTTAATTTTCCTAAGCAAGAGGACCATAAGTGCAATTGCCATAGGCTGTGTTCCTTTATTTCTTTCCTGTTTCAGGAAACACCATACACTTCTCCAGGGTGGCTGTTGGCAATTTACATCCTCCCAATCAGCATAACAAGGCTCACTGTTCTCCATATCCTGTCCTACCTTTCTGGATTTTACACTTTTTTCAGATGGCCCTTTTGCCAGGGGGGCAGTGAGACTTCATTGTAGTGCAGATTTCATTTACAGGCTTGCTTGGTTGGCCAAAAAGTGCATATGCGTTTTTTCCTGAATATATTCAGGGAAAAACGCATACGCCCATTTCGGCAAAGTGCATCACTGTCGACATTGTGCCTCCTTTCCTATACTTTCAGGGCAATTCCAGTCTACCCCCTGCAATCGTTTTCCTGAAATTCTGCCCGCTTTCAAGTCCCCTTCGCAGGCTTACTTCAATATACTTTTGGAAGATAGCTGTCATTTATAACTCTGCAGGTTTTTGAATTACAGTGCCCCTGAGCTCCTTTCTTCAACTCGCTTTCTTGTGAGCTGGGAACAAAACCGCAGGATTGCTTCAGGCCCTAATCTGTGTCCAGCACGGCACGCTGAGCCCTTGGTTAATTCCTCTTCCTGGTGGGAAATGAGCATTACATTTTCCCGTTCAAACACCTACAGCTAGTCTCTCATTGGTTCTCCCTATTCCTGTTCATCTTGCACAGAAATTGCAAGCTGTGCCAAACAGGAGGTTAAAGGCACTGACTCTCCAAGCGGGGAGAGTGTTAGTAAAGCGTCTGGAATGGTGAAACCGAGGACCAGGATACGAAAACTGAGATGCATTTTAAATCGTTTCCCAATCACACGGTGGACGATACTCTGGGTTTCCCATGCATGTTTTAGCTGGAGGAAGAATCCCTTGAACCTGGAGTGTTGGGACCCATGGAATGGGTACCATGCAGTATGACTTCAAAGCGTCTGCATTTACTCACCGAACCTCACCAATGCTATCAGGCTGAAGTGTCCAGCCTTATGTCTCAACCAGCTCTGGGTGTAGATGTGGTCAATCCCGGTTGCATCACATGCCCTGAGTGAATTATTTAAGAATTGCTCTCTATTTCACTGTCTTTGTGTTTTGTTTTTGAAATTTATTTTGATAATGGGATTTATCGGATTTTCACTGCTGCGTTTTGGCCGCTGTACACATGCTTGATTCTCTTACGGAGACATATATATCCATGAGTTTTAAGATGCTTCCTAGTCAGGTATATTCCTAGGCGTTGAATATGTGGTGTTGAGTCCATTTCGTTGAGCAAGGAGTAGGTCTTGTCTATTACATATTTGGCTTATGGAATGTTATCTGTGATAATTTCAGTCTCTGGTTTTATGCAGCACCCCAAGGCACCTTTCCCCATAAGCAAGCACTAGTTGATTTTCAAAATTTGAGACCCTGTTCTGTTTTGTAATTCAGTTCATGTGTAGTCAAGTTTACATTCCGTGTATCAGTGATATCTTATGATGTTTCATTTTCTGTGTGACGTAGTTCACGTAGAATCACCGTACCTGCATCCACTCACTATGCCGCTACGCGCCTGATGACACAGATTTCATTGCTGAGTGATATTGCATTGTACATACGTGCCACAACTTCTTTATCCATTTTTTGCTTTCTGGGATATTTACCTGATACTGTAGACGAGCTTCTTGTGAACACAGCCGTCCCAAATATTGGGGTGGCTGTCTGTTTTTGATTTTAATTTCCGTAAGCTATAGGACCATAAGTGGAAGTGCCATAGGCTGTGTTGCTTTGTTTCTTACGTGTTTCAGGAAACACCATACACTTCTCCAGGGTGGCTGCTGGCAATTTACATCCTGCCAATCAGCAAAACAAGGCTCCCTCTTCTCCATATCCTGTCCTACCTTTCTGGATTTTACACTTTTTTCAGATGGCCCTTTTGACCGGGGGGCAGTGAGACTTCATTGTAGTGCAGATTTCCTTTACAGGCTTGCTTGGTTGGCCAAAAAGGGCGTATGCGTTTTTTCCTGAATATATTCAGGAAAAAACGCATACACCCTTTTTGGCCAAGTGCATCATTGTCGACGTTGTGCCTCTTTTCCTATGCTTTCAGGGCAATTCCAGTCTACCCCCTGCAATCGTTTTCCTGAAATTCTGCCCTGCTTTCAAGTCCCCTTCGCAGGCTTACTTCAATATACTTTTGGAGGATAGCTATCATTTATAACTCTGCAGGTTTGTGAATTACAGTGCCCCTGAGCTCGTTTCTTCAATTCGCTTTCTTGTGAGCTGGGCACAAAACCGCAGGATTGCTTCAGGCCCTAATATTTTTCCAGCAGGGCACGCTGAGCCTTTGGTTAATTCCTCTTCCTGGTGGGAAATGAGCATTACATTTGCCCGTGCAGACACCTATAGCTAGTCTCTCATTGGTTCTCCCTATTCCTGTTCATCTTGCACAGAAATTGCAAGCTGTGCCAAACAGGAGGTTAAAGGCACTGACTCTCCAAGCGGGGAGAGTGTTAGTAAAGCATCTGGAATGGTGAACCCGAGGACCAGGATACGAAAACTGAGATGCATTTTAAATCGTTTCCCAATCACACGGTCGACGATACTCTGGGTTTCCCATGCATGTTTTAGCTGGAGGAAGAATCCCTTTAACCTGAAGAGTTGGGACCCATGGAATGGGTACCATGCAGTATGACTTCAAAGGGTCTGCATTTGCTCACCGAAACTCACCAATTCTATCAGCCTGAAGTGTCCAGCCTTATGTCTCAACCAGCTCTGGGTGTAGATGTGTTAAATCCCGGTTGCATCACATGCCCTGAGTGAATTATTTAAGAATTGCTCTCTATTTCACTGTCTTTGTGTTTTGTTTTTGAAATTTATTTTGATAATGGGATTTATCGGATTCTCAATGCTGCGTTTATGCCGCTCTACACACGCTTGATTCTCTTACGGAGACATATATATCCATGGGTTTTAAGATTCTTCCTAGTCAGGTATATTCCTAGGCGTTCAATATGTGGTGTTGAGTCCATTTCGTTGAGCAAGGAGTAGGTCTTGTCTATTACATATTTGGCTTATGGAAAGTTATCTGTGCTAATTTCAGTCTCTGGTTTTATGCAGCACCCCAAGGCACCTTTTCTCATAAGCAAGCACTAGTTGGTTTTCTAAATTTGAGACCCTGTTCTGTTTTGTAATTCAGTTCATGTGTAGTCAAGTTTACATTCCGTGTATTAGTGATATCTTATGATTTTTCTTTTTCTGTGAGACGTAGTTCACGTAGAATCTCCGTACCTGCTTCCACTCACTATGCCGCTACTGGCCTGATGACACAGATTTGATTGCTGAGTGATATTGCATTGTACGTACGTGCCACAACTTCTTTATCCATTTTTTGCTTTCTGGGATATTTACCTGATACTGTAGACGAGCTTCTTGTGAACACAGCCGTCCCAAATATTGGGGTGGCTGTCTGTTTTTGATTTTAATTTCCGTAAGCTATAGGACCATAAGTGGAAGTGCCATAGGCTGTGTTGCTTTGTTTCTTATGTGTTTCAGGAAACACCATACACTTCTCCAGGGTGGCTGCTGGCAATTTACATCCTGCCAATCAGCATAACAAGGCTCCCTGTTCTCCATATCCTGTCCTACCTTTCTGCATTTTACAGTTTATTCAGATGGCCCTTTTGCCCGGGGGGCAGTGAGACTTCATTGTAGTGCAGATTTCCTTTACAGGCTTGCTTGGTTGGCCAAAAAGGGCGTATGCGTTTTTTCCTGAATATATTCAGGAAAAAACGCATACGCCCTTTTTGGCCAAGTGCATCATTGTCGACGTTGTGCCTCTTTTCCTATGGTTTCAGGGCAATTCCTGTCTACCCCCTGCAATCGTTTTCCTGAAATTCTGCCCCGCTTTCAAGTCCCCTTCGCAGGCTTACTTCAATATATTTTTGGAGGATAGCTGTCATTTATAACTCTGCAGGTTTGTGAATTACAGTGCCCCTGAGCTCCTTTCTTCAACTCGCTTTCTTGTGAGCTGGGCACAAAACCGCAGGATTGCTTCAGGCCCTAATCTGTTTCCGGCAGGGCACGCTGAGCCTTTGTTTAATTCCTCTTCCTGGTCGGCAATGAGCGTTACATTTGCCCGTGCAGACACCAACAGCTAGTCTCTCATTGGTTCTCCCTATTCCTGTTCATCTTGCACAGAAATTGCAAGCTGTGCCCAAAAGGAGGTTAAAGGCACTGACTCTCCAAGCAGGGAGAGTGTTAGTAAAGCATCTGGAATGGTGAACCCGAGGACCAGGATACGAAAACTGAGATGCATTTTAAATTGTTTCCCAATCACACGGTGGACCATACTGTGGGTTTCCCATGCATGTTTTAGCTGGAGGAAGAATCCCTTGAACCTGGAGAGTTGGGACTCATGTAATGGGTACCATGCAGTATGACTTCAAAGGGTCTGCATTTGCTCACCGAAACTCACCAATGCTATCAGCCTGAAGTGTTTAGCCTTATGTCTCAACCAGCTCTGGGTGTAGATGTGGTCAATCCCGGTTGCATCACATGCCCTGAGTGAATTATTTAAGAATTGCTCTCTATTTCACTGTCTTTGTGTTTTGTTTTCGAAATTTATTTGGATAATGGGATTTATCGGATTTTCACTGCTGCGTTTCGGACGCTGTACACACGCTTGATTCTCTTACGGAGACATATATATCCATGGGTTTTAAGATTCTTCCTAGTCAGGTATATTCCTAGGCGTTGAATATGTGGTGTTGAGTCCATTTCGTTGAGCAAGGAGTAGGTCTTGTCTATTACATATTTGGCTTATGGAAAGTTATCTGTGCTAATTTCAGTCTCTGGTTTTATGCAGCACCCCAACGCGCCTTTCCCCATAAGCAAGCACTAGTTGGTTTTCTAAATTTGAGACCCTGTTCTGTTTTGTAATTCAGTTCATGTGTAGTCAAGTTTACATTCCGTGTATTAGTGATATCTTATGATGTTTCTTTTTCTGTGTGACCTAGTTCACATAGAATCACCATACCTGCATCCACTCACTATGCCGCTACGGGCCTGATGACACAGATTTCATTGCTGAGTGATATTGCATTGCACGTACGTGCCACAACTTCTTTATCCATTTTTTGCTTTCTGGGATATTTACCTGGTACTGTAGACGAGTTTCTTGGGAACACAGCCGTCCCAAACTTTGGGGTGGCTCTCTGTTTTAGATTTTAATTTCCCTAAACAATAGGACCATAAGTGCAATTTCCATAGGCTGTGTTGCTTTATTTCTTACGTGTTTCAGGAAACACCATACACTTCTCCAGGGTGGCTGTTCACAATTTACATCCTGCCAATCATCATAAAAAGGCTCCCTGTTCTCCATATCCTGTCCTACCTTTCTGGATTTTACACTTATTTCAGATGGCCCTTTTGCCCGGGGGGCACTGAGACTTCATTGTAGTGCAAATTTCCTTTACAGGCTTGCTTGGTTGGCCAAAAAGGGCGTATGCGTTTTTTCCTGAATATATTCAGGAAAAA
Source organism: Phocoena phocoena (assembly GCF_963924675.1). Taxonomy (NCBI): domain Eukaryota; kingdom Metazoa; phylum Chordata; class Mammalia; order Artiodactyla; family Phocoenidae; genus Phocoena; species Phocoena phocoena. Next base: position 51,245,540 of record NC_089223.1, read on the forward strand.
ACGCATTCGCTGTTTTTGGCCAAGTGCATCATTGTCGACGTTGTGCCTCTTTACCTATGCTTTCAGGGCAATTCCAGTCTACCCCCTGCAATCCTTCTCCGGAATTCTGCCCCGCTTTCAAGTCCCCTTCGCAGGTTTACTTCAATATATTTTTGCAGGATAACTGTCATTTATAACTCTGCAGGTTTGTGAATTACAGTGCCCCTAAGCTCCTTTCTTCAACTCGCTTTCTTGTGAGCGGGCACAAAACCGCAGGATTGCGTCAGGCCCTAATCTGTTTCCAGCAGGGCACACTGAGCCTTTGTTTAATTCCTCTTCCTGGTGGGCAATGAGCGTTACATTTGCCAGTGCAGACACCTACAGGTAGTCTCTCATTGGTTCTCCCTATTCCTGTTCATCTTGCACAGAAATTGCAAGCTGTGCCAAAGAGGAGGTTAAAGGCACTGACTCTCCAAGCGGGGAGAGTGTTAGTAAAGCATCTGGAATGGTGAACCCGAGGACCAGGATACGAAAACTGAGATGCATTTTAAATCGTTTCCCAATCACACGGTGGACGATACTCTGGGTTTCCCATGCATGTTTTAGCTGGAGGAAGAATCCCTTGAACCTGGAGAGTTGGGACCCATGGAATGGGTACCATGCAGTATGACTTCAAAGGGTCTGCATTTGCTCACCGAAACTCACCAATGCTATCAGCCTGAAGTGTCCAGCCTTATGTCTCAACCAGCTGTGGGTGTAGATGTGGTCAATCCCGGTTGCATCACATGCCCTGAGTGAATTTTTTAAGAATTGATCTCTATTTCACTGTCTTTGTGTTTTGTTTTCGAAATTTATTTTGATAATGGGATTTATCGGATTTTCACTGCTGCGTTTCGGCCGCTGTACACACGCTTGATTCTCTTACGGAGACATATATATCCATGGGTTTTAAGATTCTTCCTAGTCAGGTATATTCCTAGGCGTTGAATATGTGGTGTTGGGTCCATTTCGTTGAGCAAGGAGTAGGTCTTGTCTATTACATATTTGGCTTATGGAAAGTTATCTGTGCTAATTTCAGTCTCTGGTTTTATGCAGCACCCCAAGGCGACTTTCCCCATAAGCAAGCACTAGTTGGTTTTCTAAATTTGAGACCCTGTTCTGTTTTGTAATTCAGTTCATGTGTAGTCAAGTTTACATTCCGTGTATTAGTGATATCTTATGATGTTTCTTTTTCTGTGTGACCTAGTTCACATAGAATCACCATACCTGCATCCACTCACTATGCCGCTACGGGCCTGATGATACAGATTTCATTGCTGAGTGATATTGCATTGCACGTACGTGCCACAACTTCTTTATCCATTTTTTGCTTTCTGGGATATTTACCTGGTACTGTAGACGAGTTTCTTGGGAACACAGCCGTCCCAAACTTTGGGGTGGCTCTCTGTTTTAGATTTTAATTTCCCTAAACAATAGGACCATAAGTGCAATTTCCATAGGCTGTGTTGCTTTATTTCTTACGTGTTTCAGGAAACACCATACACTTCTCCAGGGTGGCTGTTCACAATTTACATCCTGCCAATCAGCATAAAAAGGCTCCCTGTTCTCCATATCCTATCCTACCTTTCTGGATTTTACACTTTTTTCAGATGGCCCTTTTGCCCGGGGGGCACTGAGACTTCATTGTAGTGCAAATTTCCTTTACAGGCTTGCTTGGTTGGCCAAAAAGGGCGTATGCGTTTTTTCCTGAATATATTCAGGAATAAACGCATTCGCTGTTTTTGGCCAAGTGCATCATTGTCGACGTTGTGCCTCTTTACCTATGCTTTCAGGGCAATTCCAGTCTACCCCCTGCAATCCTTCTCCGGAATTCTGCCCCGCTTTCAAGTCCCCTTCGCAGGTTTACTTCAATATATTTTTGCAGGATAACTGTCATTTATAACTCTGCAGGTTTGTGAATTACAGTGCCCCTAAGCTCCTTTCTTCAACTCGCTTTCTTGTGAGCGGGCACAAAACCGCAGGATTGCGTCAGGCCCTAATCTGTTTCCAGCAGGGCACACTGAGCCTTTGTTTAATTCCTCTTCCTGGTGGGCAATGAGCGTTACATTTGCCCGTGCAGACACCTACAGGTAGTCTCTCATTGGTTCTCCCTATTCCTGTTCATCTTGCACAGAAATTGCAAGCTGTGCCAAAGAATAAGTTAAAGGCACTGACTCTCCAAGCGGGGAGAGTGTTAGTAAAGCATCTGGAATGGTGAACCCGAGGACCAGGATACGAAAACTGAGATGCATTTTAAATCGTTTCCCAATCACACGGTGGACGATACTCTGGGTTTCCCATGCATGTTTTAGCTGGAGGAAGAATCCCTTGAACCTGGAGAGGTGGGACTCATGGAATGGGTACCATGCAGTATGACTTCAAAGGGTCTGCATTTGCTCACCGAAACTCACCAATGCTATCAGCCTGAAGTGTCCAGCCTTATGTCTCAACCAGCTGTGGGTGTAGATGTGGTAAATCCCGGTTGCATCACATGCCCTGAGTGAATTTTTTAAGAATTGCTCTCTATTTCACTGTCTTTGTGTTTTGTTTTCGAAATTTATTTTGATAATGGGATTTATCGGATTTTCACTGCTGCATTTCGGCCGCTGTACACACGCTTGATTCTCTTACGGAGACATATATATCCATGGGTTTTAAGATTCTACCTTGTCAGGTATATTTCTAGGCGTTGAATATGTGGTGTTGGGTCCATTTCGTTGAGCAATGAGTAGGTCTTGTGTATTACATATTTGGCTTATGGAAAGTTATCTGTGCTAATTTCTGTCTCTGGTTTTATGCAGCACCCCAACGTGCCTTTCCCCATAAGCAAGCACTAGTTGGTTTTCTAAATTTGAGACCCTGTTCTGTTTTGTAATTCAGTTCATGTGTAGTCAAGTTTACATTCCGTGTATTAGTGATATCTTATGATGTTTCTTTTTCTGTGTGACGTAGTTCACGTAGAATCACCGTACCTGCATCCACTCACTATGCCGCTACGGGCCTGATGACACAGATTTCATTGCTGAGTGATATTGCATTGTACGTACGTGCCACAACTTCTTTATCCATTTTTTGCTTTCTGGGATATTTACCTGATACTGTAGACGAGCTTCTTGTGAACACAGCCGTCCCAAATATTGGGGTGGCTGTCTGTTTTTGATTTTAATTTCCCTAAGTTATAGGACCATAAGTGGAAGCGCCATAGGCTGTGTTGCTTTGTTTCTTACGTGTTTCAGGAAACACCATACAATTCTCCAGGCTGTCTGCTGGCAATTTACATCCTGCCAATCAGCATAACAAGGCTCCCTGTTCTCCATATCCTGTCCTACCTTTCTGGATTTTACACTTTTTTCAGATGGCCCTTTTGCCCGGGGGGCAGTGAGACTTCATTGTTGTGCAGATTTCCTTTACAGGCTTGCTTGGTTGGCCAAAAAGGGCGTATGCGTTTTTTCCTGCATATATTCAGGAAAAAACGCATACGCCCTTTTTGGCCAAGTGCATCATTGTCGATGTTCTGCCTCTTTTCCTATGCTTTCAGGGCAATTCCAGTCTACCCCCTGCAATCGTTTTCCTGAAATTCTGCCCCGCTTTCAAGTCCCCTTCGCAGGCTTACTTCAACATATTTTTGGAGGATAGCTGTCATTTATAACCCTGCAGGTTTGTGAATTACAGTGCCCCTGAGCTCCTTTCTTCAACTCGCTTTCTTGTGAGCTGGGCACAAAACCGCAGTATTGCTTCAGGCCCTAATCTGTTTCCGGCAGAGCACGCTGAGCCTTTGTGTAATTCTTCTTCGTGGTGGGCAATGAGCGTTACATTTGCACGTGCAGACACCTACAGCTAGTCTCTCATTGGTTCTCCCTATTCCTGTTCATCTTGCACAGAAATTGCAAGTTGTGCCAAACAGGAGGTTAAAGGCACTGACTCTCCAAGTGGGGAGAGTGTTAGTAAAGCGTCTGGAACGGTGAATACGAGGACAAGGATACGAAAACTGAGATGCATTTTAAATCGTTTCCCAACCTCACGGTGGACCATACTCTGTGTTTCCCATGCATGTTTTAGTTGAAGGAAGAATCCCTTGAACCTGGAGAGTTGGGACACATGTAATGTGTACCATGCAGTATGACTTCAAAGGGTCTGCATTTGCTCACCGAAAGTCACCAATGCTATCAGCCTGAAGTGTCCAGCCTTATGTCTCAACCAGCTCTGGGTGTAGATGTGTTAAATCCCAGTTGCATCACATGCCCTGAGTGAATTGTTTAAGAATTGCTCTGTATTTCACTGTCTTTGTGTTTTGTTTTTGAAATTTATTTTGATAATGGGATTTATCGGATTTTCACTGCTGCGTTTCGGCCGCTGTACACACGCTTGATTCTCTTACGGCGACATATATATCCATGGGTTTTAAGATTCTTCCTAGTCAGGTATATTCCTAGGCGTTGAAGAGGTGGTGTTGAGTCCATTTCGTTGAGCAAGGAGTAAGTCTTGTCTATTACAAATTTGGCTTATGGAATGTTATCTGTGCTAATTTCAGTCTCTGGTTTTATGCAGCACCCCAAGGCACCTTTCCCCATAAGCAAGCACTAGTTGGTTTTCTAAATTTGAGACCCTGTTCTGTTTTGTAATTCAGTTCATGTGTTGTCAAGTTTACATTCCGTGTATTAGTGATATCTTATGATGTTTCTTTTTCTGTGTGATGTAGTTCACGTAGAATCACCGTACCTGCATCCACTCACTATGCCGCTACGGGCCTGATGACACAGATTTCATTGCTGAGTGATATTGCATTGCACGTACGTGCCACAACTTCTTTATCCATTTTTTGATTTCTGGGATATTTACCTGGTACTGTAGACGAGCTTCTTAGGAACACAGCCGTCCCAAAATTTGGGGTGGCTCTCTGTTTTTGATTTTAATTTCCCTAAGGAATAGGACCATAAGTGCAATTGCCATAGGCTGTGTTGCTTTATTTCTTACGTGTTTCAGGAAACACCATACACTTCTCCAGGGTGGCTGTTGGCAATTTACATCCTGCCAATCAGCATAACAAGGCTCCCTGTTCTCCATATCCTGTCCTACCTTTCTGGATTTTACACTTTTTTCAGATGGCCCTTTTGCCCAGGGGGCAGTGAGACTTCATTGTAGTGCAGATTTCCTTTACAGGCTTGCTTGGTGGGCCAAAAAGGGCGTATGCGTTTTTTCCTGAATATATTCAGGAAAAAACGCATACGCCCTTTTTGGCCAAGTGCATCATTGTCGACGTTCTGCCTCTTTTCCTATGCTTTCAGGGCAATTCCAGTCTACCCCCTGCAATGGTTTTCCTGAAACTCTGCCCCGCTTTCAAGTCCCCTTCGCAGGCTTACTTCAATATATTTTTGGAGGATAGCTGTCATTTATAACTCTGCAGGTTTGTGAATTACAGTGCCCCTGAGCTCCTTTCCTCAACTCGCTTTCTTGTGAGCTGGGCACAAGACCGCAGGATTGTTTCAGGCCCTAATCTGTTTTCAGCAGGGCACGCTGAGCCTTTGTTTAATTCTTCTTCCTGGTCAGCAATAAGCGTTACATTTGCCCGTGCAGACACCTACAGCTAGTCTCTCATTGGTTCTCCCTATTCCTGTTCATCTTGCACAGAAATTGCAAGCTGTGCCAAACAGGAGGTTAAAGGCACTGACTCTCCAAGCGGGGAGAGTGTTAGTAAAGCATCTGGAATGGTGAACCTGATGACCAGGATACGAAAACTGAGATGCATTTTAAATCGTTTCCCAATCACACGGTGGACGATACTCTGGGTTTCCCATGCATGTTTTAGCTGGAGGAAGAATCCCTTGAACCTGAAGAGTTGGGACCCATGGAATAGGTACCATGAAGTATGACTTCAAAGGGTCTGCATTTGCTCACCGAAACTCACCAATGCTATCAGCCTGAAGTGTCCAGCCGTATGTCTCAACTAGCTCTGGGTGTAGATGTGGTCAATCCCGGTTGCATCACATGCCCTGAGTGAATTATTTAAGAATTGCTCTCTATTTCACTGTCTTTGTGTTTTGTTTTCGAAATTTATTTTGATAATGGGATTTATTGGATTTTCACTGCTGCGTTTCTGCCGCTATACACACCCTTGGTTCTCTTACAGAGACATATATATCCATGGGTTTTAAGATTCTTCCTAGTCAGGTATATTCCTAGGCGTTCAATATGTGGTGTTGAGTCCATTTCGTTGAGCAAGGAGTAGGTCTTGTCTATTACATATTTGAGTTATGGAATGTTATCTGTGCTAATTTCAGTCTCTGGTTTTATGCAGCACCCCAAGGCACCTTTCCCCATAAGCAAGCACTAGTTGGTTTTCTAAATTTGACACACTGTTCTGTTTTGTAATTCAGTTCATGTGTAGTCAAGTTTACATTCCGTGTATTAGTGATATCTTATGATGTTTCTTTTTCTGTGTGACGTAGTTCACGTAGAATCACCGTACCTGCATCCACTCACTATGCCGCTACGGGCCTGATGACACAGATTTCATTGCTGAGTGATATTGCATTGCACGTACGTGCCACAACTTCTTTATCCATTTTTTGCTGTCTGGGATATTTACCTGGTACTGTAGACGAGCTTCCTGGGAACACAGCCGTCCCAAACTTTGGGGTGGCTCTCTGTTTTTGATTTTAATTTCCCTAAGGAATAGGACCATAAGTGCAATTGCCATAGGCTGTGTTGCTTTATTGCTTACGTGTTTCAGGAAACACCATACACTTCTCCAGGGTGGCTGTTGGCAATTTACATCCTGCCAATCAGCATAACAAGGCTCCCTGTTCTCCATATCCTGTCCTACCATTTTGGATTTTACACTTTTTTCAGATGGCCCTTTTGCCCGGGGGGCAGTGAGACTTCATTGTAGTGCAGATTTCCTTTACAGGCTTGCTTGGTTGGCCAAAATGGGCGAATGCGTTTTTTCCTGAATATATTCAGGAAAAAACGCATACGCCCTTTTTGGCCAAGTGCATCATTGTCGAGGTTCTGCCGCTTTTCCTATGCTTTCAGGGCAATTCCAGTCAACCCCCTGCAATCGTTTTCCTGAAATTCTGACCCGCTTTCAAGTCCCCTTCGCAGGCTTACTTCAATATATTTTTGGAGGATAGCTGTCATTTATAACTCTGCAGGTTTGTGAATTACAGTGCCCCTGAGCTCCTTTCTTCAACTCGCTTTCTTGTGAGCTGGGCACAAAACCGCAGGATTGCTTCAGGCCCTAATCTGTTTCCAGCAGGGCATGCTGAGCCTTTGGTTAATTCCTCTTCCTGGTGGGAAATGAGCGTTACATTTGCCCGTGCAGACACCTACAGCTAGTCTCTCATTGGTTCTCCCTATTCCTGTTCATCTTGCACAGAAATTGCAAGCTGTGCCAAACAGGAGGTTAAAGGCACTGACTCTCCAAGGAGGGAGAGTGTTAGTAAAGCGTCTGGAATGGTGAACCTGAGGACCAGGATACGAAAACTGAGATGCATTTTAAATCGTTTCCCAATCACACGGTGGACGATACTCTGGTTTTCCCATGCATGTTTTAGCTGGAGGAAGAATCCCTTGAACCTGGAGAGTTGGGACCTATGGAATGGGTACCATGCAGTATGACTTCAAAGGGTCTGCATTTGCTCACCGAAACTCACCAATGCTATCAGCCTGAAGTGTCCAGCCTTATGTCTCAACCAGCTCTGGGTGTTGATGTGGTCAATCCCGGTTGCATCACATGCCCTGAGTGAATTATTTAAGAATTGCTCTCTATTTCACTGTCTTTGTGTTGTGTTTTCGAAATTTATTTTGATAATGGGATTTATCGGATTTTCACTGCTGCGTTTCGGCTGCTGTACACACGCTTGATTCTCTTACGGAGACATATATATCCATGGGTTTTAAGATTCTTCCTAGTCAGGTATATTCCTAGGCGTTGAATATGTGGTGTTGGGTCCATTTCGTTGAGCAAGGAGTAGGTCTTGTCTATTACATATTTGGCTTATGGAAAGTTATCTGTGCTAATTTCAGTCTCTGGTTTTATGCAGCACCCCAAGGCACCTTTCCCCATAAGCAAGCACTAGTTGGTTTTCTAAATTTGAGACCCTGTTCTGTTTTGTAATTCAGTTCATGTGTAGTCAAGTTTACATTCCGTGTATTAGTGATATCTTATGATGTTTCTTTTTCTGTGTGACCTAGTTCACGTAGAATCACCGTACGTGCATCCACTAACTATGTCGCTACGGGCCTGATGACACAGATTTCATTGCTGAGTGATATTGCATTGCACGTACGTGCCACAACTTCTTTATCCATTTTTTGCTTTCTGGGATATTTACATGGTACTGTAGACGAGCTTCGTGGGAAGACAGCCGTCCCAAACTTTGGGGTGGCTCTCTGTTTTTGATTTTAATTTCCCTAAGCAAGAGGACCATAAGTGCAATTGCCATAGGCTGTGTTGCTTTATTTCTTACGTGTTTCAGGAAACACTATACACTTCTCCAGGGTGGCTGCTGGCAATTTACATCCTGCCAATCAGCATAACAAGGCTCCGTGTTCTCCATATCCTGTCCTACCTCTATGGATTTTACACTTTTTTAAGATGGCCCTTTTGCCAGAGCGGCAGTGAGACTTCATTGTAGTGCAGATTTCCTTTACAGGCTTGCTTGGTTGGCCAAAAAGGGCATATGCGTTTTTTCCTGAATATATTCAGGAAAAAACGCATACGCCCTTTTTGGCCAAATGCATCATTGTCGATGTTGTGCCTCTTTTCCTACGCTTTCAGGGAAATTCCAGTCTACCCCCTGCAATCGTTTTCCTGAAATTCTGCCCCGCTTTCAAGTCCCCTTCGCAGGCTTACTTCAATATACTTTTGGAAGATAGCTGTCATTTATAACTCTGCAGGTTTGTGAATTACAGTGCCCCTGAGCTCCTTTCTTCAACTCGCTTTCTTGTGAGCTGGGCACAAAACCGCAGGATTGCTTCAGGCCCTAATCTGTTTCCAGCAGGGCACACTGAGCCTTTGTTTAATTCCTCTTCCTGGTGGGCAATGAGTGTTACATTTGCCCGTGCAGACACCTACAGCTAGTCTCTCATTGGTTCTCCCTATTCCTGTTCATCTTGCACAGAAATTGCAAACTGTGCCAAACAGGAGGTTAAGGCACTGACTCTCCACGCGGGGAGAGTGTTAGTAATGCGTCTGGAATGGTGAACCCGAGGACAAAGATACGAAAACTGAGATCCATTTTAAATCGTTTCCCAATCTCACGGTGTACCATACTCTGTGTTTCCCATGCATGTTTTAGCTGAAGGAAGAATCCCTTGAACCTGGAGAGTTGGGACCCATGGAATGGGTACCATGCAGTATGACTTCAAAGGGTCTGCATTTGCTCACCGAAACTCACCAATGCTATCAGCCTGAAGTGTCCAGCCTTATGTCTCAACCAGCTCTGGGTGTAGATGTGGTCAATCCCGGTTGCATCACATGCCCTGAGTGAATTATTTAAGAATTGCTCTCTATTTCACTGTCTTTGTGTTTTGTTTTCGAAATTTATTTTGATAATGGGATTTATCGGATTTTCACTGCTGCGTTTCGGCCGCTGTACTCATTCTTGGTTCTCTTTCGGAGACATATATATCCATGGGTTTTAAGATTCTTCCTAGTCAGGTATATTCCTAGGCGTTGAATATGTGGTGTTGGGTCCATTTCGTTGAGCAAGGAGTAGGTCTTGTCTATTACATATTTGGCTTATGGAAAGTTATCTGTGCTAATTTCAGTCTCTGGTTTTATGCAGCACCCCAAGGCACCTTTCCCCATAAGCAAGCACTAGTTGGTTTTCTAAATTTGAGACCCTGTTCTGTTTTGTAATTCAGTTCATGTGTAGTCAAGTTTACATTCCGTGTATTAGTGATATCTTATGATGTTTCTTTTTCTGTGTGACGTAGTTCACGTAGAATCACCGTACCTGCATCCACTCACTATGCCGCTACGGGCCTGATGACACAGATTTCATTGCTGAGTGATATTGCATTGTACGTACGTGCCACAACTTCTTTATCCATTTTTTGCTTTCTGGGATATTTACCTGATACTGTAGACGAGCTTCTTGTGAACACAGCCGTCCCAAATATTGGGGTGGCTGTACGTTTTTGACTTTAATTTCCGTAAGCTATAGGACCGTAAGTGGAAGTGCCTTAGGCTGTGTTGCTTTATTTCTTACGTGTTTCAGGAAACACCATACACTTCTCAAGGGTGGCTGCTGGCAATTTACATCCTGCCAATCAGCATAACAAGGCTCCCTGTTCTCCATATCCTGTCCTACCTTTCTGGATTTTACACTTTTTTCAGATGGCCCTTTTGCCCGGGGGGCAGTGAGAATTCATTTTAGTGCAGATTTCCTTTACAGGCTTGCTTGGTTGGCCAAAAAGGGCGTATGCGTTTTTTCCTGAATATATTCAGGAAAAAGCGCATACGCCCTTTTTGGCCAAGTGCATCATTGTCGACCTTCTGCCTCTTTTCCTATGCTTTCAGGGCAATTCCAGTCTACCCCCTGCAATCGTTTTCCTGAAATTCTGCCCCGCTTTCAAGTCCCCTTCGCAGGCTTACTTCAATATATTTTTGGAGGATAGCTGTCATTTATAACTCTGCAGGTTTGTGAATTACAGTGCCCCTGAGCTCCTTTCTTCAACTCGCTTTCTTGTGAGCTGGGCACAAAACCGCTGGTTTGCTTCAGGCCCTAATCTGTTTCCAGCAGGGCACACTGAGCCTTTGTTTAATTCCTCTTCCTGGTGGGCAATGAGTGTTACATTTGCCCGTGCAGACACCTACAGCTAGTCTCTCATTGGTTCTCCCTATTCCTGTTCATCTTGCACAGAAATTGCAAACTGTGCCAAAGAGGAGGTTAAAGGCACTGACTCTCCAAGCGGGGAGAGTGTTAGTAAAGCATCTGGAATGGTGAACCCGAGGACCAGGATACGAAAACTGAGATGCATTTTAAATCGTTTCCCAATCACACGGTGGACGATACTCTGGGTTTCCCATGCATGTTTAACTGGAGGAAGAATCCCTTGAACCTGAAGAGTTGGGATCCATGGAATAGGTACCATGCAGTATGACTTCAAAGGGTCTGCATTTGCTCACCGAAACTCACCAATGCTATCAGCCTGAAGTGTCCAGCCTTATGTCTCAACCAGCTCTGGGTGTAGATGTGGTCAATCCCGGTTGCATCACATGCCCTGAGTGAATTATTTAAGAATTGGCTCTATTTCACTGTCCTTGTGTTTTGTTTTCGAAATTTATTTTGATAATGGGATTTATTGGATTTTCACTGCTGCGTTTCGGCCGCTATACACACCCTTGGTTCTCTTACAGAGACATATATATCCATGGGTTTTAAGATTCTTCCTAGTCAGGTATATTCCTAGGCGTTGAATATGTGGTGTTGAGTCCATTTCGTTGAGCAAGGAGTAGGTCTTGTCTATTACATATTTGGCTTATGGAATGTTATCTGTGCTAATTTCAGTCTCTGGTTTTATGCAGCACCCCAAGGCATCTTTCCCCATAAGCAAGCACTAGTTGGTTTTCTAAATTTGAGACACTGTTCTGTTTTGTAATTCAGTTCATGTGTAGTCAAGTTTACATTCCGTGTATTAGTGATATCTTATGATGTTTCTTTTTCTGTGTGACGTAGTTCACGTAGAATCACCGTACCTGCATCCACTCATTATGCCGCTACGGGCCTGATGACACAGATTTCATTGCTGAGTGATATTGCATTGCACGTACGTGCCACAACTTCTTTATCCATTTTTTGCTTTCTGGGATATTTACCTGGTACTGTAGACGAGCTTCTTGGGAACACAGCCGTCCCAAACTTTGGGGTGGCTCTCTGTTTTTGATTTTAATTTCCCTAAGGAATAGGACCATAAGTGCAATTGCCATAGGCTGTGTTGCTTTATTTCTTACGTGTTTCAGGAAACACCATACACTTCTCCAGGTTGGCTGTTGGCAATTTACATCCTGCCAATCAGCATAACAAGGCTCCCTGTTCTCCATATCCTGTCCTACCTTTCTGGATTTTACACTTTTTTCAGATGGCCCTTTTGCCCGGGGGGCAGTGAGACTTCATTGTAGTGCAGATTTCCTTTACAGGCTTGCTTGGTTGGCCAAAAAGGGCGTATGCGTTTTTTCCTGAATATATTCAGGAAAAAACGCATTCGCTCTTTTTGGCCAAGTGCATCATTGTCGACGTTGTGCCTCTTTTCCTATGCTTTCAGGGCAATTCCAGTCTACCCCCTGCAATCGTTCTCCTGAAATTCTGCCCCGCTTTCAAGTCCCCTTCGCAGGCTTACTTCAATATATTTTTGGAGGATAGCTGTCATTTATAACTCTGCAGGTTTGTGAATTACAGTGCCCCTGAGCTCCTTTCTTCAACTCGCTTTCTTGTGAGCTGGGCACAAAACCGCAGGATTGCGTCTGGCCCTAATCTGTTTCCAGAAGGGCACACTGAGCCTTTGTTTAATTCCTCTTCCTGGTGGGCAATGAGCGTTACATTTGCCCGTGCAGACACCTACAGGTAGTCTCTCATTGGTTCTCCGTATTCCTGTTCATCTTGCACAGAAATTGCAAGCTGTGCCAAACAGGAGGTTAAAGGCACTGACTCTCCAAGCGGGGAGAGTGTTAGTAAAGCATCTGGAATGGTGAACCCGAGGACAAGGATACGAAAACTGAGATGCATTTTAAATCGTTTCCCAATCACACGGTGGACGATACTCTGGGTTTCCCATGCATGTTTTAGCTGGAGGAAGAATCCCTTGAACCTGGAGAGTTGGGACCCATGGAATGGGTACCATGCAGTAGGACTTCAAAGGGTCTGCATTTGCTCACCGAAACTCACCAATGCTATCAGCCTGAAGTGTCCAGCCTTATGTCTCAACCAGTTGTGGGTGTAGATGTGGTAAATCCCGGTTGCATCACATGCCCTGAGTGAATGGTTTAAGAATTGCTCTCTATTTCACTGTCTTTGTGTTTTGTTTTTGAAATTTATTTTGATAATGGGATTTATCGGATTTTCACTGCTGCGTTTATGCCGCTGTACACATGATTGATTCTCTTACGCAGACATATAAATCCATGGGTTTTAAGATTCTTCCTAGTCAGGTATATGACTAGGCGTTGAATATGTGGTGTTGGGTCCTTTTCGTTGAGCAAGGAGTAGGTCTTGTCTATTACATATTTGGCTTATGGAAAGTTATCTGTGCTAATTTCAGTCTCTGGTTTTATGCAGCATCCCAACGCACATTTCCAAATAATCAAGCACTAGTTGGTTTTCAAAATTTGAGACCCTGTTCTGTTTTGTAATTCAGTTCATGTGTAGTTAAATTTACATTCCGTGTATTAGTGATATCTTATGATGTTTCTTTTTCTGTGTGACGTAGTTCACGTAGAATCACCGTACCTACATCCACTCACTATGCCGCTACGGGCCTGATGACACAGATTTCATTGCTGAGTGATATTTCATTGCACGTACGTGCCACAACTTCTTTATCTATTTTTTGCTTTCTGGGATATTTACCTGGTACTGTAGACGAGCTTCTTGGGAACACAGCCGTCCCAATCTTTGGGGTGGATCTCTGTTTTTGATTTTAATTTCCCTAAGCAAGAGGACCATAAGTGCAATTGCCATAGGCTGTGTTCCTTTATTTCTTACATGTTTCCGGAAACACCATACACTTCTCCAGGGGGGCTGTTGGCAATTTACATCCTCCCAATCAGCATAACAAGGCTCCGTGTTCTCCATATCCTGTCCTACCTTTATGGATTTTACACTTTTTTAAAATGGCCCTTTTGCCAGGGGGGCAGTGAGACTTCATTGTAGTGCAGGTTTCCTTTACAGGCTTGCTTGGTTGGCCAAAAAGGGCATATGCGTTTTTTCCTGAATATATTCAGGAAAAAACGCATACGCCCTTTTTGGCCAAATGCATCATTGTCGACGTTGTGCCTCTTTTCCTATGCTTTCAGGGAAATTCCAGTCTACCCCCTGCAATCGTTTTCCTGAAATTCTGCCCCGCTTTCAAGTCCCCTTCGCAGGCTTACTTCAATATACTTTTGGAAGATAGCTGTCATTTATAACTCTGCAGGTTTGTGAATTACAGTGCCCCTGAGCTCCTTTCTTCAACTCGCTTTCTTGTGAGCTGGGCACAAAACCGCAGGATTGCTTCAGGCCCTAATCTGTTTCCAGCAGGGCACACTGTGCCTTTGTTTAATTCCTCTTCCTGGTGGGCAATGAGTGTTACATTTGCCCGTGCAGACACCTACAGCTAGTCTCTCATTGGTTCTCCCTATTCCTGTTCATCTTGCACAGAAATTGCAAACTGTGCCAAACAGGAGGTTAAGGCACTGACTCTCCACGCGGGGAGAGTGTTAGTAATGCGTCTGGAATGGTGAACCCGAGGACAAGGATACGAAAACTGAGATCCATTTTAAATCGTTTCCCAATCTCACGGTGTACCATACTCTGTGTTTCCCATGCATGTTTTAGCTGAAGGAAGAATCCCTTGAACCTGGAGAGTTGGGACCCATGGAATGGGTACCATGCAGTATGACTTCAAAGGGTCTGCATTTGCTCACCGAAACTCAACAATGCTATCAGCCTGAAGTGTCCAGCCTTATGTCTCAACCAGCTCTGGGTGTAGATGTGGTCAATCCCGGTTGCATCACATGCCCTGAGTGAATTATTTAAGAATTGCTCTCTATTTCACTGTCTTTGTGTTTTGTTTTCGAAATTTATTTTGATAATGGGATTTATCGGATTTTCACTGCTGCGTTTCGGCCGCTGTACACATTCTTGGTTCTCTTACGGAGACATATATATCCATGGGTTTTAAGATTCTTCCTAGTCAGGTATATTCCTAGGCGTTGAATATGTGGTGTTGGGTCCATTTCGTTGAGCAAGGAGTAGGTCTTGTCTATTACATATTTGGCTTATGGAAAGTTATCTGTGCGAATTTCAGTCTCTGGTTTTATGCAGCACCCCAAGGCACCTTTCCCTATAAGCAAGCACTAGTTGGTTTTCTAAATTTGAGACCCTGTTCTGTTTTGTAATTCAGTTCATGTGTAGTCAAGTTTACATTCCGTGTATTAGTGATATCTTATGATGTTTCTTTTTCTGTGTGACGTAGTTCACGTAGAATCACCGTACCTGCATCCACTCTCTATGCCGCTATGGGCCTGATGACACAGATTTCATTGCTGAGGGATATTGCATTGTACGTACGTGCCACAACTTCTTTATCCATTTTTTGCTTTCTGGGATATTTACCTGATACTGTAGACGAGCTTCTTGTGAACACAGCCGTCCCAAATATTGGGGTGGCTGTCCGTTTTTGACTTTAATTTCCGTAAGCTATAGGACCATAAGTGGAAGTGCCTTAGGCTGTGTTGCTTTATTTCTTACGTGTTTCAGGAAACACCATACACTTCTCCAGGGTGGCTGCTGGCAATTTACATCCTGCCAATCAGCATAACAAGGCTCCCTGTTCTCCATATCCTGTCCTACCTTTCTGGATTTTACACTTTTTTCAAATGGCCCTTTTGCCCGGGGGGCAGTGAGACTTCATTGTAGTGCAGATTTCCTTTACAGGCTTGCTTGGTTGGCCAAAAAGGGCGTATGCGTTTTTTCCTGAATATATTCAGGAAAAAGCGCATACGCCCTTTTTGGCCAAGTGCATCATTGTCGACCTTCTGCCTCTTTTCCTATGCTTTCAGGGCAATTCCAGTCTACCCCCTGCAATCGTTTTCCTGAAATTCTGCCCCGCTTTCAAGTCCCCTTCGCAGGCTTACTTCAATATATTTTTGGAGGATAGCTGTCATTTATAACTCTGCAGGTTTGTGAATTACAGTGCCCCTGAGCTCCTTTCTTCAACTCGCTTTCTTGTGAGCTGGGCACAAAACCGCTGGTTTGCTTCAGGCCCTAATCTGTTTCCAGCAGGGCACACTGAGCCTTTGTTTAATTCCTCTTCCTGGTGGGCAATGAGTGTTACATTTGCCCGTGCAGACACCTACAGCTAGTCTCTCATTGGTTCTCCCTATTCCTGTTCATCTTGCACAGAAATTGCAAACTGTGCCAAAGAGGAGGTTAAAGGCACTGACTCTCCAAGCGGGGAGAGTGTTAGTAAAGCATCTGGAATGGTGAACCCGAGGACCAGGATACGAAAACTGAGATGCATTTTAAATCGTTTCCCAATCACACGGTGGACGATACTCTGGGTTACTCATGCATGTTTAACTGGAGGAAGAATCCCTTGAACCTGAAGAGTTGGGATCCATGGAATAGGTACCATGCAGTATGACTTCAAAGGGTCTGCATTTGCTCACCGAAACTCAACAATGCTATCAGCCTGAAGTGTCCAGCCTTATGTCTCAACCAGCTCTGGGTGTAGATGTGGTCAATCCCGGTTGCATCACATGCCCTGAGTGAATTATTTAAGAATTGGCTCTATTTCACTGTCTTTGTGTTTTGTTTTCGAAATTTATTTTGATAATGGGATTTATTGGATTTTCACTGCTGCGTTTCGGCCGCTATACACACCCTTGGTTCTCTTACAGAGACATATATATCCATGGGTTTTAAGATTCTTCCTAGTCAGGTATATTCCTAGGCGTTGAATATGTGGTGTTGAGTCCATTTCGTTGAGCAAGGAGTAGGTCTTGTCTATTACATATTTGGCTTATGGAATGTTATCTGTGCTAATTTCAGTCTCTGGTTTTATGCAGCACCCCAAGGCACCTTTCCCCATAAGCAAGCACTAGTTGGTTTTCTAAATTTGAGACCCTGTTCTGTTTTGTAATTCAGTTCATGTGTAGTCAAGTTTACATTCCGTGTATTAGTGATATCTTATGATGTTTCTTTTTCTGTGTGACGTAGTTCACGTAGAATCACCGTACCTGCATCCACTCACTATGCCGCTACGGGCCTGATGACACAGATTTCATTGCTGAGTGATATTGCATTGCACGTACGTGCCACAACTTCTTTATCCATTTTTTGCTTTCTGGATTATTTACCTGGTACTGTAGACGAGCTTCTTGGGAACACAGCCGTCCCAAACTTTGGGGTGGCTCTCTGTTTTTGATTTTAATTTCCCTAAGGAATAGGACCATAAGTGCAATTGCCATAGGCTGTGTTGCTTTATTTCTTACGTGTTTCAGGAAACACCATACACATCTCCAGGTTGGCTGTTGGCAATTTACATCCTGCCAATCAGCATAACAAGGCTCCCTGTTCTCAATATCCTGTCCTACCTTTCTGGATTTTACACTTTTTTCAGATGGCCCTTTTGCCCGGGGGGGCAGTGAGACTTCATTGTAGTGCAGATTTCCTTTACAGGCTTGCTTGGTTGGCCAAAAAGGGCGTATGCGTTTTTTCCTGAATATATTCAGGAAAAAACGCATACGCACTTTTTGGCCAAGTGCATCATTGTCGAGGTTCTGCCTCTTTTCCTATGCTTTCAGGGCAAATCCAGCCTACCCCCTGCAATCGTTTTCCGGAAATTCTGCCCTGCTTTCAAGTCCCCTTCGCAGGCTTACTTCTATATATTTTTGGAGGATAGCTGTCATTTATAACTCTGCAGGTTTGTGAATTACAGTGCCCCTGAGCTCCTTTCTTCAACTCGCTTTCTTGTGAGCTGGGCACAAAACCGCAGGATTGCTTCAGGCCCTAATCTATTTCCAGCAGGGCATGCTGAGCCTTTGGTTAATTCCTCTTCCTGGTGGGAAATGAGCGTTACATTTGCCTGTGCAGACACCTACAGCTAGTCTCTCATTGGTTCTCCCTATTCCTGTTCATCTTGCACAGAAATTGCAAGCTGCGCCAAACAGGAGGTTAAAGGCACTGACTCTCCAAGCAGGGAGAGTGTTAGTAAAGCGTCTGGAATGGTGAACCTGAGGACCAGGATACGAAAACTGAGATGCATTTTAAATCGTTTCCCAATCACACGGTGGACGATACTCTGGGTTTCCCATGCATGTTTTAGCTGGAGGAAGAATGCCTTGAACCTGGAGAGTTGGGACCCATGGAATGGGTACCATGCAGTATGACTTCAAAGGGTCTGCATTTGCTCACCGAAACTCACCAATGCTATCAGCCTGAAGTGTCCAGCCTTATGTCTCAACCAGCTCTGGGTGTAGATGTGGTCAATCCCGGTTGCATCACATGCCCTGAGTGAATTATTTAAGAATTGCTCTCTATTTCACTGTCTTTGTGTTTTGTTTTCGAAATTTATTTTGATAATGGGATTTATCGGATTTTCACTGCTGCGTTTCGGCCGCTGTACACATTCTTGGTTCTCTTAGGGAGACATATATATCCATGGGTTTTAAGATTCTTCCTAGTCAGGTATATTCCTAGGCGTTGAATATGTGGTGTTGGGTCCATTTCGTTGAGCAAGGAGTAGGTCTTGTCTATTACATATTTGGCTTTGGAATGTTATCTGTGCTAATTTCAGTCTCTGGTTTTATGCAGCACCCCAAGGCACCTTTCCCCATAAGCAAGCACTAGTTGGTTTTCTTAATTTGAGACCCTGTTCTGTTTTGTAATTCAGTTCATGTGTAGTCAAGTTTACATTCCGTGTATTAGTGATATCTTATGATGTTTCTTTTTCTGTGTGACGTAGTTCACGTAGAATCACCGTACCTGCATCCACTCTCTATGCCGCTACGGGCCTGATGACACAGATTTCATTGCTGAGTGATATTGCATTGCACGTACGTGCCACAACTTCTTTATCCATTTTTTGCTTTCTGGGATATTTACCTGGTACTGTAGATGAGCTTCTTGGGAACACAGCCGTCCCAAACTTTGGGGTGGCTTTATGTTTTTGATTTTAATTTCTGTAAGCTAAAGGACCATAAGTGGAAGTGCCATAGGCTGTGTTGCTTTGTTTCTTACGTGTTTCAGGAAACACCATACACTTCTCCAGGGTGGCTGCTGGCAATTTATATCCTGCCAATCAGCATAACAAGACTCCCTGTTCTCCATATCCTGTCCTACCTTTCTGGATTTTACACTTTTTTCAGATGGCCCTTTTGCCAGGGGGGCAGTGAGACTTCATTGTAGTGCAGATTTCTTTACAGGCTTGCTTGGTTGGCCAAAAAGGGCGTATGCGTTTTTTCCTGAATATATTCAGGAAAAAACGCATACGCCCTTTTTGGCCAAGTGCATCATTGTCGACGTTGTGCCTCTTTTCCTATGCTTTCAGGGCAATTCCAGTCTACTCCCTGCAATCGTTTTCCTGAAATTCTGCCCCGCTTTCAAGTCCCCTTCGCAGGCTTACTTCAATATATTTTTGGAGGATAGCTGTCGTTTATAACTCTGCAGGTTTGTGAATTATAGTGCCCCTGAGCTCCTTTCTTCAACTCGCTTTCTTGTGAGCTGGGCACAAAACCGCAGGATTGCTTCAGGCCCTAATCTGTTTCCGGCAGGGCATGCTGAGCCTTTGGTTAATTCCTCTTCCTGGTGGGCAATGAGCGTTACATTTGCCCGTGCAGACACCTACAGCTAGTCTCTCATTGGTTCCCCTATTCCTTTTCATCTTGCACAGAAATTGCATGTTGTGCCAAACAGGAGGTTGAAGGTACTGACTCTCCAAGCGGGGAGAGTGTTAGTAAAGCATCTGGAATGGTGAACCCGAGGACCAGGATACGAAAACTGAGATGCATTTTAAATCGTTTCCCAATCAAACGGTGGACGATACTCTGGGTTTCCCATGCATGTTTTAGCTGGAGGAAGAATGCCTTGAACCTGGAGAGTTGGGACCCATGGAATGGGTACCATGCAGTATGACTTCAAAGGGTCTGCATTTGCTCACCGAAACACACCAATGTAATCAGCCTGAAGTGTCCAGCCTTATGTCTCAACCAGCTCTGGGTGTAGATGTGGTAAATCCCGGTTGCATCACATGCCCTGAGTGAATTATTTAAGAATTGCTCTCTATTTCACTGTCTTTGTGTTTTGTTTTCGAAATTTATTTTGATAATGGGATTTATCGGATTTTCACTGCTGCGTTTCGGCCGCTGTACACACGCTTGATTCTCTTACGGAGACATATATATCCATGGGTTTTAAGATTCTTCCTAGTCAGGTATATTCCTAGGCGTTGAATATGTGGTGTTGGGTCCATTTCGTTGAGCAAGGAGTAGGTCTTGTCTATTACATATTTGACTTATGGAAAGTTATCTGGGCTAATTTCAGTCTCTGGTTTTATGCAGCACCCCAAGGCACCTTTCCCCATAAGCAAGCACTAGTTGGTTTTCTAAATTTGAGACCCTGTTCTGTTTTGTAATTCAGTTCATGTGTAGTCAAGTTTACATTCCGTGTATTAGTGATATCTTATGATGTTTCTTTTTCTGTGTGACGTAGTTCACGTAGAATCACCGTACCTGCATCCACTCACTATGCCGCTACGGGCCTGATGACACAGATTTCATTGCTGAGTGATATTGCATTGTACGTACGTGCCACAACTTCTTTATCCATTTTTTGCTTTCTGGGATATTTACCTGATACTGTAGACGAGCTTCTTGTGAACACAGCCGTCCCAAATATTGGGGTGGCTGTCTGTTTTTGATTTTAATTTCCGTAAGCTATAGGACCATAAGTGGAAGTGCCATAGGCTGTGTTGCTTTGTTTCTTACGTGTTTCAGGAAACACCATACACTTCTCCAGTATGGCTGCTGGCAATTTACATCCTGCCAATCAGCATAACAAGGCTCCCTGTTCTCCATAACCTGTCCTACCTTTCTGGATTTTACACTTTTTTCAGATGGCCCTTTTGCCCGGGGGGCAGTGAGACTTCATTGTAGTGCAGATTTCCTTTACAGGCTTGCTTGGTTGGCCAAAAAGGGCGTATGCGTTTTTTCCTGAATATATTCAGGAAAAAACGCATACGCCCATTTTGGCCAAGTGCATCATTGTCGACGTTCTGCCTCTTTTCCTATGCTTTCAGGGCAATTCCAATGTACCCCTGCAATCGTTTTCCTGAAATTCTGCCCCGCTATCAAGTCCCCTTCACAGGCTTACTTCAATATATTTTTGGAGGATAGCTGTCATTTATAACTCTGCAGGTTTGTGAATTACAGTGCCCCTGAGCTCCTTTCCTAAACTCGCTTTCTTGTGAGCTGGGCACAAGACCTCAGGATTGTTTCAGGCCCTAATCTGTTTTCAGCAGGGCACGCTGAGCCTTTGTTTAATTCTTCTTCCTGGTCGGCAATAAGCGTTACATTTGCCCGTGCAGACACCTACAGCCAGTCTCTCATTGGTTCTCCCTATTCCTGTTCATCTTGCACAGAAATTGCAAGCTGTGCCAAACAGGAGGTTAAAGGCACTGACTATCCAAGTGGGGAGAGTGTTAGTAAAGCATCTGGAATGGTGAACCCGAGGACCAGGATACGAAAACTGAGATGCATTTTAAATCGTTTCCCAATCACACGGTGTACGATACTCTGGGTTTCCCTTGCATGTTTTAGCTGGAGGAAGAATCCCTTGAACATGGAGAGTTGGGACCCATGGAATGCGTACCATGCAGTATGACTTCAAAGGGTCTGCATTTGCTCACCGAAACTCAACAATGCTATCAGCCTGAAGTGTCCAGCCTTATGTCTCAACCAGCTCTGGGTGTAGATGTGGTCAATCCCGGTTGCATCACATGCCCTGAGTGAATTATTTAAGAATTGCTCTCTATTTCACTGTCTTTGTGTTTTGTTTACGAAATTTATTTTGATAATGGGATTTATCGGATTTTCACTGCTGCGTTTCGGCCGCTGTACACATTCTTGGTTCTCTTACGGAGACATATATATCCATGGGTTTTAAGATTCTTCCTAGTCAGATATATTCCTAGGCGTTGAATATGTGGTGTTGGGTCCATTTCGTTGAGCAAGGAGTAGGTCTTGTCTATTACATATTTGGCTTATGGAATGTTATCTGTGCTAATTTCAGTCTCTGGTTTTATGCAGCACCCCAAGGCACCTTTCCCCATAAGCAAGCACTAGTTGGTTTTCTAAATTTGAGACACTGTTCTGTTTTGTAATTCAGTTCATGTGTAGTCAAGTTTACATTCCGTGTATTAGTGATATCTTATGATGTTTCTTTTTCTGTGTGACGTAGTTCACGTAGAATCACCGTACCTGCATCCATTCACTATGCCGCTACGGGCCTGATGACACAGATTTCATTGCTGAGTGATATTGCATTGCACGTACGTGCCACAACTTCTTTATCCATTTTTTGCTTTCTGGGATATTTACCTGGTACTGTAGACGAGCTTCTTGTGAACACAGCCGTCCCAAACTTTGGGGTGGCTTTATGTTTTTGATTTTAATTTCTGTAAGCTAAAGGACCATAAGTGGAAGTGCCATAGGCTGTGTTGCTTTGTTTCTTACGTGTTTCAAGAAACACCATACACTTCTCCAGGGTGGCTGCTGGCAATTTATATCCTGCCAATCAGCATAACAAGACTCCCTGTTCTCCATATCCTGTCCTACCTTTCTGGATTTTACACTTTTTTCAGATGGCCCTTTTGCCAGGGGGGCAGTGAGACTTCATTGTAGTGCAGATTTCTTTACAGGCTTGCTTGGTTGGCCAAAAAGGGCGTATGCGTTTTTTCCTGAATATATTCAGGAAAAAACGCTTACGCCCTTTTTGGCCAAGTGCATCATTGTCGACGTTGTGCCTCTTTTCCTATGCTTTCAGGGCAATTCCAGTCTACTCCCTGCAATCGTTTTCCTGAAATTCTGCCCTGCTTTCAAGTCCCCTTCGCAGGCTTACTTCAATATATTTTTGGAGGATAGCTGTCGTTTATAACTCTGCAGGTTTGTGAATTATAGTGCCCCTGAGCTCCTTTCTTCAACTCGCTTTCTTGTGAGCTGGGCACAAAACCGCAGGATTGCTTCAGGCCCTAATCTGTTTCCGGCAGGGCATGCTGAGCCTTTGGTTAATTCCTCTTCCTGGTGGGCAATGAGCGTTACATTTGCCCGTGCAGACACCTACAGCTAGTCTCTCATTGGTTCCCCTATTCCTTTTCATCTTGCACAGAATTTGCATGCTGTGCCAAACAGGAGGTTAAAGGTACTGACTCTCCAAGCGGGGAGAGTGTTAGTAAAGCATCTGGAATGGTGAACCCGAGGACCAGGATACGAAAACTGAGATGCATTTTAAATCGTTTCCCAATCAAACGGTGGACAATACTCTGGGTTTCCCATGCATGTTTTAGCTGGAGGAAGAATGCCTTGAACCTGGAGAGTTGGGACCCATGGAATGGGTACCATGCAGTATGACTTCAAAGGGTCTGCATTTGCTCACCGAAACACACCAATGTAATCAGCCTGAAGTGTCCAGCCTTATGTCTCAACCAGCTCTGGGTGTAGATGTGGTAAATCCCGGTTGCATCACATGCCCTGAGTGAATTATTTAAGAATTGCTCTCTATTTCACTGTCTTTGTGTTTTGTTTTCGAAATTTATTTTGATAATGGGATTTATCGGATTTTCACTGCTGCGTTTCGGCCGCTGTACACACGCTTGCTTCTCTTACGGAGACATATATATCCATGGGTTTTAAGATTCTTCCTAGTCAGGTATATTCCTAGGCGTTGAATATGTGGTGTTGGGTCCATTTCGTTGAGCAAGGAGTAGGTCTTGTCTATTACATATTTGACTTATGGAAAGTTATCTGGGCTAATTTCTGTCTCTGGTTTTATGCAGCACCCCAAGGCACCTTTCCCCATAAGCAAGCACTAGTTGGTTTTCTAAATTTGAGACCCTGTTCTGTTTTGTAATTCAGTTCATGTGTAGTCAAGTTTACATTCCGTGTATTAGTGATATCTTATGATGTTTCTTTTTCTGTGTGACGTAGTTCACGTAGAATCACCGTACCTGCATCCACTCACTATGCCGCTACGGGCCTGATGACACAGATTTCATTGCTGAGTGATATTGCATTGTACGTACGTGCCACAACTTCTTTATCCATTTTTTGCTTTCTGGGATATTTACCTGATACTGTAGACGAGCTTCTTGTGAACACAGCCGTCCCAAATATTGGGGTGGCTGTCTGTTTTTGATTTTAATTTCCGTAAGCTATAGGACCATAAGTGGAAGTGCCATAGGCTGTGTTGCTTTGTTTCTTACGTGTTTCAGGAAACACCATACACTTCTCCAGTATGGCTGCTGGCAATTTACATCCTGCCAATCAGCATAACAAGGCTCCCTGTTCTCCATAACCTGTCCTACCTTTCTGGATTTTACACTTTTTTCAGATGGCCCTTTTGCCCGGGGGGCAGTGAGACTTCATTGTAGTGCAGATTTCCTTTACAGGCTTGCTTGGTTGGCCAAAAAGGGCGTATGCGTTTTTTCCTGAATATATTCAGGAAAAAACGCATACGCCCATTTTGGCCAAGTGCATCATTGTCGACGTTCTGCCTCTTTTCCTATGCTTTCAGGGCAATTCCAATGTACCCCTGCAATCGTTTTCCTGAAATTCTGCCCCGCTATCAAGTCCCCTTCACAGGCTTACTTCAATATATTTTTGGAGGATAGCTGTCATTTATAACTCTGCAGGTTTGTGAATTACAGTGCCCCTGAGCTCCTTTCCTAAACTCGCTTTCTTGTGAGCTGGGCACAAGACCTCAGGATTGTTTCAGGCCCTAATCTGTTTTCAGCAGGGCACGCTGAGCCTTTGTTTAATTCTTCTTCCTGGTCGGCAATAAGCGTTACATTTGCCCGTGCAGACACCTACAGCTAGTCTCTCATTGGTTCTCCCTATTCCTGTTCATCTTGCACAGAAATTGCAAGCTGTGCCAAACAGGAGGTTAAAGGCACTGACTATCCAAGTGGGGAGAGTGTTAGTAAAGCATCTGGAATGGTGAACCCGAGGACCAGGATACGAAAACTGAGATGCATTTTAAATCGTTTCCCAATCACACGGTGTACGATACTCTGGGTTTCCCTTGCATGTTTTAGCTGGAGGAAGAATCCCTTGAACATGGAGAGTTGGGACTCATGGAATGGGTACCATGCAGTATGACTTCAAAGGGTCTGAATTTGCTCACCGAAACTCAACAATGCTATCAGCCTGAAGTGTCCAGCCTTATGTCTCAACCAGCTCTGGGTGTAGATGTGGTCAATCCCGGTTGCATCACATGCCCTGAGTGAATTATTTAAGAATTGCTCTCTATTTCACTGTCTTTGTGTTATGTTTTCGAAATTTATTTTGATAATGGGATTTATCGGATTTTCACTGCTGCGTTTCGGCCACTGTACACACGCTTAATTCTCTTACAGAGACATATATATCCATGGGTTTTAAGATTCTTCCTAGTCAGGTATTTTCCTAGGCGTTGAATATGTGGTGTTGGGTCCATTTCGTTGAGCAAGGAGTAGGTCTTGTCTATTACATATTTGGCTAATGGAAAGTTATCTGTGCTAATTTCAGTCTCTGGTTTTATGCAACACCCCAAGGCACCTTTCCCCATAAGCAAGCACTAGTTGGTTTTCTAAATTTGAGACCCTGTTTTGTTTTGTAATTCAGTTCATGTGTAGTCAAGTTTACATTCCGTGTATTAGTGATATCTTATGATGTTTCTTTTTCTGTGTGACGTAGTTCACGTAGAATCACCGTACCTGCATCCACTCACTATGCCACTACGGGCCTGATGACACTGATTTCATTGCTGAATGATATTGCATTGTTCGTACGTGCCACAACTTCTTTATCCATTTTTTGCTTTCTGGGAAAATTACCTGATACTGTAGACGAGCTTCTTGTGAACACAGCCGTCCCAAATATTGGGGTGGCTGTCTGTTTTTGATTTTAATTTCCGTAAGCTATAGGACCATAAGTGGAAGTGCCATAGGCTGTGTTGCTTTGTTTCTTAGGTGTTTCAGGAAACACCATACACTTCTCCAGGGTGGCTGCTGGAAATTTACATCCTGCCAATCAGCATAACAAGGCTCCCTGTTCTCCATATCCTGTCCTACCTTTCTGGATTTTAAACTTTATTCAGATGGCCCTTTTGCCCGGGGGGCAGTGAGACTTCATTGTAGTGCAGATTTCCTTTACAGGCTTGCTTGGTTGGCCAAAAAGGGCGTATGCGTTCTTTCCTGAATATATTCAGGAAAAAATGCATACGCTCTTTTTGGCCAAGTGCATCATTGTCGATGTTCTGCCTCTTTTCCTATGCTTTCAGGGCAATTCCAGTCTACACCCTGCAATCGTTTTCCTGACATTCTGCCCCGCTTTCAAGTCCCCTTCCCAGGCTTACTTCAATATACTTTTGGAAGATAGCTGTCATTTATAACTCTGCAGGTTTGTGAATTACAGTGCCCCTGAGCTCCTTTCTTTAACTCGCTTTCTTGTGAGCTGGGCACAAAACCGCAGGATTGCTTCAGGCCCTAATCTGTTTCCAGCAGGGCACACTGAGCGTTTGTTTAATTCCTCTTGCTGGTGGGCAATGAGCGTTACATTTGCCCGTGCAGACACCTACAGCTAGTTTCTCATTGGTTCTCCCTATTCCTGTTCATCTTGCACAGAAATTGCAAGCTGTGCCAAACAGGAGGTTAAAGGCACTGACTCTCCAAGCGGGGAGAGTTTTAGTAAAGCATCTGGAATGGTGAACCCGAGGACAAGGATACGAAAACTGAGATGCATTTTAAATCGTTTCCCAATCACACGGTGGACGATACTCTGGGTTTCCCATGCATGTTTTAGCTGGAGGAAGAATGCCTTGAACCTGGAGAGTTGGGACCCATGGAATGGGTACCATGCAGTATGACTTCAAAGGGTCTACATTTGCTCACCGAAACTCACCAATGCTATCAGCCTGAAGTGTCCAGCCTTATGTCTCAACCAGCTGTGGGTGTAGATGTGGTCAATCCCAGTTGCATCACATGCCCTGAGTGAATTGTTTAAGAATTGCTCTCTATTTCACTGTCTTTGTGTTTTGTTTTTGAAATTTATTTTGATAATGGGATTTATCGGATTTTCACTGCTGCGTTTATGCTGCTGTACACACACTTGATTCTCTTTTGGAGACATATAAATCCATGGGTTTTAAGATTCTTCCTAGTCAGGTATATTCCTAGGCGTTGAATATGTGGTGTTCAGTCCATTTCGTTGAGCAAGGAGTAGGTCTTGTCTATTACATATTTGGCTAATGGAAAGTTATCTGTGCTAATTTCAGTCTCTTGTTTTATGCAGCATCCCAACGCACATTTCCCCATAAGTAAGCACTAGTTGGTTTTCAAAATTTGAGACCCTGTTTTGTTTTGTAATTCAGTTCATGTGTAGTTAAATTTACATTCCGTGTATTAGTGATATCTTATGATGTTTCTTTTTCTGTGTGACGTAGTTCACGTAGAATCACCGTACCTGCATCCACTCACTATGCCGCTACGGGCCTGATGACACTGATTTCATTGCTGAGTGATATTGCATTGCACGTACGTGCCACAACTTCTTTATCCATTTTTTGCTTTCTGGGATATTTACCTGGTACTGTAGACGAGCTGCTTGGGAACACATCCGTCCCAAACTTTTGGGTGGATCTCTGTTTTTGATTTTAATTTCCCTAAGCAAGAGGACCATAAGTGCAATTACCATAGGCTGTGTTCCTTTATTTCTTACGTGTTTCAGGAAACACCATACACTTCTCCAGGGTGGCTGTTGGCAATTTACATCCTCCTAATCAGCATAACAAGGCTCCCTGTTCTCCATATCCTGTCCTACCTTTCTGGATTTTACACTTTTTTCAGATGGCCCTTTTGCCAGGGGGGCAGTGAGACTTCATTGTAGTCCAGATTTCCTTTACAGGCTTGCTTGATTGGCCATAAAGTGCATACGTGTTTTTTCCTGAATATATTCAGGAAAAAACGCATACGCCCTTTTTGGCCAAGTGCATCATTGTCGACGTTCTGCGTCTTTTCCTATGCTTTCAGGGCAATTACAGTCTACCCCCTGCAATCGTTTTCCTGAAATTCTGCCCCGCTTTCAAGTCCCCTTCGCAGGCTTACTTCAATAAACTTTTGGAAGATAGCTGTCATTTATAACTCTGCAGGTTTGTGAATTACAGTGCCCCTGAGCTCCTTTCTTCAACTCGCTTTCTTGTGAGCTGGGCACAAAACCGCAGGATTGCTTCAGGCCCTAATCTGTTTTCAACAGGGCACACTGAGCCTTTGTTTAATTCCTCTTCCTGGTGGGCAATGAGCGTTACATTTGCCCGTGCAGACACCTACAGCTAGTCTCTCATTGGTTCTCCCTATTCCTGTTCATCTTGCACAGAAATTGCAAGCTGTGCCAAACAGGAGGTTAAAGGCACTGACTCTCCAAGCGGGGAGAGTGTTAGTAAAGCATCTGGAATGGTGAACCCGAGGACCAGGATACGAAAACTGAGATGCATTTTAAATCATTTCCCAATCACACGGTGGACGATACTCTGGGTTTCCCATGCATGTTTTAGCTGGAGGAAGAATCCCTTGAACCTGGAGAGTTGGGACCCATGGAATGGGTACCATGCAGTATGACTTCAAAGGGTCTGCATTTGCTCACCGAAACTCACCAATGCTATCAGTCTGAAGTGTCCAGCCTTATGTCTCAACCAGCTCTGGGTGTAGATGTGGTCAATCCCGGTTGCATCACATGCCCTGAGTGAATTATTTAAGAATTGCTCTCTATTTCACTGTCTTTGTGTTTTGTTTTCGAAATTTATTTTGATAATGGGATTTATCGAATTTTCACTACTGCGTTTCGGCCGCTGTACACACGTTTGATTCTCTTACGGAGACATATATATCCATGGGTTTTAAGATTCTTCCTAGTCAGGTATATTCCTAGGCGTTGAATATGTGGTGTTGGGTCCATTTCGTTGAGCAAGGAGTACGTCTTGTCTATTACATATTTGGTTTATGGAAAGTTATCTGTGCTATTTTCAGTCTCTGGTTCTATGCAGCACCCCAACGCACCTTTTCCCATAAGCAAGCACTAGTTGGTTTTCTAAATTTGAGACCCTGTTCTGTTTTGTAATTCAGTTCATGTGTAGTCAAGTTTACATTCCGTGTATTAGTGATATCTTATGATGTTTCTTTTTCTGTGTGACGTAGTTCACGTAGAATCACCGTACCTGCATCCACTCACTATGCCGCTACGGGCCTGATGACACAGATTTCATTGCTGAGTGATATTGCATTGTACGTACGTGCCACAACTTCTTTATCCATTTTTTGCTTTCTGCGATATTTACCTGATACTGTAGACGAGCTTCTTGTGAACACAGCCGTCCCAAATATTGGGGTGGCTGTCTGTTTTTGATTTTAATTTCCGTAAGCTATAGGACCATAAGTGGAAGTGCCATAGGCTGTGTTGCTTTGTTTCTTACGTGTTTCAGGAAACACCATGCACTTCTCCAGGGTGGCTGCTGGCAATTTACATCCTGCCAATCAGCATAACAAGGCTCCCTGTTCTCCATATCCTGTCCTACCTTTCTGGATTTTACACTTTTTTCAGATGGCCCTTTTGCCCGGGGGGCCGTGAGACTTCATTGTAGTGCAGATTTCCTTTACAGGCTTGCTTGGTTGGCCAAAAAGGGCGTATGCTTTTTTTCCTGAATATATTCAGGAAAAAACGCATACACCCTTTTTGGCCAAGTGCATCATTGTCGACGTTCTGCCTCTTTTCCTATGCTTTCAGGGCAATTCCAGTCTACCCCCTGCAATCGTTTTCCTGAAATTCTGCCCCGCTTTCAAGTCCCCTTCGCAGGCTTACTTCAATATACTTTTGGATGATAGCTGTCATTTATAACTCTGCAGTTTTGTGAATTACAGTGCCCCAGAGCTCCTTTCTTCAACACGCTTTCTTGTGAGCTGGGCACAAAACCGCAGGATTGCTTCAGGCACTAATCTGTTTCCAGCAGGGCACGCTGAGCCTTTGGTTAATTTCTCTTCTTCGTGGGAAATGAGCATTACATTTGCCCGTGCAGACACCTACAGCTAGTCTCTCATTGGTTCTCCCTATTCCTGTTCATCTTGCACAGAAATTGCAAGCTGTGCCAAAGAGGAGGTTAAAGGCACTGACTCTCCAAGCGGGGAGAGTGTTAGTAAAGCGTCTGGAATGGTGAACCCGAGGACCAGGATACGAAAACTGAGATGCATTTTAAATCGTTTCCCAATCACACGGTGGACGATACTCTGGGTTTCACATGCATGTTTTAGCTGGAGGAAGAATCCCTTGAACCTGGAGTGTTGGGACCCATGGAATGGGTACCATGCAGTATGACTTCAAAGGGTCTGAATTTACTCAACGAACCTCACCAATGCTATCATCCTGAAGTGTCCAGCCTTATGTCTCAACCAGCTCTGGGTGTAGGTGTGGTCAATCCCGGTTTCATCACATGCCCTGAGTGAATTATTTAAGAATTGCTCTCTATTTCACTGTCTTTGTGTTTTGTTTTCGAAATTTATTTTGATAATGGGATTTATCGGATTTTCACTGCTGCGTTTCGGCCGCTGTACACATGCTTGATTCTCTTACGGAGACATATATATCCATGGGTTTTAAGATTCTTCCTAGTCAGGTGTATTCCTAGGCGTTGAATATGTGGTGTTGAGTCCATTTCGTTGAGCAAGGAGTAGGTCTTGTCTATTACATATTTGGCTTATGGAATGTTATCTGTGCTAATTTCAGTCTCCCGTTTTATGCAGCACCCCAAGGCACCTTTCTCCATAAGCAAGCACTAGTTGGTTTTCTAAATTTGAGACCCTGTTCTGTTTTGTAATTCAGTTCATGTGTAGTCAAGTTTACATTCCGTGTATTAGTGATATCTTATGATGTTTCTTTTTCTGTGTGACGTAGTTCACGTAGAATCACCGTACCTGCATCCACTCACTATGCCGCTACGGGCCTGATGACACAGATTTCATTGCTGAGTGATATTGCATTGCACGTACGTGCCACAACTTCTTTATCCATTTTTTGCTTTCTGGGATATTTACCTGGTACTGTAGACGTGCTTCTTGGGAACAGAGCGGTCCCAAACTTTGGGGTGGCTCTCTGTTTTTGATTTTAATTTCCCTAAGGAATAGGACCATAAGTGCAATTGCCATAGGCTGTGTTGCTTTATTTTTTACATGTTTCAGGAAACACCATACACTTTTCCAGGGTGGCTGTTGGAAATTTACATCCTGCCAATCAGCATAACAAGGCTCCCTGTTCTCCATATCCTGTCCTATCTTTCTGGATTTTACACTTTTTTCAGATGGCCCGCTTGCCCGGGGGCAGTGAGACTTTATTGTATTGCAGATTTCCTTTTCAGGCTTGCTTGGTTGGCCAGAAAGGGCGTATGCGTTTTTTCCTGAATATATTCAGGAAAAAACGCATACACCCTTTTTGGCCAAGTGCATCATTGTCGACGTTGTGCCTCTTTTCCTATGCTTTCAGGGCAATTCCAGTCTACCTCCTGCAATGGTTTTCCTGAAACTCTGCCCCGCTTTCAAGTCCCCTTCGCAGGCTTACTTCAATATATTTTTGGAGGATAGCTGTCATTTATAACTCTGCAGGTTTGTGAATTACAGTGCCCCTGAGCTCCTTTCTTCAACTCGCTTTCTTGTGAGCTGGGCACAAAACCACAGGATTGCTTCCGGCCCTAATCTGTTTTTAGCAGGGCACGCTGAGCCTTTGGTTAATTCCTCTTCCTTGTGGGAAATGAGCATTACATTTGCCCGTGCAGACACCTATAGCTAGTCTCTCATTGGTTCTCCCTATTCCTGTTCATCTTGCACAGAAATTGCAAGCTGTGCCAAAGAGGAGGTTAAAGGCACTGACTCTCCAAGCGGGGAGAGTGTTAGTAAAACGTCTGGAATGGTGTACCCGAGGACAAGGATACGAAAACTGAGATCCATTTTAAATCATTTCCCAATCTCACAGTGTACCATACTCTGTGTTTCCCATGCATGTTTTAGCTGAAGGAAGAATCCCTTGAACCTGGAGATTTGGGACCCATGGAATGGGTACCATGCAGTGTGACTTCCAAGGGTCTGCATTTGCTCACCGAACCTCACCAATGCTATCATCCTGAAGTGTCCAGCCTTATGTCTCAACCAGCTCTGGGTGTAGATGTGGTCAATCCAGGTTGCATCACATGCCCTTAGTGAATAATTTAAGAATTGCTCTCAATTTCACTGTCTTTGTGTTTTGTTTTCGAAATTTATTTTGATAATGGGATTTATCGGATTTTCACTGCTGCGTTTCGGCCGCTGTACACACGCTTGATTCTCTTACGGAGACATATATATCCATGGGTTTTAAGATTCTTCCTAGTCAGGTATATTCCTAGGCGTTGAATATGTGGTGTTGGGTCCATTTCGTTGAGCAAGGAGTAGGTCTTGTCTATTACATATTTGGCTTATGGAAAATTATCTGTGCTAATTTCAGTCTCTGGTTTTATGCAGCACCCCAACGCGCCTTTCCCCATAAGCAAGCACTAGTTGGTTTTCAAAATTTGAGACCCTGTTCTGTTTTGTAATTCAGTTCATGTGTAGTTAAATTTGCATTCCGTATATTAGTGATATCTTATTATGTTTCTTTTTCTGTGTGACGTAGTTCACGTAGAATCACCGTACCTGCATCCACTCACTATGCCGCTACGGGCCTGATGACACTGATTTCATTGCTGAGTGATATTGCATTGTACGTACTTGCCACAATTTCTTTATCCATTTTTTGCTTTCTGGGATATTTACCTGATACTGTAGACGAGCTTCTTGTGAACACAGCCGTCCCAAATATTGGGGTGGCTGTCTGTTTTTGATTTTAATTTTCGTAAGCTATAGGAGCATAAGTGGAAGTGCCATAGGCTGTGTTGCTTTGTTTCTTACGTGTTTCAGGAAACACCATACACTTCTCCAGGGTGGCTGCTGGCAATTTACATCCTGACAATCACCATAACAAGGCTCCCTGTTCTCCATATCCTGTCCTACCTTTCTGGATTTTACACTTTTTTCTGATGGCCCTTTTGCCAGGGGGGCAGTGAGACTTCATTGTAGTGCAGATTATCTTTACAGGCTTGCTTGGTTGGCCAAAAAGTGCATATGTGTTTTGTCCTGAATATATTCAGGAAAAAACGCATACGCCCTTTTTGGCCAAGTGCATCATTGTCGACGTTCTGCGTCTTTTCCTATGCTTTCAGGGCAATTCCAGTCTACCCCCTGCAATCGTTTTCCTGAAATTCTGCCCCGCTTTCAAGTCCCCTTCGCAGGCTTACTTCAATATACTTTTGGAAGATAGCTGTCATTTATAACTCTGCAGGTTTGTGAATTACAGTGCCCCTGAGCTCCTTTCTTTAACTCGCTTTCTTGTGAGCTGGGCACAAAACCGCAGGATTGCTTCAGGCCCTAATCTGTTTCCAGCAGGGCACACTGAGCCTTTGTTTAATTCCTCTTCCTGGTGGGCAATGAGCGTTACATTTGCCCGTGCAGACACCTACAGCTAGTCTCTCATTGGTTCTCCCTATTCCTGTTCATCTTGCACAGAAATTGCAAGCTGTGCCAAACAGGAGGTTAAAGGCACTGACTCTCCAAGCAGGGAGAGTGTTAGTAAAGCGTCTGGAATGGTGAACCCGAGGACCAGGATACGAAAACTGAGATGCATTTTAAATCGTTTCCCAATCACACGGTGGACGATACTCTGGGTTTCCCATGCATGTTTTAGCTGGAGGAAGAATGCCTTGAACCTGGAGAGTTGGGACCCATGGAATGGGTACCATGCAGTATGACTTCAAAGGGTCTGCATTTGCTCACCGAAACTCACCAATGCTATCAGCCTGAAGTGTCCAGCCTTATGTCTCAACCAGCTCTGGGTGTAGATGTGGTCAATCCCGGTTGCATCACATGCCCTGAGTGAATTATTTAAGAATTGCTCTCTATTTCACTGTCTTTGTGTTTTGTTTTCGAAATTTATTTTGATAATGGGATTTATCGGATTTTCACTGCTGCGTTTCGGCCGCTGTACACACGCTTGATTCTCTTACGGAGACATATATATCCATGGGATTTAAGATTCTTCCTAGTCAGGTATATTCCTAGGCGTTGAATATGTGGTGTTGGGTCCATTTCGTTGAGCAAGGAGTAGGTCTTGTCTATTACATATTTGGCTTATGGAAAGTTATCTGTGCTAATTTCAGTCTCTGGTTCTATGCAGCACCCCAACGCACCTTTTCCCATAAGCAAGCACTAGTTGGTTTTCTAAATTTGAGACCCTGTTCTGTTTTGTAATTCAGTTCATGTGTAGTCAAGTTTTCATTCCGTGTATTAGTGATATCTTATGATGTTTCTTTTTCTGTGTGACGTAGTTCACGTAGAATCACCGTATCTGCATCCACTCACTATGCCGCTATGGGCCTGATGACACAGATTTCATTGCTGAGTGATATTGCATTGTACGTCCGTGCCACAACTTCTTTATCCATTTTTTGCTTTCTGGGATATTTACCTGATACTGTAGACGAGCTTCTTGTGAACACAGCCGTCCCAAATATTGGGGTGGCTGTCTGTTTTTGATTTTAATTTGCATAAGCTATAGGACCATAAGTGGAAGTGCCATAGGCTGTGTTGATTTGTTTCTTACGTGTTTCAGGAAACACCATACACTTCTCCAGGGTGGCTGCTGGCAATTTACATCCTGCCAATCAGCATAACAAGGCTCCCTGTTCTCCATATCCTGTCCTACCTTTCTGGATTTTACACTTTTTTCAGATGGCCCTTTTGCCCGGGGGGCAGTGAGACTTCATTGTAGTGCAGATTTCCTTTACAGGCTTGCTTGGTTGGCCAAAAAGGGCGTATGCTTTTTTTCCTGAATATATTCAGGAAAAAACGCATACACCCTTTTTGGCCAAGTGCATCACTGTCGACGTTGTGCCTCTTTTCCTATGCTTTCAGGGCAATTCCAGTCTACCCCCTGCAATCTTTTTCCTGAAATTCTGCCCCGCTTTCAAGTCCCCTTTGCAGGCTTACTTCAATATACTTTTGGAAGATAGCTGTCATTTATAACTCTGCAGGTTTGTGAATTACAGTGACCCTGAGCTCCTTTCTTCAACACGCTTTCTTGTGAGCTGGGCACAAAACCGCAGGATTGCTTCAGGCACTAATCTGTTTCCAGCAGGGCACGCTGAGCCTTTGGTTAATTCCTCTTCTTGGTGGGAAATGAGCATTACATTTGCCCGTGCAGACACCTACAGCTAGTCTCTCATTGGTTCTCCCTATTCCTGTTCATCTTGCACAGAAATTGCAAGCTGTGCCAAACAGGAGGTTAAAGGCACTGACTCTCCAAGCGGGGAGAGTGTTAGTAAAGCATCTGGAATGGTGAACCCGAGGACCAGGATACGAAAACTGAGATGCATTTTAAATCGTTTCCCAATCACACGGTGGACGATACTCTGGGTTTCCCATGTATGTTTTAGCTGGAGGAAGAATCCCTTGAACCTGGAGAGTTGGGACCCATGGAATGGGTACCATGCAGTATGACTTCAAAGGGTCTGCATTTGCTCACTGAAACTCACCAATGCTATCAGTCTGAAGTGTCCAGCGTTATGTCTCAACCAGCTCTGGGTGTAGATGTCGTCAATCCCGGTTGCATCACATGCCCTGAGTGAATTATTTAAGAATTGCTCTCTATTTCACTGTCTTTGGGTTTTGTTTTCGAAATTTATTTTGATAATGGGATTTATCGGATTTTCACTGCTGCGTTTCGGCCGCTGTACACACGCTTGATTCTCTTACGGAGACATATATATCCATGGGTTTTAAGATTCTTCTTAGTCATGTATATTCCTAGGCGTTGAACATGTGGTGTTGGGTCTATTTCGTTGAGCAAGGGGTAGGTCTTGTCTATTATATATTTGGCTTATGGTAAGTTATCTGTGCTAATTTCAGTCTCTGGTTTTATGCAGCACTCCAACGCACCTTTCCCCATAAGCAAGCACTAGTTGGTTTTCTAAATTTGAGACCCTGTTCTGTTTTGTAATTCAGTTCATGTGTAGTCAAGTTTGCATTCCGTGTATCAGTGATATCTTATGATGTTTCTATTTCTGTGTGACGTAGTTCACGTAGAATCACCGTACATGCATCCACTCACTAACCGCTACGGGCCTGATGACACAGATTTCATTGCTGAGTGATATTCCATTGTACGTACATGCCACAACTTCTTTATCCATTTTTTGCTCTCTGGGATATTTACCTGGTACTGTAGATGAGCTTCCTGTGAACACAGCCGTCCCAAACATTGGGGTGGCTGTCTGTTTTTGATTTTAATTTCCCTAAGCTATAGGACCATAAGTGGAAGTGCCATAGGCTGTGTTGCTTTGTTTCTTACGTGTTTAAGGAAATACCATACACTTCTCCAGGGTGGCTGTTGGCAATTTACATCCTGCCAATCGGCATAAGAAGGCTCACTGCTCTCCATATCCTGTCCTACCTTTCTGGATTTTACACTTTTTTCAGATGACCCTTTTGCCCAGGGGGCAGTTAGACTTCATTGTAGTGCAGATTTCCTTTACAGGCTTGCTTGGTTTGCGAAAAAGGGTGTATGCGTTTTTTCCTGAATATATTCAGGAAAAAACGCATACGCCCTTTTTGGCCAAGTGCATCATTGTCGACTTTGTGCCTCTTTTCCTATGCTTTCAGGGCAATTCCAGTCTACCCCCTGCAATCGTTTTCCTGAAATTCTGCCCCGCTTTCAAGTCCCCTTCGCAGGCTTACTTCAATATATTTTTGGAGGATAGCTGTCATTTATAACTCTGCAGGTTTGTGAATTACAGTGCCCCTGAGCTCCTTTCTTCAACTCGCTTTCTTGTGAGCTGGGCACAAAACCGCAGGATTGCTTCAGGCCCTAATCTGTTTCCGGCAGGGCATGCTGAGCCTTTGGTTAATTCCTCTTCCTGGTGGGAAATGAGCGTTACATTTGCCCGTGCAGACACCTACAGCTAGTCTCTCATTGGTTCTCCCTATTCCTGTTCATCTTGCACAGAAATTGCAAGCTGTGCCAAACAGGAGGTTAAAGGCACTGACTCTCCAAGTGGGGAGAGTGTTAGTAAACCGTCTGGAATGGTGAACCCGAGGACCAGGATACGAAAACTGAGATGCATTTTAAATCATTTCCTAATCACACGGTGGACCATACTCAGCGTTTCCCACGCATGTTTTAGCTGAAGAAAGAATCCCATGAACCTGGAGAGTTGGGACCCTTGGAATGGGTACCATGCAGTATGACTTCAAAGGATCTGCATTTGTTCACCGAAACTCACCAATGCTATCAGCCTGAAGTGTCCAGCCTTATGTCTCAACCAGCTCAGGCTGTCGATGTGGTAAATCCAGGTTGCATCACATTCCCTGAGTGAATTATTTAAGAATTGCTACCTATTTCACTGTCATTGTGTTTTGTTTTTTAAATTTATTTTAATAATGGGATTTATCGGATTTTCACTGCTTCGTTTATGCCGCTGTACACGCGCTTGATTCTCTTACAGAGACATATAAGTCCATGGGTTTTAAGATTCTTACTAATCCGGTATCTTCTTAGGCATTGAATATGGCGTGTTGAGTCCATTTCGTTGAGCAAGGAGTAGGTCTTGACTATTACATATTTGGCTTATGGAATGGTATCTGTGCTAATTTCAATCTCTGGTTTTATGTAGCACCTCAACTCACCTTTCCCCTTAAGGAAGCATAAGTTGGTTTTCTTAATTTGAAACCCTCTTCTCTTTTGTAATTCAGTTCATGTGTAGCCATGTTAACATTCCATGTATTAGTGATATCTTATGTCTTTTTCTTTTTGAATTATGTGACTTCGAATGATCACACGTAACTCCTCTGGAGTTGTTATAACTGGCCGTATTTCATTGATTTCCCGGCTGAGTAATATTCCACTCTACATAAGCACCACATCTCTATCCGTTTTTTCTCTGCAGATACATTTAAGTTATATCCTAGTCGAGGATCTTTTAAACAGAGAGGTGGTAAACATTGGGGTGCCTGTGTCCTCTCGATTTTTGTTTTTCCCAAGATATACGTCCATGAGTGCAAGTGCCCTGTGCTCGGTAGCTCATTTTTTAGATGCTTTAGTAAACACAATACACTTATCCAGAGTGACCGTTGGCAATATACATTTCCATTATAAGACTCACAGGGCTCCCTTTTCTCCTTGTCCTGTCCTGCATTTCTGGTGTTTACACTTTATGAGGACGGCTCTTCTGACTGATGCAAAGTGATATGTTTTGTAGTATTGATTTCCAGTGCCCACCTGTTTGGTTGGCTAAAAAAGTGTATGCCCTTTTCTTGAATATATACAGAAAAAGACGCATACACCCTTTTTGGCCAACTGCAATGTTGGCAATGTTCAGCCCCTTTTCTTGTGCTTAATGGCGAGTCATTTCTACCTCTTCCAATCCCTTTCCTGCCATTCTCCGTTGCTTACAAGTCCTTTTCTCTGACTTTCCTAAGACATTTTTCAGTGATAGATGTTTTCAATTCTGCAGTTTCGTGAATTTTAGTGCCCCTGAGTTCCATTTTCCCACTTGTGTTTATGGGAACTGGCCACAAAGCATCAGGATTCCTCAAGCCCTATTCTGTTTCCATGGGCAACCCTAGCCTTTGGTCATTTCGTCTTCCTGATTGGAAATTAGAGTGACATGTGCCTGTCCGAACACCTAATACTTGTCTCTCATTGTTCCTCCTCCTTCTGCTTCATCCTCTGGACAAATTCCAAACTGTATGCAACAGGATGTTGACAGTGCTGACATCTCCAAGTGGGGAGACTGTTAGTAAAGACGCTGGAGTGGTGAACCCTAGCACCAAGAGATGAGGAGATGAGATGCCTTTTCCAAACTTTTCCCAATCAGACGGTATACCATCCTCTGGGTGTGACAGGCATGTTTTAGGTGTAGGAAGGGTCCCATTCATGTGAGGAGAACACCAGGGGATTTTAAATATCAGTGTCTCTCCGCAACCCAAACTGGGGAATTTTTTAAGCTACGGCTACACATATGTTCATTAAGGGCCTTGGGAAGTAGGCAGAGTCCAAACTTTAGATGATTGAAGTCTTCAGGGTCAGAAGCACTCACCACTGTCTTCCCTTAGATTCCATTTTTACTGTCATTGATGGATGATGTCAATAAAAATATCTATTCTTTTTCAGATCATTTCCCCTTATAGGTTATTGCAAAATATTGAGTGTAGTTTCCCTGTGCTATACAGTAGTTCCTTGCTGATGATTTCATACATAGCAGTGTGTATGTGTTAATCCCAAACTGTTAATTTATCCCTCCTCCTACCATTTCCCTTTGGTAATAATAAATTATAAGATTTTATGCTTCTCAGAAATGGGGGAGCTGAAAGAGAGGTATCATTTTCAATGCAAAAGCATTTAAAACAAGATTGAAGCTTTAACCAAGATTATTAGATGTACATCCTTGGAAAGAAATCACTTTGTTTCTCTAATATTGACCTGACAAAGAAGACAAACCTTTTCACTGAACTTGCTTATAAGAAAGTGATGGAAATATCAAATGGAAGTGTTAGAAACATCTTATTTTACCCGAGCCTTATACACTGTTCTATGTTAATTACAGTTTGGCTCACACATCTGTTCATTGAAGTTACAATGTTCTCAATTTCTGTTACTGATCCTCCAGAGTGGACGCCAACAAGTGTCCCCCTGCCCAGTGTCATTGGAGCCAATAGATCGAGACTGAGTTTGGTTCAAAAGCAAAGGAAACTTTATATTTTGATCAGAGAATGGAGAGGTGCTACCCTGTGGGCTGTGGGCTGGGCTGCTGTGTAGAGATCCTGTCAGAGTCACTGGGAGGGAGGGGTCTGAGCTCTCGAGGACCTGGTTGGCTGCAGCTCAGGCTCTATGTCACGGAGTCTGAACTGGGCCCCAGGAGCTGAAGTGTCATCGAGCCATTCTGCTCTAGGAAATCTGGTCTGAAGTGCCGGGTGTGGAACCTCTGTATGCGGGACACTAGGAGCACCTGAAATTAGACAAAGCACAAAGGATAAAAATGGTTAGACTTTATTTTATTGCCCAGATTCTATTTTTATCTCCCTGGCATTTTTAAGGGGCTTTGCCTGGGACAAACTTCTCTTCTGCCTTTTGTCCCTTTCCTCATTCTTGGAGTGCTGCGGGTGCAGACCCTTCTTCTGTAACTGCTGAGTGCTGAGTTAGGAGGCTTCATACCCGTGGGCGAGGGTCAGAACTTCTCCCCAGCAGCCTCCAGGTGATGTTGATTGTCCCCAGGCCTCCTGCCTCCCTGCTCGTCCACCTGAGCACCAGTATTGGAAGTGTTATAGATTCTAATGACCTTTAAGGGTCCAGAAAGGAGATGTGCAGTGGCGCTGTGAGGTCCAGTTTCACTCCGCCCCACATTTGTTCGGCCACCTTAGGCTGACCGTTTCTGCCAGCCTAGATGCTCTGACTGACCGTTTCTGCCAGCCTAGATGCTCTGACCAACAGTCTGCGCTTTCTTACATTAGGCCCCTGAATTAACGTAAAAACAGCACCAGGTGTCAGGATCCTGCCCGCTCAGCTCCCAGACAGTCCAGGGTCAGTGGTGATGAAGGATCATGATGGTCACTGAGTCAAGAGCCTTTGGAAGTAAACAGGAGTCCAGCCGGTCTTATTGGCCACCATCATCAGGGTGTCTGTAGGCTTTTCTATGGTGACAGCATGATATACGGTTCCCCCGCCAAGATTATTAGCTCCCCTCTGGGTACAGTAAGTACTGCAAGCAGTAGTCTACTCTTTTGGGACACACTCTTGTTGTTTTATGAGAGAAACTCCAGGTCAAGTGATGGTCACACGGGTCGTCATGGTGCCCCGTTGCCCCCGGTTATCTCTCTGGAGGTTGGAGTTGGAGGGCCTCCTCAATCGAGGTCAGTGTGCCCACGGAGCAAACCCTGCAACTTCAGGGCATGGTTGGGGGTTAGGATCACCACGTGGTTTCCGTTTCCCTTAGAAGGGAGGTGGCCTTTAGGGCTGCTGATTTCCAGGTTTTCAGATACCACCAGTATCTTGGCCAGATATGGCAGTGAGCCAAGCCCCTTGGTGACCATAGTTTATCCTACCTGGATGGCATTCTTGCATTGTTCCATTTCAAGTGGTCCCAGTTTTTGCACTAATGCTCCAATGGCGATTCACCTTTCACCAGGAATGTAAAGGTCAAAGGGTTTAGCTAAATTAGGGAGTTCCAGGGCAAGGGTCTGAATTGACTGCTCTTTCCATTCTTGAAAGGCCACTTCTGGATTCTATTCAAAAGGATCATCATCTTTTCCTTTCTGTGTTTCATATAGAGGCCCAGCTAGTAGACTGTAGTTAGGGATCCAGAGGCAGGAAACCCTGGCTTCCCCAGGAACCCCTAAGCTGTCTTCTAGTTTCAGAAAGGGGTAAGGCTGTAAATTGTTTCTTCCCTTTCCTGGGATGGGCTTCTCCGACCTTCTGTGAGAATGAAGCCCAGGCAGGTCACCGTAGTCTGTGATACTTGAGCTTTTTCGTGGACAACTTCTATCCTTTATTGGCTTGGTAGTTCTGAGGCCTCCTTAGTAGGGCTGGCGATCAGAATGTCGTCTGAATATTGAAGGAGTGTTTCCTTTTCCAGAGGTAGAACTTTTAGGTCTTTAGCTGAGCTTTCCCCAAAGATGGTGTGGGAATTTTTGAACCCTTGGGGCAAGACAGCCTGGAAGTATTGTTTTAGTTGTATGTTGAGTCCTGTCACTCACAAGCCAAAATTTCTTGTGACTCTGGGACTAATGGAATACAAAAGAAGGCATCAGTGAAGACTAATACAGAATACCAAGTCCTGGTGGTTGGTAGAATGACCAGCAGGGTGTAGGATTTAGGAACTACTGGAGGTATATCCTCAGTGGCTTCACTGACTGTCCTGACATCCTTTACCAGGACTCCAGCAGCCCATGGGGCTCTCGAGGTCAGGCCAATCCCAGGATATGGAGCTCACCTGGGCAGGTACCCTACCCCCACCCCAGCCCACGGGGCTCTCGTGTTCAGGCCCCTCCCAGGATATGGGATTCCCTGGGCAGGTCCTCTGCAGTCCATGGGGCTCCCGTGGTCAGGCCCCTCCCAGGATACAGAGCTACCCTTGCAGGTACCTTGGCAGGGCTGGGCACACAGG
Organism: Phocoena phocoena; assembly: GCF_963924675.1. NCBI lineage: Eukaryota > Metazoa > Chordata > Mammalia > Artiodactyla > Phocoenidae > Phocoena > Phocoena phocoena. The sequence goes on from NC_089223.1 coordinate 51,287,773, forward strand.
AACCGTGCACATAGCCCTCATTGCAGAGCACTCCCAGCTCACCTGTCGCTCAGATCTGACACAGAGCACCTCAGAGCAGGACTTGAACTAACAAACAGCAGCTCTGACAGGTCTGTGACCCTGGGCATCACTCTGTGCGGCCTCCTCCACCTGGTCTTCCAGAGACTTCCACTGCACCCGGGGCACCAGGCCTCTGTCTCCAACCACCACCCACCCCTCCTCTCCCTGACTCCTGGGTTCCTCTCATTAGGAGAGGGTTTTCTTGAAGTTGTCTCCCACTCATGGGCCAGATAATATAATTAGAAAACAAGCCAGAGCTGCAGCCCCTTGTCTATCCTGACTCTCAGGAGCCCACACCTGTTCCTTGGACCTGGCCAATTCAGCAAGTTCCATTTTCAGCAACTGTGAGCCCCTGAGGGGTGATTATTGGCTGGCTTGGGAAGCCTGACCATGCCGGCCAGCCCTCCCCAGGTGTGCCTGGGTTGAGATCAATATAAACACCGCTCCAGGCAGCAAGAGCCCCTGCAGCTGTGCCTGACGCCATTTTCTCTGCCCTGTCAGCAGTCTCGGGGCTGGGCTGGTGGGAGGGAGTGAGAGGCCACGGCTTTGTGGGTGTCCCAGTGTGAGTGGGGCTCTGCTGGACTTTCTGCAGCAGTTGCCAAGATGCTACCTGCTAAAGAAGAGGATGTGTCACCCACACCTGCCGCTGGAATTTCTCCCTGGGCACAGGTGAGGAAGGAAGAAAGCAGTGGGGGCCGGGACAGCAGGGGTATCTCAGGCAGGGAAATGGAGAGCTTCCAGAAGAGCACCCAGGGCCAGGACCATCCTGGCTGGCCTGCAGGCACCAAGTCGGCTGGCATGCTGTCCCTCATGTGGCTCCATGGCCCTTCCTCTAGGTTTTCAAGTCCTTGTACATATTCAGGTGTTTAGCCTTGGAAGGGTGGGAACATTTCAGCAGCAGCTGGCCTGGGGCTCGGCCCACGTTTACTCACAGATACCTCGGCACGGTCCCCCAGCTTTGCAGTGAGGACGCTTGTTGCGAGGAGCATGCTGGCTGAATGGGAGATGATTCCCCACCACTGACCAACTTCAGAATTGTTTGCAATTGGAGCAAGTGCCCTGAAACGGTTTTCCTCGGTGTAACTGGTGGGTTCTGTTCTTTTTTATCTTTTTTTCGTTTTTGGTTCAAGGTAGATTTTATTCCTCTTTTGTGTATTTACAGATATAAGCATGGAAATAATTTATTCATATAAATACATGTATGTGAAGGGAAGAATATTTTTTCTGTTTTACTTTTTTTAATTTTATTTTTTTATTTTGAATTTAATTTTATATTTTTATACAGCAGGTTGTTTTTGGTTATCTACTTTATACATATAAATGTATACATACCAATCCCAATATCTCAACTCCTCCCACCACCATCCCCAACAGCTTTCCCCCCTTGTTGTCCATACGTTTGTTGTATACATGTATTGCTCTATTTCTGCCTTGCAAAACGGTTCATCTGTACAATTTTTCTAGGTTCCACATATATGCATTAATATACAAGATTTGTTTTTCTCTTTCTGACTTACTTCACTCTGTATGACAGTCTCTAGATCCATCAACGTCTCTACAAATGTCCCAATTTCATTCCTTTTTATGGCTTAGTAATATTCCATTTTATATATGTACCACATCTTTATGCATTCGTCTGTCTGTGGGCATTTAGGTTGCTTCCATTTCCTGGATAGTGTAAATAGTGATGCAATGAACATTGTGGTGAATGTCTCTTTTTGATTTATGGTTTTGTCTGGGTATATGCCCAGTAGAGGGATTGCTGTATCATATGGTAATTCTATTCTTAGTTTTATAAGAAACTCCATAATGTTCTCCACAGTGACTGTATCAATTTACGTTCCCAACAATAGTGGAAGAGGATTCCTTATCTCCACACCGTTTCCAGCATTTGTTGTTTGTAGATTTTCTGATGATGCCCATTCTAATAGGTGTGAGGTGATACACCATGGATGAGTCTATTTCGTTGAGCAAAGAGTAGGTCTTGTTTATTACGTATTTGGCTTATGGAATGGTATGTGTGCTAATTTCAATCTGTTTTTATACAGCAGCCCAACTCAACTTTCCCCTTAAGCAAGCATAAGGTTTTTATCTAAATGTGAGACTCTGTTCGGTTTTGTAATTCAGTTTATGTGTAGCCAAGTTTACACTCCCTCTATTAGTGATATCTTATGATAATTATCTTTCTTTGTGTGACATATTTCTCTTAGAATCATCATAATTAAATCCACTCAATTTGCTGCTACAGGCCTGATGACATTGATTTCACTGCTGAGTGATATTCCGTTGTACGTAAGTAGCACAACTTCTTTATCCATTTTTTTCTTTCTGGGATATTAAATTTGTACTGGACTCGAGGTTCTTGTAAACACAGCAGCCCTAAATTTTGTGTTGGCTGTGTCTTGTTGATTTTAATTTTCCTAAGCTATAGGGCCAAAAGTGGAAGTGCCCTAGGCTCTGTAGCTTTGTTTTTTAGATGTTTCAGGATACACCATGAACATCTCCAGAGTGTCTGTTGGCAATTTACATCCCGCCCATCAGCATAACACGGCTCCCTGTTCTCCATGGCCTGTCCTGTGTTTCTGGTTTTTACACTTTATTCAGATGGCCTTTTTGACGAATGGGAAATGTGACTTCATTGTAGTGTGGATTTCCATTGCTGGAGTGCTTGGTTGGCCAAAATGTTCATATGCGTTTTTTCCTGAATATATTCAGGAAAAATGTATACGCACTTTTTGTCCATGTGCATCACTGTCAAAGATCTGCCGCTTTTCATATGCTTTAAAGGCAATTCCAATCTACCTCTTGAAATATGATTCCTGCAATTCTGCCTCGTTTTCAAGTCCTCTTTGCAGACTTACTTCGATATATTTTTGCCAATAGCTGTCATTTATCTCTGCAGGTTTGTGAATTACAGTGCCCCTGAGCTCCTTTCTTAACTCGCTTCCTTGTAAGCTGGCCACAAAACTGCAGGTTTGCTTCAGGCCATAATCAGGGTCCGGCACGGCACTCTGAGCCTTTGGTTAATTCCTCTTCCTGGTGGGAAATTAGAGTTAAATGTGCCCCTCCAGATACCTGCCTCACTCCCAGCCACATGGTGATGTATGTCCTCAGGTTTGAGGCCCTATGTGATGGGTTCCTCATCTTTTGATGATGTGGCCCCACTGGTGTGTGGACACTCCTGCCTGGTTCCCATCCCCTTGGTGATGTGGGCCCTCTGGTGAGACTCTGATCCTGGTTGGGTTCCTCACACATCCGTGAGGTGAGCCCTCTTCTCTGAGGTCACTCCTGCCTGGCTGGCACAACCCGCCTTGTTGACTTCGGCACCCTGGTGGCAGTTGGAGCCTGCTGGGAGCCTCCTTCCCGCGGTGATGAGGCCCTCTGGCGTCAGACCCTAATGGCGGGGTTCCCACATTTTCTGATACGTGCTAAGTGGTACGAGGGCACTCCTGCCAGGTTCCCATCCTCATGAGCGTGTGGGCCTTCTGTTCTGAGGTCCTAACGGCTGGGTTGCTCACACTTTCATGATGTGGGCCCTCTGCTGTGAGGTCAATCCTGCCTGGCTGGCGCACGTAGCCTTGGTGACGTGGACCCTCTGGTGGCAGTTGGAGCGTGCTGGGGCCTCCTCCCCTCAGTGATGAGGGCCTTCTGGTGTCAGGCCCTAAGTGCTGGGCTCCACACATTTTCTGATGTGTGCCCAGTGGTGCGAGTCACTCCTGCCAGGTTCCCATCCCCATGGGCATGTGGGACTTCTGTTCTGTGGTCCCAACTGCTGGGTTGCTCACAGTTTCATGATGTGGGCCCTTTGCTGTGTGTCCACTCTGGCCTGTATCCCATAGTGTCAGTGCTCTGGGCCTCCAGCTTGGAGTTTCCAACTTCTCGATTCCTCACCTTTTTTATTCTATGGGCCCTCGGTTGTGCGTCTCCTCCTGCATGCCTCACTCCCAGCCCCTTCGTGATGTGTGTCCCCTTGTTTGAGGCCACATGTGCTGTGTTCCTCACCTTTCTATAATGTGGCCACACTGGTGTGAGGACACTCTTGCCTGGTTCCCATTCCCTTGGTGATGTTGGCCCCACTGCTGTTAGGACAGTCTTGCCTGGTTCCCATCACCTTGGTGATGTTGGCCCTCTGGTGAGAGTCTGATCCTGGTTAGGTTCCTCACCCTTCTGTGAGGTGGGCCCTCTGCTCTGAGGTCACTCCTGCCTGGCTGGCACACCCCGCCTTGGCAACGTCGGCCATATGGTGGCAGTTGGAGCCTGCTGGGAGCCTCCTCCCCTCGGTGATGAGGGCCCTCTGGCCTCAGGCCCTGACTGCTGGGTTCCCACATTTTCTGATTCGTGCTAAGTGGTGCAAGGACACTCCTGCCAGGTTCCCATCCCCATGGGGATGTGAGCCTTCTGCTCTGAGGTCCCAACGGCTGTGTTGCTCACAGTTTCATGATGAGGGCCCTCTGGTGTGAGTTCACTCCGGCATAGATCCCATAGCCTCGCTGCTCCTGGCTGCCTGCCGGAGGTTCCAACTGTGGGATTCCTCACCTTTTTTATTCTATGGTCCCTCTGTTTTGAGGATCCTCTGGCCTGCCTCACTCCCAGCCCCTTGGTGATGTGTGTCCTCAGGTTTGAGGCCACGTGTGCTGGGTCCCTCAAATTATGGTGATGTAGCCCCACTGGTGTGAGGACACTCCTGCCTGGTTCCCATTCCCTTGGTGATGTTGGCCCTCTGGTGACAGTCTGATCCTTGTTGGGTTCCTCACACTTCTGTGAGGTGGGCTTTCTGCTCTGAGGTCACTCCTGCCTGGTTGGCACACCCCGCCTTGGTGACATCGGCCTTATGGTGGCAGTTGGAGCCTGCTGGGAGCCTCCTCCCCTCGGTGATGAGGGTCCTCTGGCCTCAGGTCCTAACTGCTGGGTTCCCACATTTTCTGATTCATGGAAGTGGGCCGAGGACACTCCTGTCAGGTTCCCATCCCCATAAGGATGTGGGCCTTCTGCTCTGAGGTCCCATCCGCTGGGTTGCTCACAGTTTCATGATGTGGGACCTCTGCTGTGAGTTTGCTGTGGCCTGGATCCCATAGACTCTGTGCTCTGGGCGGCCTACTGGCCGGTTCCAACTGCTGGATTCCTCACAACTTTTATTCTGTGGGCTCTGTTTTGTGAGGATACTCCTGCTTGCCTCACTCCTAGCCCCTTGGAGATGTGGGTCCCCTGTTTTAGGCCACATGTTCTGGGTTCCTCACCTTTCTATAATGTGGCCACACTGGTGTGAGGACCCTCCTGCCTGGTTCCGATCCCCTTGGTGATGTGGGCCCTCTGGTGAGAGTCTTATCCTGGCTGGTTTCCTCACCCTTCTGTGAGGTAGGCCCTCTGCGGTGAGGTCACTCCTGCCTGGCTGGCACACATCACCTTGGTGACGTGGGCCCTCAGTTGGGAGTTGGTGTCTGCTGCGAGTCTCCGTCCCTCGGTAATGAGGGCCCTCTTGCGTCAGACCCTAACTCCTGGGCTCCCAAAATTTGCAGATGTGCGACCTGTGGTGCGAGTACACTCCTGTCAGGTTCCCAACCCCATGGGAATTTGGGCCTTCTGCTCTGAGGTCCCAACGGCTGGGGTGCTCACAGTTTCATGATGAGGGCCCTCTGATGTGCGTTCATTCCGGCCTAGATCCCATAGGCTTGCTGCTCCTGGGCGCCTGCTGGGAGGTTCCAACTGCGGGATTCCTCACCTTTTTTATTCTATGGGCCCTCTGTTTTGAGGCTCCTCCTGCCTGCCTCAATCCCAGCCCCGTTGTGATGTGTGTCCTCTGGTGTGAGGCCACGTGTGCTGGGTCCCTCACCTTTCGATGATGTGGCCCCAATGGTGTGAGGACACTCGTGCCTGTTTCCCAGACCCTTGGTGATGTGGCCCCTCTGGTGAGAGTCTGATCCTGGCTGGGTTCCTTACCGTTCTGTGAGGTGGGCCCTGTGCTCTGAGGTAACTCCTGCCTGGCTTGCTCCCATTGCCTTGTTGACGTCGGCCTTCTGGTGGCAGTTGGATCCTTTTGGAGACTCCTGTCCTCGGTGATGAGGTCCCTCTGGCGTCAGGCTCTAACTGCTGGGCTCCCCAGGTTTTCTGATGTGAGCCCAGTGATGCCAGGACACTCGTGAAATGTTCCCATCCCCATGGCGATATGGGCCTTCTGCTCTGAGGTTCCAACGACTGGGTTGCTCACAGTTTCCTGATGTTAGCTCTCTGGTGTTAGTTCACTCATTCCTAGATCCCATAGCCTCTGTACTCTGGGCCGCCTGCTGGGAAGTTCCAACTGCTGGGTTCCTCACCTTTTTTATTCTTTGGGCCCTGTGTTGGGAGGCTCCTCCTGCCTGTGTCACTCCCAGCCCCTTGGTGATGTAGGTCCTCTGGTTTGTGGCCACATGTGCCAGTTTCCTCATCTTTTAGTGATGTGGCCCCACTGGTGTGAGGACACTCGTGCCTGGTTCCCGTCCCCTTGGTGATATGGGCCCTCTGGTGAGAGTCTGATCCTGGTTGGGGTCCTCACACTTCTTTGAGGTGGGCCGTCTGCTGTGAGGTCACTCCTGCCTGGCTGGCACACCCCGCCTTGGCGACGTGGGCCCTCTTGTGGTAGTTGGAACATGCTGGGAGCCTCCTCCCCTCAGTGATGAGGGCCCTCTGGCGTCAGGCCCTAACTGCTGGGTACCCACATTTTCTGATATGTGCTAAGTGGTGCAAGGACACTCCTGCCATGCTCCCAACACCTTGGGGATGTGGACCTTCTGCTCTGAGGTCCAAATGGCTGGGTTGCTCGCAGTTTCATGATGTGGACCCTCTGCTGTGAGTTTACTGCGGCCTGAATCGCATAGACTTGGTGCTCTTGGCCGCCTGCTGGGAGGTTCCCATTGCTGGATTCCTCAGCTTTTTTATTCTATGGGCCCTGTGTTGTGAGGCTACTCCTGCCTGCCTCATTCCGAGCCCCTTGGAGATGTGGGTCTTCTGGTTTAGGCCACATGTGCTGGGTTCCTCACCTTTCTATGATGTGGCCACACTGGTGTGAAGACTCTACTGCCTGGTTCTGATCACCTTGGTGATGTGGGCCCTCTGGTGAGAGTCTTATCCTGGCTGTGTTCCTCACCCTTCTGTGAGGTAGGCCCTCTGCGGTGAGGTCACTCCTACCTGGCTGTCACACGTCACCTTGGCGACGTGGGACCTCAGTTGGGTGTTGGTGCCTGATTGGAGTCTCCTCCCCTTGGTAATGAGGGCCCTCTGGCGTCAGGCCCTAACTCCTGGGTTCCCTAAATTCTCTGATGTGTGCCCTGTGGTGCGAGTACACTTCTGACAGGTTCCCAACCCCATGGGAATGTGGGCCTTCTGCTCTGAGATCCCAACGCCTAGGTTGCTCACAGTTTCATGATGACGGCCCTCTGGTGTGAGATCACTCCGGCCTGGATCCCATAGTCTCGCTGCTCCTGGCCGCCTGCTGGGAGGTTCCAACTGCGGGATTCTTCACCTCTTTAATTCTATGGTCCCTCTGTTTTGAGGCTCCTCCTGCCTGCCTCAATCCCAGCTCCCTTGTGATGTGTGTCCTCTGGTTTGAGGCCACGTGTGCTGGGTCCCTCACTTTTCGGTGATGTGACCCCACTAGTGTGAGGACACTCCTGCCTGGTTCCCATTCCCTTGGTGATGTGGGCCCTCTGGTGAGAATCTGATCCTCTTTGGTTCTTCACACTTCTGTGAGGTTGACCCTCTGCTCTGAGGTCACTCCTGCCTGGTTGTCGCACTCCGCATTGGCGACGTCACCCCTCTGGTAGCAGTCGGAGCTGGCTGGGAGCCACCGCCCCTCGGTGATGAGGGCCCTCTGGAATCAGGCACTAATTGCTGGGCTCCCCATATTTTTTCATGTGTGCCCACTCTTGCGATGACACTCCTGCTTGTTTCCCTTCCCCATGGGGATGTGGGCCTTCTGCTCTTAGGTCACAATGGCTGGGTTGCTTACAGAATCACAATGAGGGCCCTCTGTTGTGAGTTCATGCCGGCCTGGATCTCATAGCCTCAGTGCTCTGGGCCGCCTGCTAGGAAGATCCAACTGCTGGTTTCCACACCTTTTGTATACAATGGGACATGTGTTGTGAGGTTAATCCTGCCTGCCTCACTCCGAAACCCATGGTGATGTGGGTCCTCTGGTTTGAGGCCACATGTGCTGGGTACCTCAACTTTTGATGATGTGGCCCCATGGGTGTGAGGACACTCCTGCCTGGTTCCCATCACCTTGGTGATGTGGGCCCTCTGGGGAGAGTCTGATCCTGGCTGGGTTCCCTACCATTCTGTGAGGTGGGCCCTCTGATGTCAGGTCACTCCTGCCTGGCTAGCTCACATCGCCTTGGCGACGTGGGCCCTCTGTTGACCACTGGAGCATGCTGGGAGCCTCCTACTCCCGTGAATGATGGCCCTGGAAAAAATTCATATGCCCTTTTTGGCCAAGTGCTTCATTGACGAGGTTCTGCCACTTCTCTTATGCTTTCAGAGCAATTCACGTCTACCTCCTGAAATCGGATTCTAGCAATTCTGCCCCACTTTCAAGTCCTCTTCGCAGCCTTAATTCAATATATTTTTGTACGATTTCTGTCATTTATAAGTCTGCAGGTATGTGAATGACAGTGCCCCTGAGCTCCTTTCCTCAACTCGCTTTCTTGTGAGCTGGCCACAAAACCGCAGGATTGCTTCAGGCCCTAATCCTGTTCCAGCATGGCATGCTGAGCCTTTGGTTAATTCCTTTTCCTGTTGGGAAATGAGTGTTAAAATTGCCCGTGCATACTGGGCATATACCCTGAGAAAACCAAAATTCAAAAAGAGTCATGTACCAAAATGTTCATTGCAGCTCTATTTACAATAGCCCAGAGATGGAAAGAACCTAAGCGCCCATCATCGGACGAATGGATAAAGAAGATGTGGCACATATACACAATGGAATATTACTCAGCCTTAAAAAGAAATGAAACTGAGTTATTTGTAATGAGATGGATAGACCTAGAGTCTGTCATACAGAGTGAAGTAAGTCAGAAAGAAAAAGACAAATAGCGTATGCTAACACATATATATGGAATTTAAAGGAAAAAAATGTCATGAAGAACCTAGGGATAAGACAGGAATAGAGGCGCAGACCTACTGGAGAACGGAATTGAGTATATGGGGAGGGGGAATGGTGAGTTTTGACAGGGCGAGAGAGAGTCATGGACATATACACACTAACAAATGTAGTAAGGTAGATAGCAAGGGGGAAGCAGCCGCAAGGCACAGGGATATTAGCTCGGGGCGTTGGGACAGCCTGGAGGGGTGGAAGGGGGAGAGAGGGAGGGAGGGAGACACAAGAGGGAAGACACAGGGAGCATATGTATATGTATAGCTGATTCACTTTGTTATAAAGCAAAAACTAACACACCATTGTAAAGCAATTATACCCCAATAAAGATGTTAAAAAAAATATTTGCCCGTGCACACACCTACAGATAGTCTCCCATTGGTTCTCCATATTCCTGTTCATCTTGCGCAGAAATTGCAAACAGTGCCAAACAGGAGGTTAAAGGCACTGACTCTCCAAATGGGGAGAGTGTAAGAAAAGGGTCTGGAATGGTGAACCTGAGTACCAGGGGACGAAAACAGACATGCATGTAAAAAGGTTTCCCAGTCACACGGTGGACCATACTCTGGATTTCCCATGCAAATTTTAGCAGAAGGAAGAATCCCTTGAACCTGGAGAGTTGGGAACCATGGAATGGGTACCAGGCAGTATGACATCAGAGGGTCTGCATTTGCTCACTGAACCTCACCAATGCTATCAGCCCAAAGGGTCCAGCCTTATATCTCACCCAGCTCTGGGTATAGATGTGGTAAACCAGGTTGCATCACATGCCCTGTGTGAGTTATTTAAGAATTGCTCTCAATTTCACTGTCATTGTGTTTTGTTTTTGAAATTTTTTTTTGACACTGGGATTTATCGGATTTTCACTGCTGCGTTAATGCCGCTGTACACACTCTTGATTCTCTTACGGAGACATAAATATCCACGGGTTTTAAGATTCTTCCTAGTCAGGTATATTCCTAGGCGTTGAATATGTGGTGTTGAGTCCATTTCGTTGAGCAAGGAGTAGGTCTTGTCTATTACATATTTGGCTTATGGAACAGTATCTGTGCTAATTTCAGTCTCTGGTTTTATGCAGCACTCCAACGCACCCTTCTCCATAAGAAAGCACAAGTTGGTTTTATAAATTTGAGACTGTTCTGTTTTGTAATTCAGTTCATGTGTAGTCAAGTTTACATACTGTGTATTAGTGATATTTTATGATGTTTCTTTTTATGTGTGACTTATTTCACGTAGAATCACCATACCTGAATACACTCACTATGCCGCTACAGGCCTGATGACACAGATTTCATTGCTGAGTGATATTCCATTGTACGTACGTGCCACAACTTCTTTATCCATTGTTTGCTCTCTGAGATATTTACCTGGTACTGCAAACGAGGTTCTTGTGAACAGAAAGGTCCCAAACTTTGAGGTGGCTGGGTGTTTTTGATTTTAATTTCCCTAAGCTGTAGGACCATAAGTGGAAGTGCCATAGGCTGTGTTGCTTTGTTTCTTACGTGTTTCAGGAAACACATAACACTTCTCCAGAATGGCTGTCGGCAATTTACATCATATGCATCAGCATAATAAGGATCCCTGTTTTCCATTGCCTGTCCTCCATTTCTGGATTTTACAATTTTTTTAAATGGCCCTTTTGCCCTGGGGGGCACTGAGACTTCATTGTATTGCAGGTTTTTTTACAAGCTTGCTTGGTTGGCCAAACAGTGCGTATGTGTTTTTTCCTGAATATATTCAGAAAAAAACGCATACGCCCTTTTTGGCCAAGTGCATCATTGTCGACGTTGTGCCTCTTTTCCTATGCTTTCAGGGCAATTCCAGTCTACCCCCTGCAATCGTTTTCCTGAAATTCTGCCCAGCTTTCAAGTCCCCTTCACAGGCTTACTTCAATATATTTTGGAAGATAGCTGTCATTTATAACTCTGCAGGTTTGTGAATTACAGTGCCCCTGGGCTCCTTTCTTCAACTCGCTTTCTTGTGAGCTGGGTACAAAACCGCAGGATTGCTTCAGGCACTAATCTGTTTCCAACAGGGCACGCTGAGACTTTGGTTAATTCCTCTTCCTGGTGGGCAATGAGCGTTACATTTGCCCGTGAAGACACCTACAGCTAGTCTCTCATTGGTCCTCCCTATTCCTGTTCATCTTGCACAGAAATTGCAAGCTGTGCCAAACAGGAGGTTAAAGGCACTGACTCTCCAAGCGGGGAGAGTGTTAGTAAAGCGTCTGGAATGGTGAACCCGAGGACCAGGATACGAAAACTGAGATGCATTTTAAATCGTTTCCCAATCACACGGTGGACGATACTCTGGGTTTCCCATGCATGTTTTAGCTGGAGGAAGAATCCCTTGAACCTGGAGTGTTGGGACCCATGGAATGGGTACCATGCAGTATGACTTCAAAGGGTCTGCATTTACTCACCGAACCTCACAAATGCTATCAGCCTGAAGTGTCCAGCCTTATGTCTCAACCAGCTCTGGGTGTAGATGTGGTCAATCCCGGTTACATCACATGCCCTGAGTGAATTATTTAAGAATTGCTCTCTATTTCACTGTCTTTGTGTGTTGTTTTTGAAATTTATTTTTATAATGGGATTTATCGGATTTTCACTGCTGCGTTTCGGCCGCTGTACACACGCTTGTTTCTCTTACGGAGACATATATATCCATGGGTGTTAAGATTCTTCCTAGTCAGGTATATTCCTAGGCGTTGAACATGTGGTGTTGAGTCCATTTCTTTGAGCAAGGTGTAGGTCTTGTCTATTACATATTTGGCTTATGGAAAGTTATCTGTGCTAATTTCAGTCTCTGGTTTTATGCAGCACCCCAACGCACCTTTGCCCACAAGCAAGCACTAGTTGGTTTTCTAAATTTGAGACCCTGTTCTGTTTTGTAATTCAGTTCATGTGTAGTCAAGTTTACATTCCGTGTATTAGTGATATCTTATGATGTTTCTTTTTCTGTGTGACGTAGTTCACGTAGAATCACCGTACCTGCATCCACTCACTATGCCGCTACGGGCCTGATGACACAGATTTCATTGCTGAGTGATATTGCATTGCACGTACATGCCATAACTTCTTTATCCATTTTTTGCTTTCTGGGATATTTACCTGGTACTGTAGACGAGCTTCTTGTGAACACAGCCGTCCCAAACATTGGTGTGGCTGTCTGTTTTTAATTTCCCTAAGGAATAGGACCATAAGTGGAAGTGCCATAGGCTGTGTTGCTTTGTTTCTTACGTGTTTCAGGAAACACCATACACTTCTCCAGGGTGGCTGTTGGCAGTTTACATCCTGCCAATCAGCATAACAAGGCTCCCTGTTCTCCATATCCTGTCCTACCTTTCTAGATTTTACACTTTTTTCAGATGGCCCTTTTTCCAGGGGGGCAGTGAGACTTCATTGTAGTGCAGATTTCCTTTACAGGCTTGCTTGGTTGGCCAAAAAGGGCGTATGCGTTTTTTCATGAATATATTCAGGAAAAACCGCATACGCCCTTTTTGGCCAAGTGCATCATTGTCGACGTTGTGCCTCTTTTCCTATGCTTTCAGGGCAATTCCAGTCTACCCCCTGCAATCGTTTTCCTGAAACTCTGCCCCGCTTTCAAGTCCCCTTCGCAGGCTTACTTCAATATATTTTTGGAGGATAGCTGTCATTTATAACTCTGCAGGTTTGTGATATACAGTGCCCCTGAGCTCCTTTCTTCAACTCGCTTTCTTGTGAGCTGGGCACAAAACCGCAGGATTGCTTCAGGCCCTAATCTCTTTCAGGCAGGGCACGCTGAGCTTTTGGTTAATTTCTCTTCCTGTTGGGAAATGAGCATTACATTTGCCCGTGCAGACACCTATAGCTAGTCTCTCATTGGTTCTCCCTATTCCTGTTAATCTTGCACAGAAATTGCAAGCTGTGCCAAACAGGAGGTTAAAGGCACTGACTCTCCAAGCGGGGAGAGTGTTAATAAAGCATCTGGAATGGTGAACCCGAGGACCAGGATACGAAAACTGAGATGCATTTTAAATCGTTTCCCAATCACACGGTGGACGATACTCTGGGTTTCCCATGCGTGTTTAAGCTGGAGGAAGAATCCCTTGAACCTGGAGAGTTGGGACCCATGGAATAGGTACCATGCAGTATGACTTCAAAGGGTCTGCATTTGCTCAACGAAACTCACCAATGCTATCAGCCTGAAGTGTCCAGCCTTATGTCTCAACCAGCTCTGGGTGTAGATGTGGTAAATCCCGGTCGCATCACATGCCCTGTGTGAATTGTTTAAGAATTGCTCTCTATTTCACTGTCTTTGTGTTTTGTGTTCGAAATTTATTTTGATAATGGGATTTATCGGATTTTCACTGCTGCGTTTCGGCCGCTGTACACACGCTTGATTCTCTTACGGAGACATATAAATCCATGGGTTTTAAGATTCTTCCTAGTCAGGTATATTCCTAGGCGTTGAACATGTGGTGTTGAGTCCATTTCGTTGAGCAAGGAGTAGGTCTTGTCTATTACATATTTGGCTTATGGAAAGTTATCTGTGCTAATTTCAGTCTCTGGTTTTACGCAGCCCCCTAACACACCTTTCCCCATAAGCAAGCACTAGTTGGTTTTCTAAATTTGAGACCCTGTTCTGTTTTGTAATTCAGTTCATGTGTAGTCATGTTTACATTCCGTGAATTAGTGATACCTTATGATGTTTCTTTTTCTGTGTGACGTAGTTCACGTAGAATCACCGTACCTGCATCCACTCACTATGCCGCTACGGGCCTGATGACACAGATTTCATTGCTGAGTGATATTGCATTGCACGTACGTGCGACAACTTCTTTATCCATTTTTTGCTTTCTAGGATATATACCTGGTACTGTAGACGAGCTTATTGGGAACACAGCCGTCCCAAACTTTGGGGTGGCTCTCTGTTTTTGATTTTAATTTCCCTAAGCTATAGGACCATAAGTGGAAGTGCCATAGGCTGTCTTGCTTTGTTTCTTACGTGTTTCAGGAAACACCATACACTTCTCCAGGGTGGCTGTTGGCAATTTACATCCTGCCAATCAGCATAACAAGGCTCCCTGTTCTCCATATCCTGTCCTACCTTTCTGGATTTTACACTTTTTTCAGATGGCCCTTTTGTCCGGGGGGCAGTGAGATTTCATTGTAGTGCAGATTTCCTTTACAGGCTTGCTTCGTTGGCCAAAAAGGGCGTATGCGTTTTTTCCTGAATATATTCAGGAAAAAACGCATAAGCCCTTTTCGGCCAAGTGCATCATTGTCGACGTTGTGCCTCTTTTCCTATGCTTTCAGGGCAATTCCAGTCTACACCCTTCAATCGTTTTCCTGAAATTCTGCCCAGCTTTCAAGTCCCCTTCGCAGGCTTACTTCAATATATTTTTGGAGGATAGCTGTCATTTATAACTCTGCAGGTTTGTGAATTACAGTGCCCCTGAGCTCCTTTCTTCAACTCGCTTTCTTGTGATCTGGGCAGAAAACCGCAGGATTGCTGCAGGCCCTAATCTGTTTCCGGCAGGGCACGCTGAGCCTTTGGTTAATTCCTCTTCCTGGTGGGTAATGAGCGTTACATTTGCCCGTGCAGACACCTACAGCTAGTCTCTCATTGGCTCTCCCTATTCCTGTTCATCTTGCACAGAAATTGCAAGCTGTGCCAAAGAGGAGGTTAAAGCACTGACTCTCCAAGCGGGGAGAGTGTTAGTAAAGCATCTGGAATGGTGAACCCGAGGACCAGGATACGAAAACTGAGATGCATTTTAAATCGTTTCCCAATCACACGGTGGACGATACTCTGGGTTTCCCATGCATGTTTTAGCTGGAGGAAGAATCCCTTGAACCTGGAGAGTTGGGACCCATGGAATGGGTACCATGCAGTATGACTTCAAAGGGTCTGCATTTGCTCACCGAAACTCACCAATGCTATCAGCCTGAAGTGTCCAGCCTTATGTCTCAACCAGCTCTGGGTGTAGATGTGGTCAATCCCGGTTGCATCACATGCCCTGAGTGAATTATTTAAGAATTGCTCTCTATTTCACTGTCTTTTTGTTTTGATTTCGAAATTTATTTTGATAATGGGATTTATCGGATTTTCACTGCTGCGTTTCGGCCGCTGTACACACGCTTGATTCTCTTACGGAGACATATATATCCATGGGTTTTAAGATTCTTCCTAGTCAGGTATATTCCTAGGCGTTGAATATGTGGTGTTGGGTCCATTTCGTTGAGCAAGGAGTAGGTCTTGTCTATTACATATTTGGCTTATGGAATGTTATCTGTGCTAATTTCAGTCTCTGGTTTTATGCAGCACCCCAAGGCACCTTTCCCCATAAGCAAGCACTAGTTGGTTTTCTAAATTTGAGATCCTGTTCTGTTTTTTAATTCAGTTCATGTGTAGTCAAGTTTACATTCCGTGTATTAGTGATATCTTATGATGTTTCTTTTTCTGTGTGACGTAGTTCACGTAGAATCACCGTACCTGCATCCACTCACTATGCCGCTACGGGCCTGATGACACAGATTTCATTGCTGAGTGATATTGCATTGCACGTACATGCCATAACTACTTTATCCATTTTTTGCTTTCTGGGATATTTACCTGGTACTGTAGACGAGCTTCTTGTGAACACAGCCGTCCCAAACATTGGTGTGGCTGTCTGTTTTTAATTTCCCTAAGGAATAGGACCATAAGTGGAAGTGCCATAGGCTGTGTTGCTTTGTTTCTTACGTGTTTCAGGAAACACCATACACTTCTCCAGGGTGGCTGTTGGCAGTTTACATCCTGCCAATCAGCATAACAAGGCTCCCTGTTCTCCATATCCTGTCCTACCTTTCTAGATTTTACACTTTTTTCAGATGGCCCTTTTTCCAGGGGGGCAGTGAGACTTCATTGTAGTGCAGATTTCCTTTACAGGCTTGCTTGGTTGGCCAAAAAGGGCGTATGCGTTTTTTTATGAATATATTCAGGAAAAAACGCATACGCCCTTTTTGGCCAAGTGCATCATTGTCGATGTTGTGCCTCTTTTCCTATGCTTTCAGGGCAATTCCAGTCTACCCCCTGCAATCGTTTTCCTGAAACTCTGCCCCGCTTTCAAGTCCCCTTCGCAGGCTTACTTCATTATATTTTTGGAGGATAGCTGTCATTTATAACTCTGCAGGTTTGTGAATTACAGTGCCCCTGAGCTCCTTTCTTCAACTCGCTTTCTTGTGAGCTGGGCACAAAACCGCAGGATTGCTTCAGGCCCTAATCTCTTTCCGGCAGGGCACGCTGAGCTTTTGGTTAATTTCTCTTCCTGTTGGGAAATGAGCATTACATTTGCCCGTGCAGACACATATAGCTAGTCTCTCATTGGTTCTCCCTATTCCTGTTAATCTTGCACAGAAATTGCAAGCTGTGCCAAACAGGAGGTTAAAGGCACTGACTCTCCAAGCGGGGAGAGTGTTAGTAAAGCATCTGGAATGGTGAACCCAAGGACCAGGATACGAAAACTGAGATGCATTTTAAATCGTTTCCCAATCACACGGTGGACGATACTCTGGGTTTCCCATGCGTGTTTAAGCTGGAGGAAGAATCCCTTGAACCTGGAGAGTTGGGACCCATGGAATAGGTACCATGCAGTATGACTTCAAAGGGTCTGCATTTGCTCACCGAAACTCACCAATGCTATCAGCCTGAAGTGTCCAGCCTTATGTCTCAACCAGCTCTGGGTGTAGATGTGGTAAATCCCGGTCGCATCACATGCCCTGTGTGAATTGTTTAAGAATTGCTCTCTATTTCACTGTCTTTGTGTTTTGTTTTCGAAATTTATTTTCATAATGGGATTTATCGGATTTTCACTGCTGCGTTTCGCCCGCTGTACACACGCTTGATTCTCTTACGGAGACATATAAATCCATGGGTTTTAAGATTCTTCCTAGTCAGGTATATTCCTAGGCGTTGAACATGTGGTGTTGAGTCCATTTCGTTGAGCAAAGAGTAGGTCTTGTCTATTACATATTTGGCTTATGGAAATTTATCTGTGCTAATTTCAGTCTCTGGTTTTATGCAGCACCCTAACACACCTTTCCCCATAAGCAAGCACTAGTTGGTTTTCTAAATTTGAGACCCTGTTCTGTTTTGTAATTCAGTTCATGTGTAGTCAAGTTTACATTCCGTGAATTAGTGATATCTTATGATGTTTCTTTTTCTGTGTGACGTAGTTCACGTAGAATCACCGTACCTGCATCCACTCACTATGCCGCTACGGGCCTGATGACACAGATTTCATTGCTGAGTGATATTGCATTGCACGTACGTGCCACAACTTCTTTATCCATTTTTGCTTTCTAGGATATATACCTGGTACTGTAGACGAGCTTATTGGGAACACAGCCGTCCCAAACTTTGGGGTGGCTCTCTGTTTTTGATTTTAATTTCCCTAAGCTATAGGACCATAAGTGGAAGTGCCATAGGCTGTCTTGCTTTGTTTCTTACGTGTTTCAGGAAACACCATACACTTCTCCAGGGTGGCTGTTGGCAATTTACATCCTGCCAATCAGCATAACAAGGCTCCCTGTTCTCCATATCCTGTCCTACCTTTCTGGATTTTACACTTTTTTCAGATGGCCCTTTTGTCCGGGGGGCAGTGAGATTTCATTGTAGTGCAGATTTCCTTTACAGGCTTGCTTGGTTGGCCAAAAAGGGCGTATGCGTTTTTTCCTGAATATATTCAGGAAAAAACGCATAAGCCCTTCTCGGCCAAGTGCATCATTGTCGACGTTGTGCCTCTTTTCCTATGCTTTCAGGGCAATTCCAGTCTACACCCTGCAATCG
Organism: Phocoena phocoena; assembly: GCF_963924675.1. NCBI lineage: Eukaryota > Metazoa > Chordata > Mammalia > Artiodactyla > Phocoenidae > Phocoena > Phocoena phocoena. The sequence continues at coordinate 51,305,771 of NC_089223.1, forward strand.
TTTTCCTGAAATTCTGCCCAGCTTTCAAGTCCCCTTCGCAGGCTTACTTCAATATATTTTTGGAGGATAGCTGTCATTTATAACTCTGCAGGTTTGTGAATTACAGTGCCCCTGAGCTCCTTTCTTCAACTCGCTTTCTTGTGATCTGGGCAGAAAACCGCAGGATTGCTTCAGGCCCTAATCTGTTTCCGGCAGGGCACGCTGAGCCTTTGGTTAATTCCTCTTCCTGGTGGGCAATGAGCGTTACATTTGCCCGTGCAGACACCTACAGGTAGTCTCTCATTGGCTCTCCCTATTCCTGTTCAACTTGCACAGAAATTCCAAGCTGTGCCAAAGAGGAGGTTAAAGCACTGACTCTCCAAGCGGGGAGAGTGTTAGTAAAGCATCTGGAATGGTGAACCCGAGGATCAGGATACGAAAACTGAGATGCATTTTAAATCGTTTCCCAATCACACGGTGGACGATACTCTGGGTTTCCCATGCATGTTTTAGCTGGAGGGAGAATCCCTTGAACCTGGAGAGTTGGGACCCATGGAATGGGTACCATGCAGTATGACTTCAAAGGGTCTGCATTTGCTCACCGAAACTCACCAATGCTATCAGCCTGAAGTGTCCAGCCTTATGTCTCAACCAGCTCTGGGTGTAGATGTGGTCAATCCCGGTTGCATCACATGCCCTGAGTGAATTATTTAAGAATTGCTCTCTATTTCACTGTCTTTGTGTTTTGTTTTCGAAATTTATTTTGATAATGGGATTTATTGGATTTTCACTGCTGCGTTTCGGCCGCTGTACACATGCTTGATTCTCTTACGGAGATATATATATACATGGGTTTTAAGATTCTTCCTAGTCAGTTATATTCCTAGGCGTTGAATATGTGGTGTTGGTTCCATTTCGTTGAGCAAGGAGTTAGTCTTGTCTATTACATATTTGGCTTATGGAATGTTATCTGTGCTAATTTCAGTCTCTGGTTTTATGCAGCACCCCAAGGCACCTTTCCCCATAAGCAAGCACTAGTGGGTTTTCTAAATTTGAGACCCTGTTCTGTTTTGTAATTCAGTTCATGTTTAGTCAAGTTTACATTCCGTGTATTAGTGATATCTTATGATGTTTCTTTTTCTGTGTGACGTAGTTCACGTAGAATCACCGTACCTGCATCCACTCACTATGCCGCTACGGGCCTGATGACACAGATTTCATTGCTGTGTGATATTGCATTGCACATACGTGCCACAACTTCTTTATCCATTTTTTGCTTTCTGGGATATTTACCTGGTACTGTAGACGAGCTTCTTGGGAACACAGCCGTCCCAAACTTTGGGGTGGCTCTCTGTTTTTGATTTTAATTTCCCTAAGCAATAGGACCATAAGTGGAAGTGCCATAGGCTGTGTTGCTTTGTTTCTTACGTGTTTCAGGAAACACCATACACTTCTCCAGGGTGGCTGCTGGCAATTTACATCCTGCCAATCAGCATAACAAGGCTCCCTGTTCTCCATATCCTGTCCTACCTTTCTGGATTTTACACTTTTTTCAGATGGCCCTTTCGCCCGGGGGGCAGTGAGACTTCATTGTAGTGCAGATTTCCTTTACAGGCTTGCTTGGTTGACCAAAAAGGGCGTATGCGTTTTTTCCTGAATATATTCAGGAAAAAACGCATACGCCCTTTTTGGCCAAGTGCATCATTGTCGACGTTCTGCCTCTTTTCCTATGCTTTCAGGGCAATTCCAGTCTACCCCCTGCAATGGTTTTCCGGAAACTCTGCCCCGCTTTCAAGTCCCCTACGCAGGCTTACTTCAATATATTTTTGGAGGATAGCTGTCATTTATGACTCTGCAGGTTTGTGAGTTACAGTGCCCCTGAGCTCCTTTCTTCAACTCGCTTTCTTGTGATCTGGGCAGAAAACCGCAGGATTGCTTCAGGCCCTAATCTGTTTCCGGCAGGGCACGCTGAGCCTTTGGTTAATTCCTCTTCCTGGTGGGCAATGAGCGTTACATTTGCCCGTGCAGACACCTACAGCTAGTCTCTCATTGGCTCTCCCTATTCCTGTTCATCTTGCACAGAAATTGCAAGCTGTGCCAAAGAGGAGGTTAAAGCACTGACTCTCCAAGCGGGGAGAGTGTTAGTAAAGCATCTGGAATGGTGAACTCGAGGACCAGGATACGAAAACTGAGATGCATTTTAAATCGTTTCCCAATCACACGGTGGACGATACTCTGGGTTTCCCATGCATGTTTTAGCTGGAGGAAGAATCCCTTGAACCTGGAGAGTTGGGACCCATGGAATGGGTACCATGCAGTATGACTTCAAAGGGTCTGCATTTGCTCACCGAAACTCACCAATGCTATCAGCCTGAAGTGTCCAGCCTTATGTCTCAACCAGCTCTGGGTGTAGATGTAGTCAATCCCGGTTGCATCACATGCCCTGAGTGAATTATTTAAGAATTGCTCTCTACTTCACTGTCTTTGTGTTTTGTTTTTGAAATTTATTTTGATAATGGGATTTTTCGGATTTTCACTGCTGCGTTTATGCCGCTGTACACACGCTTGATTCTCTTACGGAGACATAGAAATCCATGGGTTTTAGGATTCTTCCTAGTCAGTATATTCCTAGGGGTTGAATATGTGGTGTTGAGTCCATTTCGTTGAGCAAGGAGTAGGTCTTGTCTATTACATATTTGGCTTATGGAATGTTATCTGTGCTAATTTCAGTCTCTGGTTTTATGCAGCACCCCAAGGCACCTTTCCCCATAAGCAAGCACTAGTTGGTTTTCTAAATTTGAGACCCTGTTCTGTTTTGTAATTCAGTTCATGTGTAGTCAAGTTTACATTCCGTGTATTAGTGATATCTTATGATGTTTCTTTTTCTGTGTGACGTAGTTCACGTAGAATCACCGTACCTGCATCCACTCACTATGCCGCTACGGGCCTGATGACACAGATTTCATTGCTGAGTGATATGGCATTGCACGTACATGCCATAACTTCTTTATCCATTTTTTGCTTTCTGGGATATTTACCTGGTACTGTAGACGAGCTTCTTGTGAACACAGCCGTCCCAAACATTGGTGTGGCTGTCTGTTTTTAATTTCCCTAAGGAATAGGACCATAAGTGGAAGTGCCATAGGCTGTGTTGCTTTGTTTCTTACGTGTTTCAGGAAACACCATACACTTCTCCAGGGTGGCTGTTGGCAGTTTACATCCTGCCAATCAGCATAACAAGGCTCCCTGTTCTCCATATCCTGTCCTACCTTTCTAGATTTTACACTTTTTTCAGATGGCCCTTTTTCCAGGGGGGCAGTGAGACTTCATTGTAGTGCAGATTTCCTTTACAGGCTTGCTTGGTTGGCCAAAAAGGGCGTATGCGTTTTTTCATGAATATATTCAGGAAAAAACGCATACGCCCTTTTTGGCCAAGTGCATCATTGTCGACGTTGTGCCTCTTTTCCTATGCTTTCAGGGCAATTCCAGTCTACCCCCTGCCATCGTTTTCCTGAAACTCTGCCCCGCTTTCAAGTCCCCTTCGCAGGCTTACTTCATTATATTTTTGGAGGATAGCTGTCATTTATAACTCTGCAGGTTTGTGAATTACAGTGCCCCTGAGCTCCTTTCTTCAACTCGCTTTCTTGTGAGCTGGGCACAAAACCGCAGGATTGCTTCAGGCCCTAATCTCTTTCCGGCAGGGCACGCTGAGCTTTTGGTTAATTTCTCTTCCTGTTGGGAAATGAGCATTACATTTGCCCGTGCAGACACCTATAGCTAGTCTCTCATTGGTTCTCCCTATTCCTGTTAATCTTGCACAGAAATTGCAAGCTGTGCCAAACAGGAGGTTAAAGGCACTGACTCTCCAAGCGGGGAGAGTGTTATTAAAGCATCTGGAATGGTGAACCCGAGGACCAGGATACGAAAACTGAGATGCATTTTAAATCGTTTCCCAATCACACGGTGGACGATACTCTGGGTTTCCCATGCGTGTTTAAGCTGGAGGAAGAATCCCTTGAACCTGGAGAGTTGGGACCCATGGAATGGGTACCATGCAGTATGACTTCAAAGGGTCTGCATTTGCTCACCGAAACTCACCAATGCTATCAGCCTGAAGTGTCCAGGCTTATGTCTCAACCAGCTCTGGGTGTAGATGCGGTCAATCCCGGTTGCATCACATGCCCTGAGTGAATTATTTAAGAATTGCTCTCTATTTCACTGTCTTTGTGTTTTGTTTTCGAAATTTATTTTGATAATGGGATTTATCGGATTTTCACTGCTGCGTTTCGGCCGCTGTACACACGCTTGATTCTCTTACGGAGACATATATATCCATGGGTTTTAAGATTATTCCTAGTCAGGTATATTCCTAGGCGTTGAATATGTGGTGTTGAGTCCATTTCGTTGAGCAAGGAGTAGGTCTTGTCTATTACATATTTGGCTTATGGAAATTTATCTGTGCTAATTTCAGTCTCTGGTTTTATGCAGCACCCTAACACACCTTTCCCCATAAGCAAGCACTAGTTGGTTTTCTAAATTTGAGACCCTGTTCTGTTTTGTAATTCAGTTCATGTGTAGTCAAGTTTACATTCCGTGAATTAGTGATATCTTATGATGTTTCTTTTTCTGTGTGACGTAGTTCACGTAGAATCACCGTACCTGCATCCACTCACTATGCCGCTACGGGCCTGATGACACAGATTTCATTGCTGAGTGATATTGCATTGCACGTACGTGCCACAACTTCTTTATCCATTTTTGCTTTCTAGGATATATACCTGGTACTGTAGACGAGCTTATTGGGAACACAGCCGTCCCAAACTTTGGGGTGGCTCTCTGTTTTTGATTTTAATTTCCCTAAGCTATAGGACCATAAGTGGAAGTGCCATAGGCTGTCTTGCTTTGTTTCTTACGTGTTTCAGGAAACACCATACACTTCTCCAGGGTGGCTGTTGGCAATTTACATCCTGCCAATCAGCATAACAAGGCTCCCTGTTCTCCATATCCTGTCCTACCTTTCTGGATTTTACACTTTTTTCAGATGGCCCTTTTGTCCGGGGGGCAGTGAGATTTCATTGTAGTGCAGATTTCCTTTACAGGCTTGCTTGGTTGGCCAAAAAGGGCGTATGCGTTTTTTCCTGAATATATTCAGGAAAAAACGCATAAGCCCTTCTCGGCCAAGTGCATCATTGTCGACGTTGTGCCTCTTTTCCTATGCTTTCAGGGCAATTCCAGTCTACACCCTGCAATCGTTTTCCTGAAATTCTGCCCAGCTTTCAAGTCCCCTTCGCAGGCTTACTTCAATATATTTTTGGAGGATAGCTGTCATTTATAACTCTGCAGGTTTGTGAATTACAGTGCCCCTGAGCTCCTTTCTTCAACTCGCTTTCTTGTGATCTGGGCAGAAAACCGCAGGATTGCTTCAGGCCCTAATCTGTTTCCGGCAGGGCACGCTGAGCCTTTGGTTAATTCCTCTTCCTGGTGGGCAACGAGCGTTACATTTGCCCGTGCAGACACCTACAGCTAGTCTCTCATTGGCTCTCCCTATTCCTGTTCAACTTGCACAGAAATTCCAAGCTGTGCCAAAGAGGAGGTTAAAGCACTGACTCTCCAAGCGGGGAGAGTGTTAGTAAAGCATCTGGAATGGTGAACCCGAGGATCAGGATACGAAAACTGAGATGCATTTTAAATCGTTTCCCAATCACACGGTGGACGATACTCTGGATTTCCCATGCATGTTTTAGCTGGAGGGAGAATCCCTTGAACCTGGAGAGTTGGGACCCATGGAATGGGTACCATGCAGTATGACTTCAAAGGGTCTGCATTTGCTCACCGAAACTCACCAATGCTATCAGCCTGAAGTGTCCAGCCTTATGTCTCAACCAGCTCTGGGTGTAGATGTGGTCAATCCCGGTTGCATCACATGCCCTGAGTGAATTATTTAAGAATTGCTCTCTATTTCACTGTCTTTGTGTTTTGTTTTCGAAATTTATTTTGATAATGGGATTTATTGGATTTTCACTGCTGCGTTTCGGCCGCTGTACACATGCTTGATTCTCTTACGGAGATATATATATACATGGGTTTTAAGATTCTTCCTAGTCAGTTATATTCCTAGGCGTTGAATATGTGGTGTTGGTTCCATTTCGTTGAGCAAGGAGTTAGTCTTGTCTATTACATATTTGGCTTATGGAATGTTATCTGTGCTAATTTCAGTCTCTGGTTTTATGCAGCACTCCAACGCACCCTTCTCCATAAGAAAGCACAAGTTGGTTTTATAAATTTGAGACTGTTCTGTTTTGTAATTCAGTTCATGTGTAGTCAAGTTTACATACTGTGTATTAGTGATATTTTATGATGTTTCTTTTTATGTGTGACTTATTTCACGTAGAATCACCATACCTGAATACACTCACTATGCCGCTACAGGCCTGATGACACAGATTTCATTGCTGAGTGATATTCCATTGTACGTACGTGCCACAACTTCTTTATCCATTGTTTGCTCTCTGAGATATTTACCTGGTACTGCAAACGAGGTTCTTGTGAACAGAAAGGTCCCAAACTTTGAGGTGGCTGGGTGTTTTTGATTTTTATTTCCCTAAGCTGTAGGACCATAAGTGGAAGTGCCATAGGCTGTGTTGCTTTGTTTCTTACGTGTTTCAGGAAACACATAACACTTCTCCAGAATGGCTGTCGGCAATTTACATCATATGCATCATCATAATAAGGATCCCTGTTTTCCATTGCCTGTCCTCCATTTCTGGATTTTACAATTTTTTTAAATGGCCCTTTTGCCCTGGGGGGCACTGAGACTTCATTGTATTGCAGGTTTTTTTACAAGCTTGCTTGGTTGGCCAAACAGTGCGTATGTGTTTTTTCCTGAATATATTCAGAAAAAAACGCATACGCCCTTTTTGGCCAAGTGCATCATTGTCGACGTTGTGCCTCTTTTCCTATGCTTTCAGGGCAATTCCAGTCTACCCCCTGCAATCGTTTTCCTGAAATTCTGCCCAGCTTTCAAGTCCCCTTCACAGGCTTACTTCAATATATTTTGGAAGATAGCTGTCATTTATAACTCTGCAGGTTTGTGAATTACAGTGCCCCTGGGCTCCTTTCTTCAACTCGCTTTCTTGTGAGCTGGGTACAAAACCGCAGGATTGCTTCAGGCACTAATCTGTTTCCAACAGGGCACGCTGAGACTTTGGTTAATTCCTCTTCCTGGTGGGCAATGAGCGTTACATTTGCCCGTGAAGACACCTACAGCTAGTCTCTCATTGGTCCTCCCTATTCCTGTTCATCTTGCACAGAAATTGCAAGCTGTGCCAAACAGGAGGTTAAAGGCACTGACTCTCCAAGCGGGGAGAGTGTTAGTAAAGCGTCTGGAATGGTGAACCCGAGGACCAGGATACGAAAACTGAGATGCATTTTAAATCGTTTCCCAATCACACGGTGGACGATACTCTGGGTTTCCCATGCATGTTTTAGCTGGAGGAAGAATCCCTTGAACCTGGAGTGTTGGGACCCATGGAATGGGTACCATGCAGTATGACTTCAAAGGGTCTGCATTTACTCACCGAACCTCACAAATGCTATCAGCCTGAAGTGTCCAGCCTTATGTCTCAACCAGCTCTGGGTGTAGATGTGGTCAATCCCGGTTACATCACATGCCCTGAGTGAATTATTTAAGAATTGCTCTCTATTTCACTGTCTTTGTGTGTTGTTTTTGAAATTTATTTTTATAATGGGATTTATCGGATTTTCACTGCTGCGTTTCGGCCGCTGTACACACGCTTGTTTCTCTTACGGAGACATATATATCCATGGGTGTTAAGATTCTTCCTAGTCAGGTATATTCCTAGGCGTTGAACATGTGGTGTTGAGTCCATTTCTTTGAGCAAGGTGTAGGTCTTGTCTATTACATATTTGGCTTATGGAAAGTTATCTGTGCTAATTTCAGTCTCTGGTTTTATGCAGCACCCCAACGCACCTTTGCCCACAAGCAAGCACTAGTTGGTTTTCTAAATTTGAGACCCTGTTCTGTTTTGTAATTCAGTTCATGTGTAGTCAAGTTTACATTCCGTGTATTAGTGATATCTTATGATGTTTCTTTTTCTGTGTGACGTAGTTCACGTAGAATCACCGTACCTGCATCCACTCACTATGCCGCTACGGGCCTGATGACACAGATTTCATTGCTGAGTGATATTGCATTGCACGTACATGCCATAACTTCTTTATCCATTTTTTGCTTTCTGGGATATTTACCTGGTACTGTAGACGAGCTTCTTGTGAACACAGCCGTCCCAAACATTGGTGTGGCTGTCTGTTTTTAATTTCCCTAAGGAATAGGACCATAAGTGGAAGTGCCATAGGCTGTGTTGCTTTGTTTCTTACGTGTTTCAGGAAACACCATACACTTCTCCAGGGTGGCTGTTGGCAGTTTACATCCTGCCAATCAGCATAACAAGGCTCCCTGTTCTCCATATCCTGTCCTACCTTTCTAGATTTTACACTTTTTTCAGATGGCCCTTTTTCCAGGGGGGCAGTGAGACTTCATTGTAGTGCAGATTTCCTTTACAGGCTTGCTTGGTTGGCCAAAAAGGGCGTATGCGTTTTTTCATGAATATATTCAGGAAAAACCGCATACGCCCTTTTTGGCCAAGTGCATCATTGTCGACGTTGTGCCTCTTTTCCTATGCTTTCAGGGCAATTCCAGTCTACCCCCTGCAATCGTTTTCCTGAAACTCTGCCCCGCTTTCAAGTCCCCTTCGCAGGCTTACTTCAATATATTTTTGGAGGATAGCTGTCATTTATAACTCTGCAGGTTTGTGATATACAGTGCCCCTGAGCTCCTTTCTTCAACTCGCTTTCTTGTGAGCTGGGCACAAAACCGCAGGATTGCTTCAGGCCCTAATCTCTTTCAGGCAGGGCACGCTGAGCTTTTGGTTAATTTCTCTTCCTGTTGGGAAATGAGCATTACATTTGCCCGTGCAGACACCTATAGCTAGTCTCTCATTGGTTCTCCCTATTCCTGTTAATCTTGCACAGAAATTGCAAGCTGTGCCAAACAGGAGGTTAAAGGCACTGACTCTCCAAGCGGGGAGAGTGTTAATAAAGCATCTGGAATGGTGAACCCGAGGACCAGGATACGAAAACTGAGATGCATTTTAAATCGTTTCCCAATCACACGGTGGACGATACTCTGGGTTTCCCATGCGTGTTTAAGCTGGAGGAAGAATCCCTTGAACCTGGAGAGTTGGGACCCATGGAATAGGTACCATGCAGTATGACTTCAAAGGGTCTGCATTTGCTCAACGAAACTCACCAATGCTATCAGCCTGAAGTGTCCAGCCTTATGTCTCAACCAGCTCTGGGTGTAGATGTGGTAAATCCCGGTCGCATCACATGCCCTGTGTGAATTGTTTAAGAATTGCTCTCTATTTCACTGTCTTTGTGTTTTGTGTTCGAAATTTATTTTGATAATGGGATTTATCGGATTTTCACTGCTGCGTTTCGGCCGCTGTACACACGCTTGATTCTCTTACGGAGACATATAAATCCATGGGTTTTAAGATTCTTCCTAGTCAGGTATATTCCTAGGCGTTGAACATGTGGTGTTGAGTCCATTTCGTTGAGCAAGGAGTAGGTCTTGTCTATTACATATTTGGCTTATGGAAAGTTATCTGTGCTAATTTCAGTCTCTGGTTTTACGCAGCCCCCTAACACACCTTTCCCCATAAGCAAGCACTAGTTGGTTTTCTAAATTTGAGACCCTGTTCTGTTTTGTAATTCAGTTCATGTGTAGTCATGTTTACATTCCGTGAATTAGTGATACCTTATGATGTTTCTTTTTCTGTGTGACGTAGTTCACGTAGAATCACCGTACCTGCATCCACTCACTATGCCGCTACGGGCCTGATGACACAGATTTCATTGCTGAGTGATATTGCATTGCACGTACGTGCGACAACTTCTTTATCCATTTTTTGCTTTCTAGGATATATACCTGGTACTGTAGACGAGCTTATTGGGAACACAGCCGTCCCAAACTTTGGGGTGGCTCTCTGTTTTTGATTTTAATTTCCCTAAGCTATAGGACCATAAGTGGAAGTGCCATAGGCTGTCTTGCTTTGTTTCTTACGTGTTTCAGGAAACACCATACACTTCTCCAGGGTGGCTGTTGGCAATTTACATCCTGCCAATCAGCATAACAAGGCTCCCTGTTCTCCATATCCTGTCCTACCTTTCTGGATTTTACACTTTTTTCAGATGGCCCTTTTGTCCGGGGGGCAGTGAGATTTCATTGTAGTGCAGATTTCCTTTACAGGCTTGCTTCGTTGGCCAAAAAGGGCGTATGCGTTTTTTCCTGAATATATTCAGGAAAAAACGCATAAGCCCTTTTCGGCCAAGTGCATCATTGTCGACGTTGTGCCTCTTTTCCTATGCTTTCAGGGCAATTCCAGTCTACACCCTTCAATCGTTTTCCTGAAATTCTGCCCAGCTTTCAAGTCCCCTTCGCAGGCTTACTTCAATATATTTTTGGAGGATAGCTGTCATTTATAACTCTGCAGGTTTGTGAATTACAGTGCCCCTGAGCTCCTTTCTTCAACTCGCTTTCTTGTGATCTGGGCAGAAAACCGCAGGATTGCTTCAGGCCCTAATCTGTTTCCGGCAGGGCACGCTGAGCCTTTGGTTAATTCCTCTTCCTGGTGGGTAATGAGCGTTACATTTGCCCGTGCAGACACCTACAGCTAGTCTCTCATTGGCTCTCCCTATTCCTGTTCATCTTGCACAGAAATTGCAAGCTGTGCCAAAGAGGAGGTTAAAGCACTGACTCTCCAAGCGGGGAGAGTGTTAGTAAAGCATCTGGAATGGTGAACCCGAGGACCAGGATACGAAAACTGAGATGCATTTTAAATCGTTTCCCAATCACACGGTGGACGATACTCTGGGTTTCCCATGCATGTTTTAGCTGGAGGAAGAATCCCTTGAACCTGGAGAGTTGGGACCCATGGAATGGGTACCATGCAGTATGACTTCAAAGGGTCTGCATTTGCTCACCGAAACTCACCAATGCTATCAGCCTGAAGTGTCCAGCCTTATGTCTCAACCAGCTCTGGGTGTAGATGTGGTAAATCCCGGTCGCATCACATGCCCTGTGTGAATTGTTTAAGAATTGCTCTCTATTTCACTGTCTTTGTGTTTTGTTTTCGAAATTTATTTTCATAATGGGATTTATCGGATTTTCACTGCTGCGTTTCGCCCGCTGTACACACGCTTGATTCTCTTACGGAGACATATAAATCCATGGGTTTTAAGATTCTTCCTAGTCAGGTATATTCCTAGGCGTTGAACATGTGGTGTTGAGTCCATTTCGTTGAGCAAAGAGTAGGTCTTGTCTATTACATATTTGGCTTATGGAAATTTATCTGTGCTAATTTCAGTCTCTGGTTTTATGCAGCACCCTAACACACCTTTCCCCATAAGCAAGCACTAGTTGGTTTTCTAAATTTGAGACCCTGTTCTGTTTTGTAATTCAGTTCATGTGTAGTCAAGTTTACATTCCGTGAATTAGTGATATCTTATGATGTTTCTTTTTCTGTGTGACGTAGTTCACGTAGAATCACCGTACCTGCATCCACTCACTATGCCGCTACGGGCCTGATGACACAGATTTCATTGCTGAGTGATATTGCATTGCACGTACGTGCCACAACTTCTTTATCCATTTTTGCTTTCTAGGATATATACCTGGTACTGTAGACGAGCTTATTGGGAACACAGCCGTCCCAAACTTTGGGGTGGCTCTCTGTTTTTGATTTTAATTTCCCTAAGCTATAGGACCATAAGTGGAAGTGCCATAGGCTGTCTTGCTTTGTTTCTTACGTGTTTCAGGAAACACCATACACTTCTCCAGGGTGGCTGTTGGCAATTTACATCCTGCCAATCAGCATAACAAGGCTCCCTGTTCTCCATATCCTGTCCTACCTTTCTGGATTTTACACTTTTTTCAGATGGCCCTTTTGTCCGGGGGGCAGTGAGATTTCATTGTAGTGCAGATTTCCTTTACAGGCTTGCTTGGTTGGCCAAAAAGGGCGTATGCGTTTTTTCCTGAATATATTCAGGAAAAAACGCATAAGCCCTTCTCGGCCAAGTGCATCATTGTCGACGTTGTGCCTCTTTTCCTATGCTTTCAGGGCAATTCCAGTCTACACCCTGCAATCGTTTTCCTGAAATTCTGCCCAGCTTTCAAGTCCCCTTCGCAGGCTTACTTCAATATATTTTTGGAGGATAGCTGTCATTTATAACTCTGCAGGTTTGTGAATTACAGTGCCCCTGAGCTCCTTTCTTCAACTCGCTTTCTTGTGATCTGGGCAGAAAACCGCAGGATTGCTTCAGGCCCTAATCTGTTTCCGGCAGGGCACGCTGAGCCTTTGGTTAATTCCTCTTCCTGGTGGGCAACGAGCGTTACATTTGCCCGTGCAGACACCTACAGCTAGTCTCTCATTGGCTCTCCCTATTCCTGTTCAACTTGCACAGAAATTCCAAGCTGTGCCAAAGAGGAGGTTAAAGCACTGACTCTCCAAGCGGGGAGAGTGTTAGTAAAGCATCTGGAATGGTGAACCCGAGGATCAGGATACGAAAACTGAGATGCATTTTAAATCGTTTCCCAATCACACGGTGGACGATACTCTGGGTTTCCCATGCATGTTTTAGCTGGAGGGAGAATCCCTTGAACCTGGAGAGTTGGGACCCATGGAATGGGTACCATGCAGTATGACTTCAAAGGGTCTGCATTTGCTCACCGAAACTCACCAATGCTATCAGCCTGAAGTGTCCAGCCTTATGTCTCAACCAGCTCTGGGTGTAGATGTGGTCAATCCCGGTTGCATCACATGCCCTGAGTGAATTATTTAAGAATTGCTCTCTATTTCACTGTCTTTGTGTTTTGTTTTCGAAATTTATTTTGATAATGGGATTTATTGGATTTTCACTGCTGCGTTTCGGCCGCTGTACACATGCTTGATTCTCTTACGGAGATATATATATACATGGGTTTTAAGATTCTTCCTAGTCAGTTATATTCCTAGGCGTTGAATATGTGGTGTTGGTTCCATTTCGTTGAGCAAGGAGTTAGTCTTGTCTATTACATATTTGGCTTATGGAATGTTATCTGTGCTAATTTCAGTCTCTGGTTTTATGCAGCACCCCAAGGCACCTTTCCCCATAAGCAAGCACTAGTGGGTTTTCTAAATTTGAGACCCTGTTCTGTTTTGTAATTCAGTTCATGTTTAGTCAAGTTTACATTCCGTGTATTAGTGATATCTTATGATGTTTCTTTTTCTGTGTGACGTAGTTCACGTAGAATCACCGTACCTGCATCCACTCACTATGCCGCTACGGGCCTGATGACACAGATTTCATTGCTGTGTGATATTGCATTGCACATACGTGCCACAACTTCTTTATCCATTTTTTGCTTTCTGGGATATTTACCTGGTACTGTAGACGAGCTTCTTGGGAACACAGCCGTCCCAAACTTTGGGGTGGCTCTCTGTTTTTGATTTTAATTTCCCTAAGCAATAGGACCATAAGTGGAAGTGCCATAGGCTGTGTTGCTTTGTTTCTTACGTGTTTCAGGAAACACCATACACTTCTCCAGGGTGGCTGCTGGCAATTTACATCCTGCCAATCAGCATAACAAGGCTCCCTGTTCTCCATATCCTGTCCTACCTTTCTGGATTTTACACTTTTTTCAGATGGCCCTTTCGCCCGGGGGGCAGTGAGACTTCATTGTAGTGCAGATTTCCTTTACAGGCTTGCTTGGTTGACCAAAAAGGGCGTATGCGTTTTTTCCTGAATATATTCAGGAAAAAACGCATACGCCCTTTTTGGCCAAGTGCATCATTGTCGACGTTCTGCCTCTTTTCCTATGCTTTCAGGGCAATTCCAGTCTACCCCCTGCAATGGTTTTCCGGAAACTCTGCCCCGCTTTCAAGTCCCCTACGCAGGCTTACTTCAATATATTTTTGGAGGATAGCTGTCATTTATGACTCTGCAGGTTTGTGAGTTACAGTGCCCCTGAGCTCCTTTCTTCAACTCGCTTTCTTGTGATCTGGGCAGAAAACCGCAGGATTGCTTCAGGCCCTAATCTGTTTCCGGCAGGGCACGCTGAGCCTTTGGTTAATTCCTCTTCCTGGTGGGCAATGAGCGTTACATTTGCCCGTGCAGACACCTACAGCTAGTCTCTCATTGGCTCTCCCTATTCCTGTTCATCTTGCACAGAAATTGCAAGCTGTGCCAAAGAGGAGGTTAAAGCACTGACTCTCCAAGCGGGGAGAGTGTTAGTAAAGCATCTGGAATGGTGAACTCGAGGACCAGGATACGAAAACTGAGATGCATTTTAAATCGTTTCCCAATCACACGGTGGACGATACTCTGGGTTTCCCATGCATGTTTTAGCTGGAGGAAGAATCCCTTGAACCTGGAGAGTTGGGACCCATGGAATGGGTACCATGCAGTATGACTTCAAAGGGTCTGCATTTGCTCACCGAAACTCACCAATGCTATCAGCCTGAAGTGTCCAGCCTTATGTCTCAACCAGCTCTGGGTGTAGATGTAGTCAATCCCGGTTGCATCACATGCCCTGAGTGAATTATTTAAGAATTGCTCTCTACTTCACTGTCTTTGTGTTTTGTTTTTGAAATTTATTTTGATAATGGGATTTTTCGGATTTTCACTGCTGCGTTTATGCCGCTGTACACACGCTTGATTCTCTTACGGAGACATAGAAATCCATGGGTTTTAGGATTCTTCCTAGTCAGTATATTCCTAGGGGTTGAATATGTGGTGTTGAGTCCATTTCGTTGAGCAAGGAGTAGGTCTTGTCTATTACATATTTGGCTTATGGAATGTTATCTGTGCTAATTTCAGTCTCTGGTTTTATGCAGCACCCCAAGGCACCTTTCCCCATAAGCAAGCACTAGTTGGTTTTCTAAATTTGAGACCCTGTTCTGTTTTGTAATTCAGTTCATGTGTAGTCAAGTTTACATTCCGTGTATTAGTGATATCTTATGATGTTTCTTTTTCTGTGTGACGTAGTTCACGTAGAATCACCGTACCTGCATCCACTCACTATGCCGCTACGGGCCTGATGACACAGATTTCATTGCTGAGTGATATGGCATTGCACGTACATGCCATAACTTCTTTATCCATTTTTTGCTTTCTGGGATATTTACCTGGTACTGTAGACGAGCTTCTTGTGAACACAGCCGTCCCAAACATTGGTGTGGCTGTCTGTTTTTAATTTCCCTAAGGAATAGGACCATAAGTGGAAGTGCCATAGGCTGTGTTGCTTTGTTTCTTACGTGTTTCAGGAAACACCATACACTTCTCCAGGGTGGCTGTTGGCAGTTTACATCCTGCCAATCAGCATAACAAGGCTCCCTGTTCTCCATATCCTGTCCTACCTTTCTAGATTTTACACTTTTTTCAGATGGCCCTTTTTCCAGGGGGGCAGTGAGACTTCATTGTAGTGCAGATTTCCTTTACAGGCTTGCTTGGTTGGCCAAAAAGGGCGTATGCGTTTTTTCATGAATATATTCAGGAAAAAACGCATACGCCCTTTTTGGCCAAGTGCATCATTGTCGACGTTGTGCCTCTTTTCCTATGCTTTCAGGGCAATTCCAGTCTACCCCCTGCCATCGTTTTCCTGAAACTCTGCCCCGCTTTCAAGTCCCCTTCGCAGGCTTACTTCATTATATTTTTGGAGGATAGCTGTCATTTATAACTCTGCAGGTTTGTGAATTACAGTGCCCCTGAGCTCCTTTCTTCAACTCGCTTTCTTGTGAGCTGGGCACAAAACCGCAGGATTGCTTCAGGCCCTAATCTCTTTCCGGCAGGGCACGCTGAGCTTTTGGTTAATTTCTCTTCCTGTTGGGAAATGAGCATTACATTTGCCCGTGCAGACACCTATAGCTAGTCTCTCATTGGTTCTCCCTATTCCTGTTAATCTTGCACAGAAATTGCAAGCTGTGCCAAACAGGAGGTTAAAGGCACTGACTCTCCAAGCGGGGAGAGTGTTATTAAAGCATCTGGAATGGTGAACCCGAGGACCAGGATACGAAAACTGAGATGCATTTTAAATCGTTTCCCAATCACACGGTGGACGATACTCTGGGTTTCCCATGCGTGTTTAAGCTGGAGGAAGAATCCCTTGAACCTGGAGAGTTGGGACCCATGGAATGGGTACCATGCAGTATGACTTCAAAGGGTCTGCATTTGCTCACCGAAACTCACCAATGCTATCAGCCTGAAGTGTCCAGGCTTATGTCTCAACCAGCTCTGGGTGTAGATGCGGTCAATCCCGGTTGCATCACATGCCCTGAGTGAATTATTTAAGAATTGCTCTCTATTTCACTGTCTTTGTGTTTTGTTTTCGAAATTTATTTTGATAATGGGATTTATCGGATTTTCACTGCTGCGTTTCGGCCGCTGTACACACGCTTGATTCTCTTACGGAGACATATATATCCATGGGTTTTAAGATTATTCCTAGTCAGGTATATTCCTAGGCGTTGAATATGTGGTGTTGAGTCCATTTCGTTGAGCAAGGAGTAGGTCTTGTCTATTACATATTTGGCTTATGGAAATTTATCTGTGCTAATTTCAGTCTCTGGTTTTATGCAGCACCCTAACACACCTTTCCCCATAAGCAAGCACTAGTTGGTTTTCTAAATTTGAGACCCTGTTCTGTTTTGTAATTCAGTTCATGTGTAGTCAAGTTTACATTCCGTGAATTAGTGATATCTTATGATGTTTCTTTTTCTGTGTGACGTAGTTCACGTAGAATCACCGTACCTGCATCCACTCACTATGCCGCTACGGGCCTGATGACACAGATTTCATTGCTGAGTGATATTGCATTGCACGTACGTGCCACAACTTCTTTATCCATTTTTGCTTTCTAGGATATATACCTGGTACTGTAGACGAGCTTATTGGGAACACAGCCGTCCCAAACTTTGGGGTGGCTCTCTGTTTTTGATTTTAATTTCCCTAAGCTATAGGACCATAAGTGGAAGTGCCGTAGGCTGTCTTGCTTTGTTTCTTACGTGTTTCAGGAAACACCATACACTTCTCCAGGGTGGCTGTTGGCAATTTACATCCTGCCAATCAGCATAACAAGGCTCCCTGTTCTCCATATCCTGTCCTACCTTTCTGGATTTTACACTTTTTTCAGATGGCCCTTTTGTCCGGGGGGCAGTGAGATTTCATTGTAGTGCAGATTTCCTTTACAGGCTTGCTTGGTTGGCCAAAAAGGGCGTATGCGTTTTTTCCTGAATATATTCAGGAAAAAACGCATAAGCCCTTCTCGGCCAAGTGCATCATTGTCGACGTTGTGCCTCTTTTCCTATGCTTTCAGGGCAATTCCAGTCTACACCCTGCAATCGTTTTCCTGAAATTCTGCCCAGCTTTCAAGTCCCCTTCGCAGGCTTACTTCAATATATTTTTGGAGGATAGCTGTCATTTATAACTCTGCAGGTTTGTGAATTACAGTGCCCCTGAGCTCCTTTCTTCAACTCGCTTTCTTGTGATCTGGGCAGAAAACCGCAGGATTGCTTCAGGCCCTAATCTGTTTCCGGCAGGGCACGCTGAGCCTTTGGTTAATTCCTCTTCCTGGTGGGCAACGAGCGTTACATTTGCCCGTGCAGACACCTACAGCTAGTCTCTCATTGGCTCTCCCTATTCCTGTTCAACTTGCACAGAAATTCCAAGCTGTGCCAAAGAGGAGGTTAAAGCACTGACTCTCCAAGCGGGGAGAGTGTTAGTAAAGCATCTGGAATGGTGAACCCGAGGATCAGGATACGAAAACTGAGATGCATTTTAAATCGTTTCCCAATCACACGGTGGACGATACTCTGGATTTCCCATGCATGTTTTAGCTGGAGGGAGAATCCCTTGAACCTGGAGAGTTGGGACCCATGGAATGGGTACCATGCAGTATGACTTCAAAGGGTCTGCATTTGCTCACCGAAACTCACCAATGCTATCAGCCTGAAGTGTCCAGCCTTATGTCTCAACCAGCTCTGGGTGTAGATGTGGTCAATCCCGGTTGCATCACATGCCCTGAGTGAATTATTTAAGAATTGCTCTCTATTTCACTGTCTTTGTGTTTTGTTTTCGAAATTTATTTTGATAATGGGATTTATTGGATTTTCACTGCTGCGTTTCGGCCGCTGTACACATGCTTGATTCTCTTACGGAGATATATATATACATGGGTTTTAAGATTCTTCCTAGTCAGTTATATTCCTAGGCGTTGAATATGTGGTGTTGGTTCCATTTCGTTGAGCAAGGAGTTAGTCTTGTCTATTACATATTTGGCTTATGGAATGTTATCTGTGCTAATTTCAGTCTCTGGTTTTATGCAGCACCCCAAGGCACCTTTCCCCATAAGCAAGCACTAGTGGGTTTTCTAAATTTGAGACCCTGTTCTGTTTTGTAATTCAGTTCATGTTTAGTCAAGTTTACATTCCGTGTATTAGTGATATCTTATGATGTTTCTTTTTCTGTGTGACGTAGTTCACGTAGAATCACCGTACCTGCATCCACTCACTATGCCGCTACGGGCCTGATGACACAGAAATCATTGCTGTGTGATATTGCATTGCACATACGTGCCACAACTTCTTTATCCATTTTTTGCTTTCTGGGATATTTACCTGGTACTGTAGACGAGCTTCTTGGGAACACAGCCGTCCCAAACTTTGGGGTGGCTCTCTGTTTTTGATTTTAATTTCCCTAAGCAATAGGACCATAAGTGGAAGTGCCATAGGCTGTGTTGCTTTGTTTCTTACGTGTTTCAGGAAACACCATACACTTCTCCAGGGTGGCTGCTGGCAATTTACATCCTGCCAATCAGCATAACAAGGCTCCCTGTTCTCCATATCCTGTCCTACCTTTCTGGATTTTACACTTTTTTCAGATGGCCCTTTCGCCCGGGGGGCAGTGAGACTTCATTGTAGTGCAGATTTCCTTTACAGGCTTGCTTGGTTGACCAAAAAGGGCGTATGCGTTTTTTCCTGAATATATTCAGGAAAAAACGCATACGCCCTTTTTGGCCAAGTGCATCATTGTCGACGTTCTGCCTCTTTTCCTATGCTTTCAGGGCAATTCCAGTCTACCCCCTGCAATGGTTTTCCGGAAACTCTGCCCCGCTTTCAAGTCCCCTACGCAGGCTTACTTTAATATATTTTTGGAGGATAGCTGTCATTTATGACTCTGCAGGTTTGTGAGTTACAGTGCCCCTGAGCTCCTTTCTTCAACTCGCTTTCTTGTGATCTGGGCAGAAAACCGCAGGATTGCTTCAGGCCCTAATCTGTTTCCGGCAGGGCACGCTGAGCCTTTGGTTAATTCCTCTTCCTGGTGGGCAATGAGCGTTACATTTGCCCGTGCAGACACCTACAGCTAGTCTCTCATTGGCTCTCCCTATTCCTGTTCATCTTGCACAGAAATTGCAAGCTGTGCCAAAGAGGAGGTTAAAGCACTGACTCTCCAAGCGGGGAGAGTGTTAGTAAAGCATCTGGAATGGTGAACTCGAGGACCAGGATACGAAAACTGAGATGCATTTTAAATCGTTTCCCAATCACACGGTGGACGATACTCTGGGTTTCCCATGCATGTTTTAGCTGGAGGAAGAATCCCTTGAGCCTGGAGAGTTGGGACCCATGGAATGGGTACCATGCAGTATGACTTCAAAGGGTCTGCATTTGCTCACCGAAACTCACCAATGCTATCAGCCTGAAGTGTCCAGCCTTATGTCTCAACCAGCTCTGGGTGTAGATGTAGTCAATCCCGGTTGCATCACATGCCCTGAGTGAATTATTTAAGAATTGCTCTCTACTTCACTGTCTTTGTGTTTTGTTTTTGAAATTTATTTTGATACATTATCAAAATAGGATTT
This sequence comes from Phocoena phocoena, assembly GCF_963924675.1. NCBI lineage: Eukaryota > Metazoa > Chordata > Mammalia > Artiodactyla > Phocoenidae > Phocoena > Phocoena phocoena. The sequence goes on from NC_089223.1 coordinate 51,325,722, forward strand.
TCACTGCTGCGTTTATGCCGCTGTACACACGCTTGATTCTCTTACGGAGACATAGAAATCCATGGGTTTTAGGATTCTTCCTAGTCAGTATATTCCTAGGGGTTGAATATGTGGTGTTGAGTCCATTTCGTTGAGCAAGGAGTAGGTCTTGTCTATTACATATTTGGCTTATGGAATGTTATCTGTGCTAATTTCAGTCTCTGGTTTTATGCAGCACCCCAAGGCACCTTTCCCCATAAGCAAGCACTAGTTGGTTTTCTAAATTTGAGACCCTGTTCTGTTTTGTAATTCAGTTCATGTGTAGTCAAGTTTACATTCCGTGTATTAGTGATATCTTATGATGTTTCTTTTTCTGTGTGACGTAGTTCACGTAGAATCACCGTACCTGCATCCACTCACTATGCCGCTACGGGCCTGATGACACAGATTTCATTGCTGAGTGATATGGCATTGCACGTACATGCCATAACTTCTTTATCCATTTTTGCTTTCTGGGATATTTACCTGGTACTGTAGACGAGCTTCTTGTGAACACAGCCGTCCCAAACATTGGTGTGGCTGTCTGTTTTTAATTTCCCTAAGGAATAGGACCATAAGTGGAAGTGCCATAGGCTGTGTTGCTTTGTTTCTTACGTGTTTCAGGAAACACCATACACTTCTCCAGGGTGGCTGTTGGCAGTTTACATCCTGCCAATCAGCATAACAAGGCTCCCTGTTCTCCATATCCTGTCCTACCTTTCTAGATTTTACACTTTTTTCAGATGGCCCTTTTTCCAGGGGGGCAGTGAGACTTCATTGTAGTGCAGATTTCCTTTACAGGCTTGCTTGGTTGGCCAAAAAGGGCGTATGCGTTTTTTCATGAATATATTCAGGAAAAAACGCATACGCCCTTTTTGGCCAAGTGCATCATTGTCGACGTTGTGCCTCTTTTCCTATGCTTTCAGGGCAATTCCAGTCTACCCCCTGCAATCGTTTTCCTGAAATTCTACCCCGCTTTCAAGTCCCCTTCGCAGGCTTACTTCAATATACTTTTGGAAGATAGCTGTCATTTATAACTCTGCAGTTTTGTGAATTACAGTGCCCCTGAGCTCCTTTCTTCAACTCGCTTTCTTGTGAGCTGGGCACAAAACCGCAGGATTGCTTCAGGCCCTAATCTGTTTCCACCAGGGCACACTGAGCCTTTGTTTAATTCCTCTTCCTGGTGGGCAATGAGCGTTACATTTGCCCGTGCAGACACCTACAGCTAGTCTCTCATTGGTTCTCCCTATTCCTGTTCATCTTGCACAGAAATTGCAAGCTGTGCCAAAGAGGAGGTTAAAGGCACTGACTCTCCAAGCGGGGAGAGTGTTAGTAAAGCATCTGGAATGGTGAACCCGAGGACCAGGATACGAAAAATGAGATGCATTTTAAATCGTTTCCCAATCACACGGTGGACCATACTGTGGGTTTCCCATGCATGTTTTAGCTGGAGGAAGAATCCCTTGAACCTGAAGAGTTGGGACCCATGGAATAGGTACCATGCAGTATGACTTCAAAGGGTCTGCATTTGCTCAACGAAACTCACCAATGCTATCAACCTGAAGTGTCCAGCCTTATGACTGAACCAGCTCTGGGTGTAGATGTGGTCAATCCCGGTTGCATCACATGCCCTGAGTGAATTATTTAAGAATTGCTCTCTATTTCACTGTCTTTGTGTTTTGTTTTCGAAATTTATTTTGATAATGGGATTTATCGGATTTTCACTGCTGCGTATCGGCCGCTGTACACACGCTTGATTCTCTTACGGAGACAAATATATCCTGGGGTTTTAAGATTCTTCCTAGTCAGGTATATTCCTAGGCGTTGAATATGTGGTGTTGGGTCCATTTCGTTGAACAAGGAGTAGGTCTTGTCTATTACATATTTGGCTTATGGAAAGTTATCTGTGCTAATTTCAGTCTCTGGTTTTATGCAGCACCCTAACGCACCTTTCCCCATAAGCAAGCACTAGTTGGTTTTCTAAATTTGAGACCCTGTTCTGTTTTGTAATTCAGTTCATGTGTAGTCAAGTTTACATTCCGTGTATTAGTGATATCTTATGATGTTTCTTTTTCTGTGTGACGTAGTTCACGTAGAATCACCGTACCTGCATCCACTCACTATGCCGCTACGGGCCTGATGACAGAGATTTCATTGCTGAGTGATATTGCATTGTACGTACGTGCCACAACTTCTTTATCCATTTTTTGCTTTCTGGGATATTTACCTGATACTGTAGACGAGCTGCTTGTGAACACAGCGGTCCCAAATATTGGGGTGGCTGTCTGTTTTTGATTTCAATTTCCGTAAGCTATAGGACCATAAGTGGAAGTGCCATAGGCTGTGTTGCTTTGTTTCTTACGTGTTTCAGGAAACACCATACACTTCTCCAGGGTGGCTGCTGGCAATTTACATCCTGCCAATCAGCATAACAAGGCTCCCTGTTCTCCATATCCTGTCCTACCTTTCTGGATTTTACACTTTTTTCAGATGGCCCTTTTGCCCGGGGGGCAGTGAGACTTCATTGTAGTGCAGATTTCATTTACAGGCTTGCTTGGTTGGCCAAAAAGGGCGTATGCGCTTTTGCCTGAATATATTCAGGAAAAAACGCATACACACTTTTTGGCCAAGTGCATCATTGTCGACGTTGTGCCTCTTTTCCTATGCTTTCAGGGCAATTCCAGTCTACCCCCTGCAATCGTTTTCCTGAAATTCTGCCCCGCTTTCAAGTCCCCTTCGCAGGTTTACTTCAATATATTTTTGGAGGATAGCTGTCATTTATAACTCTGCGGGTCTGTGAATTACAGTGCCCCTGAGCTCCTTTCTTCAACTCGCTTTCTTGTGAGCTGGGCACAAAACCGCAGGATTGCTTCAGGCCCTAATCTGTTTCCAGCAGGTCACACTGAGCCTTTGTTTAATTCCTCTTCCTGGTGGGCAATGAGCGTTACATTTGCCCGTGCAGACACCTACAGCTAGTCTCTCATTGGTTCTCCCTATTCCTGTTCATCTTGCACAGAAATTGCAAGCTGTGCCAAAGAGGAGGTTAAAGGCACTGACTCTCCAAGCGGGGAGAGTGTTAGTAAAGCATCTGGAATGGTGAACCCGAGGACCAGGATACGAAAACTGAGATGCATTTTAAATCGTTTCCCAATCACACGGTGGACGATACTCTGGGTTTCCCATGCATGTTTTAGCTGGAGGAAGAATCCCTTGAACCTGGAGAGTTGGGACACATGGAATGGGTACCATGCAGTATGACTTCAAAGGGTCTGCATTTGCTCACCGAAACTCACCAATGCTATCAGCCTGAAGTGTCCAGGCTTATGTCTCAACCAGCTCTGGGTGTAGATGCGGTCAATCCCGGGTGCATCACATGCCCTGAGTGAATTATTTAAGAATTGCTCTCTATTTCACTGTCTTTGTGTTTTGTTTTCGAAATTTATTTTGATAATGGGATTTATCGGATTTTCACTGCTGTGTTTCGGCCGATGTACACACGCTTGATTCACTTACGGAGACATATATATCAATGGGTTTTAAGATTCTTCCTAGTCAGGTATATTCCTAGGCGTTGAATATGTGGTGTTGGGTCCATTTCGTTGAGCAAGGAGTAGGTCTTGTCTATTACATATTTGGCTTATGGAAAGTTATCTGTGCTAATTTCAGTCTCTGGTTTTATGCAGCACCCCAACGCACCTTTCCCCATAAGCAAGCACTAGTTGGTTTTCTAAATTTGAGACCCTGTTCTGTTTTGTAATTCAGTTCATGTGTAGTCAAGTTTACATTCCGTGTATTAGTGATATCTTATGATGTTTCTTTTTCTGTGTGACGTAGTTCACGTAGAATCACCGTACCTGCATCCACTCACTATGCCGCTACGGGCCTGATGACACAGATTTCATTGCTGAGTGATATTGCATTGTACGTACGTGCCACAACTTCTTTATCCATTTTTTGCTTTCTGGGATATTTACCTGGTACTGTAGACGAGCTTCTTGGGAACACAGCCGTCCCAAACTTTGGGGTGGCTCTCTGTTTTTGATTTTAATTTCCCTAAGCAATAGGACCATAAGTGGAAGTGCCATAGGCTGTGTTGCTTTGTTTCTTACGTGTTTCAGGAAACACCATACACTTCTCCAGGGTGGCTGCTGGCAATTTACATCCTGCCAATCAGCATAACAAGGCTCCCTGTTCTCCATATCCTGTCCTACCTTTCTGGATTTTACACTTTTTTCAGATGGCCCTTTCGCCCGGGGGGCAGTGAGACTTCATTGTAGTGCAGATTTCCTTTACAGGCTTGCTTGGTTGACCAAAAAGGGCGTATGCGTTTTTTCCTGAATATATTCAGGAAAAAACGCATACGCCCTTTTTGGCCAAGTGCCTCATTGTCGACGTTCTGCCTCTTTTCCTATGCTTTCAGGGCAATTCCAGTCTACCCCCTGCAATGGTTTTCCGGAAACTCTGCCCCGCTTTCAAGTCCCCTACGCAGGCTTACTTCAATATATTTTTGGAGGATAGCTGTCATTTATGACTCTGCAGGTTTGTGAGTTACAGTGCCCCTGAGCTCCTTTCTTCAACTCGCTTTCTTGTGATCTGGGCAGAAAACCGCAGGATTGCTTCAGGCCCTAATCTGTTTCCGGCAGGGCACGCTGAGCCTTTGGTTAATTCCTCTTCCTGGTGGGCAATGAGCGTTACATTTGCCCGTGCAGACACCTACAGCTAGTCTCTCATTGGCTCTCCCTATTCCTGTTCATCTTGCACAGAAATTGCAAGCTGTGCCAAAGAGGAGGTTAAAGCACTGACTCTCCAAGCGGGGAGAGTGTTAGTAAAGCATCTGGAATGGTGAACTCGAGGACCAGGATACGAAAACTGAGATGCATTTTAAATCGTTTCCCAATCACACGGTGGACGATACTCTGGGTTTCCCATGCATGTTTTAGCTGGAGGAAGAATCCCTTGAACCTGGAGAGTTGGGACCCATGGAATGGGTACCATGCAGTATGACTTCAAAGGGTCTGCATTTGCTCACCGAAACTCACCAATGCTATCAGCCTGAAGTGTCCAGCCTTATGTCTCAACCAGCTCTGGGTGTAGATGTAGTCAATCCCGGTTGCATCACATGCCCTGAGTGAATTATTTAAGAATTGCTCTCTACTTCATGTCTTTGTGTTTTGTTTTTGAAATTTATTTTGATAATGGGATTTTTCGGATTTTCACTGCTGCGTTTATGCCGCTGTACACACGCTTGATTCTCTTACGGAGACATAGAAATCCATGGGTTTTAGGATTCTTCCTAGTCAGTATATTCCTAGGGGTTGAATATGTGGTGTTGAGTCCATTTCGTTGAGCAAGGAGTAGGTCTTGTCTATTACATATTTGGCTTATGGAATGTTATCTGTGCTAATTTCAGTCTCTGGTTTTATGCAGCACCCCAAGGCACCTTTCCCCATAAGCAAGCACTAGTTGGTTTTCTAAATTTGAGACCCTGTTCTGTTTTGTAATTCAGTTCATGTGTAGTCAAGTTTACATTCCGTGTATTAGTGATATCTTATGATGTTTCTTTTTCTGTGTGACGTAGTTCACGTAGAATCACCGTACCTGCATCCACTCACTATGCCGCTACGGGCCTGATGACACAGATTTCATTGCTGAGTGATATGGCATTGCACGTACATGCCATAACTTCTTTATCCATTTTTTGCTTTCTGGGATATTTACCTGGTACTGTAGACGAGCTTCTTGTGAACACAGCCGTCCCAAACATTGGTGTGGCTGTCTGTTTTTAATTTCCCTAAGGAATAGGACCATAAGTGGAAGTGCCATAGGCTGTGTTGCTTTGTTTCTTACGTGTTTCAGGAAACACCATACACTTCTCCAGGGTGGCTGTTGGCAGTTTACATCCTGCCAATCAGCATAACAAGGCTCCCTGTTCTCCATATCCTGTCCTACCTTTCTAGATTTTACACTTTTTTCAGATGGCCCTTTTTCCAGGGGGGCAGTGAGACTTCATTGTAGTGCAGATTTCCTTTACAGGCTTGCTTGGTTGGCCAAAAAGGGCGTATGCGTTTTTTCATGAATATATTCAGGAAAAAACGCATACGCCCTTTTTGGCCAAGTGCATCATTGTCGACGTTGTGCCTCTTTTCCTATGCTTTCAGGGCAATTCCAGTCTACCCCCTGCCATCGTTTTCCTGAAACTCTGCCCCGCTTTCAAGTCCCCTTCGCAGGCTTACTTCATTATATTTTTGGAGGATAGCTGTCATTTATAACTCTGCAGGTTTGTGAATTACAGTGCCCCTGAGCTCCTTTCTTCAACTCGCTTTCTTGTGAGCTGGGCACAAAACCGCAGGATTGCTTCAGGCCCTAATCTCTTTCCGGCAGGGCACGCTGAGCTTTTGGTTAATTTCTCTTCCTGTTGGGAAATGAGCATTACATTTGCCCGTGCAGACACCTATAGCTAGTCTCTCATTGGTTCTCCCTATTCCTGTTAATCTTGCACAGAAATTGCAAGCTGTGCCAAACAGGAGGTTAAAGGCACTGACTCTCCAAGCGGGGAGAGTGTTATTAAAGCATCTGGAATGGTGAACCCGAGGACCAGGATACGAAAACTGAGATGCATTTTAAATCGTTTCCCAATCACACGGTGGACGATACTCTGGGTTTCCCATGCGTGTTTAAGCTGGAGGAAGAATCCCTTGAACCTGGAGAGTTGGGACCCATGGAATGGGTACCATGCAGTATGACTTCAAAGGGTCTGCATTTGCTCACCGAAACTCACCAATGCTATCAGCCTGAAGTGTCCAGGCTTATGTCTCAACCAGCTCTGGGTGTAGATGCGGTCAATCCCGGTTGCATCACATGCCCTGAGTGAATTATTTAAGAATTGCTCTCTATTTCACTGTCTTTGTGTTTTGTTTTCGAAATTTATTTTGATAATGGGATTTATCGGATTTTCACTGCTGCGTTTCGGCCGCTGTACACACGCTTGATTCTCTTACGGAGACATATATATCCATGGGTTTTAAGATTATTCCTAGTCAGGTATATTCCTAGGCGTTGAATATGTGGTGTTGAGTCCATTTCGTTGAGCAAGGAGTAGGTCTTGTCTATTACATATTTGGCTTATGGAATGTTATCTGTGCTAATTTCAGTCTCTGGTTTTATGCAGCACCGCAAGGCACCTTACCCCATAAGCAAGCACTAGTTGGTTTTCTAAATTTGAGACCCTGTTCTGTTTTGTAATTCAGTTCATGTGTAGTCAAGTTTACATTCCGTGTATTAGTGATATCTTATGATGTTTCTTTTACTGTGTGATGTAGTTCACGTAGAATCACCGTACCTGCATCCACTCACTATGCCGCTACGGGCCTGATGACACAGATTTCATTGCTTAGTGATATTGCATTGTACGTACGTGCCACAACTTCTTTATCCATTTTTTGCTTTCTGGGATATTTACCTGATACTGTAGACGAGCTTCTTGTGAACACAGCCGTCCCAAATATTGGGGTGGCTGTCTGTTTTTGATTTTAATTTCCCTAAGCTATAGGACCATAAGTGGAAATGCCATAGGCTGTGTTGCTTTGTTTCTTACGTGTTTCAGGAAACACCATACACTTTTCCAGGGTGGCTGCTGGCAATTTACATCCTGCCAATCAGCATAACAAGGCTCCCTGTTCTCCATATCCTGTCCTACCTTTCTGGATTTTACACTTTTTTCAGATGGCCCTTTTGCCCGGGGGGAATTGAGACTTCATTGTAGTGCTGATTTCCTTTACAGTCTTGCTTGTTTGGCCAAAAAGGGCGTATGCGTTTTTTCCTGAATATATTCAGGAAAAAACGCATACGCCCTTTTTGGCCAAGTGCATCATTGTCGACGTTGTGCCTCTTTTCCTATGCTTTCAGGGCAATTCCAGTCTACCCCCTGCAATCGTTTTCCTGAAATTCTACCCCGCTTTCAAGTCCCCTTCGCAGGCTTACTTCAATATACTTTTGGAAGATAGCTGTCATTTATAACTCTGCAGTTTTGTGAATTACAGTGCCCCTGAGCTCCTTTCTTCAACTCGCTTTCTTGTGAGCTGGGCACAAAACCGCAGGATTGCTTCAGGCCCTAATCTGTTTCCACCAGGGCACACTGAGCCTTTGTTTAATTCCTCTTCCTGGTGGGCAATGAGCGTTACATTTGCCCGTGCAGACACCTACAGCTAGTCTCTCATTGGTTCTCCCTATTCCTGTTCATCTTGCACAGAAATTGCAAGCTGTGCCAAAGAGGAGGTTAAAGGCACTGACTCTCCAAGCGGGGAGAGTGTTAGTAAAGCATCTGGAATGGTGAACCCGAGGACCAGGATACGAAAAATGAGATGCATTTTAAATCGTTTCCCAATCACACGGTGGACCATACTGTGGGTTTCCCATGCATGTTTTAGCTGGAGGAAGAATCCCTTGAACCTGAAGAGTTGGGACCCATGGAATAGGTACCATGCAGTATGACTTCAAAGGGTCTGCATTTGCTCAACGAAACTCACCAATGCTATCAACCTGAAGTGTCCAGCCTTATGACTGAACCAGCTCTGGGTGTAGATGTGGTCAATCCCGGTTGCATCACATGCCCTGAGTGAATTATTTAAGAATTGCTCTCTATTTCACTGTCTTTGTGTTTTGTTTTCGAAATTTATTTTGATAATGGGATTTATCGGATTTTCACTGCTGCGTATCGGCCGCTGTACACACGCTTGATTCTCTTACGGAGACAAATATATCCTGGGGTTTTAAGATTCTTCCTAGTCAGGTATATTCCTAGGCGTTGAATATGTGGTGTTGGGTCCATTTCGTTGAACAAGGAGTAGGTCTTGTCTATTACATATTTGGCTTATGGAAAGTTATCTGTGCTAATTTCAGTCTCTGGTTTTATGCAGCACCCTAACGCACCTTTCCCCATAAGCAAGCACTAGTTGGTTTTCTAAATTTGAGACCCTGTTCTGTTTTGTAATTCAGTTCATGTGTAGTCAAGTTTACATTCCGTGTATTAGTGATATCTTATGATGTTTCTTTTTCTGTGTGACGTAGTTCACGTAGAATCACCGTACCTGCATCCACTCACTATGCCGCTACGGGCCTGATGACAGAGATTTCATTGCTGAGTGATATTGCATTGTACGTACGTGCCACAACTTCTTTATCCATTTTTTGCTTTCTGGGATATTTACCTGATACTGTAGACGAGCTGCTTGTGAACACAGCGGTCCCAAATATTGGGGTGGCTGTCTGTTTTTGATTTCAATTTCCGTAAGCTATAGGACCATAAGTGGAAGTGCCATAGGCTGTGTTGCTTTGTTTCTTACGTGTTTCAGGAAACACCATACACTTCTCCAGGGTGGCTGCTGGCAATTTACATCCTGCCAATCAGCATAACAAGGCTCCCTGTTCTCCATATCCTGTCCTACCTTTCTGGATTTTACACTTTTTTCAGATGGCCCTTTTGCCCGGGGGGCAGTGAGACTTCATTGTAGTGCAGATTTCATTTACAGGCTTGCTTGGTTGGCCAAAAAGGGCGTATGCGCTTTTGCCTGAATATATTCAGGAAAAAACGCATACACACTTTTTGGCCAAGTGCATCATTGTCGACGTTGTGCCTCTTTTCCTATGCTTTCAGGGCAATTCCAGTCTACCCCCTGCAATCGTTTTCCTGAAATTCTGCCCCGCTTTCAAGTCCCCTTCGCAGGTTTACTTCAATATATTTTTGGAGGATAGCTGTCATTTATAACTCTGCGGGTCTGTGAATTACAGTGCCCCTGAGCTCCTTTCTTCAACTCGCTTTCTTGTGAGCTGGGCACAAAACCGCAGGATTGCTTCAGGCCCTAATCTGTTTCCAGCAGGTCACACTGAGCCTTTGTTTAATTCCTCTTCCTGGTGGGCAATGAGCGTTACATTTGCCCGTGCAGACACCTACAGCTAGTCTCTCATTGGTTCTCCCTATTCCTGTTCATCTTGCACAGAAATTGCAAGCTGTGCCAAAGAGGAGGTTAAAGGCACTGACTCTCCAAGCGGGGAGAGTGTTAGTAAAGCATCTGGAATGGTGAACCCGAGGACCAGGATACGAAAACTGAGATGCATTTTAAATCGTTTCCCAATCACACGGTGGACGATACTCTGGGTTTCCCATGCATGTTTTAGCTGGAGGAAGAATCCCTTGAACCTGGAGAGTTGGGACACATGGAATGGGTACCATGCAGTATGACTTCAAAGGGTCTGCATTTGCTCACCGAAACTCACCAATGCTATCAGCCTGAAGTGTCCAGGCTTATGTCTCAACCAGCTCTGGGTGTAGATGCGGTCAATCCCGGGTGCATCACATGCCCTGAGTGAATTATTTAAGAATTGCTCTCTATTTCACTGTCTTTGTGTTTTGTTTTCGAAATTTATTTTGATAATGGGATTTATCGGATTTTCACTGCTGTGTTTCGGCCGATGTACACACGCTTGATTCACTTACGGAGACATATATATCAATGGGTTTTAAGATTCTTCCTAGTCAGGTATATTCCTAGGCGTTGAATATGTGGTGTTGGGTCCATTTCGTTGAGCAAGGAGTAGGTCTTGTCTATTACATATTTGGCTTATGGAAAGTTATCTGTGCTAATTTCAGTCTCTGGTTTTATGCAGCACCCCAACGCACCTTTCCCCATAAGCAAGCACTAGTTGGTTTTCTAAATTTGAGACCCTGTTCTGTTTTGTAATTCAGTTCATGTGTAGTCAAGTTTACATTCCGTGTATTAGTGATATCTTATGATGTTTCTTTTTCTGTGTGACGTAGTTCACGTAGAATCACCGTACCTGCATCCACTCACTATGCCGCTACGGGCCTGATGACACAGATTTCATTGCTGAGTGATATTGCATTGTACGTACGTGCCACAACTTCTTTATCCATTTTTGGCTTTCTGGGATATTTACCTGATACTGTAGACGAGCTTCTTGTGAACACAGCGGTCCCAAATATTGGGGTGGCTGTCTGTTTTTGATTTTAATTTCCGTAAGCTATAGGACCATAAGTGGAAGTGCCATAGGCTGTGTTGCTTTGTTTCTTACGTGTTTCAGGAAGCACCATACACTTCTCCAGGGTGGCTGCTGGCAATTTACATCCTGCCAATCAGCATACCAAGGCTCCCTGTTCTCCATATCCTGTCCTACCTTTCTGGATTTTACACTTTTTTCAGATAGCCCTTTTGCCTGGGGGGCAGTGAGATTTCATTGTAGTGCAGATTTCCTTTACAGGCTTGCTTGGTTGGCCAAAAAGGGCATATGCGTTTTTTCCTGAATATATTCAGGAAAAAACGCATACGCCCTTTTTGGCCAAGTGCATCATTGTCGACGTTGTGCCTCTTTAACTATGCTTTCAGGGCAATTCCAGTCTACACCCTGCAATCGTTTTCCTGAAATTCTGCCCCGCTTTCAAGTCCCCTTCGCAGGTTTACTTCAATATATTTTTGGAGGATAGCTGTCATTTATAACTCTGCGGGTCTGTGAATTACAGTGCCCCTGAGCTCCTTTCTTCAACTCGCTTTCTTGTGAGCTGGGCACAAAACCGCAGGATTGCTTCAGGCCCTAATCTGTTTCCAGCAGGTCACACTGAGCCTTTGTTTAATTCCTCTTCCTGGTGGGCAATGAGCGTTACATTTGCCCGTGCAGAAACCTACAGCTAGTCTCTCATTGGTTCTCCCTATTCCTGTTCATCTTGCACAGAAATTGCAAGCTGTGCCAAAGAGGAGGTTAAAGGCACTGACTCTCCAAGCGGGGAGAGTGTTAGTAAAGCATCTGGAATGGTGAACCCGAGGACCAGGATACGAAAACTGAGATGCATTTTAAATCGTTTCCCAATCACACGGTGGACGATACTCTGGGTTTCCCATGCATGTTTTAGCTGGAGGAAGAATCCCTTGAACCTGGAGAGTTGGGACACATGGAATGGGTACCATGCAGTATGACTTCAAAGGGTCTGCATTTGCTCACCGAAACTCACCAACGCTATCAGCCTGAAGTGTCCAGCCTTATGTCTCAACCAGCTCCGGGTGTTGATGTGTTAAATTCCGGTTGCGTCACATGCCCTGAGTGAATTAGTTAAGAATTGCTCTCTATTTCACTGTCTTTGTGTTTTGTTTTTGAAATTTATTTTGATAATTGGATTTATCGGATTTTCACTGCTGCGTTTATGCCGCTCTACACACGCTTGATTCTCTTATGGAGACATATATATCCATGGGTTTTAAGATTCTTCCTAGTCAGGTATATTCCTAGGCGTTGAATATGTGGTGTTGGGTCCATTTCGTTGAACAAGGAGTAGGTCTTGTCTATTATATATTTGGCTTATGGAAAGTTAGCTCTGCTAATTTCAGTCTCTTGTTTTATGCAGCACCCCAAGGCACCTTTCACCTTAAGCAAGCACTAGTTGGTTTAATAAATTTGAGACACTGTTCTGTTTTGTAATTCAGTTCATGTGTAGTCAAGTTTACATTCCGTGTATTAGTGATATCTTATGATGTTTCTTTTTCTGTGTGACGTAGTTCACGTAGAATCACCGTACCTGCATCCACTCACTATGCCGCTACGGGCCTGATGACACAGATTTCATTGCTGAGTGATATTGCATTGTACGTACGTGCCACAACTTCTTTATCCATTTTTTGCTTTCTGGGATATTTACCTGATATTGTAGACGAGCTTCTTGTGAACACAGCCGTCCCAAATATTGGGGTGGCTGTCTGTTTTTGATTTTAATTTCCGTAAGCTATAGGACCATAAGTGGAAGTGCCATAGGCTGTGTTGCTTTGTTTCTTACGTGTTTCAGGAAACACCATACAATACTCCAGGGTGGCTGCTGGCAATTTACATCCTGCCAATCAGCATAAGAAGGCTCCCTCTTCTCCATATCCTGTCCTACCTTTCTGGATTTTACCCTTTTTTCAGATGGCCCTTCTGCCCGGGGGGCAGTGAGACTTCATTGTAGTGCAGATTTCTTTTACAGGCTTGCTTGGTTGGCCAAAAAGGGCGTATGCGTTTTTTCCTGAATATATTCAGGAAAAAACGCATACGCTCTTTTTGGCCAAGTGCATCATTGTCGACTTTGTGCCTCTTTTCCTATGCTTTCAGGGCAATTCCAGTCTACTCCCTGCAATCGTTTTCCTGAAATTCTTCCCCGCTTTCAAGTCCCTTTCGCAGGCTTACTTCAATGTATTTTTGGAGGATAGCTGTCATTTATAACTCTGCATGTTTGTGGATTACAGTGCCCCTGAGCTCCTTTCTTCAACTCGCTTTCTTGTGAGCTGGGCACAAAACTGCAGGATTGCTTCAGGCCCTAATCTGTTTTCAGCAGGGCACGCTGAGCCTTTGTTTAATTCCTCTTCCTGGTCGGCAATGAGCGTTACATTTGCCCGTGCAGACACCTACAGCTAGTCTCTCATTGGTTCTCCCTATTCCTGTTCATCTTGCACAGAAATTGCAAGCTGTGCCAAACAGGAGGTTAAAGGCAATGACTCTCCAAGAGGGGAGAGTGTTAGTAAAGCATCTGGAATGGTGAACCCGAGGACCAGGATACGAAAACTGAGGTGCATTTTAAATCGTTTCCCAATCACACGGTGGACGATACTCTGGGTTTCCCATGCATGTGTTAGCTGGAGAAAGAATTCCTTGAACCTGGAGTGTTGGGACCCAAGGAATGGGTACCATGCAGTATGACTTCAAAGGGTCTGCATTTGCTCACCGAAACTCACCAATGCTATCAGCCTGAAGTGTCCAGCCTTATGTCTCAACCAGCTCTGAGTGTAGATGTGGTAAATCCCGGTTGCATCACATGCCCTGAGTGAATTATTTAAGAATTGCTCTCTATTTCACTGTCTTTGTGTTTTGTTTTCGAAATTTATTTTGATAATAGGATTTATCGGATTTTCACTGCTGCGTTTATGCCGCTGTACACACGCTTGATTCTCTTACGGAGGCATATATATCCATGGGTTTTAAGATTCTTCCTAGTCAGGTATATTCCTAGGCGTTGAATATGTGGTGTTGGGTCCATTTCGTTGAACAAGGAGTAGGTCTTGTCTATTACATATTTGGCTTATGGAAAGTTAGCTGTGCTAATTTCAGTCTCTTGTTTTATGCAGCACCCCAAGGCACCTTTCCCCTTAAGCAAGCACTAGTTGGTTTTCTAAATTTGAGACACTGTTCTGTTTTGTAATTCAGTTCATGTGTAGTCAAGTTTACATTCCGTGTATTAGTGATATCTTATGATGTTTCTTTTTCTGTGTGACGTAGTTCACGTAGAATCACCGTACCTGCATCCACTCACTATGCCGCTACGGGCCTGATGACACAGATTTCATTGCTGAGTGATATTGCATTGTACGTACGTGCCACAACTTCTTTATCCATTTTTTGCTTTCTGGGATATTTACCTGATATTGTAGACGAGCTTCTTGTGAACACAGCCGTCCCAAATATTGGGGTGGCTGTCTGTTTTTGATTTTAATTTCCGTAAGCTATAGGACCATAAGTGGAAGTGCCATAGGCTGTGTTGCTTTGTTTCTTACGTGTTTCAGGAAACACCATACACTTCTCCAGGGTGGCTGTTGGCAATTTACATCCTGCCAATCAGCATAACAAGGCTCCCTGTTCTCCATATCCTGTCCTACCATTCTGGATTTTACACTTTTTTCAGATGGCCCTTTTGCCCGGGGGGCAGTTTGACTTCATTGTAGTGCAGATTTCCTTTACAGGCTTGCTTGGTTGGCCAAAAAGGGCGTATGCGTTTTTTCCTGAATATATTCAGGAAAAAACGCATAAGCCCTTTTTGGCCAAGTGCATCATTGTCGACGTTCTGCCTCTTTTCCTATGCTTTCAGGGTAATTCAAGTCTCCCCCCTGCAATGGTTTTCCTGAAACTCTCCCCCGCTTTCAAGTCCCCTTCGCAGGCTTACTTCAATATATTTTTGGAGGATAGCTGTCATTTTTAACTCTGCAGGTTTGTGAATTACAGTGCCCCTGAGCTCCTTTCTTCAACTCGCTTTCTTGTGATCTGGGCACAAAACCGCAGGATTGCTTCAGGCCCTAAATTGTTTCCAGCAGGGCACACTGAGCCATTGTTTAATTCCTCTTCCTGGTGGGCAATGAGCGTTACATTTGCCCGTGCAGACACCTACAGCTAGTCTCTCATTGGTTCTCCCTATTCCTGTTCATCTTGCACAGAAATTGCAAGCTGTGCCAAAGAGGAGGTTAAAGGCACTGACTCTCCAAGCGGGGAGAGTGTTAGTAAAGCATCTGGAATGGTGAACCCGAGGACCAGAATACGAAAACTGAGATGCATTTTAAATCGTTTCCCAATCACACGGTGGACGATACTCTGGGTTTCCCATGCATGTTTTAGCTGGAAGAAGAATGCCTTGAACCTGGAGAGTTGGGACCCATGGAATGGGTACCATGCAGTATGACTTCAAAGGGTCTGCATTTGCTCACCGAAACTCACCAATGCTATCAGCCTGAAGTGTCCAGCCTTATGTCTCAACCAGCTCTGGGTGTAGATGTGGTAAATCCCAGTTGCATCACATGCCCTGAGTGAATTATTTAAGAATTGCTCTCTATTTCACTGTCTTTGTGTTTTGTTTTCGAAATTTATTTTGATAATGGGATTTATCGGATTTTCACTGCTGCGTTTCGGCCGCTGTACACACGCATGATTCTCTTACGGAGACATATATATCCATGGGTTTTAAGATTCTTCCTAGTCAGGTATATTCCTAGTCGTTGAATATGCGGTGTTGAGTCCATTTCGTTGAGCAAGGAGTAGGTCTTGTCTATTACATATTTGGCTTATTGAATTTTATCTGTGCTAATTTCAGTCTCTGGTTTTATGCAGCACCCCAAGGCACCTTTCCCCATAACAGGCAATAGTTGGTTTTCTAAATTTGAGACCCTGTTCTGTTTTGTAATTCAGTTCATGTGTAGTCAAGTTTACATTCCATGTATTAGTGATATCTTATGATATTTCTTTTTCTGTGTGACGTAGTTCACGTAGAATCACCGTACCTGCATCCACTCACTATGCCGCTACAGGCCTGATGACACAGATTTCATTGCTGAGTGATATTGCATTGCACGTACGTGCCACAACTTCTTTATCCATGTTTTGCTTTCTGGGATATTTACCTGGTACTGTAGACGAGCTTCTTGGGAACACAGCCGTCCCAAACTTTGGGGTGGCTCTCTGTTTTTGATTTTAATTTCCCTAAGCAATAGGACCATAATTGCAATTGCCATAGGCTGTGTTGCTTTATTTCTTACGTGTTTCAGGAAACACCATACACTTCTACAGGGTGGCTGATCACAATTTACATCCTGCCAATCAGCATAACAAGGCTCCCTGTTCTCCATATCCTGTCCTACCTTTCTGGATTTTACACTTTTTTCAGATGGCCCTCTTGCCCCGGGGGCAGTGAGACTTCATTGTAGTGCAGATTTCCTTTACAGGCTTGCTTGGTTGGCCAAAAAGGGCGTATGCGTTTTTTCCTGAATATATTCAGGAAAAAACGCATACGCCCTTTTTGGCCAAGTGCATCATTGTCGACGTTCTGCCTCTTTTCCTATGCTTTCAGGGCAATTCCAGTCTACCCCCTGCAATCGTTTTCCTGAAATTCTGCCCCGCTTTCAAGTCCCATTCGCAGGCTTACTTCAATATACTTTTGGAAGATAGCTGTCATTTATTACTCTGTAGGTTTGTGAATTAGAGTGCCCCTGAGCTCCTTTCTTCAACTCGCTTTCTTGTGAGCTGGGCACAAACCCGCAGGATTGCTTCAGGCCCTAATCTGTTTCCAGCAGGGCACACTGAGCCTTTGTTTAATTCCTCTTCCTGGTGGGCAATGAGCCTTACATTTGCCCGTGCAGACACCTAGAGCTAGTCTCTCATTGGTTCTCCCTATTCCTGTTCAACTTGCACAGAAATTGCAAGCTGTGCCAAAGAGGAGGTTAAAGGCACTGACTCTCCAAGTGGGGAGAGTGTTAGTAAATCATCTGGAATGGTGAACCCGAGGACCAGGATATGAAAACTGAGATGCATTTTAAATCGTTTGCCAATCACACGGTGGACGATACTCTGCGTTTCCCATGCATGTGTTAGCTGGAGGAAGAATCCCTTGAACCTGGAGAGTTGGGACCCATGGAATGGGTACCTTGCAGTATGACTTCAAAGGGTCTGCATTTGCTCACCGAAACTCACCAATGCTATCAGCCTGAAGAATCCAGCCTTATGTCTCAACCAGCTCTGGGTGTAGATGTGTTAAATCCCGGTTGCATCACATGCCCTGTGTGAATTATTTAAGAATTACTCTCTATTTCACTGTCTTTGTGTTTTGTTTTCGAAATTTATTTTGATAATGGGATTTATCGGATTTTCACTGCTGCGTTTCGGCCGCTGTACACACGCTTGATTCTCTTACGGAGACATATATATCCATGGGTTTTAAGATTCTTCCTAGTCAGGTATATTCCTAGGCGTTGAATATGTGGTGTTGGGTCCATTTCGTTGAGCAAGGAGTAGGTCTTGTCTACTACATATTTGGCTTATGGAAAGTTATCTGTGCTAATTTAAGTCTCTGGTTTTTTTCAGCACCCCAAGGCACCTTTCCCCATAAGCAAGCACTAGTTGGTTTTCTAAATTTGAGACCCTGTTCTGTTTTGTAATTCAGTTCATGTGTAGTCAAGTTTACATTCCGTGTATTAGTGATATCTTATGATGTTTCTTTTTCTGTGTGACGTAGTTCACGTAGAATCACCGTACCTGCATCCACTCACTATGCCGCTACGGGCCTGATGACACAGATTTCATTGCTGAGTGATATTGCATTGTACGTACGTGCCACAACTTCTTTATCCATTTTTTGCTTTCTGGGATATTTTCCTGATACTGTAGACGAGCTTCTTGTGAACACAGCCGTCCCAAATATTGGGGTGGGTGTCTGTTTTTGATTTTAATTTCCGTAAGCTATAGGACCATAAGTGGAAGTGCCATAGGCTGTGTTGCTTTGTTTCTTACGTGTTTCAGGAAACACCATACACTTCTCCAGGGTGGCTGCTGGCAATTTACATCCTGCCAATCAACATAACAAGGCTCCCTGTTCTCCATATCCTGTCCTACCTTTCTGGATTTTACACTTTTTTCAGATGGCCCTTTTGCCCGGGGGGCCGTGAGACTTCATTGTAGTGCAGATTTCCTTTACAGGCTTGCTTGGTTGGCCAAAAA
The DNA here is from genome assembly GCF_963924675.1 of Phocoena phocoena. Lineage (NCBI taxonomy): Eukaryota > Metazoa > Chordata > Mammalia > Artiodactyla > Phocoenidae > Phocoena > Phocoena phocoena. The sequence goes on from NC_089223.1 coordinate 51,344,022, forward strand.
GGGCGTATGCGTTTTTTCCTGAATATATTCAGGAAAAAACGCATACGCCCTTTTTGGCCAAGTGCATCATTGTCGACGTTCTGACTCTTTTCCTATGCTTTCAGGGCAATTCCAGTCTACCCCCTGCAATCGTTTTCCTGAAATTCTGCCCCGCTTTCAAGTCCCCTTCGCAGGCTTACTTCAATATATTTTTGGAGGATAGCTGTCATTTATAGCTCTGCAGGTTTGTGAATTACAGTGCCCCTGAGCTCCTTTCTTCAACTCGCTTTCTTGTGAGCTCGGCACAAAACCGCAGGATTGCTTCAGGCCCTAATCTGTTTCCAGCAGGGCACGCTGAGCCTTTGGTTAATTCCTCTTCCTGGTGAGAAATGAGCCTTACCTTTGCCCGTGCAGACACCTATAGCTAGTCTCTCATTGGTTCTCCCTATTCCTGTTCATCTTGCACAGAAATTGCAAGCTGTGCCAAACAGGAGGTTAAAGGCACTGACTCTCCAAGCGGGGAGAGTGTTAGTAAAGCGTCTGGAATGGTGAACCCGAGGACCAGGATACGAAAACTGAGATGCATTTTAAATCGTTTCCTAATCACACGGTGTACCATACTCGGCGTTTCCCACGCATGTTTTAGCTGAAGAAAGAATCCCTTGAACCTGGAGAGTTGGGACCCTTGGAATGTGTACCATGCAGTATGACTTCAAAGGATCTGCATTTGTTCACCGAAACTCACCAATGCTATCAGCCTGAAGTGTCCAGCCTTATGTCTCAACCAGCTCTGGGTGTAGATGTGGTAAATCCAGGTTGCATCACATGCCCTGAGTGAATTATTTAAGAATTGCTACCTATTTCACTGTCATTGTGTTTTGTTTTTGAAATTTATTTTAATAATGGGATTTATCGGATTTTCACTGCTTCCTTTATGCCACTGTACATGCGCTTGATTCTCTTACGGAGACATATAAGTCCATGGGTTTTAAGATTCTTACTAATCCGGTATATTCTTAGGCATTGAATATGGCGTGTTGAGTCCATTTCGTTGAGCAAGGAGTAGGTCTTGACTATTACATATTTGGCTTATGGAATGGTATCTGTGCTAATTTCAATCTCTGGTTTTATGCAGCACCCCAACTCACCTTTCCCCTTAAGGAAGCATAAGTTGATTTTCTTAATTTGAAACCCTCTTCTCTTTTGTAATTCAGTTTATGTGTAGCCATGTTAACTTTCCATGTATTAGTGATATCTTATGTCTTTTTCTTTTTGAATTATGTGACTTCGAATGATCACACGTAGCTCCTCTGGAGTTGTTATAACTGGCCGTATTTCATTGATTTCCAGGCTGAGTAATTTTCCACTCTACATAAGCACCACATCTCTGTCCGTTTTTTCTCTGCAGATACATTTAAGTTATATCCTAGTCGAGGATCTTTTAAACAGAGAGGTGGTAAACATTGGGGTGCCTGTGTCCTCTCGATTTTTGTTTTTCCCAAGGTATACGTCCATGAGTGCAAGTGCCCTGTGCTCGGTAGCTCATTTTTTAGATGCTTTAGTAAACACAATAGACTTATCCAGAGTGACCGCTGGCAATATACATTTCCACTATAAGACTCACAGGGCTCCCTTTTCTCCTTGCCCTGTCCTGCATTTCTGGTGTTTACACTTTATGAGGACGGCTCTTCTGACTGATGCAAAGTGATATGTTTTGTAGTATTGATTTCCAGTGCCCACCTGTTTGGTTGGCTAAAAAAGTGTATGTCCTTTTCTTGAATATATACAGAAAAAGACGCATACACCCTTTTTGGCCAACTGCAATGTTGGCAATGTTCAGCCCCTTTTCTTGTGCTTAATGGCGAGTCCTTTCTACCTCTTCCAATCCCTTTCCTGCCATTCTCCGTTGCTTACAAGTCCTTTTCTCTGACTTTCCTCAAGACATTTTTCAGTGATAGATATTTTCAATTCTGCAGTTTCGTGAATTTTAGTGCCCCTGAGTTCCATTTTCCAACTTGTGTTTATGGGAACTGGCCACAAAGCATCAGGATTCCTCAAGCCCTATTCTGTTTCCATGGGCAACCCTAGCCTTTGGTCAATTCGTCTTCCTGATTGGAAATTAGAGTGGCATGTGCCTGTCCGAACACCTAGGACTTGTCTCTCATTGTTCCTCCTCCTTCTGCTTCATCCTGTGGACAAATTCCAAACTGTATGCAACAGGATGTTGACAGTGCTGACATCTCCAAGTGGGGAGACTGTTAGTAAAGACGCTGGAGTGGTGAACCCTAGCACCAAGAGATGAGGAGATGAGATGCCTTTTCCAAACTTTTCCCGATCAGACGGTATACCATCCTCTGGGTGTGACAGGCATGTTTTAGGTGTAGGAAGGGTCCCATTCATGTGAGGAGAACACCAGGGGATTTTAAATATCAGTGTCTCTCCGCAACCCAAACTGGGGAATTTTTTAAGCTACGGCTACACATATGTTCATTAAGGGCCTTGGGAAGTAGGCAGAGTCCAAACTTTAGATGAGTGAAGTCTTCAGGGTCAGAAGCACTCACCACTGTCTTCCCTTAGATTCCATTTTTACTGTCATTGATGGATGATGTCAATAAAAATATCTATTCTTTTTCAGATCATTTCCCCTTATAGGTTATTGCAAAATATTGAGTGTAGTTCCCTGTGCTATACAGTAGTTCCTTGCTGATGATTTCATACATAGCAGTGTGTATGTGTTAATCCCAAACTGTTAATTTATCCCTCCTCCTACCATTTCCCTTTGGTAATAATAAATTATAAGATTTTATGCTTCTCAGAAATGGGGGAGCTGAAAGAGAGGTATCATTTTCAATGCAAAAGCATTTAAAACAAGATTGAAGCTTTAACCAAGATTATTAGATGTACATCCTTGGAAAGAAATCACTTTGTTTCTCTAATATTGACCTGACAAAGAAGACAAACCTTTTCACTGAACTTGCTTATAAGAAAGTGATGGAAATATCAAATGGAAGTGTTAGAAACATCTTATTTTACCCGAGCCTTATACACTGTTCTATGTGAATTACAGTTTGGCTCACACATCTGTTCATTGAAGTTACAATGTTCTCAATTTCTGTTACTGATCCTCCAGAGTGGACGCCAACAAGTGTCCCCCTGCCCAGTGTCATTGGAGCCAATAGATCGAGACTGAGTTTGGTTCAAAAGCAAAGGAAACTTTATATTTTGATCAGAGAATGGAGAGGTGCTACCCTGTGGGCTGTGGGCTGGGCTGCTGTGTAGAGATCCTGTCAGAGTCACTGGGAGGGAGGGGGCTGAGCTCTCGAGGACCTGGTTGGCTGCAGCTCAGGCTCTATGTCACGGAGTCTGAACTGGGCCCCAGGAGCTGAAGTGTCATCGAGCCATTCTGCTCTAGGAAATCTGGTCTGAAGTGCCGGGTGTGGAACCTCTGTATGCGGGACACTAGGAGCACCTGAAATTAGACAAAGCACAAAGGATAAAAATGGTTAGACTTTATTTTATTGCCCAGATTCTATTTTTATCTCCCAGGCATTTTTAAGGGGCTTTGCCTGGGACAAACTTCTCTTCTGCCTTTTGTCCCTTTCCTCATTCTTGGAGTGCTGCGGGTGCAGACCCTTCTTCTGTAACTGCTGAGTGCTGAGTTAGGAGGCTTCATACCCGTGGGCGAGGGTCAGAACTTCTCCCCAGCAGCCTCCAGGTGACGTTGATTGTCCCCAGGCCTCCTGCCTCCCTGCTCGTCCACCTGAGCACCAGTATTGGAAGTGTTATAGATTCTAATGACCTTTAAGGGTCCAGAAAGGAGATGTGCAGTGGCACTGTGAGGTCCAGTTTCACTCCGCCCCACATTTGTTCGGCCACCTTAGGCTGACCGTTTCTGCCAGCCTAGATGCTCTGACTGACCGTTTCTGCCAGCCTAGATGCTCTGACCAACAGTATGCGCTTTCTTCCATTAGGCCCCTGAATTAACGTAAAAACAGCACCAGGTGTCAGGATCCTGCCCGCTCAGCTCCCAGACAGTCCAGGGTCAGTGGTGATGAAGGATCATGATGGTCACTGAGTCAAGAGCCTTTGGAAGTAAACAGGAGTCCAGCCGGTCTTATTGGCCACCATCATCAGGGTGTCTGTAGGCTTTTCTATGTTGACAGCATGATATACGGTTCCCCCACCAAGATTATTAGCTCCCCTCTGGGTACAGTAAGTACTGCAAGCAGTAGTCTACTCTTTTGGGACACACTCTTGTTATTATATGAGAGAAACTCCAGGTCAAGTGATGGTCACACGGGTCGTCATGGTGCCCCGTTGTCCCCGGTTATCTCTCTGGAGGTTGGAGTTGGAGGGCCTCCTCAATCGAGGTCAGTGTGCCCACGGAGCAAACCCTGCAACTTCAGGGCATGGTTGGGGGTTAGGATCACCACGCGGGGTCCGTTTCCCTTAGAAGGGAGGTGGCCTTTTGGGCTGCTGATTTCCAGGTTTTCAGATACCACCAGTATCTTGGCCAGATGTGGCGGTGGGCCAAGTCCCTTGGTGACCATAGTTTATCCTACCTGGATGGCATTCTTGCATTGTTCCATTTCAAGTGGTCCCAGTTTTTGCACTAATACTCCAATGGCGATTCACCTTTCACCAGGAATGTAAAGGTCAAAGGGTTTAGCTAAATTAGGGAGTTCCAGGGCAAGGGTCTGAATTGACTGCTCTTTCCATTCTTGAAAGGCCACTTCTGGATTCTATTCAAAAGGATCATCATCTTTTCCTTTCTGTGTTTCATATAGAGGCCCAGCTAGTAGACTGTAGTTAGGGATCCAGAGGCAGGAAACCCTGGCTTCCCCAGGAACCCCTAAGCTGTCTTCTAGTTTCAGAAAGGGGTAAGGCTGTAAATTGTTTCTTCCCTTTCCTGGGATGGGCTTCTCTGACCTTCTGTGAGAATGAAGCCCAGGCAGGTCACTGTAGTCTGTGATACTTGAGCTTTTTCGTGGACAACTTCTATCCTTTATTGGCTTGTTAGTTCTGAGGCCTCCTTAGTAGGGCTGGCGATCAGAATGTCGTCTGAATATTGAAGGAGTGTTTCCTTTTCCAGAGGTAGAACTTTTAGGTCTTTAGCTGAGCTTTCCCCAAAGGTGGTGTGGGAATTTTTGAACCCTTGGGGCAAGACAGCCTGGAAGTATTGTTTTAGTTGTATGTTGAGTCCTGTCACTCACAAGCCAAAATTTCTTGTGACTCTGGGACTAATGGAATACAAAAGAAGGCATCAGTGAAGACTAATACAGAATACCAAGTCCTGGTGGTTGGTAGAATGACCAGCAGGGTGTAGGATTTAGGAACTACTGGAGGTATATCCTCAGTGGCTTCACTGACTGTCCTGACATCCTTTACCAGGACTCCAGCAGCCCATGGGGCTCTCGAGGTCAGGCCAATCCCAGGATATGGAGCTCACCTGGGCAGGTACCCTACCCCCCCCCACCCCAGCCCACGGGGCTCTCGTGTTCAGGCCCCTCCCAGGATATGGGATTCCCTGGGCAGGTCCTCTGCAGTCCATGGGGCTCCCGTGGTCAGGCCCCTCCCAGGATACAGAGCTACCCTTGCAGGTACCTTGGCAGGGCTGGGCACACAGGAACCGTGCACATAGCCCTCATTGCAGAGCACTCCCAGCTCACCTGTCGCTCAGATCTGACACAGAGCACCTCAGAGCAGGACTTGAACTAACAAACAGCAGCTCTGACAGGTCTGTGACCCTGGGCATCACTCTGTGCGGCCTCCTCCACCTGGTCTTCCAGAGACTTCCACTGCACCCGGGGCACCAGGCCTCTGTCTCCAACCACCACCCACCCCTCCTCTCCCTGACTCCTGGGTTCCTCTCATTAGGAGAGGGTTTTCTTGAAGTTGTCTCCCACTCATGGGCCAGATAATATAATTAGAAAACAAGCCAGAGCTGCAGCCCCTTGTCTATCCTGACTCTCAGGAGCCCACACCTGTTCCTTGGACCTGGCCAATTCAGCAAGTTCCATTTTCAGCAACTGTGAGCCCCTGAGGGGTGATTATTGGCTGGCTTGGGAAGCCTGACCGTGCCGGCCAGCCCTCCCCAGGTGTGCCTGGGTTGAGATCAATATAAACACCGCTCCAGGCAGCAAGAGCCCCTGCAGCTGTGCCTGACGCCATTTTCTCTGCCCTGTCAGCAGTCTCGGGGCTGGGCTGATGGGAGGGAGTGAGAGGCCACAGCTTTGTGGGTGTCCCAGTGTGAGTGGGGCTCTGCTGGACTTTCTGCAGCAGTTGCCAAGATGCTACCTGCTAAAGAAGAGGATGTGTCACCCACACCTGCCGCTGGAATTTCTCCCTGGGCACAGGTGAGGAAGGAAGAAAGCAGTGGGGGCCGGGACAGCAGGGGTATCTCAGGCAGGGAAATGGAGAGCTTCCAGAAGAGCACCCAGGGCCAGGACCATCCTGGCTGGCCTGCAGGCACCAAGTCGGCTGGCATGCTGTCCCTCATGTGGCTCCATGGCCCTTCCTCTAGGTTTTCAAGTCCTTGTACATATTCAGGTGTTTAGCCTTGGAAGGGTGGGAACATTTCAGCAGCAGCTGGCCTGGGGCTCGGCCCACGTTTACTCACAGATACCTCGGCACGGTCCCCCAGCTTTGCAGTGAGGACGCTTGTTGCGAGGAGCATGCTGGCTGAATGGGAGATGATTCCCCACCACTGACCAACTTCAGAATTGTTTGTAATTGGAGCAAGTGCCCTGAAACGGTTTTCCTCTGTGTAACTGGTGGGTTCTGTTCTTTTTTATCTTTTTTTCGTTTTTGGTTCAAGGTAGATTTTATTCCTCTTTTGTGTATTTACAGATATAAGCATGGAAATAATTTATTCATATAAATACATGTATGTCAAGGGAAGAATATTTTTTCTGTTTTACTTTTTTTAATTTTATTTTTTTATTTTGAATTTAATTTTATATTTTTATACAGCAGGTTGTTTTTGGTTATCTACTTTATACATATAAATGTATACATACCATTCCCAATATCTCAACTCCTCCCACCACCATCCCCAACAGCTTTCCCCCCTTGTTGTCCATACGTTTGTTGTATACATGTATTGCTCTATTTCTGCCTTGCAAAACGGTTCATCTGTACAATTTTTCTAGGTTCCACATATATGCATTAATATACAAGATTTGTTTTTCTCTTTCTGACTTACTTCACTCTGTATGACAGTCTCTAGATCCATCAACGTCTCTACAAATGTCCCAATTTCATTCCTTTTTATGGCTTAGTAATATTCCATTTTATATATGTACCACATCTTTATGCATTCGTCTGTCTGTGGGCATTTAGGTTGCTTCCATTTCCTGGATAGTGTAAATAGTGATGCAATGAACATTGTGGTGAATGTCTCTTTTTGATTTATGGTTTTGTCTGGGTATATGCCCAGTAGAGGGATTGCTGTATCATATGGTAATTCTATTCTTAGTTTTATAAGAAACTCCATAATGTTCTCCACAGTGACTGTATCAATTTACGTTCCCAACAATAGTGGAAGAGGATTCCTTATCTCCACACCGTTTCCAGCATTTGTTGTTTGTAGATTTTCTGATGATGCCCATTCTAATAGGTGTGAGGTGATACACCATGGATGAGTCTATTTCGTTGAGCAAAGAGTAGGTCTTGTTTATTACATATTTGGCTTATGGAATGGTATGTGTGCTAATTTCAATCTGTTTTTATACAGCAGCCCAACTCAACTTTCCCCTTAAGCAAGCATAAGGTTTTTATCTAAATGTGAGACTCTGTTCGGTTTTGTAATTCAGTTTATGTGTAGCCAAGTTTACACTCCCTCTATTAGTGATATCTTATGATAATTATCTTTCTTTGTGTGACATATTTCTCTTAGAATCATCATAATTAAATCCACTCAATTTGCTGCTACAGGCCTGATGACATTGATTTCACTGCTGAGTGATATTCCGTTGTACGTAAGTAGCACAACTTCTTTATCCATTTTTTTCTTTCTGGGATATTTAATTTGTACTGGACTCGAGGTTCTTGTAAACACAGCAGCCCTAAATTTTGTGTTGGCTGTGTCTTGTTGATTTTAATTTTCCTAAGCTATAGGGCCAAAAGTGGAAGTGCCCTAGGCTCTGTAGCTTTGTTTTTTAGATGTTTCAGGATACACCATGAACATCTCCAGAGTGTCTGTTGGCAATTTACATCCCGCCCATCAGCATAACACGGCTCCCTGTTCTCCATGGCCTGTCCTGTGTTTCTGGTTTTTACACTTTATTCAGATGGCCTTTTTGACGAATGGGAAATGTGACTTCATTGTAGTGTGGATTTCCATTGCTGGAGTGCTTGGTTGGCCAAAATGTTCATATGCGTTTTTTCCTGAATATATTCAGGAAAAATGTATACGCACTTTTTGTCCATGTGCATCACTGTCAAAGATCTGCCGCTTTTCATATGCTTTAAATGCAATTCCAATCTACCTCTTGAAATATGATTCCTGCAATTCTGCCTCGTTTTCAAGTCCTCTTTGCAGACTTACTTCGATATATTTTTGCCAATAGCTGTCATTTATCTCTGCAGGTTTGTGAATTACAGTGCCCCTGAGCTCCTTTCTTAACTCGCTTCCTTGTAAGCTGGCCACAAAACTGCAGGTTTGCTTCAGGCCATAATCAGGGTCCGGCACGGCACTCTGAGCCTTTGGTTAATTCCTCTTCCTGGTGGGAAATTAGAGTTAAATGTGCCCCTCCAGATACCTGCCTCACTCCCAGCCACATGGTGATGTATGTCCTCAGGTTTGAGGCCCTATGTGATGGGTTCCTCATCTTTTGATGATGTGGCCCCACTGGTGTGTGGACACTCCTGCCTGGTTCCCATCCCCTTGGTGATGTGGGCCCTCTGGTGAGACTCTGATCCTGGTTGGGTTCCTCACACATCCGTGAGGTGAGCCCTCTTCTCTGAGGTCACTCCTGCCTGGCTGGCACAACCCGCCTTGTTGACTTCGGCACCCTGGTGGCAGTTGGAGCCTGCTGGGAGCCTCCTTCCCACGGTGATGAGGCCCTCTGGCGTCAGACCCTAATGGCGGGGTTCCCACATTTTCTGATACGTGCTAAGTGGTACGAGGGCACTCCTGCCAGGTTCCCATCCTCATGAGCGTGTGGGCCTTCTGTTCTGAGGTCCTAACGGCTGGGTTGCTCACACTTTCATGATGTGGGCCCTCTGCTGTGAGGTCAATCCTGCCTGGCTGGCGCACGTAGCCTTGGTGACGTGGACCCTCTGGTGGCAGTTGGAGCGTGCTGGGGTCTCCTCCCCTCAGTGATGAGGGCCTTCTGGTGTCAGGCCCTAAGTGCTGGGCTCCACACATTTTCTGATGTGTGCCCAGTGGTGCGAGTCACTCCTGCCAGGTTCCCATCCCCATGGGCATGTGGGACTTCTGTTCTGTGGTCCCAACTGCTGGGTTGCTCACAGTTTCATGATGTGGGCCCTTTGCTGTGTGTCCACTCTGGCCTGTATCCCATAGTGTCAGTGCTCTGGGCCTCCAGCTTGGAGTTTCCAACTTCTCGATTCCTCACCTTTTTTATTCTATGGGCCCTCGGTTGTGCGTCTCCTCCTGCATGCCTCACTCCCAGCCCCTTCGTGATGTGTGTCCCCTTGTTTGAGGCCACATGTGCTGTGTTCCTCACCTTTCTATAATGTGGCCACACTGGTGTGAGGACACTCTTGCCTGGTTCCCATTCCCTTGGTGATGTTGGCCCCACTGCTGTTAGGACAGTCTTGCCTGGTTCCCATCACCTTGGTGATGTTGGCCCTCTGGTGAGAGTCTGATCCTGGTTAGGTTCCTCACCCTTCTGTGAGGTGGGCCCTCTGCTCTGAGGTCACTCCTGCCTGGCTGGCACACCCCGCCTTGGCAACGTCGGCCATATGGTGGCAGTTGGAGCCTGCTGGGAGCCTCCTCCCCTCGGTGATGAGGGCCCTCTGGCCTCAGGCCCTAACTGCTGGGTTCCCACATTTTCTGATTCGTGCTAAGTGGTGCAAGGACACTCCTGCCAGGTTCCCATCCCCATGGGGATGTGAGCCTTCTGCTCTGAGGTCCCAACGGCTGTGTTGCTCACAGTTTCATGATGAGGGCCCTCTGGTGTGAGTTCACTCCGGCATAGATCCCATAGCCTCGCTGCTCCTGGCTGCCTGCCGGAGGTTCCAACTGTGGGATTCCTCACCTTTTTTATTCTATGGTCCCTCTGTTTTGAGGATCCTCTGGCCTGCCTCACTCCCAGCCCCTTGGTGATGTGTGTCCTCAGGTTTGAGGCCACGTGTGCTGGGTCCCTCAAATTATGGTGATGTAGCCCCACTGGTGTGAGGACACTCCTGCCTGGTTCCCATTCCCTTGGTGATGTTGGCCCTCTGGTGACAGTCTGATCCTTGTTGGGTTCCTCACACTTCTGTGAGGTGGGCTTTCTGCTCTGAGGTCACTCCTGCCTGGTTGGCACACCCCGCCTTGGTGACATCGGCCTTATGGTGGCAGTTGGAGCCTGCTGGGAGCCTCCTCCCCTCGGTGATGAGGGTCCTCTGGCCTCAGGTCCTAACTGCTGGGTTCCCACATTTTCTGATTCATGGAAGTGGGCCGAGGACACTCCTGTCAGGTTCCCATCCCCATAAGGATGTGGGCCTTCTGCTCTGAGGTCCCATCCGCTGGGTTGCTCACAGTTTCATGATGTGGGACCTCTGCTGTGAGTTTGCTGTGGCCTGGATCCCATAGACTCTGTGCTCTGGGCGGCCTACTGGCCGGTTCCAACTGCTGGATTCCTCACAACTTTTATTCTGTGGGCTCTGTTTTGTGAGGATACTCCTGCTTGCCTCACTCCTAGCCCCTTGGAGATGTGGGTCCCCTGTTTTAGGCCACATGTTCTGGGTTCCTCACCTTTCTATAATGTGGCCACACTGGTGTGAGGACCCTCCTGCCTGGTTCCGATCCCCTTGGTGATGTGGGCCCTCTGGTGAGAGTCTTATCCTGGCTGGTTTCCTCACCCTTCTGTGAGGTAGGCCCTCTGCGGTGAGGTCACTCCTGCCTGGCTGGCACACATCACCTTGGTGACGTGGGCCCTCAGTTGGGAGTTGGTGTCTGCTGCGAGTCTCCGTCCCTCAGTAATGAGGGCCCTCTTGCGTCAGACCCTAACTCCTGGGCTCCCAAAATTTGCAGATGTGCGACCTGTGGTGCGAGTACACTCCTGTCAGGTTCCCAACCCCATGGGAATTTGGGCCTTCTGCTCTGAGGTCCCAACGGCTGGGGTGCTCACAGTTTCATGATGAGGGCCCTCTGATGTGCGTTCATTCCGGCCTAGATCCCATAGGCTTGCTGCTCCTGGGCGCCTGCTGGGAGGTTCCAACTGCGGGATTCCTCACCTTTTTTATTCTATGGGCCCTCTGTTTTGAGGCTCCTCCTGCCTGCCTCAATCCCAGCCCCGTTGTGATGTGTGTCCTCTGGTGTGAGGCCACGTGTGCTGGGTCCCTCACCTTTCGATGATGTGGCCCCAATGGTGTGAGGACACTCGTGCCTGTTTCCCAGACCCTTGGTGATGTGGCCCTCTGGTGAGAGTCTGATCCTGGCTGGGTTCCTTACCGTTCTGTGAGGTGGGCCCTGTGCTCTGAGGTAACTCCTGCCTGGCTTGCTCCCATTGCCTTGTTGACGTCGGCCTTCTGGTGGCAGTTGGATCCTTTTGGAGACTCCTGTCCTCGGTGATGAGGTCCCTCTGGCGTCAGGCTCTAACTGCTGGGCTCCCCAGGTTTTCTGATGTGAGCCCAGTGATGCCAGGACACTCGTGAAATGTTCCCATCCCCATGGCGATATGGGCCTTCTGCTCTGAGGTTCCAACGACTGGGTTGCTCACAGTTTCCTGATGTTAGCTCTCTGGTGTTAGTTCACTCATTCCTAGATCCCATAGCCTCTGTACTCTGGGCCGCCTGCTGGGAAGTTCCAACTGCTGGGTTCCTCACCTTTTTTATTCTTTGGGCCCTGTGTTGGGAGGCTCCTCCTGCCTGTGTCACTCCCAGCCCCTTGGTGATGTAGGTCCTCTGGTTTGTGGCCACATGTGCCAGTTTCCTCATCTTTTAGTGATGTGGCCCCACTGGTGTGAGGACACTCGTGCCTGGTTCCCGTCCCCTTGGTGATATGGGCCCTCTGGTGAGAGTCTGATCCTGGTTGGGGTCCTCACACTTCTTTGAGGTGGGCCGTCTGCTGTGAGGTCACTCCTGCCTGGCTGGCACACCCCGCCTTGGCGACGTGGGCCCTCTTGTGGTAGTTGGAACATGCTGGGAGCCTCCTCCCCTCAGTGATGAGGGCCCTCTGGCGTCAGGCCCTAACTGCTGGGTACCCACATTTTCTGATATGTGCTAAGTGGTGCAAGGACACTCCTGCCATGCTCCCAACACCTTGGGGATGTGGACCTTCTGCTCTGAGGTCCAAATGGCTGGGTTGCTCGCAGTTTCATGATGTGGACCCTCTGCTGTGAGTTTACTGCGGCCTGAATCGCATAGACTTGGTGCTCTTGGCCGCCTGCTGGGAGGTTCCCATTGCTGGATTCCTCAGCTTTTTTATTCTATGGGCCCTGTGTTGTGAGGCTACTCCTGCCTGCCTCATTCCGAGCCCCTTGGAGATGTGGGTCTTCTGGTTTAGGCCACATGTGCTGGGTTCCTCACCTTTCTATGATGTGGCCACACTGGTGTGAAGACTCTACTGCCTGGTTCTGATCACCTTGGTGATGTGGGCCCTCTGGTGAGAGTCTTATCCTGGCTGTGTTCCTCACCCTTCTGTGAGGTAGGCCCTCTGCGGTGAGGTCACTCCTACCTGGCTGTCACACGTCACCTTGGCGACGTGGGACCTCAGTTGGGTGTTGGTGCCTGATTGGAGTCTCCTCCCCTTGGTAATGAGGGCCCTCTGGCGTCAGGCCCTAACTCCTGGGTTCCCTAAATTCTCTGATGTGTGCCCTGCGGTGCGAGTACACTTCTGACAGGTTCCCAACCCCATGGGAATGTGGGCCTTCTGCTCTGAGATCCCAACGCCTAGGTTGCTCACAGTTTCATGATGACGGCCCTCTGGTGTGAGATCACTCCGGCCTGGATCCCATAGTCTCGCTGCTCCTGGCCGCCTGCTGGGAGGTTCCAACTGCGGGATTCTTCACCTCTTTAATTCTATGGTCCCTCTGTTTTGAGGCTCCTCCTGCCTGCCTCAATCCCAGCTCCCTTGTGATGTGTGTCCTCTGGTTTGAGGCCACGTGTGCTGGGTCCCTCACTTTTCGGTGATGTGACCCCACTAGTGTGAGGACACTCCTGCCTGGTTCCCATTCCCTTGGTGATGTGGGCCCTCTGGTGAGAATCTGATCCTCTTTGGTTCTTCACACTTCTGTGAGGTTGACCCTCTGCTCTGAGGTCACTCCTGCCTGGTTGTCGCACTCCGCATTGGCGACGTCACCCCTCTGGTAGCAGTCGGAGCTGGCTGGGAGCCACCGCCCCTCGGTGATGAGGGCCCTCTGGAATCAGGCACTAATTGCTGGGCTCCCCATATTTTTTCATGTGTGCCCACTCTTGCGATGACACTCCTGCTTGTTTCCCTTCCCCATGGGGATGTGGGCCTTCTGCTCTTAGGTCACAATGGCTGGGTTGCTTACAGAATCACAATGAGGGCCCTCTGTTGTGAGTTCATGCCGGCCTGGATCTCATAGCCTCAGTGCTCTGGGCCGCCTGCTAGGAAGATCCAACTGCTGGTTTCCACACCTTTTGTATACAATGGGACATGTGTTGTGAGGTTAATCCTGCCTGCCTCACTCCGAAACCCATGGTGATGTGGGTCCTCTGGTTTGAGGCCACATGTGCTGGGTACCTCAACTTTTGATGATGTGGCCCCATGGGTGTGAGGACACTCCTGCCTGGTTCCCATCACCTTGGTGATGTGGGCCCTCTGGGGAGAGTCTGATCCTGGCTGGGTTCCCTACCATTCTGTGAGGTGGGCCCTCTGATGTCAGGTCACTCCTGCCTGGCTAGCTCACATCGCCTTGGCGACGTGGGCCCTCTGTTGACCACTGGAGCATGCTGGGAGCCTCCTACTCCCGTGAATGATGGCCCTGGAAAAAATTCATATGCCCTTTTTGGCCAAGTGCTTCATTGACGAGGTTCTGCCACTTCTCTTATGCTTTCAGAGCAATTCACGTCTACCTCCTGAAATCGGATTCTAGCAATTCTGCCCCACTTTCAAGTCCTCTTCGCAGCCTTAATTCAATATATTTTTGTACGATTTCTGTCATTTATAAGTCTGCAGGTATGTGAATGACAGTGCCCCTGAGCTCCTTTCCTCAACTCGCTTTCTTGTGAGCTGGCCACAAAACCGCAGGATTGCTTCAGGCCCTAATCCTGTTCCAGCATGGCATGCTGAGCCTTTGGTTAATTCCTTTTCCTGTTGGGAAATGAGTGTTAAAATTGCCCGTGCATACTGGGCATATACCCTGAGAAAACCAAAATTCAAAAAGAGTCATGTACCAAAATGTTCATTGCAGCTCTATTTACAATAGCCCGGAGATGGAAAGAACCTAAGCGCCCATCATCGGACGAATGGATAAAGAAGATGTGGCACATATACACAATGGAATATTACTCAGCCTTAAAAAGAAATGAAACTGAGTTATTTGTAATGAGATGGATAGACCTAGAGTCTGTCATACAGAGTGAAGTAAGTCAGAAAGAAAAAGACAAATAGCGTATGCTAACACATATATATGGAATTTAAAGGAAAAAAATGTCATGAAGAACCTAGGGATAAGACAGGAATAGAGGCGCAGACCTACTGGAGAACGGAATTGAGGATATGGGGAGGGGGAATGGTGAGTTTTGACAGGGCGAGAGAGAGTCATGGACATATACACACTAACAAATGTAGTAAGGTAGATAGCAAGGGGGAAGCAGCCGCAAGGCACAGGGATATTAGCTCGGGGCGTTGGGACAGCCTGGAGGGGTGGAAGGGGGAGAGAGGGAGGGAGGGAGACACAAGAGGGAAGACACAGGGAGCATATGTATATGTATAGCTGATTCACTTTGTTATAAAGCAAAAACTAACACACCATTGTAAAGCAATTATACCCCAATAAAGATGTTAAAAAAAATATTTGCCCGTGCACACACCTACAGATAGTCTCCCATTGGTTCTCCATATTCCTGTTCATCTTGCGCAGAAATTGCAAACAGTGCCAAACAGGAGGTTAAAGGCACTGACTCTCCAAATGGGGAGAGTGTAAGAAAAGGGTCTGGAATGGTGAACCTGAGTACCAGGGGACGAAAACAGACATGCATGTAAAAAGGTTTCCCAGTCACACGGTGGACCATACTCTGGATTTCCCATGCAAATTTTAGCAGAAGGAAGAATCCCTTGAACCTGGAGAGTTGGGAACCATGGAATGGGTACCAGGCAGTATGACATCAGAGGGTCTGCATTTGCTCACTGAACCTCACCAATGCTATCAGCCCAAAGGGTCCAGCCTTATATCTCACCCAGCTCTGGGTATAGATGTGGTAAACCAGGTTGCATCACATGCCCTGTGTGAGTTATTTAAGAATTGCTCTCAATTTCACTGTCATTGTGTTTTGTTTTTGAAATTTTTTTTTGACACTGGGATTTATCGGATTTTCACTGCTGCGTTAATGCCGCTGTACACACTCTTGATTCTCTTACGGAGACATAAATATCCACGGGTTTTAAGATTCTTCCTAGTCAGGTATATTCCTAGGCGTTGAATATGTGGTGTTGAGTCCATTTCGTTGAGCAAGGAGTAGGTCTTGTCTATTACATATTTGGCTTATGGAACAGTATCTGTGCTAATTTCAGTCTCTGGTTTTATGCAGCACTCCAACGCACCCTTCTCCATAAGAAAGCACAAGTTGGTTTTATAAATTTGAGACTGTTCTGTTTTGTAATTCAGTTCATGTGTAGTCAAGTTTACATACTGTGTATTAGTGATATTTTATGATGTTTCTTTTTATGTGTGACTTATTTCACGTAGAATCACCATACCTGAATACACTCACTATGCCGCTACAGGCCTGATGACACAGATTTCATTGCTGAGTGATATTCCATTGTACGTACGTGCCACAACTTCTTTATCCATTGTTTGCTCTCTGAGATATTTACCTGGTACTGCAAACGAGGTTCTTGTGAACAGAAAGGTCCCAAACTTTGAGGTGGCTGGGTGTTTTTGATTTTAATTTCCCTAAGCTGTAGGACCATAAGTGGAAGTGCCATAGGCTGTGTTGCTTTGTTTCTTACGTGTTTCAGGAAACACATAACACTTCTCCAGAATGGCTGTCGGCAATTTACATCATATGCATCAGCATAATAAGGATCCCTGTTTTCCATTGCCTGTCCTCCATTTCTGGATTTTACAATTTTTTTAAATGGCCCTTTTGCCCTGGGGGGCACTGAGACTTCATTGTATTGCAGGTTTTTTTACAAGCTTGCTTGGTTGGCCAAACAGTGCGTATGTGTTTTTTCCTGAATATATTCAGAAAAAAACGCATACGCCCTTTTTGGCCAAGTGCATCATTGTCGACGTTGTGCCTCTTTTCCTATGCTTTCAGGGCAATTCCAGTCTACCCCCTGCAATCGTTTTCCTGAAATTCTGCCCAGCTTTCAAGTCCCCTTCACAGGCTTACTTCAATATATTTTGGAAGATAGCTGTCATTTATAACTCTGCAGGTTTGTGAATTACAGTGCCCCTGGGCTCCTTTCTTCAACTCGCTTTCTTGTGAGCTGGGTACAAAACCGCAGGATTGCTTCAGGCACTAATCTGTTTCCAACAGGGCACGCTGAGACTTTGGTTAATTCCTCTTCCTGGTGGGCAATGAGCGTTACATTTGCCCGTGAAGACACCTACAGCTAGTCTCTCATTGGTCCTCCCTATTCCTGTTCATCTTGCACAGAAATTGCAAGCTGTGCCAAACAGGAGGTTAAAGGCACTGACTCTCCAAGCGGGGAGAGTGTTAGTAAAGCGTCTGGAATGGTGAACCCGAGGACCAGGATACGAAAACTGAGATGCATTTTAAATCGTTTCCCAATCACACGGTGGACGATACTCTGGGTTTCCCATGCATGTTTTAGCTGGAGGAAGAATCCCTTGAACCTGGAGTGTTGGGACCCATGGAATGGGTACCATGCAGTATGACTTCAAAGGGTCTGCATTTGCTCACCGAAACTCACCAATGCTATCAGCCTGAAGTGTCCAGCCTTATGTCTCAACCAGCTCTGGGTGTAGATGTGGTCAATCCCGGTTGCATCACATGCCCTGAGTGAATTATTTAAGAATTGCTCTCTATTTCACTGTCTTTTTGTTTTGATTTCGAAATTTATTTTGATAATGGGATTTATCGGATTTTCACTGCTGCGTTTCGGCCGCTGTACACACGCTTGATTTTCTTACGGAGACATATATATCCATGGGTTTTAAGATTCTTCCTAGTCAGGTATATTCCTAGGCGTTGAATATGTGGTGTTGGGTCCATTTCGTTGAGCAAGGAGTAGGTCTTGTCTATTACATATTTGGCTTATGGAATGTTATCTGTGCTAATTTCAGTCTCTGGTTTTATGCAGCACCCCAAGGCACCTTTCCCCATAAGCAAGCACTAGTTGGTTTTCTAAATTTGAGATCCTGTTCTGTTTTGTAATTCAGTTCATGTGTAGTCAAGTTTACATTCCGTGTATTAGTGATATCTTATGATGTTTCTTTTTCTGTGTGACGTAGTTCACGTAGAATCACCGTACCTGCATCCACTCACTATGCCGCTACGGGCCTGATGACACAGATTTCATTGCTGAGTGATATTGCATTGCACGTACATGCCATAACTACTTTATCCATTTTTTGCTTTCTGGGATATTTACCTGGTACTGTAGACGAGCTTCTTGTGAACACAGCCGTCCCAAACATTGGTGTGGCTGTCTGTTTTTAATTTCCCTAAGGAATAGGACCATAAGTGGAAGTGCCATAGGCTGTGTTGCTTTGTTTCTTACGTGTTTCAGGAAACACCATACACTTCTCCAGGGTGGCTGTTGGCAGTTTACATCCTGCCAATCAGCATAACAAGGCTCCCTGTTCTCCATATCCTGTCCTACCTTTCTAGATTTTACACTTTTTTCAGATGGCCCTTTTTCCAGGGGGGCAGTGAGACTTCATTGTAGTGCAGATTTCCTTTACAGGCTTGCTTGGTTGGCCAAAAAGGGCGTATGCGTTTTTTCATGAATATATTCAGGAAAAAACGCATACGCCCTTTTTGGCCAAGTGCATCATTGTCGATGTTGTGCCTCTTTTCCTATGCTTTCAGGGCAATTCCAGTCTACCCCCTGCAATCGTTTTCCTGAAACTCTGCCCCGCTTTCAAGTCCCCTTCGCAGGCTTACTTCATTATATTTTTGGAGGATAGCTGTCATTTATAACTCTGCAGGTTTGTGAATTACAGTGCCCCTGAGCTCCTTTCTTCAACTCGCTTTCTTGTGAGCTGGGCACAAAACCGCAGGATTGCTTCAGGCCCTAATCTCTTTCCGGCAGGGCACGCTGAGCTTTTGGTTAATTTCTCTTCCTGTTGGGAAATGAGCATTACATTTGCCCGTGCAGACACCTATAGCTACTCTCTCATTGGTTCTCCCTATTCCTGTTAATCTTGCACAGAAATTGCAAGCTGTGCCAAACAGGAGGTTAAAGGCACTGACTCTCCAAGCGGGGAGAGTGTTAGTAAAGCATCTGGAATGGTGAACCCGAGGACCAGGATACGAAAACTGAGATGCATTTTAAATCGTTTCCCAATCACACGGTGGACGATACTCTGGGTTTCCCATGCGTGTTTAAGCTGGAGGAAGAATCCCTTGAACCTGGAGAGTTGGGACCCATGGAATGGGTACCATGCAGTATGACTTCAAAGGGTCTGCATTTGCTCACCAAAACTCACCAATGCTATCAGCCTGAAGTGTCCAGCCTTATGTCTCAACCAGCTCTGGGTGTAGATGTGGTCAATCCCGGTTGCATCACATGCCCTGAGTGAATTATTTAAGAATTGCTCTCTATTTCACTGTCTTTGTGTTTTGTTTTCGAAATTTATTTTGATAATGGGATTTATTGGATTTTCACTGCTGCGTTTCGGCCGCTGTACACATGCTTGATTCTCTTACGGAGATATATATATACATGGGTTTTAAGATTCTTCCTAGTCAGTTATATTCCTAGGCGTTGAATATGTGGTGTTGGTTCCATTTCGTTGAGCAAGGAGTTAGTCTTGTCTATTACATATTTGGCTTATGGAATGTTATCTGTGCTAATTTCAGTCTTTGGTTTTATGCAGCACCCCAAGGCACCTTTCCCCATAAGCAAGCACTAGTGGGTTTTCTAAATTTGAGACCCTGTTCTGTTTTGTAATTCAGTTCATGTTTAGTCAAGTTTACATTCCGTGTATTAGTGATATCTTATGATGTTTCTTTTTCTGTGTGACGCAGTTCACGTAGAATCACCGTACCTGCATCCACTCACTATGCCGCTACGGGCCTGATGACACAGATTTCATTGCTGTGTGATATTGCATTGCACATACGTGCCACAACTTCTTTATCCATTTTTTGCTTTCTGGGATATTTACCTGGTACTGTAGACGAGCTTCTTGGGAACACAGCCGTCCCAAACTTTGGGGTGGCTCTCTGTTTTTGATTTTAATTTCCCTAAGCAATAGGACTATAAGTGGAAGTGCCATAGGCTGTGTTGCTTTGTTTCTTACGTGTTTCAGGAAACACCATACACTTCTCCAGGGTGGCTGCTGGCAATTTACATCCTGCCAATCAGCATAACAAGGCTCCCTGTTCTCCATATCCTGTCCTACCTTTCTGGATTTTACACTTTTTTCAGATGGCCCTTTCGCCCGGGGGGCAGTGAGACTTCATTGTAGTGCAGATTTCCTTTACAGGCTTGCTTGGTTGACCAAAAAGGGCGTATGCGTTTTTTCCTGAATATATTCAGGAAAAAACGCATACGCTCTTTTTGGCCAAGTGCATCATTGTCGACGTTCTGCCTCTTTTCCTATGCTTTCACGGCAATTCCTGTCTACCCCCTGCAATGGTTTTCCGGAAACTCTGCCCCGCTTTCAAGTCCCCTACGCAGGCTTACTTCAATATATTTTTGGAGGATAGCTGTCATTTATGACTCTGCAGGTTTGTGAATTACAGTGCCCCTGAGCTCCTTTCTTCAACTCGCTTTCTTGTGATCTGGGGAGAAAACCGCAGGATTGCTTCAGGCCCTAATCTGTTTCCGGCAGGGCACGCTGAGCCTTTGGTTAATTCCTCTTCCTGGTGGGCAATGAGCGTTACATTTGCCCGTGCAGACACCTACAGGTAGTCTCTCATTGGCTCTCCCTATTCCTGTTCATCTTGCACAGAAATTGCAAGCTGTGCCAAAGAGGAGGTTAAAGCACTGACTCTCCAAGCGGGGAGAGTGTTAGTAAAGCATCTGGAATGGTGAACTCGAGGACCAGGATACGAAAACTGAGATGCATTTTAAATCGTTTCCCAATCACACGGTGGACGATACTCTGGGTTTCCCATGCATGTTTTAGCTGGAGGAAGAATCCCTTGAACCTGGAGAGTTGGGAACCATGGAATGGGTACCATGCAGTATGACTTCAAAGGGTCTGCATTTGCTCACCGAAACTCACCAATGCTATCAGCCTGAAGTGTCCAGCCTTATGTCTCAACCAGCTCTGGGTGTAGATGTAGTCAATCCCGGTTGCATCACATGCCCTGAGTGAATTATTTAAGAATTGCTCTCTACTTCACTGTCTTTGTGTTTTGTTTTTGAAATTTATTTTGATAATGGGATTTTTCGGATTTTCACTGCTGCGTTTATGCCGCTGTACACACGCTTGATTCTCTTACGGAGACATAGAAATCCATGGGTTTTAGGATTCTTCCTAGTCAGTATATTCCTAGGGGTTGAATATGTGGTGTTGAGTCCATTTCGTTGAGCAAGGAGTAGGTCTTGTCTATTACATATTTGGCTTATGGAATGTTATCTGTGCTAATTTCAGTCTCTGGTTTTATGCAGCTCCCCAAGGCACCTTTCCCCATAAGCAAGCACTAGTTGGTTTTCTAAATTTGAGACCCTGTTCTGTTTTGTAATTCAGTTCATGTGTAGTCAAGTTTACATTCCGTGTATTAGTGATATCTTATGATGTTTCTTTTTCTGTGTGACGTAATTCACGTAGAATCACCGTACCTGCATCCACTCACTATGCCGCTACGGGCCTGATGACACAGATTTCATTGCTGAGTGATATGGCATTGCACGTACATGCCATAACTTCTTTATCCATTTTTTGCTTTCTGGGATATTTACCTGGTACTGTAGACGAGCTTCTTGTGAACACAGCCGTCCCAAACATTGGTGTGGCTGTCTGTTTTTAATTTCCCTAAGGAATAGGACCATAAGTGGAAGTGCCATAGGCTGTGTTGCTTTGTTTCTTACGTGTTTCAGGAAACACCATACACTTCTCCAGGGTGGCTGTTGGCAGTTTACATCCTGCCAATCAGCATAACAAGGCTCCCTGTTCTCCATATCCTGTCCTACCTTTCTAGATTTTACACTTTTTTCAGATGGCCCTTTTTCCAGGGGGGCAGTGAGACTTCATTGTAGTGCAGATTTCCTTTACAGGCTTGCTTGGTTGGCCAAAAAGGGCGTATGCGTTTTTTCATGAATATATTCAGGAAAAAACGCATACGCCCTTTTTGGCCAAGTGCATCATTGTCGACGTTGTGCCTCTTTTCCTATGCTTTCAGGGCAATTCCAGTCTACCCCCTGCAATCGTTTTCCTGAAACTCTGCCCCGCTTTCAAGTCCCCTTCGCAGGCTTACTTCATTATATTTTTGGAGGATAGCTGTCATTTATAACTCTGCAGGTTTGTGAATTACAGTGCCCCTGAGCTCCTTTCTTCAACTCGCTTTCTTGTGAGCTGGGCACAAAACCGCAGGATTGCTTCAGGCCCTAATCTCTTTCCGGCAGGGCACGCTGAGCTTTTGGTTAATTTCTCTTTCTGTTGGGAAATGAGCATTACATTTGCCCGTGCAGACACCTATAGCTAGTCTCTCATTGGTTCTCCCTATTCCTGTTAATCTTGCACAGAAATTGCAAGCTGTGCCAAAGAGGAGGTTAAAGGCACTGACTGTCCAAGCGGGGAGAGTGTTAGTAAAGGATCTGGAATGGTGAACCCGAGGACCAGGATACGAAAACTGAGATGCATTTTAAATTGTTTCCCAATCACACGGTGGACGATACTCTGGATTTCCCATGCATGATTTAGCTGGAGGAAGAATCCCTTGAACCTGGAGAGTTGGGACCCATGGAATGGGTACCATGCAGTATGACTTCAAAGGCTCTGCATTTGCTCACCGAAACTCACCAATGCTATCAGCCTGAAGTGTCCAGCCTTATGTCTCAACCAGCTCTGGGTGTAGATGTGTTAAATCCCGGTTGCATCACATGCCCTGAGTGAATTATTTAAGAATTGCTCTCTATTTCACTGTCTTTGTGTTTTGTTTTCGAAATTTATTTTGATAATGGGAGTTATCGGATTTTCACTGCTGCGTTTCGGCCGCTGAACACATGCTTGATTCTATTACGGAGACATATATATCCATGGGTTTTAAGATTCTTCCTAGTCAGGTGTATTCCTAGGCGTTGAATATGTGGTGTTGGGTCCATTTCGTTGAGCAAGGAGTAGGTCTTGTCTATTACATATTTGGCTTATGGAAAGTTATCTGTGCTAATTTCAGTCTCTGGTTTTATGGAGCACCCCAAGGCACCTTTCCCCATAAGCAAGCACTAGATGGTTTTCTAAATTTGAGACCCTGTTCTGTTTTGTAATTCAGTTCATGTGTAGTCAAGTTTACATTCCGTGTATTAGTGATATCTTATGATGTTTCTTTTTCTGTGTGACGTAGTTCACGTAGAATCACCGTACCTGCATCCACTCACTATGCCGCTACGGGCCTGATGACACAGATTTCATTGCTGAGTGATATTGCACTGTACGTACGTGCCACAACTTCTTTTTCCATTTTTTGCTTTCTGGGATATTTACCTGATACTGTAGACGAGCTTCTTGTGAACACAGCCATCCCAAATATTGGGGTGGCTGTCTCTTTTTGATTTTAATTTCCGTAAGCTATAGGACCATAAGTGGAAGTGCCATAGGCTGTGTTGTTTGTTTCTTACGTGTTTCAGGAAACACCATACACTTCTCCAGGGTGGCTGTTCGCAATTTACATCCTGCCAATCAGCATAACAAGCCTCCCTGTTTTCCATATCCTGTCCTACATTTCTAGATTTTACACTTTTTTCAGATGGCCCTTTTGCCTGGGGGGGCAGTGAGATTTCATTGTAGTGCAGATTTCCTTTACAGGCTTGCTTGTTTGGCCAAAAAGGGCGTATGCGTTTTTCCCTGAATATATTCAGGAAAAAACGCATACGCCCTTCTTGTCCAAGTGCATCATTGTCGACGTTGTGCCTCTTTTCCTATGCTTTCAGGGCAATTCCAGTCTACACCCTGCAATCGTTTTCCTGAAATTCTGCCCCGCTTTCAAGTCCCCTTCGCAGGCTTACTTCAATATATTTTTGGAGGATCACTGTCATTTATAGCTCTGCAGGTTTGTGAATTACAGTGCCCCTGAGCTCCTTTCTTCAACTCGCTTTCTTGTGATCTAGGCAAAAAACCGCAGGATTGCTTCAGGCCCTAATCTGTTTCCGGCAGGTCACGCTGAGCCTTTGGTTAATTCCTCTTCCTGGTGGGAATTGAGCATTACATTTGCCCGTGCAGACACCTACAGCAAGTCTCTCATTGGTTCTCCCTATTCCTTTTCATCTTCCACAGAAATTGCAAGCTGTGCCAAAGAGGAGGTTAAAGGCACAGACTCTCCAAGTGGGGAGAGTGTTAGTAAAGCATCTGGAATGGTGAACCCGAGGACCAGGATAAGAAAACTGAGATGCATTTTTAATCGTTTCCCAATCACACGGTGGACCATACTGTGGGTTTCCCATGCATGTTTTAGCTGGAAGAAGTATCCCTTGAACCTGGAGAGTTGGGACCCATGGAATGGGTACCATGGAGTATGACTTCAAAGGGTCTGCATTTGCTCACCGAAACTCACCAATGCTATAAGCCTGAAGTGTCCAGCCTTGTGTCTCATCCAGCTCTGGGTGTAGATGTGTTAAATCCCGGTTGCATCACATGCCCTGAGTGAATTATTTAAGAATTGCTCTCTATTTCACTGTCTTTGTGTTTTGTTTTTGAAATATATTTTGATAATGGGATTATTGGATTTCCACTGCTGCGTTTATGCCACTGTACACATGCTTGATTCTCTTACGGAGACATATAAATCCATGGGTTTTAAGATTCTTCCTAGTCAGGTATATTCCTAGGCGTTGAATATGTGGTGTTGAGTCCATTTCGTTGCGCAAGGAGTAGGTCTTGTCTATTACATATTTGGCTTATGGAATGTTATCTGTGCTAATTTCAGTCTCTGGTTTTATGCAGCACCCCAAGGCACCTTTCCCCATAAGCAAGCACTAGTTGGTGTTCTAAATTTGAGACCCTGTTCTGTTTTGTAATTCAGTTCATGTGTAGTCAAGTTTACATTCCGTGTATTAGTGATATCTTATGATGTTTCTTTTTCTGTGTGACGTAGTTCACGTAGAATCACCGTACCTGCATCCACTCACTATGCCGCTACGGGCCTGATGACACAGATTTCATTGCTGAGTGATATTGCATTGCACGTACGTGCCACAACTTCTTTATCCATTTTTTGCTCTCTGGGATATTTACCTGGTACTGTAGACGAGCTTCTTGGGAACATAGCCGTCCCAAACATTTGGGTGGCTCTCTGATTTTGATTTTAATTTCCCTAATCAATAGGACCATAAGTGCAATTGCCATAGGATGTGTTGCCTTATTTCTTACGTGTTTCAGGAAACACCATACGCTTCTCCAGGGTGGCTGTTCACAATTTACATCCTGCAAATGAGCATAACAAAGCTCCCTGTTCTCCATATCCTGTCCTACCTTTCTGGATTTTACACTTTTTTCAGATGGCAATTTGCCCGGGGGGCAGTGAGATTTCATTGTAGTGCAGATTTCCTTTACAGGCTTGCTTGGTTGGCCAAAAAGGGCGCATGCTTTTTTTCCTGAATATATTCAGGAAAAA
Organism: Phocoena phocoena; assembly: GCF_963924675.1. NCBI lineage: Eukaryota > Metazoa > Chordata > Mammalia > Artiodactyla > Phocoenidae > Phocoena > Phocoena phocoena. The sequence continues at coordinate 51,369,276 of NC_089223.1, forward strand.
ACGCATATGCCCTTTTTGGCCAAGTGTCTCATTGTCGACGTTCTGCCTCTTTTCCTATGCTTTCAGGGCAATTCCAGTCTACCCCCTGCCATCGTTTTCCTGAAATTCTGCCCCGCTTTCAAGTCCCCTTCGCAGGCTTACTTCAATATACTTTTGGAAGATAGCTGTCATTTATAACTATGCAGGCTTGTGAATTGCAGTGCCCCTGATCTCCTTTCTTCAACTCGCTTTCTTGTGAGCTGGGCACAATACCGCAGGATTGCTTCAGGCACTAATCTGTTTCCAGCAGGGCACGCTGAGCCTTTGGTTAATTCCTCTTCCTGGTGGGAAATGTGCGTTACATTTGCCCGTGGAGACTCCTACAGCTAGTGTCTCATTGGTTCTCCCTATTCCTGTTCATCTTGCACAGAAATTGCAAGCTGTGCCCAACAGGAGGTTAAAGGCACTGACTCTCCAAGTGGGGAGAGTGTTAGTAAAGCATCTGGAATGGTGAACCCGAGGACCAGGATACGAAAACTGAGATGCATTTTAAATCGTTTCCCAATCACACGGTGGACGATACACTGGGTTTCCCATGCATGTTTTAGCTGGAGGAAGAATCCCTTGAACCTGGAGAGTTGGGACCCATGGAATGGGTACCATGCAGTATGACTTCAAAGGGTCTGCATTTGCTCACAGAAACTCACCAATGCTATCAGCCTGAAGTGTCCAGCCTTATGTCTCAACCAGCTCTGGGTGTAGATGTGGTCAATCCCGGTTGCATCACATGCCCTGAGTGAATTATTTAAGAATTGCTCTCTATTTCACTGTCTTTGCGTTTTGTTTTTGAAATTTATTTTGATAATGGGATTTATCGGATTTTCACTGCTGCGTTTATGCCGCAGTACACCCGCTTGATTCTCTTATGGAGACATATATATCCATGGATTTTAAGATTCTTCCTAGTCAGGTATATTCCTAGGCGTTGAATATGTGGTGTTTGGTCCATTTCGTTGAGCAAGGAGTAGGTCTTGTCTATTACATATTTGGCTTATGGAAAGTTATCTGTGCTAATTTCAGTTTCTGGTTTTATGCAGCACCCCAACGCACATTTCCCCATAAGCAAGCACTACTTCGTTTTCTAAATTTGAGACCCTGTTCTGTTTTGTAATTCAGTTCATGTGTAGTCAAGTTTACATTCCATGTATTAGTGATATCTTATGATGTTTCTTTTTCTGTGTGACGTAGTTCACGTAGAATCACCGTACCTGCATCCACTCACTATGCCACTACGGGCCTGATGACACAGATTTCATTGCTGACTGATATTGCATTGTACGTACGTGCCACAACTTCTTTATTCATTTTCTGCTTTCTGGGATATTTACCTGATACTGTAGACGAGCTTCTTGTGAACACAGCCGTCCCAAATATTGGGGTGGCTGTCTGTTTTTGATTTTAATTTCCGTAAGCTATAGGACCATAAGTGGAAGTGCCATAGGCTGTGTTTCTTTGTTTCTTACGTGTTTCAGGAAACACCATACACTTCTCCAGGGTGGCTGTTCGCAATTTACATCCTGCCAATCAGCATACCAAGGCTCCCTGTTCTCCATATCCTGTCCTACGTTTCTGGATTTTACACTTTTTTCAGATAGCCCTTTTGCCTGGGGGGCAGTGAGATTTCATTGTAGTGCAGATTTCCTTTACAGGCTTGCTTGGTTGGCCAAAAAGGGCATATGCGTTTTTTCCTGAATATATTCAGGAAAAAACGCATACGCCCTTTTTGGCCAAGTGCATCATTGTCGACGTTGTGCCTCTTTAACTATGCTTTCAGGGCAATTCCAGTCTACACCCTGCAATCGTTTTCCTGAAATTCTGCCCCGCTTTCAAGTCCCCTTCGCAGGCTTACTTCAATATATTTTTGGAGGATAGCTGTCATTTATAACTCTGCAGGTTTGTGAATTACAGTGCCCCTGAGCTCCTTTCTTCAACTCGCTTTCTTGTGAGCTGGGCACAAAACCGCAGGATTGCTTCAGGCCCTAATCTGTTTCCGGCAGGGCACGCTGAGCCTTTGGTTAATTCCTCTTCCTGGTGGGAAATGAGCGTTACATTTGCCCGTGCAGAAACCTATAGCTAGTCTCTCATTGGTTCTCCCTATTCCTGTTCATCTTGCACAGAAATTACGAGCTGTGCCAAAGAGGAGGTTAAAGGCACTGACTCTCCAAGCGGGGAGAGTGTTAGTAAAGCATCTGGAATGGTGAATCCGAGGACCAGGATACGAAAACTGAGATGCATTTTAAATCGTTTCCCAATCACACGGTGGACGATACTCTGGGTTTCCCATGCATGTTTTAGCTGGAGGAAGAATCCCTTGAACCTGGAGAGTTGGGACCCATGGAATGGGTACCATGCAGTATGACTTCAAAGGGTCTGCATTTGCTCACCGAAACTCACCAATGCTATCAGCCTGAAGTGTTTAGCCTTATGTCTCAACCAGCTCTGGGTGTAGATGTGTTAAATCCCGGTTGCATCACATGCCCTGAGTGAATTATTTAAGAATTGCTCTCTATTTCTCTGTCTTTGTGTTTTGTTTTCGAAATTTATTTTGATAATGGGATTTATCGGATTTTCACTGCTGCGTTTCGGCCGCTGTACACACGCTTGATTCTCTTACGGAGACATATATATCCATGGGTTTTAAGATTCTTCCTAGTCAGGTATATTCCTAGGCGTTGAATATGTGGTGTTGAGTCCATTTCGTTGAGCAAGGAGTAGGTCTTGTCTATTACATATTTGGCTTATGGAATGTTATCTGTGCTAATTTCAGTCTCTGGTTTTATGCAGCACCCCAAGGCACCTTACCCCATAAGCAAGCACTATTTGGTTTTCTAAATTTGAGACCCTGTTCTGTTTTGTAATTCAGTTCATGTGTAGTCAAGTTTACATTCCGTGTATTAGTGATAGCTTATGATGTTTCTTTTACTGTGTGATGTAGTTCACGTAGAATCACCGTACCTGCATCCACTCACTATGCCGCTACGGGCCTGATGACACAGATTTCATTGCTTAGTGATATTGCATTGTACGTACGTGCCACAACTTCTTTATCCATTTTTTGCTTTCTGGGATATTTACCTGATACTGTAGACGAGCTTCTTGTGAACACAGCCGTCCCAAATATTGGGGTGGCTGTCTGTTTTTGATTTTAATTTCCCTAAGCTATAGGACCATAAGTGGAAGTGCCATAGGCTGTGTTGCTTTGTTTCTTACGTGTTTCAGGAAACACCATACACTTTTCCAGGGTGGCTGCTGGCAATTTACATCCTGCCAATCAGCATAACAAGGCTCCCTGTTCTCCATATCCTGTCCTACCTTTCTGGATTTTACACTTTTTTCAGATGGCCCTTTTGCCCGGGGGGAAGTGAGACTTCATTGTAGTGCTGATTTCCTTTACAGTCTTGCTTGTTTGGCCAAAAAGTGCGTATAAGATTTTTCCTGAATATATTCAGGAAAAAACGCATACGCCCTTTTTGGCCAAGTGCATCATTGTCGACGTTGTGCCTCTTTTCCTATGCTTTCAGGGCAATTCCAGTCTACCCCCAGCAATCGTTTTCCTGAAATTCTACCCCGCTTTCAAGTCCCCTTCGCAGGCTTACTTCAATATACTTTTGGAAGATAGCTGTCATTTATAACTCTGCAGTTTTGTGAATTACAGTGCCCCTGAGCTCCTTTCTTCAACTCGCTTTCTTGTGAGCTGGGCACAAAACCGCAGGATTGCTTCAGGCCCTAATCTGTTTCCAGCAGGGCACACTGAGCCTTTGTTTAATTCCTCTTCCTGGTGGGCAATGAGCGTTACATTTGCCCGTGCAGACACCTACAGCTAGTCTCTCATTGGTTCTCCCTATTCCTGTTCATCTTGCACAGAAATTGCAAGCTGTGCCAAAGAGGAGTTTAAAGGCACTGACTCTCCAAGTGGGGAGAGTGTTAGTAAAGCATCTGGAATGGTGAACCCGAGGACCAGGATACGAAAAATGAGATGCATTGTAAATCGTTTCCCAATCACACGGTGGACCATACTGTGGGTTTCCCATGCATGTTTTAGCTGGAGGAAGAATCCCTTGAACCTGAAGAGTTGGGACCCATGGAATAGGTACCATGCAGTATGACTTCAAAGGGTCTGCATTTGCTCAACGAAACTCACCAATGCTATCAGCCTGAAGTGTTCAGCCTTATGACTCAACCAGCTCTGGGTGTAGATGTGGTCAATCCCGGTTGCATCACATGCCCTGAGTGAATTATTTAAGAATTGCTCTCTATTTCACTGTCTTTGTGTTTTGTTTATGAAATTTATTTCGATAATGGGATTTATCGGATTTTCACTGCTGCGTATCGGCCGCTGTACACATGCTTGATTCTCTTACGGAGACAAATATATCCAGGGGTTTTAAGATTCTTCCTAGTAAGTTATATTCCTAGGCGTTGAATATGTGGTGTTGGGTCCATTTCGTTGAACAAGGAGTAGGTCTTGTCTATTACATATTTGGCTTATGGAAAGTTATCTGTGCTAATTTCAGTCTCTGGTTTTATGAAGCACCCCAACGCACCTTTCCCCATAAGCAAGCACTAGTTGGTTTTCTAAATTTGAGACCCTGTTCTGTTTTGTAATTCAGTTCATGTGTAGTCAAGTTTACATTCCGTGTATTAGTGATATCTTATGATGTTTCTTTTTCTGTGTGACGTAGTTCACGTAGAATCACCGTACCTGCATCCACCCACTATGCCGCTACGGGCCTGATGACACAGATTTCATTGCTGAGTGATATTGCATTGTACGTACGTGCCACAACTTCTTTATCCATTTTTTGCTTTCTGGGATATTTACCTGATACTGTAGACGAGCTTCTTGTGAACACAGCCGTCCCAAATATTGGGGTGGCTGTCTGTTTTTGATTTCAATTTCCGTAAGCTATAGGACCATAAGTGGAAGTGCCATAGGCTGTGTTGCTTTGTTTCTTACGTGTTTCAGGAAACACCATACACTTCTCCAGGGTGGCTGCTGGCAATTTACATCCTGCCAATCAGCATAACAAGGCTCCCTGTTCTCCATATCCTGTCCTACCTTTCTGGATTTTACACTTTTTTCAGATGGCCCTTTTGCCCGGGGGGCAGTGAGACTTCATTGTAGTGCAGATTTCATTTACAGGCTTGCTTGGTTGGCCAAGTAGTGCGTATGCGCTTTTGCCTGAATATATTCAGGAAAAAACGCATACGCACTTTTTGGCCAAGTGCATCATTGTCGACGTTGTGCCTCTTTTCCTATGCTTTCAGGGCAATTCCAGTCTACCCCCTGCAATCGTTTTCCTGAAATTCTGCCCCGCTTTCAAGTCCCCTTCGCAGGTTTACTTCAATATATTTTTGGAGGATAGCTGTCATTTATAACTCTGCGGGTCAGTGAATTACAGTGCCCCTGAGCTCCTTTCTTCAACTCGCTTTCTTGTGAGCTGGGCACAAAACCGCAGGATTGCTTCAGGCCCTAATCTGTTTCCAGCAGGTCACACTGAGCCTTTGTTTAATTCCTCTTCCTGGTGGGCAATGAGCGTTACATTTGCCCGTGCAGACACCTACAGCTAGTCTCTCATTGGTTCTCCCTATTCCTGTTCATCTTGCACAGAAATTGCAAGCTGTGCCAAAGAGGAGGTTAAAGGCACTGACTCTCCAAGCGGGGAGAGTGTTAGTAAAGCATCTGGAATGGTGAACCCGAGGACCAGGATACGAAAACTGAGATGCATTTTAAATCGTTTCCCAATCACACGGTGGACGATACTCTGGGTTTCCCATGCATGTTTTAGCTGGAGGAAGAATCCCTTGAACCTGGAGAGTTGGGACCCATGGAATGGGTACCATGCAGTATGACTTCAAAGGGTCTGCATTTGCTCACCGAAACTCACCAATGCTATCAGCCTGAAGTGTCCAGGCTTATGTCTCAACCAGCTCTGGGTGTAGATGCGGTCAATCCCGGTTGCATCACATGCCCTGAGTGAATTATTTAAGAATTGCTCTCTATTTCACTGTCTTTGTGTTTTGTTTTCGAAATTTATTTTGATAATGGGATTTATCGGATTTTCACTGCTGCGTTTCGGCCGCTGTACACACGCTTGATTCTCTTACGGAGACATATATATCCATGGGTTTTAAGATTCTTCCTAGTCAGGTATATTCCTAGGCGTTGAATATGTGGTGTTGAGTCCATTTCGTTGAGCAAGGAGTAGGTCTTGTCTATTACATATTTGGCTTATGGAATGTTATCTGTGCTAATTTCAGTCTCTGGTTTTATGCAGCACCCCAAGGCACCTTACCCCATAAGCAAGCACTAGTTGGTTTTCTAAATTTGAGACCCTGTTCTGTTTTGCAATTCAGTTCATGTGTAGTCAAGTTTACATTCCGTGTATTAGTGATATCTTATGATGTTTCTTTTACTGTGTGATGTAGTTCACGTAGAATCACCGTACCTGCATCCACTCACTATGCCGCTACGGGCCTGATGACACAGATTTCATTGCTTAGTGATATTGCATTGTACGTACGTGCCACAACTTCTTTATCCATTTTTTGCTTTCTGGGATATTTACCTGATACTGTAGACGAGCTTCTTGTGAACACAGCCGTCCCAAATATTGGGGTGGCTGTCTGTTTTTGATTTTAATTTCCCTAAGCTATAGGACCATAAGTGGAAGTGCCATAGGCTGTGTTGCTTTGTTTCTTACGTGTTTCAGGAAACACCATACACTTTTCCAGGGTGGCTGCTGGCAATTTACATCCTGCCAATCAGCATAACAAGGCTCCCTGTTCTCCATATCCTGTCCTACCTTTCTGGATTTTACACTTTTTTCAGATGGCCCTTTTGCCCGGGGGGAAGTGAGACTTCATTGTAGTGCTGATTTCCTTTACAGTCTTGCTTGTTTGGCCAAAAAGGGCGTATAAGTTTTTTCCTGAATATATTCAGGAAAAAACGCATACGCCCTTTTTGGCCAAGTGCATCATTGTCGACGTTGTGCCTCTTTTCCTATGCTTTCAGGGCAATTCCAGTCTACCCCCTGCAATCGTTTTCCTGAAATTCTACCCCGCTTTCAAGTCCCCTTCGCAGGCTTACTTCAATATACTTTTGGAAGATAGCTGTCATTTATAACTCTGCAGTTTTGTGAATTACAGTGCCCCTGAGCTCCTTTCTTCAACTCGCTTTCTTGTGAGCTGGGCACAAAACCGCAGGATTGCTTCAGGCCCTAATCTGTTTCCACCAGGGCACACTGAGCCTTTGTTTAATTCCTCTTCCTGGTGGGCAATGAGCGTTACATTTGCCCGTGCAGACACCTACAGCTAGTCTCTCATTGGTTCTCCCTATTCCTGTTCATCTTGCACAGAAATTGCAAGCTGTGCCAAAGAGGAGGTTAAAGGCACTGACTCTCCAAGCGGGGAGAGTGTTAGTAAAGCATCTGGAATGGTGAACCCGAGGACCAGGATACGAAAAATGAGATGCATTTTAAATCGTTTCCCAATCACACGGTGGACCATACTGTGGGTTTCCCATGCATGTTTTAGCTGGAGGAAGAATCCCTTGAACCTGAAGAGTTGGGACCCATGGAATAGGTACCATGCAGTATGACTTCAAAGGGTCTGCATTTGCTCAACGAAACTCACCAATGCTATCAACCTGAAGTGTCCAGCCTTATGACTGAACCAGCTCTGGGTGTAGATGTGGTCAATCCCGGTTGCATCACATGCCCTGAGTGAATTATTTAAGAATTGCTCTCTATTTCACTGTCTTTGTGTTTTGTTTTCGAAATTTATTTTGATAATGGGATTTATCGGATTTTCACTGCTGCGTATCGGCCGCTGTACACACGCTTGATTCTCTTACGGAGACAAATATATCCTGGGGTTTTAAGATTCTTCCTAGTCAGGTATATTCCTAGGCGTTGAATATGTGGTGTTGGGTCCATTTCGTTGAACAAGGAGTAGGTCTTGTCTATTACATATTTGGCTTATGGAAAGTTATCTGTGCTAATTTCAGTCTCTGGTTTTATGCAGCACCCTAACGCACCTTTCCCCATAAGCAAGCACTAGTTGGTTTTCTAAATTTGAGACCCTGTTCTGTTTTGTAATTCAGTTCATGTGTAGTCAAGTTTACATTCCGTGTATTAGTGATATCTTATGATGTTTCTTTTTCTGTGTGACGTAGTTCACGTAGAATCACCGTACCTGCATCCACTCACTATGCCGCTACGGGCCTGATGACAGAGATTTCATTGCTGAGTGATATTGCATTGTACGTACGTGCCACAACTTCTTTATCCATTTTTTGCTTTCTGGGATATTTACCTGATACTGTAGACGAGCTGCTTGTGAACAGAGCGGTCCCAAATATTGGGGTGGCTGTCTGTTTTTGATTTCAATTTCCGTAAGCTATAGGACCATAAGTGGAAGTGCCATAGGCTGTGTTGCTTTGTTTCTTACGTGTTTCAGGAAACACCATACACTTCTCCAGGGTGGCTGCTGGCAATTTACATCCTGCCAATCAGCATAACAAGGCTCCCTGTTCTCCATATCCTGTCCTACCTTTCTGGATTTTACACTTTTTTCAGATGGCCCTTTTGCCCGGGGGGCAGTGAGACTTCATTGTAGTGCAGATTTCATTTACAGGCTTGCTTGGTTGGCCAAAAAGGGCGTATGCGCTTTTGCCTGAATATATTCAGGAAAAAACGCATACGCACTTTTTGGCCAAGTGCATCATTGTCGACGTTGTGCCTCTTTTCCTATGCTTTCAGGGCAATTCCAGTCTACCCCCTGCAATCGTTTTCCTGAAATTCTGCCCCGCTTTCAAGTCCCCTTCGCAGGTTTACTTCAATATATTTTTGGAGGATAGCTGTCATTTATAACTCTGCGGGTCTGTGAATTACAGTGCCCCTGAGCTCCTTTCTTCAACTCGCTTTCTTGTGAGCTGGGCACAAAACCGCAGGATTGCTTCAGGCCCTAATCTGTTTCCAGCAGGTCACACTGAGCCTTTGTTTAATTCCTCTTCCTGGTGGGCAATGAGCATTACATTTGCCCGTGCAGACACCTACAGCTAGTCTCTCATTGGTTCTCCCTATTCCTGTTCATCTTGCACAGAAATTGCAAGCTGTACCAAAGAGGAGGTTAAAGGCACTGACTCTCCAAGCGGGGAGAGTGTTAGTAAAGCATCTGGAATGGTGAACCCGAGGACCAGGATACGAAAACTGAGATGCATTTTAAATCGTTTCCCAATCACACGGTGGACGATACTCTGGGTTTCCCATGCATGTTTTAGCTGGAGGAAGAATCCCTTGAACCTGGAGAGTTGGGACACATGGAATGGGTACCATGCAGTATGACTTCAAAGGGTCTGCATTTGCTCACCGAAACTCACCAATGCTATCAGCCTGAAGTGTCCAGGCTTATGTCTCAACCAGCTCTGGGTGTAGATGCGGTCAATCCCGGGTGCATCACATGCCCTGAGTGAATTATTTAAGAATTGCTCTCTATTTCACTGTCTTTGTGTTTTGTTTTCGAAATTTATTTTGATAATGGGATTTATCGGATTTTCACTGCTGTGTTTCGGCCGATGTACACACGCTTGATTCAGTTACGGAGACATATATATCAATGGGTTTTAAGATTCTTCCTAGTCAGGTATATTCCTAGGCGTTGAATATGTGGTGTTGGGTCCATTTCGTTGAGCAAGGAGTAGGTCTTGTCTATTACATATTTGGCTTATGGAAAGTTATCTGTGCTAATTTCAGTCTCTGGTTTTATGCAGCACCCCAACGCACCTTTCCCCATAAGCAAGCACTAGTTGGTTTTCTAAATTTGAGACCCTGTTCTGTTTTGTAATTCAGTTCATGTGTAGTCAAGTTTACATTCCGTGTATTAGTGATATCTTATGATGTTTCTTTTTCTGTGTGACGTAGTTCACGTAGAATCACCGTACCTGCATCCACTCACTATGCCGCTACGGGCCTGATGACAGAGATTTCATTGCTGAGTGATATTGCATTGTACGTACGTGCCACAATTTCTTTATCCATTTTTTGCTTTCTGGGATATTTACCTGATACTGTAGACGAGCTTCTTGTGAACACAGCGGTCCCAAATATTGGGGTGGCTGTCTGTTTTTGATTTTAATTTCCGTAAGCTATAGGACCATAAGTGGAAGTGCCATAGGCTGTGTTGCTTTGTTTCTTACGTGTTTCAGGAAGCACCATACACTTCTCCAGGGTGGCTGCTGGCAATTTACATCCTGCCAATCAGCATAACAAGGCTCCCTGTTCTCCATATCCTGTCTTACCTTTCTGGATTTTACACTTTTTTCAGATGGCCCTTTTGCCCGGGGGGCAGTGAGACTTCATTGTAGTGCAGATTTCATTTACAGGCTTGCTTGGTTGGCCAAAAAGGGCGTATGCGCTTTTGCCTGAATATATTCAGGAAAAAACGCATACGCACTTTTTGGCCAAGTGCATCATTGTCGACGTTGTGCCTCTTTTCCTATGCTTTCAGGGCAATTCCAGTCTACCCCCTGCAATCGTTTTCCTGAAATTCTGCCCCGCTTTCAATTCCCCTTCGCAGGTTTACTTCAATATATTTTTGGAGGATAGCTGTCATTTATAACTCTGCGGGTCTGTGAATTACAGTGCCCCTGAGCTCCTTTCTTCAACTCGCTTTCTTGTGAGCTGGGCACAAAACCGCAGGATTGCTTCAGGCCCTAATCTGTTTCCAGCAGGTCACACTGAGCCTTTGTTTAATTCCTCTTCCTGGTGGGCAATGAGTGTTACATTTGCCCGTGCAGACACCTACAGCTAGTCTCTCATTGGTTCTCCCTATTCCTGTTCATCTTGCACAGAAATTGCAAGCTGTGCCAAAGAGGAGGTTAAAGGCACTGACTCTCCAAGCGGGGAGAGTGTTAGTAAAGCATCTGGAATGGTGAACCCGAGGACCAGGATACGAAAACTGAGATGCATTTTAAATCGTTTCCCAATCACACGGTGGACGATACTCTGGGTTTCCCATGCATGTTTTAGCTGGAGGAAGAATCCCTTGAACCTGGAGAGTTGGGACACATGGAATGGGTACCATGCAGTATGACTTCAAAGGGTCTGCATTTGCTCACCGAAACTCACCAATGCTATCAGCCTGAAGTGTCCAGGCTTATGTCTCAACCAGCTCTGGGTGTAGATGCGGTCAATCCCGGTTGCATCACATGCCCTGAGTGAATTATTTAAGAATTGCTCTCTATTTCACTGTCTTTGTGTTTTGTTTTCGAAATTTATTTTGATAATGGGATTTATCGGATTTTCACTGCTGCGTTTCGGCCGCTGTACACACGCTTGATTCTCTTACGGAGACATATATATCCATGGGTTTTAAGATTCTTCCTAGTCAGGTATATTCCTAGGCGTTGAATATGTGGTGTTGAGTCCATTTCGTTGAGCAAGGAGTAGGTCTTGTCTATTACATATTTGGCTTATGGAATGTTATCTGTGCTAATTTCAGTCTCTGGTTTTATGCAGCACCCCAAGGCACCTTTCCCCATAAGCAAGCCCTAGTTGGTTTTCTAAATTTGAGACCCTGTTCTGTTTTGTAATTCAGTTCATGTGTAGTCAAGTTTACATTCCGTGTATTAGTGATATCTTATGATGTTTCTTTTTCTGTGTGACGTAGTTCACGTAGAATCACCGTACCTGCATCCACTCACTATGCCGCTACGGGCCTGATGACACAGATTTCATTGCTGAGTGATATTGCATTGTACGTACGTGCCACAACTTCTTTATCCATTTTTGGCTTTCTGGGATATTTACCTGATACTGTAGACGAGCTTCTTGTGAACACAGCCATCCCAAATATTGGGGTGGCTGTCTGTTTTTGATTTTAATTTCCGTAAGCTATAGGACCATAAGTGGAAGTGCCATAGGCTGTGTTGCTTTGTTTCTTACGTGTTTCAGGAAACACCATACACTTCTCCAGCGTGGCTGCTAGCAATTTACATCCTGCCAATCAGCATAACAAGGCTCCCTGTTCTCCATATCCTGTCCTACCTTTCTGGATTTTACACTTTTTTCAGATGGCCCTTTTTCCAGGGGGGCAGTGAGACTTCATTGTAGTGCAGATTTCCTTTACAGGCTTGCTTGGTTGGCCAAAAAGGGCGTATGCGTTTTTTCCTGAATATATTCAGGAAAAAACGCATACGCCCTTTTTGGCCAAGTGCATCATTGTCGACGTTGTGCCTCTTTTCCTATGCTTTCAGGGCAATTCCAGTCTACCCCCTGCAATCGTTTTCCTGAAATTCTGCCCCGCTTTCAAGTCCGCTTCGCAGGCTTACTTCCATATACTTTTGGAAGATAGCTGTCATTTATAACTCTGCAGGTTTGTGAATTACAGTGCCCCTGAGCTCCTTTCTTCAACTCGCTTTCTTGTGAGCTGGGCACAAAACTGCAGGATTGATTCAGGCCCTAATCTGTTTCCAGCAGGGCACACTGAGCCTTTGTTTAATTCCTTCCTGTTGGGCAATGAGCGTTACATTTGCCCGTGCAGACACCTACAGCTAGTCTCTCATTGGTTCTCCCTATTCCTGTTCATCTTGCACAGAAATTGCAAGCTGTGCCAAACAGGAGGTTAAAGGCACTGACTCTCCAAGCGGGGAGAGTGTTAGTAAAGCATCTGGAATGGTGAACCCGAGGACCAGGATACGAAAACTGAGATGCATTTTAAATCGTTTCCCAATCACACGGTGGACGATACTCTGGGTTTCCAATGCATGTTTTAGCTGGAGGAAGAATGCCTTGAACCTGGAGAGTTGGGACCCATGGAATGGGTACCATGCAGTATGACTTCAAAGGGTCTGCATTTGCTCACCGAAACTCACCAATGCTATCAGCCTGAAGTGTTTAGCCTTATGTCTAAACCAGCTCTGGGTGTAGATGTGGTCAATCCCGGTTGCATCACATGCCCTGAGTGAATTATTTAAGAATTGCTCTCTATTTCACTGTCTTTGTGTTTTGTTTTCGAAATTTATTTTGATAATGGGATTTATCGGATTTTCACTGCTGCGTTAAAGCCGCTGTACACACGCTTGATTCTCTTACAGAGACATATATATCCATGGGTTTTAAGATTCTTCCTAGGCAGGTATATTCCTAGGCATTGAATATGTGGTGTTGAGTCCATTTCGTTGAGCAAGGAGTAGGTCTTGCTATTACATATTTGGCTTATGGAGAGTTATCTGTGCTAATTTCAGTCTCTGGTTTTATTGAGCACCCCAACGCACCTTTCCCCATAAGCAAGCACTAGTTGGTTTTCTAAATTTGAGACCCTGTTCTGTTTTGTAATTCAGTTCATGTGTAGTCAAGTTTACATTCCGTGTATTAGTGATATCTTATGATGTTTCTTTTTCTGTGTGACGTAGTTCACGTAGAATCACCGTACCTGCATCCACTCACTATGCCGCTACGGGCCTGATGACACAGATTTCATTGCTGAGTGATATTGCATTGTACGTACATGCCACAACTTCTTTATCTATTTTTTGCTTTCTGGTATATTTACCTGATACTGTAGACGAGCTCCTTGTGAACACAGTCGTCCCAAATATTGGGGTGGCTCTCTGTTTTTGATTTTAATTTCCGTAAGCTATAGGACCATTAGTGGAAGTGCCATAGGCTGTGTTGCTTTGTTTCTTACGTGTTTCAGGAAACACCATACACTTCTCCAGGGTGGCTGCTGGCAATTTACATCCTGCCAATCAGCATAACAAGGCTCCCTGTTCTCCATATCCTGTCCTACCTTTCTGGATTTTACACTTTTTTCAGATGGCCCTTTTGCACGGAGGCAGTGAGACTTCATTGTAGTGCAGATTTCCTTTACAGGCTTGCTTGGTTGGCCAAAAAGGGCGTATGCGTTTTTTCCTGAATATATTCAGGAAAAAACGCATACGCCCTTTTTGGCCCAGTGCATCATTTTTGAAGTTCTGCCTCTTTTCCTATGCTTTCAGGGCAATTCCAGTCTACCCCCTGCCATGGTTTTCCTAAAATTCTGCCCCGCTTTCAAGTCCCCTTCGCAGGCTTACTTCAATATACTTTTGGAAGATAGCTGTCATTTATAACTCTGCAGTTTTGTGAATTACAGTGCCCCTGAGCTCCTTTCTTCAACTCGCTTTCTTGTGAGCTGGGCACAAAACCGCAGGATTGCTTCAGGCCCTAATCTGTTTCCAGCAGGGCACACTGAGCCTTTGTTTAATTCCTCTTCCTGGTGGGCAATGAGCGTTACATTTGCCCGTGCAGACACCTACAGCTAGTCTCTCATTGGTTCTCCCTATTCCTGTTCATCTTGCACAGAAATTGCAAGCTGTGCCAAAGAGGAGTTTAAAGGCACTGACTCTCCAAGTGGGGAGAGTGTTAGTAAAGCATCTGGAATGGTGAACCCGAGGACCAGGATACGAAAAATGAGATGCATTGTAAATCGTTTCCCAATCACACGGTGGACCATACTGTGGGTTTCCCATGCATGTTTTAGCTGGAGGAAGAATCCCTTGAACCTGAAGAGTTGGGACCCATGGAATAGGTACCATGCAGTATGACTTCAAAGGGTCTGCATTTGCTCAACGAAACTCACCAATGCTATCAGCCTGAAGTGTTCAGCCTTATGACTCAACCAGCTCTGGGTGTAGATGTGGTCAATCCCGGTTGCATCACATGCCCTGAGTGAATTATTTAAGAATTGCTCTCTATTTCACTGTCTTTGTGTTTTGTTTATGAAATTTATTTCGATAATGGGATTTATCGGATTTTCACTGCTGCGTATCGGCCGCTGTACACATGCTTGATTCTCTTACGGAGACAAATATATCCAGGGGTTTTAAGATTCTTCCTAGTAAGTTATATTCCTAGGCGTTGAATATGTGGTGTTGGGTCCATTTCGTTGAACAAGGAGTAGGTCTTGTCTATTACATATTTGGCTTATGGAAAGTTATCTGTGCTAATTTCAGTCTCTGGTTTTATGAAGCACCCCAACGCACCTTTCCCCATAAGCAAGCACTAGTTGGTTTTCTAAATTTGAGACCCTGTTCTGTTTTGTAATTCAGTTCATGTGTAGTCAAGTTTACATTCCGTGTATTAGTGATATCTTATGATGTTTCTTTTTCTGTGTGACGTAGTTCACGTAGAATCACCGTACCTGCATCCACCCACTATGCCGCTACGGGCCTGATGACACAGATTTCATTGCTGAGTGATATTGCATTGTACGTACGTGCCACAACTTCTTTATCCATTTTTTGCTTTCTGGGATATTTACCTGATACTGTAGACGAGCTTCTTGTGAACACAGCCGTCCCAAATATTGGGGTGGCTGTCTGTTTTTGATTTCAATTTCCGTAAGCTATAGGACCATAAGTGGAAGTGCCATAGGCTGTGTTGCTTTGTTTCTTACCTGTTTCAGGAAACACCATACACTTCTCCAGGGTGGCTGCTGGCAATTTACATCCTGCCAATCAGCATAACAAGGCTCCCTGTTCTCCATATCCTGTCCTACCTTTCTGGATTTTACACTTTTTTCAGATGGCCCTTTTGCCCGGGGGGCAGTGAGACTTCATTGTAGTGCAGATTTCATTTACAGGCTTGCTTGGTTGGCCAAGTAGTGCGTATGCGCTTTTGCCTGAATATATTCAGGAAAAAACGCATACGCACTTTTTGGCCAAGTGCATCATTGTCGACGTTGTGCCTCTTTTCCTATGCTTTCAGGGCAATTCCAGTCTACCCCCTGCAATCGTTTTCCTGAAATTCTGCCCCGCTTTCAAGTCCCCTTCGCAGGTTTACTTCAATATATTTTTGGAGGATAGCTGTCATTTATAACTCTGCGGGTCAGTGAATTACAGTGCCCCTGAGCTCCTTTCTTCAACTCGCTTTCTTGTGAGCTGGGCACAAAACCGCAGGATTGCTTCAGGCCCTAATCTGTTTCCAGCAGGTCACACTGAGCCTTTGTTTAATTCCTCTTCCTGGTGGGCAATGAGCGTTACATTTGCCCGTGCAGACACCTACAGCTAGTCTCTCATTGGTTCTCCCTATTCCTGTTCATCTTGCACAGAAATTGCAAGCTGTGCCAAAGAGGAGGTTAAAGGCACTGACTCTCCAAGCGGGGAGAGTGTTAGTAAAGCATCTGGAATGGTGAACCCGAGGACCAGGATACGAAAACTGAGATGCATTTTAAATCGTTTCCCAATCACACGGTGGACGATACTCTGGGTTTCCCATGCATGTTTTAGCTGGAGGAAGAATCCCTTGAACCTGGAGAGTTGGGACCCATGGAATGGGTACCATGCAGTATGACTTCAAAGGGTCTGCATTTGCTCACCGAAACTCACCAATGCTATCAGCCTGAAGTGTCCAGGCTTATGTCTCAACCAGCTCTGGGTGTAGATGCGGTCAATCCCGGTTGCATCACATGCCCTGAGTGAATTATTTAAGAATTGCTCTCTATTTCACTGTCTTTGTGTTTTGTTTTCGAAATTTATTTTGATAATGGGATTTATCGGATTTTCACTGCTGCGTTTCGGCCGCTGTACACACGCTTGATTCTCTTACGGAGACATATATATCCATGGGTTTTAAGATTCTTCCTAGTCAGGTATATTCCTAGGCGTTGAATATGTGGTGTTGAGTCCATTTCGTTGAGCAAGGAGTAGGTCTTGTCTATTACATATTTGGCTTATGGAATGTTATCTGTGCTAATTTCAGTCTCTGGTTTTATGCAGCACCCCAAGGCACCTTACCCCATAAGCAAGCACTAGTTGGTTTTCTAAATTTGAGACCCTGTTCTGTTTTGCAATTCAGTTCATGTGTAGTCAAGTTTACATTCCGTGTATTAGTGATATCTTATGATGTTTCTTTTACTGTGTGATGTAGTTCACGTAGAATCACCGTACCTGCATCCACTCACTATGCCGCTACGGGCCTGATGACACAGATTTCATTGCTTAGTGATATTGCATTGTACGTACGTGCCACAACTTCTTTATCCATTTTTTGCTTTCTGGGATATTTACCTGATACTGTAGACGAGCTTCTTGTGAACACAGCCGTCCCAAATATTGGGGTGGCTGTCTGTTTTTGATTTTAATTTCCCTAAGCTATAGGACCATAAGTGGAAGTGCCATAGGCTGTGTTGCTTTGTTTCTTACGTGTTTCAGGAAACACCATACACTTTTCCAGGGTGGCTGCTGGCAATTTACATCCTGCCAATCAGCATAACAAGGCTCCCTGTTCTCCATATCCTGTCCTACCTTTCTGGATTTTACACTTTTTTCAGATGGCCCTTTTGCCCGGGGGGAAGTGAGACTTCATTGTAGTGCTGATTTCCTTTACAGTCTTGCTTGTTTGGCCAAAAAGGGCGTATAAGTTTTTTCCTGAATATATTCAGGAAAAAACGCATACGCCCTTTTTGGCCAAGTGCATCATTGTCGACGTTGTGCCTCTTTTCCTATGCTTTCAGGGCAATTCCAGTCTACCCCCTGCAATCGTTTTCCTGAAATTCTACCCCGCTTTCAAGTCCCCTTCGCAGGCTTACTTCAATATACTTTTGGAAGATAGCTGTCATTTATAACTCTGCAGTTTTGTGAATTACAGTGCCCCTGAGCTCCTTTCTTCAACTCGCTTTCTTGTGAGCTGGGCACAAAACCGCAGGATTGCTTCAGGCCCTAATCTGTTTCCACCAGGGCACACTGAGCCTTTGTTTAATTCCTCTTCCTGGTGGGCAATGAGCGTTACATTTGCCCGTGCAGACACCTACAGCTAGTCTCTCATTGGTTCTCCCTATTCCTGTTCATCTTGCACAGAAATTGCAAGCTGTGCCAAAGAGGAGGTTAAAGGCACTGACTCTCCAAGCGGGGAGAGTGTTAGTAAAGCATCTGGAATGGTGAACCCGAGGACCAGGATACGAAAAATGAGATGCATTTTAAATCGTTTCCCAATCACACGGTGGACCATACTGTGGGTTTCCCATGCATGTTTTAGCTGGAGGAAGAATCCCTTGAACCTGAAGAGTTGGGACCCATGGAATAGGTACCATGCAGTATGACTTCAAAGGGTCTGCATTTGCTCAACGAAACTCACCAATGCTATCAACCTGAAGTGTCCAGCCTTATGACTGAACCAGCTCTGGGTGTAGATGTGGTCAATCCCGGTTGCATCACATGCCCTGAGTGAATTATTTAAGAATTGCTCTCTATTTCACTGTCTTTGTGTTTTGTTTTCGAAATTTATTTTGATAATGGGATTTATCGGATTTTCACTGCTGCGTATCGGCCGCTGTACACACGCTTGATTCTCTTACGGAGACAAATATATCCTGGGGTTTTAAGATTCTTCCTAGTCAGGTATATTCCTAGGCGTTGAATATGTGGTGTTGGGTCCATTTCGTTGAACAAGGAGTAGGTCTTGTCTATTACATATTTGGCTTATGGAAAGTTATCTGTGCTAATTTCAGTCTCTGGTTTTATGCAGCACCCTAACGCACCTTTCCCCATAAGCAAGCACTAGTTGGTTTTCTAAATTTGAGACCCTGTTCTGTTTTGTAATTCAGTTCATGTGTAGTCAAGTTTACATTCCGTGTATTAGTGATATCTTATGATGTTTCTTTTTCTGTGTGACGTAGTTCACGTAGAATCACCGTACCTGCATCCACTCACTATGCCGCTACGGGCCTGATGACAGAGATTTCATTGCTGAGTGATATTGCATTGTACGTACGTGCCACAACTTCTTTATCCATTTTTTGCTTTCTGGGATATTTACCTGATACTGTAGACGAGCTGCTTGTGAACAGAGCGGTCCCAAATATTGGGGTGGCTGTCTGTTTTTGATTTCAATTTCCGTAAGCTATAGGACCATAAGTGGAAGTGCCATAGGCTGTGTTGCTTTGTTTCTTACGTGTTTCAGGAAACACCATACACTTCTCCAGGGTGGCTGCTGGCAATTTACATCCTGCCAATCAGCATAACAAGGCTCCCTGTTCTCCATATCCTGTCCTACCTTTCTGGATTTTACACTTTTTTCAGATGGCCCTTTTGCCCGGGGGGCAGTGAGACTTCATTGTAGTGCAGATTTCATTTACAGGCTTGCTTGGTTGGCCAAAAAGGGCGTATGCGCTTTTGCCTGAATATATTCAGGAAAAAACGCATACGCACTTTTTGGCCAAGTGCATCATTGTCGACGTTGTGCCTCTTTTCCTATGCTTTCAGGGCAATTCCAGTCTACCCCCTGCAATCGTTTTCCTGAAATTCTGCCCCGCTTTCAAGTCCCCTTCGCAGGTTTACTTCAATATATTTTTGGAGGATAGCTGTCATTTATAACTCTGCGGGTCTGTGAATTACAGTGCCCCTGAGCTCCTTTCTTCAACTCGCTTTCTTGTGAGCTGGGCACAAAACCGCAGGATTGCTTCAGGCCCTAATCTGTTTCCAGCAGGTCACACTGAGCCTTTGTTTAATTCCTCTTCCTGGTGGGCAATGAGCATTACATTTGCCCGTGCAGACACCTACAGCTAGTCTCTCATTGGTTCTCCCTATTCCTGTTCATCTTGCACAGAAATTGCAAGCTGTACCAAAGAGGAGGTTAAAGGCACTGACTCTCCAAGCGGGGAGAGTGTTAGTAAAGCATCTGGAATGGTGAACCCGAGGACCAGGATACGAAAACTGAGATGCATTTTAAATCGTTTCCCAATCACACGGTGGACGATACTCTGGGTTTCCCATGCATGTTTTAGCTGGAGGAAGAATCCCTTGAACCTGGAGAGTTGGGACACATGGAATGGGTACCATGCAGTATGACTTCAAAGGGTCTGCATTTGCTCACCGAAACTCACCAATGCTATCAGCCTGAAGTGTCCAGGCTTATGTCTCAACCAGCTCTGGGTGTAGATGCGGTCAATCCCGGGTGCATCACATGCCCTGAGTGAATTATTTAAGAATTGCTCTCTATTTCACTGTCTTTGTGTTTTGTTTTCGAAATTTATTTTGATAATGGGATTTATCGGATTTTCACTGCTGTGTTTCGGCCGATGTACACACGCTTGATTCAGTTACGGAGACATATATATCAATGGGTTTTAAGATTCTTCCTAGTCAGGTATATTCCTAGGCGTTGAATATGTGGTGTTGGGTCCATTTCGTTGAGCAAGGAGTAGGTCTTGTCTATTACATATTTGGCTTATGGAAAGTTATCTGTGCTAATTTCAGTCTCTGGTTTTATGCAGCACCCCAACGCACCTTTCCCCATAAGCAAGCACTAGTTGGTTTTCTAAATTTGAGACCCTGTTCTGTTTTGTAATTCAGTTCATGTGTAGTCAAGTTTACATTCCGTGTATTAGTGATATCTTATGATGTTTCTTTTTCTGTGTGACGTAGTTCACGTAGAATCACCGTACCTGCATCCACTCACTATGCCGCTACGGGCCTGATGACAGAGATTTCATTGCTGAGTGATATTGCATTGTACGTACGTGCCACAATTTCTTTATCCATTTTTTGCTTTCTGGGATATTTACCTGATACTGTAGACGAGCTTCTTGTGAACACAGCGGTCCCAAATATTGGGGTGGCTGTCTGTTTTTGATTTTAATTTCCGTAAGCTATAGGACCATAAGTGGAAGTGCCATAGGCTGTGTTGCTTTGTTTCTTACGTGTTTCAGGAAGCACCATACACTTCTCCAGGGTGGCTGCTGGCAATTTACATCCTGCCAATCAGCATAACAAGGCTCCCTGTTCTCCATATCCTGTCTTACCTTTCTGGATTTTACACTTTTTTCAGATGGCCCTTTTGCCCGGGGGGCAGTGAGACTTCATTGTAGTGCAGATTTCATTTACAGGCTTGCTTGGTTGGCCAAAAAGGGCGTATGCGCTTTTGCCTGAATATATTCAGGAAAAAACGCATACGCACTTTTTGGCCAAGTGCATCATTGTCGACGTTGTGCCTCTTTTCCTATGCTTTCAGGGCAATTCCAGTCTACCCCCTGCAATCGTTTTCCTGAAATTCTGCCCCGCTTTCAATTCCCCTTCGCAGGTTTACTTCAATATATTTTTGGAGGATAGCTGTCATTTATAACTCTGCGGGTCTGTGAATTACAGTGCCCCTGAGCTCCTTTCTTCAACTCGCTTTCTTGTGAGCTGGGCACAAAACCGCAGGATTGCTTCAGGCCCTAATCTGTTTCCAGCAGGTCACACTGAGCCTTTGTTTAATTCCTCTTCCTGGTGGGCAATGAGTGTTACATTTGCCCGTGCAGACACCTACAGCTAGTCTCTCATTGGTTCTCCCTATTCCTGTTCATCTTGCACAGAAATTGCAAGCTGTGCCAAAGAGGAGGTTAAAGGCACTGACTCTCCAAGCGGGGAGAGTGTTAGTAAAGCATCTGGAATGGTGAACCCGAGGACCAGGATACGAAAACTGAGATGCATTTTAAATCGTTTCCCAATCACACGGTGGACGATACTCTGGGTTTCCCATGCATGTTTTAGCTGGAGGAAGAATCCCTTGAACCTGGAGAGTTGGGACACATGGAATGGGTACCATGCAGTATGACTTCAAAGGGTCTGCATTTGCTCACCGAAACTCACCAATGCTATCAGCCTGAAGTGTCCAGGCTTATGTCTCAACCAGCTCTGGGTGTAGATGCGGTCAATCCCGGTTGCATCACATGCCCTGAGTGAATTATTTAAGAATTGCTCTCTATTTCACTGTCTTTGTGTTTTGTTTTCGAAATTTATTTTGATAATGGGATTTATCGGATTTTCACTGCTGCGTTTCGGCCGCTGTACACACGCTTGATTCTCTTACGGAGACATATATATCCATGGGTTTTAAGATTCTTCCTAGTCAGGTATATTCCTAGGCGTTGAATATGTGGTGTTGAGTCCATTTCGTTGAGCAAGGAGTAGGTCTTGTCTATTACATATTTGGCTTATGGAATGTTATCTGTGCTAATTTCAGTCTCTGGTTTTATGCAGCACCCCAAGGCACCTTTCCCCATAAGCAAGCCCTAGTTGGTTTTCTAAATTTGAGACCCTGTTCTGTTTTGTAATTCAGTTCATGTGTAGTCAAGTTTACATTCCGTGTATTAGTGATATCTTATGATGTTTCTTTTTCTGTGTGACGTAGTTCACGTAGAATCACCGTACCTGCATCCACTCACTATGCCGCTACGGGCCTGATGACACAGATTTCATTGCTGAGTGATATTGCATTGTACGTACGTGCCACAACTTCTTTATCCATTTTTGGCTTTCTGGGATATTTACCTGATACTGTAGACGAGCTTCTTGTGAACACAGCCATCCCAAATATTGGGGTGGCTGTCTGTTTTTGATTTTAATTTCCGTAAGCTATAGGACCATAAGTGGAAGTGCCATAGGCTGTGTTGCTTTGTTTCTTACGTGTTTCAGGAAACACCATACACTTCTCCAGCGTGGCTGCTAGCAATTTACATCCTGCCAATCAGCATAACAAGGCTCCCTGTTCTCCATATCCTGTCCTACCTTTCTGGATTTTACACTTTTTTCAGATGGCCCTTTTTCCAGGGGGGCAGTGAGACTTCATTGTAGTGCAGATTTCCTTTACAGGCTTGCTTGGTTGGCCAAAAAGGGCGTATGCGTTTTTTCCTGAATATATTCAGGAAAAAACGCATACGCCCTTTTTGGCCAAGTGCATCATTGTCGACGTTGTGCCTCTTTTCCTATGCTTTCAGGGCAATTCCAGTCTACCCCCTGCAATCGTTTTCCTGAAATTCTGCCCCGCTTTCAAGTCCGCTTCGCAGGCTTACTTCCATATACTTTTGGAAGATAGCTGTCATTTATAACTCTGCAGGTTTGTGAATTACAGTGCCCCTGAGCTCCTTTCTTCAACTCGCTTTCTTGTGAGCTGGGCACAAAACTGCAGGATTGATTCAGGCCCTAATCTGTTTCCAGCAGGGCACACTGAGCCTTTGTTTAATTCCTTCCTGTTGGGCAATGAGCGTTACATTTGCCCGTGCAGACACCTACAGCTAGTCTCTCATTGGTTCTCCCTATTCCTGTTCATCTTGCACAGAAATTGCAAGCTGTGCCAAAGAGGAGGTTAAAGGCACTGACTCTCCAAGCGGGGAGAGTGTTAGTAAAGCATCTGGAATGGTGAACCCGAGGACCAGGATACGAAAACTGAGATGCATTTTAAATCGTTTCCCAATCACACGGTGGACGATACTCTGGGTTTCCAATGCATGTTTTAGCTGGAGGAAGAATGCCTTGAACCTGGAGAGTTGGGACCCATGGAATGGGTACCATGCAGTATGACTTCAAAGGGTCTGCATTTGCTCACCGAAACTCACCAATGCTATCAGCCTGAAGTGTTTAGCCTTATGTCTCAACCAGCTCTGGGTGTAGATGTGGTCAATCCCGGTTGCATCACATGCCCTGAGTGAATTATTTAAGAATTGCTCTCTATTTCACTGTCTTTGTGTTTTGTTTTCGAAATTTATTTTGATAATGGGATTTATCGGATTTTCACTGCTGCGTTAAAGCCGCTGTACACACGCTTGATTCTCTTACAGAGACATATATATCCATGGGTTTTAAGATTCTTCCTAGGCAGGTATATTCCTAGGCATTGAATATGTGGTGTTGAGTCCATTTCGTTGAGCAAGGAGTAGGTCTTGCTATTACATATTTGGCTTATGGAGAGTTATCTGTGCTAATTTCAGTCTCTGGTTTTATTGAGCACCCCAACGCACCTTTCCCCATAAGCAAGCACTAGTTGGTTTTCTAAATTTGAGACCCTGTTCTGTTTTGTAATGCAGTTCATGTGTAGTCAAGTTTACATTCCGTGTATTAGTGATATCTTATGATGTTTCTTTTTCTGTGTGACGTAGTTCACGTAGAATCACCGTACCTGCATCCACTCACTATGCCGCTACGGGCCTGATGACACAGATTTCATTGCTGAGTGATATTGCATTGTACGTACATGCCACAACTTCTTTATCTATTTTTTGCTTTCTGGTATATTTACCTGATACTGTAGACGAGCTCCTTGTGAACACAGTCGTCCCAAATATTGGGGTGGCTCTCTGTTTTTGATTTTAATTTCCGTAAGCTATAGGACCATTAGTGGAAGTGCCATAGGCTGTGTTGCTTTGTTTCTTACGTGTTTCAGGAAACACCATACACTTCTCCAGGGTGGCTGCTGGCAATTTACATCCTGCCAATCAGCATAACAAGGCTCCCTGTTCTCCATATCCTGTCCTACCTTTCTGGATTTTACACTTTTTTCAGATGGCCCTTTTGCACGGAGGCAGTGAGACTTCATTGTAGTGCAGATTTCCTTTACAGGCTTGCTTGGTTGGCCAAAAAGGGCGTATGCGTTTTTTCCTGAATATATTCAGGAAAAAACGCATACGCCCTTTTTGGCCCAGTGCATCATTTTTGAAGTTCTGCCTCTTTTCCTATGCTTTCAGGGCAATTCCAGTCTACCCCCTGCCATGGTTTTCCTAAAATTCTGCCCCGCTTTCAAGTCCTCTTCGCAGACTTTCTTCAATATATTTTAGGAGGATAGCTGTTATTTATTACTCTCCAGGATTTTGAATTACAGTGCCAGTGAGCTCCTTTCTTCAACTCGCTTTCTTGTGAGCTGGGCACAAAACCGCAGGATTGCTTCAGGCCCTAATCTGTTTCTCTCAGGGCACGCTGAGGCTTTGTTTAATTCCTCTTCCTGGTGGGCAATGAGCGTTACATTTGCCCGTGCAGACACCTACAGCTAGTCTCTCATTGGTTCTCCCTATTCCTGTTCAACTTGCGCAGAAATTGCAAACTTTGCCAAAGAGGAGGTTAAAGGCACTGACTCTCCAAGCGGGGAGAGTGTTAGTAAAGCGTCTGGAATGGTGAACCCGAGGACCAGGATACGAAAACTAAGATGCATTTTAAATCGTTTCCCAATCACACGGTGGACCATACTCTGGGTTTCCCATGCATGTTTTAGCTGGAGGAAGAATCCCTTGACCCTGGAGAGTTGGAACCCGTGGAATGGGTACCATGCAGTATGACTTCAAAGGGTCTGCATTTGCTGACCGAAACTCAACAATGCTATCAGCCTGAAGTGTCCAGCCTTATGTCTCAACCAGCTCTGGGTGTAGATGTGGTCAATCCCGGTTGCATCACATGCCCTGAGTGAATTATTTAAGAATTGCTCTCTATTTCACTGTCTTTGTGTTTTGTTTTCGAAATTTATTTTGATAATGGGATTTATCGGATTTTCATTGCTGCATTTATGCCGCTGTACACACGCTTGATTCTCTTACGGAGACATATAAATTCATGGGTTTTAAGATTCTTCCTAGTCAGGTATATTCCTAGGCGTTGAATATGTGGTGTTGAGTCCATTTCGTTGAGCAAGGAGTAGGTCTTGTCTATTACATATTTGGCTTATGAAAAATTATCTGTGCTAATTTCAGTCTCTGGTTTTATGCAGCACCCCAACACACCTTTCCCCATAAGCAAGCTCTAGTTGGTTTTCGAAATTTGAGACCCTGTTCTGTTTTGTAATTCAGTTCATGTGTAGTCAAGTTTACATTCCGTTTATTAGTGATATCTTATGATGTTTCTTTTTCTGTGTGACGTAGTTCACGTAGAATCACCGTACCTGCATCCACTCACTATGCGGCTACGGGCCTGATGACACAGATTTCATTGCTGAGTGATATTGCATTGCACATACGTGCCACAACTTCTTTATCCATTTTTTGCTTTCTGGGATATTTACCTGGTACTGTACACGAGCTTCTTGGGAACACAGCCGTCCCAAACTTTGGGGTGGCTCTCTGTTTTTGATTTAAATTTCCCTAAGCAATAGGACCATAAGTGCAATTGCCTTAGGCTGTGTTGCTTCATTTCTTACGTGTTTCAGGAAACACCATACACTTCTCCAGGGTGGCTGTTCGCAATTTACATCCTGCCAATCAGCATAACAAGGCTCCCTGTTTTCCATATCCTGTCCTACATTTCTGGATTTTACACTTTTTTCAGATGGCCCCTTTGCCTGGGGGGGCAGTGAGATTTCATTGTAGTGCAGATTTCCTTTACAGGCTTGCTTGTTTGGCCAAAAAGGGCGTATGCGTTTTTCCCTGAATATATTCAGGAAAAAACGCATACGCCCTTCTTGGCCAAGTGCATCATTGTCGACGTTGTGCCTCTTTTCCTATGCTTTCAGGGCAATTCCAGTCTACACCCTGCAATCGTTTTCCTGAAATTCTGCCCCGCTTTCAAGTCCCCTTCGCAGGCTTACTTCAATATATTTTTGGAGGATCACTGTCATTTATAGCTCTGCAGGTTTGTGAATTACAGTGCCCCTGAGCTCCTTTCTTCAACTCGCTTTCTTGTGATCTAGGCACAAAACCGCAGGATTGCTTCAGGCCCTAATCTGTTTCCGGCAGGTCACGCTGAGCCTTTGGTTAATTCCTCTTCCTGGTGGGAATTGAGCATTACATTTGCCCGTGCAGACACCTACAGCAAGTCTCTCATTGGTTCTCCCTATTCCTTTTCATCTTCCACAGAAATTGCAAGCTGTGCCAAAGAGGAGGTTAAAGGCACAGACTCTCCAAGTGGGGAGAGTGTTAGTAAAGCATCTGGAATGGTGAACCCGAGGACCAGGATAAGAAAACTGAGATGCATTTTTAATCGTTTCCCAATCACACGGTGGACCATACTGTGGGTTTCCCATGCATGTTTTAGCTGGAAGAAGTATCCCTTGAACCTGGAGAGTTGGGACCCATGGAATGGGTACCATGGAGTATGACTTCAAAGGGTCTGCATTTGCTCACCGAAACTCACCAATGCTATAAGCCTGAAGTGTCCAGCCTTGTGTCTCATCCAGCTCTGGGTGTAGATGTGTTAAATCCCGGTTGCATCACATGCCCTGAGTGAATTATTTAAGAATTGCTCTCTATTTCACTGTCTTTGTGTTTTGTTTTTGAAATATATTTTGATAATGGGATTATTGGATTTTCACTGCTGCGTTTATGCCACTGTACACATGCTTGATTCTCTTACGGAGACATATAAATCCATGGGTTTTAAGATTCTTCCTAGTCAGGTATATTCCTAGGCGTTGAATATGTGGTGTTGAGTCCATTTCGTTGCGCAAGGAGTAGGTCTTGTCTATTACATATTTGGCTTATGGAATGTTATCTGTGCTAATTTCAGTCTCTGGTTTTATGCAGCACCCCAAGGCACCTTTCCCCATAAGCAAGCACTAGTTGGTTTTCTAAATTTGAGACCCTGTTCTGTTTTGTAATTCAGTTCATGTGTAGTCAAGTTTACATTCCGTGTATTAGTGATATCTTATGTTTCTTTTTCTGTGTGAGGTAGTTCACGTAGAATCACCGTACCTGCATCCACTCACTATGCCGCTACGGGCCTGATGACACAGATTTCATTGCTGAGTGATATTGCATTGCACGTACGTGCCACAACTTCTTTATCCATTTTTTGCTCTCTGGGATATTTACCTGGTACTGTAGACGAGCTTCTTGGGAACACAGCCGTCCCAAACTTTTGGGTGGCTCTCTGTTTTTGATTTTAATTTCCCTAAGCAATAGGACCATAAGTGCAATTGCCATAGGATGTGTTGCCTTATTTCTTACGTGTTTCAGGAAACACCATACGCTTCTCCAGGGTGGCTGTTCACAATTTACATCCTGCAAATGAGCATAACAAAGCTCCCTGTTCTCCATATCCTGTCCTACCTTTCTGGATTTTACACTTTTTTCAGATGGCACTTTTCCCGGGGGGCAGTGAGATTTCATTGTAGTGCAGATTTCCTTTACAGGCTTGCTTGGTTGGCCAAAAAGGGCGCATGCTTTTTTTCCTGAATATATTCAGGAAAAAACGCATATGCCCTTTTTGGCCAAGTGTCTCATTGTCGACGTTCTGCCTCTTTTCCTATGCTTTCAGGGCAATTCCAGTCTACCCCCTGCAATCGTTTTCCTGAAATTCTGCCCCGCTTTCAAGTCCCCTTCGCAGGCTTACTTCAATATACTTTTGGAAGATAGCTGTCATTTATAACTATGCAGGCTTGTGAATTGCAGTGCCCCTGATCTCCTTTCTTCAACTCGCTTTCCTGTGAGCTGGGCACAAAACCGCAGGATTGCTTCAGGCACTAATCTGTTTCCAGCAGGGCACGCTGAGCCTTTGGTTAATTCCTCTTCCTGGTGGGAAATGTGCGTTACATTTGCCCGTGCAGACACCTACAGCTAGTGTCTCATTGGTTCTCCCTATTCCTGTTCATCTTGCACAGAAATTGCAAGCTGTGCCAAACAGGAGGTTAAAGGCACTGACTCTCCAAGTGGGAAGAGTGTTAGTAAAGCATCTGGAATGTTGAACCCGAGGACCAGGATACAAAAACTAAGATGCATTTTAAATCGTTTCCCAATCACACGGTGGACGATACTCTGGGTTTCCCATGCATGTTTTAGCTGGAGGAAGAATCCCTTGAACCTGGAGAGTTGGGACCCATGGAATGGGTACCATGCAGTATGACTTCAAAGGGTCTGCATTTGCTCACAGAAACTCACCAATGATATCAGCCTGAAGTGTCCAGCCTTATGTCTCAACCAGCTCTGGGTGTAGATGTGGTCAATCCCGGTTGTATCACATGCCCTGAGTGAATTATTTAAGAATTGCTCTCTATTTCACTGTCTTTGCGTTTTGTTTTTGAAATTTATTTTGATAATGGGATTTATCGGATTTTCACTGCTGCGTTTATGCCGCTGTACACACGCTTGATTCTCTTATGGAGACATATATATCCGTGGATTTTAAGATTCTTCCTAGTCAGGTATATTCCTAGGCGTTGAATATGTGGTGTTGGGTCCATTTCGTTGAGCAAGGAGTAGGTCTTGTCTATTACATATTTGGCTTATGGAAAGTTATCTGTGCTAATTTCAGTTTCTGGTTTTATGCAGCACCCCAACGCACATTTCCCCATAAGCAAGCACTACTTCGTTTTCTAAATTTGAGACCCTGTTCTGTTTTGTAATTCAGTTCATGTGTAGTCAAGTTTACATTCCATGTATTAGTGATATCTTATGATGTTTCTTTTTCTGTGTGACGTAGTTCACGTAGAATCACCGTACCTGCATCCACTCACTATGCCACTACGGGCCTGATGACACAGATTTCATTGCTGACTGATATTGCATTGTACGTACGTGCCACAACTTCTTTATTCATTTTCTGCTTTCTGGGATATTTACCTGATACTGTAGACGAGCTTCTTGTGAACACAGCCGTCCCAAATATTGGGGTGGCTGTCTGTTTTTGATTTTAATTTCCGTAAGCTATAGGACCATAAGTGGAAGTGCCATAGGCTGTGTTTCTTTGTTTCTTACGTGTTTCAGGAAACACCATACACTTCTCCAGGCTGGCTGTTCGCAATTTACATCCTGCCAATCAGCATACCAAGGCTCCCTGTTCTCCATATCCTGTCCTACCTTTCTGGATTTTACACTTTTTTCAGATAGCCCTTTTGCCTGGGGGGCAGTGAGATTTCATTGTAGTGCAGATTTCCTTTACAGGCTTGCTTGGTTGGCCAAAAAGGGCATATGCGTTTTTTCCTGAATATATTCAGGAAAAAACGCATACGCCCTTTTTGGCCAAGTGCATCATTGTCGACGTTGTGCCTCTTTAACTATGCTTTCAGGGCAATTCCAGTCTACACCCTGCAATCGTTTTCCTGAAATTCTGCCCCGCTTTCAAGTCCCCTTCGCAGGCTTACTTCAATATATTTTTGGAGGATAGCTGTCATTTATAACTCTGCAGGTTTGTGAATTACAGTGCCCCTGAGCTCCTTTCTTCAACTCGCTTTCTTGTGAGCTGGGCACAAAACCGCAGGATTGCTTCAGGCCCTAATCTGTTTCCGGCAGGGCACGCTGAGCCTTTGGTTAATTCCTCTTCCTGGTGGGAAATGAGCGTTACATTTGCCCGTGCAGAAACCTATAGCTAGTCTCTCATTGGTTCTCCCTATTCCTGTTCATCTTGCACAGAAATTGCGAGCTGTGCCAAAGAGGAGGTTAAAGGCACTGACTCTCCAAGCGGGGAGAGTCTTAGTAAAGCATCTGGAATGGTGAACCCGAGGACCAGGATACGAAAACTGAGATGCATTTTAAATCGTTTCCCAATCACACGGTGGACGATACTCTGGGTTTCCCATGCATGTTTTAGCTGGAGGAAGAATGCCTTGAACCTGGAGAGTTGGGACCCATGGAATGGGTACCATGCAGTATGACTTCAAAGGGTCTGGATTTGCTCACCGAAACTCACCAACGCTATCAGCCTGAAGTGTCCAGCCTTATGTCTCAACCAGCTCTGGGTGTAGATGTGGTCAATCCCGGTTGCATCACATGCCCTGAGTGAATTATTTAAGAATTGCTCTCTATTTCACTGTCTTTGTGTTTTGTTTACGAAATTTATTTTGATAATGGGATTTATCGGATTTTCACTGCTGCGTATCGGCCGCTGTACACACGCTTGATTCTCTTACGGAGACAAATATATCCAGGGGTTTTAAGATTCTTCCTAGTAAGTTATATTCCTAGGCGTTGAATATGTGGTGTTGGGTCCATTTCGTTGAACAAGGAGTAGGTCTTGTCTATTACATATTTGGCTTATGGAAAGTTATCTGTGCTAATTTCAGTCTCTGGTTTTATGCAGCACCCCAACGCACCTTTCCCCATAAGCAAGCACTAGTTGGTTTTCTAAATTTGAGACCCTGTTCTGTTTTGTAATTCAGTTCATGTGTAGTCAAGTTTACATTCCGTGTATTAGTGATATCTTATGATGTTTCTTTTTCTGTGTGACGTAGTTCACGTAGAATCACCGTACCTGCATCCACTCACTATGCCGCTACGGGCCTGATGACAGAGATTTCATTGCTGAGTGATATTGCATTGTACGTACGTGCCACAACTTCTTTATCCATTTTTTGCTTTCTGGGATATTTACCTGATACTGTAGACGAGCTTCTTGTGAACACAGCGGTCCCAAATATTGGGGTGGCTGTCTGTTTTTGATTTCAATTTCCGTAAGCTATAGGACCATAAGTGGAAGTGCCATAGGCTGTGTTGCTTTGTTTCTTACCTGTTTCAGGAAACACCATACACTTCTCCAGGGTGGCTGCTGGCAATTTACATCCTGCCAATCAGCATAACAAGGCTCCCTGTTCTCCATATCCTGTCCTACCTTTCTGGATTTTACACTTTTTTCAGATGGCCCTTTTGCCCGGGGGGCAGTGAGACTTCATTGTAGTGCAGATTTCATTTACAGGCTTGCTTGGTTGGCCAAAAAGTGCGTATGCGCTTTTGCCTGAATATATTCAGGAAAAAACGCATACGCACTTTTTGGCCAAGTGCATCATTGTCGACGTTGTGCCTCTTTTCCTATGCTTTCAGGGCAATTCCAGTCTACCCCCTGCAATCGTTTTCCTGAAATTCTGCCCCGCTTTCAAGTCCCCTTCGCAGGTTTACTTCAATATATTTTTGGAGGATAGCTGTCATTTATAACTCTGCGGGTCAGTGAATTACAGTGCCCCTGAGCTCCTTTCTTCAACTCGCTTTCTTGTGAGCTGGGCACAAAACCGCAGGATTGCTTCAGGCCCTAATCTGTTTCCAGCAGGTCACACTGAGCCTTTGTTTAATTCCTCTTCCTGGTGGGCAATGAGCGTTACATTTGCCCGTGCAGACACCTACAGCTAGTCTCTCATTTGTTCTCCCTATTCCTGTTCATCTTGCACAGAAATTGCAAGCTGTGCCAAAGAGGAGGTTAAAGGCACTGACTCTCCAAGCGGGGAGAGTGTTAGTAAAGCATCTGGAATGGTGAACCCGAGGACCAGGATACGAAAACTGAGATGCATTTTAAATCGTTTCCCAATCACACGGTGGACGATACTCTGGGTTTCCCATGCATGTTTTAGCTGGAGGAAGAATCCCTTGAACCTGGAGAGTTGGGACCCATGGAATGGGTACCATGCAGTATGACTTCAAAGGGTCTGCATTTGCTCACCGAAACTCACCAATGCTATCAGCCTGAAGTGTCCAGGCTTATGTCTCAACCAGCTCTGGGTGTAGATGCGGTCAATCCCGGTTGCATCACATGCCCTGAGTGAATTATTTAAGAATTGCTCTCTATTTCACTGTCTTTGTGTTTTGTTTTCGAAATTTATTTTGATAATGGGATTTATCGGATTTTCACTGCTGCGTTTCGGCCGCTGTACACACGCTTGATTCTCTTACGGAGACATATATATCCATGGGTTTTAAGATTCTTCCTAGTCAGGTATATTCCTAGGCGTTGAATATGTGGTGTTGAGTCCATTTCGTTGAGCAAGGAGTAGGTCTTGTCTATTACATATTTGGCTTATGGAATGTTATCTGTGCTAATTTCAGTCTCTGGTTTTATGCAGCACCACCAAGGCACCTTACCCCATAAGCAAGCACTAGTTGGTTTTCTAAATTTGAGACCCTGTTCTGTTTTGTAATTCAGTTCATGTGTAGTCAAGTTTACATTCCGTGTATTAGTGATATCTTATGATGTTTCTTTTACTGTGTGATGTAGTTCACGTAGAATCACCGTACCTGCATCCACTCACTATGCCGCTACGGGCCTGATGACACAGATTTCATTGCTGAGTGATATTGCATTGTACGTACGTGCCACAACTTCTTTATCCATTTTTTGCTTTCTGGGATATTTACCTGATACTTTAGACGAGCTTCTTGTGAACACAGCCGTCCCAAATATTGGGGTGGCTGTCTGTTTTTGATTTTAATTTCCCTAAGCTATAGGACCATAAGTTGAAGTGCCATAGGCTGTGTTGCTTTGTTTCTTACGTGTTTCAGGAAACACCATACACTTTTCCAGGGTGGCTGCTGGCAATTTACATCCTGCCAATCAGCATAACAAGGCTCCCTGTTCTCCATATCCTGTCCTACCTTTCTGGATTTTACACTTTTTTCAGATGGCCCTTTTGCCCGGGGGGAAGTGAGACTTCATTGTAGTGCTGATTTCCTTTACAGTCTTGCTTGTTTGGCCAAAAAGGGCGTATAAGTTTTTTCCTGAATATATTCAGGAAAAAACGCATACGCCCTTTTTGGCCAAGTGCATCATTGTCGACGTTGTGCCTCTTTTCCTATGCTTTCAGGGCAATTCCAGTCTACCCCCAGCAATCGTTTTCCTGAAATTCTACCCCGCTTTCAAGTCCCCTTCGCAGGCTTACTTCAATATATTTTTGGAAGATAGCTGTCATTTATAACTCTGCAGTTTTGTGAATTACAGTGCCCCTGAGCTCCTTTCTTCAACTCGCTTTCTTGTGAGCTGGGCACAAAACCGCAGGATTGCTTCAGGCCCTAATCTGTTTCCACCAGGGCACACTGAGCCTTTGTTTAATTCCTCTTCCTGGTGGGCAATGAGCGTTACATTTGCCCGTGCAGACACCTACAGCTAGTCTCTCATTGGTTCTCCCTATTCCTGTTCATCTTGCACAGAAATTGCAAGCTGTGCCAAAGAGGAGGTTAAAGGCACTGACTCTCCAAGCGGGGAGAGTGTTAGTAAAGCATCTGGAATGGTGAACCCGAGGACCAGGATACGAAAAATGAGATGCATTGTAAATCGTTTCCCAATCACACGGTGGACCATACTGTGGGTTTCCCATGCATGTTTTAGCTGGAGGAAGAATCCCTTGAACCTGAAGAGTTGGGACCCATGGAATAGGTACCATGCAGTATGACTTCAAAGGGTCTGCATTTGCTCAACGAAACTCACCAATGCTATCAACCTGAAGTGTCCAGCCTTATGACTCAACCAGCTCTGGGTGTAGATGTGGTCAATCCCGGTTGCATCACATGCCCTGAGTGAATTATTTAAGAATTGCTCTCTATTTCACTGTCTTTGTGTTTTGTTTTCGAAATTTATTTTGATAATGGGATTTATCGGATTTTCACTGCTGCGTATCGGCCGCTGTACACACGCTTGATTCTCTTACGGAGACAAATATATCCAGGGGTTTTAAGATTCTTCCTAGTCAGGTATATTCCTAGGCGTTGAATATGTGGTGTTGGGTCCATTTCGTTGAACAAGGAGTAGGTCTTGTCTATTACATATTTGGCTTATGGAAAGTTATCTGTGCTAATTTCAGTCTCTGGTTTTATGCAGCACCCCAACGCACCTTTCCCCATAAGCAAGCACTAGTTGGTTTTCTAAATTTGAGACCCTGTTCTGTTTTGTAATTCAGTTCATGTGTAGTCAAGTTTACATTCCGTGTATTAGTGATATCTTATGATGTTTCTTTTTCTGTGTGACGTAGTTCACGTAGAATCACCGTACCTGCATCCACTCACTATGCCGCTACGGGCCTGATGACAGAGATTTCATTGCTGAGTTATATTGCATTGTACGTACGTGCCACAACTTCTTTATCCATTTTTTGCTTTCTGGGATATTTACCTGATACTGTAGACGAGCTGCTTGTGAACACAGCGGTCCCAAATATTGGGGTGGCTGTCTGTTTTTGATTTTAATTTCCCTAAGCTATAGGACCATAAGTGGAAGTGCCATAGGCTGTGTTGCTTTGTTTCTTACGTGTTTCAGGAAACACCATACACTTCTCCAGGGTGGCTGCTGGCAATTTACATCCTGCCAATCAGCATAACAAGGCTCCCTGTTCTCCATATCCTGTCCTACCTTTCTGGATTTTACACTTTTTTCAGATGGCCCTTTTGCCCGGGGGGCAGTGAGACTTCATTGTAGTGCAGATTTCATTTACAGGCTTGCTTGGTTGGCCAAAAAGGGCGTATGCGCTTTTGCCTGAATATATTCAGGAAAAAACGCATACGCCCTTTTTGGCCAAGTGCATCATTGTCGACGTTGTGCCTCTTTTCCTATGCTTTCAGGGCAATTCCAGTCTACCCCCTGCAATCGTTTTCCTGAAATTCTGCCCCGCTTTCAAGTCCCCTTCGCAGGTTTACTTCAATATATTTTTGGAGGATAGCTGTCATTTATAACTCTGCGGGTCTGTGAATTACAGTGCCCCTGAGCTCCTTTCTTCAACTCGCTTTCTTGTGAGCTGGGCACAAAACCGCAGGATTGCTTCAGGCCCTAATCTGTTTCCAGCAGGTCACACTGAGCCTTTGTTTAATTCCTCTTCCTGGTGGGCAATGAGCGTTACATTTGCCCGTGCAGACACCTACAGCTAGTCTCTCATTGGTTCTCCCTATTCCTGTTCATCTTGCACAGAAATTGCAAGCTGTGCCAAAGAGGAGGTTAAAGGCACTGACTCTCCAAGCGGGGAGAGTGTTAGTAAAGCATCTGGAATGGTGAACCCGAGGACCAGGATACGAAAACTGAGATGCATTTTAAATCGTTTCCCAATCACACGGTGGACGATACTCTGGGTTTCCCATGCATGTTTTAGCTGGAGGAAGAATCCCTTGAACCTGGAGAGTTGGGACACATGGAATGGGTACCATGCAGTATGACTTCAAAGGGTCTGCATTTGCTCACCGAAACTCACCAATGCTATCAGCCTGAAGTGTCCAGGCTTATGTCTCAACCAGCTGTGGGTGTAGATGCGGTCAATCCCGGTTGCATCACATGCCCTGAGTGAATTATTTAAGAATTGCTCTCTATTTCACTGTCTTTGTGTTTTGTTTTCGAAATTTATTTTGATAATGGGATTTATCGGATTTTCACTGCTGTGTTTCGGCCAATGTACACACGCTTGATTCACTTACGGAGACATATATATCAATGGGTTTTAAGATTCTTCCTAGTCAGGTATATTCCTAGGCGTTGAATATGTGGTGTTGGGTCCATTTCGTTGAGCAAGGAGTAGGTCTTGTCTATTACATATTTGGCTTATGGAAAGTTATCTGTGCTAATTTCAGTCTCTGGTTTTATGCAGCACCCCAACGCACCTTTCCCCATAAGCAAGCACTAGTTGGTTTTCTAAATTAGAGACCCTGTTCTGTTTTGTAATTCAGTTCATGTGTAGTCAAGTTTACATTCCGTGTATTAGTGATATCTTATGATGTTTCTTTTTCTGTGTGACGTAGTTCACGTAGAATCACCGTACCTGCATCCACTCACTATGCCGCTACGGGCCTGATGACAGAGATTTCATTGCTGAGTGATATTGCATTGTACGTACGTGCCACAACTTCTTTATCCATTTTTTGCTTTCTGGGATATTTACCTGATACTGTAGACGAGCTTCTTGTGAACACAGCGGTCCCAAATATTGGGGTGGCTGTCTGTTTTTGATTTTAATTTCCCTAAGCTATAGGACCATAAGTGGAAGTGCCATAGGCTGTGTTGCTTTGTTTCTTACGTGTTTCAGGAAACACCATACACTTCTCCAGGGTTGCAGTTCACAATTTACATCCTGCCAATCAGCGTAACAAGGCTCCCTGTTCTCCATATCCTGTCCTACCTTTCTGGATTTTACACTTTTCTCAGATGGCCCTTTTGCCCAGGGGGGGGGGGCAGTGAGATTTCATTGTAGTGCAGATTTCCTTTACAGGCTTGCTTGGTTGGCCAAAAAGGGCGTATGCGTTTTTTCCTGAATATATTCAGGAAAAAACGCATACGCCCTTTTTGGCCAAGTGCATCATTGTCGACGTTCTGCCTCTTTTCCTATGCTTTCAGGGCAACTCCAGTCTAACCCCTGCAATGCTTTTCCTGAAACACTGCCCCGCTTTCAAGTGCCCTTCGCAGGCTTACTTCAATATATTTTTGGAGGATAGCTGTCATTTATAACTCTGCAGGTTTGTGAATTTCAGTGCCCCTGAGCTCCTTTCTTCAACTCGCTATCTTGTGAGCTGGGCACAAAACCGCTGGATTGCTTCAGGCCCTAATCTGTTTCCGGCAGGGCACGCTGAGCCTTTGGTTAATTCCTCTTCCTGGTGGGAAATGAGCGTTACATTTGCCCGTGCAGACACCTACATCTAGTCTCTCATTGCTTCTCTTATTCCTGTTCCTCTTGCACAGAAATTGCAAGCTGTGCCAAATACGAGGTTAAAGGCACTGACTCTCCAAGCGGGGAGATTGTTAGTAAAGCATCTGGAATGGCGAACCCGAGGACAAGGATACAAAAACTGAGATGCATTTTAAATTGTTTCCCAATCACACGGTGGACGATACTCTGGGTTTCTCATGCATGTTTTAGCCGGAGGAAGAATCCTTAGAACCTCGAGAGTTGGGACCCATGGAATGGGTACCATGCAGTATGACTTCAAAGGGTCTGCATTTGCTCACCGAAACTCAGCAATGCTATCAGCCTGAAGTGTCCAGCCTTATGTCTCAACCAGCTCTGGGTGTAGTTGTGGTAAATCCCGGTTGCATCACATGCCCTGAGTGAATTATTTAAGAATTACTCTCTATTTCCATGTCTTTGTGTTTTGTTTTTGAAATTTATTTTGATAATGGGATTTATCGGATTTTCACTGCTGCATTTATGCCGCTGTACACACGCTTGATTCTCTTAC
This sequence comes from Phocoena phocoena, assembly GCF_963924675.1. NCBI lineage: Eukaryota > Metazoa > Chordata > Mammalia > Artiodactyla > Phocoenidae > Phocoena > Phocoena phocoena. Next base: position 51,406,863 of record NC_089223.1, read on the forward strand.
GGAGACATATATATCCATGGGTTTTAAGATTCTTCCTAGTCAGGTATATTCCTAGGCGTTGAATATGTGGTGTTGAGTCCATTTCGTTGAGCAAGGAGTAGGTCTTGTCTATTACATATTTGGCTTATGGAATGTTATCTGTGCTAATTTCAGTCTCTGGTTTTATGCAGCACCCCACGCACCTTTCCCCTTAAGCAAGCACTAGTTGGTTTTCTAAATTTGAGACCCTGTTCTGTTTTGTAATTCTGTTCATGTGTAGTCAAGTTTACATTCCGTGTATTAGTGATATCTTATGATGTTTCTTTTCTGTGTGATGTAGTTCACGTAGAATCACCGTACCTGCATCCACTCACTAGGCCGCTACGGGCCTGATGACACAGATTTCATTGCTGAGTGATATTGCATTGTACGTACGTGCCACAACTTCTTTATCCATTTTTTGCTTTCTGGGATATTTCCCTGGTACTCTAGACGAGCTTCTTGTGAACACAACCGTCCCAAACATTGGGGTGGCTGTCTGTTTTTGATTTTAATTTCCGTAATATTTGGGACCATAAGTGGAAGTGCCGTAGGCTGTGTAGCTTTGTTTCTTATGGGTTTCATGAAACACCATACACTTCTCCAGGGTGGCTGTTGGCAATTTACATCCTGCCAATCAGCATAACAAGGCTCCCTGTTCTCCATATCCTGTCCTACCTTTCTGGATTTTACACTTTTTTCTGATGGCCCTTTTGCCCAGGGGGCAGTTAGACTTCATTGTAGTGCAGATTTCCTTTACAGGCTTGCTTGGTTTGCGAAAAAGTGCGTAGGCGTTTTTTCCTGAATATATTCAGGAAAAAACGCATACGCACTTCTTGGCCATGTGCACCATTGTCGACATTCTGCCTCTTTTCCTATGCTTTCTGGGCAATTCCAGTCTACCCCCTGGAATCGTTTTCCTGAAATTCTGCCCCGCTTTCAAGTCCCCTTCGCAGGCTTACTTCAATATATTTTTGGAGGATAGCTGTCATTTATAACTCTGCAGGTTTGTGAATTACAGTGCCCCTGAGCTCCTTTCTTCAACTCGCTTTCTTGTGAGCTGGTTACAAAACCGCAGGATTGCTTCAGGCCCTAATCTGTTTCCGGCAGGGCACGCTGAGCCTTTGGTTAATTCCTCTTCCTGGTGGGAAATGAGCCTTACATTTGCCCGTGCAGACACCTATAGCTAGTCTCTCATTGGTTCTCCCTATTCCTGTTCATCTTGCGCAGAAATTGCAAGCTGTGCCAAACAGGAGGTTAAAGGCACTGACTCTCCAAGCGGGGAGAGTGTTAGTAAACCATCTGGAGTGGTGAACCCGAGGACCAGCATACGAAAACTGAGATGCATTTTAAATCGTTTCCTAATCACACGGTGTACCATACTCGGCCTTTCCCACGCATGTTTTAGCTGAAGAAAGAATCCCTTGAACCTGGAGAGTTGGGACCCTTGGAATGGGTACCATGCAGTATGACTTCAATGGATCTGCATTTGTTCACCGAAACTCACCAATGCTATCAGCCTGAAGTGTCCAGCCTTATGTCTCAACCAGATCTGGGTGTACATGTGGTAAATCCAGGTTGCATCACATGCCCTGAGTGAATTATTTAAGAATTGCTACCTATTTCACTGTCATTGTGGTTTGTTTTTGAAATTTATTTTAATAATGGGATTTATCGGATTTTCACTGCTTCGTTTATGCCGCTGTACATGCGCTTGATTCTCTTACGGAGACATATAAGTCCATGGGTTTTAAGACTCTTACTAATCCGGTATATTCTTAGGCATTGAATATGGCGTGTTGAGTCCATTTCGTTGAGCAAGGAGTAGGTCTTGACTATTACATATTTGGCTTATGGAATGATATCTATGCTAATTTCAATCTCTGGTTTTATGCAGCACCCCAACTCACCTTTCCCCTTAAGGAAGCATAAGTTGGTTTTCTTAATTTGAAACCCTCTTCTCTTTTGTAATTCAGTTCATGTGTAGCCATATTAACATTCCATGTATTAGTGATATCTTATGTCTTTTTCTTTTTGAATTATGTGACTTCGAATGATCACACGTAACTCCTCTGGAGTTGTTATAACTGTCCGTATTTCATTGATTTCCAGGCTGAGTAATATTCCACTCTACATAAGCACCACATCTCTGTCCGTTTTTTCTCTGCAGATACATTTAAGTTATATCCTAGTCGAGGATCTTTTAAACAGAGAGGTGGTAAACATTGGGCTGCCTGTGTCCTCTCGATTTTTGTTTTTCCCAAGATATACGTCCATGAGTGCAAGTGCCCTGTGCTCGGTAGCTCATTTTTTAGATGCTTTAGTAAACACAATACACTTATCCAGAGTGACCGTTGGCAATATACATTTCCACTATAAGACTCACAGGGCTCCATTTCCTCCTTGCCCTGTCCTGCATTTCTGGTGTTTACACTTTATGAGGACGGCTCTTCTGACTGATGCAAAGTGATATGTTTTGTAGTATTGATTTCCAGTGCCCACCTGTTTGGTTGGCTAAAAAAGTGTATGCCCTTTTCTTGAATATATACAGAAAAAGACGCATACACCCTTTTTGGCCAACTGCAATGTTGGCAATGTTCAGCCCCTTTTCTTGTGCTTAATGGCGAGTCCTTTCTACCTCTTCCAATCCCTTTCCTGCCATTCTCCGTTGCTTACAAGTCCTTTTCTCTGACTTTCCTCAAGACATTTTTCAGTGATAGATATTTTCAATTCTGCAGTTTCGTTAATTTTAGTGCCCCTGAGTTCCATTTTCCAACTTGTGTTTATGGGAACTGGCCACAAAGCATCAGGATTCCTCAAGCCCTATTCTGTTTCCATGGGCAACCCTAGCCTTTGGTCAATTCGTCTTCCTGATTGGAAATTAGAGTGGCATGTGCCTGTCCGAACACCTAGGACTTGTCTCTCATTGTTCCTCCTCCTTCTGCTTCATCCTCTGGACAAATTCCAAACTGTATGCAACAGGATGTTGACAGTGCTGACATCTCCAAGTGGGGAGACTGTTAGTAAAGACGCTGGAGTGGTGAACCCTAGCACCAAGAGATGAGGAGATGAGATGCCTTTTCCAAACTTTTCCCGATCAGACGGTATACCATCCTCTGGGTGTGACAGGCATGTTTTAGGTGTAGGAAGGGTCCCATTCATGTGAGGAGAACACCAGGGGATTTTAAATATCAGTGTCTCTCCGCAACCCAAACTGGGGAATTTTTTAAGCTACGGCTACACATATGTTCATTAAGGGCCTTGGGAAGTAGGCAGAGTCCAAACTTTAGATGATTGAAGTCTTCAGGGTCAGAAGCACTCACCACTCTCTTCCCTTAGATTCCATTTTTACTGTCATTGATGGATGATGTCAATAAAAATATCTGTTCTTTTTCAGATCATTTCCCCTTATAGGTTATTGCAAAATATTGAGTGTAGTTCCCTGTGCTATACAGTAGTTCCTTGCTGATGATTTCATACATAGCAGTGTGTATGTGTTAATCCCAAACTGTTAATTTATCCCTCTTCCTACCATTTCCCTTTGGTAATAATAAATTATAAGATTTTATGCTTCTCAGAAATGGGGGAGCTGAAAGAGAGGTATCATTTTCAATGCAAAAGCATTTAAAACAAGATTGAAGCTTTAACCAAGATTATTAGATGTACATCCTTGGAAAGAAATCACTTTGTTTCTCTAATATTGACCTGACAAAGAAGACAAACCTTTTCACTGAACTTGCTTATAAGAAAGTGATGGAAATATCAAATGGAAGTGTTAGAAACATCTTATTTTACCCGAGCCTTATACACTGTTCTATGTGAATTACAGTTTGGCTCACACATCTGTTCATTGAAGTTACAATGTTCTCAATTTCTGTTACTGATCCTCCAGAGTGGACGCCAACAAGTGTCCCCCTGCCCAGTGTCATTGGAGCCAATAGATCGAGACTGAGTTTGGTTCAAAAGCAAAGGAAACTTTATATTTTGATCAGAGAATGGAGAGGTGCTACCCTGTGGGCTGTGGGCTGGGCTGCTGTGTAGAGATCCTGTCAGAGTCACTGGGAGGGAGGGAGCTGAGCTCTCGAGGACCTGGTTGGCTGCAGCTCAGGCTCTATGTCACGGAGTCTGAACTGGGCCCCAGGAGCTGAAGTGTCATCGAGCCATTCTGCTCTAGGAAATCTGGTCTGAAGTGCCGGGTGTGGAACCTCTGTATGCGGGACACTAGGAGCACCTGAAATTAGACAAAGCACAAAGGATAAAAATGGTTAGACTTTATTTTATTGCCCAGATTCTATTTTTATCTCCCAGGCATTTTTAAGGGGCTTTGCCTGGGACAAACTTCTCTTCTGCCTTTTGTCCCTTTCCTCATTCTTGGAGTGCTGCGGGTGCAGACCCTTCTTCTGTAACTGCTGAGTGCTGAGTTAGGAGGCTTCATACCCGTGGGCGAGGGTCAGAACTTCTCCCCAGCAGCCTCCAGGTGACGTTGATTGTCCCCAGGCCTCCTGCCTCCCTGCTCGTCCACCTGAGCACCAGTATTGGAAGTGTTATAGATTCTAATGACCTTTAAGGGTCCAGAAAGGAGATGTGCAGTGGCGCTGTGAGGTCCAGTTTCACTCCGCCCCACATTTGTTCGGCCACCTTAGGCTGACCGTTTCTGCCAGCCTAGATGCTCTGACGGACCGTTTCTGCCAGCCTAGATGCTCTGACCAACAGTCTGCGCTTTCTTCCATTAGGCCCCTGAATTAACGTAAAAACAGCACCAGGTGTCAGGATCCTGCCCGCTCAGCTCCCAGACAGTCCAGGGTCAGTGGTGATGAAGGATCATGATGGTCACTGAGTCAAGAGCCTTTGGAAGTAAACAGGAGTCCAGCCAGTCTTATTGGCCACCATCATCAGGGTGTCTGTAGGCTTTTCTATGGTGACAGCATGATATACGGTTCCCCCGCCAAGATTATTAGCTCCCCTCTGGGTACAGTAAGTACTGCAAGCAGTAGTCTACTCTTTTGGGACACACCCTTGTTGTTTTATGAGAGAAACTCCAGGTCAAGTGATGGTCACACGGGTCGTCATGGTGCCCCGTTGCCCCCGATTATCTCTCTGGAGGTTGGAGTTGGAGGGCCTCCTCAATCGAGGTCAGTGTGCCCACGGAGCAAACCCTGCAACTTCAGGGCATGGTTGGGGGTTAGGATCACCACGTGGGGTCCGTTTCCCTTAGAAGGGAGGTGGCCTTTTGGGCTGCTGATTTCCAGGTTTTCAGATACCACCAGTATCTTGGCCAGATGTGGCGGTGGGCCAAGCCCCTTGGTGACCATAATTTATCCTACCTGGATGGCATTCTTGCATTGTTCCATTTCAAGTGGTCCCAGTTTTTGCACTAATACTCCAATGGCGATTCACCTTTCACCAGGAATGTAAAGGTCAAAGGGTTTAGCTAAATTAGGGAGTTCCAGGGCAAGGGTCTGAATTGACTGCTCTTTCCATTCTTGAAAGGCCACTTCTGGATTCTATTCAAAAGGATCATCATCTTTTCCTTTCAGTGTTTCATATAGAGGCCCAGCTAGTAGACTGTAGTTAGGGATCTAGAGGCAGGAAACCCTGGCTTCCCCAGGAACCCCTAAGCTGTCTTCTAGTTTCAGAAAGGGGTAAGGCTGTAAATTGTTTCTTCCCTTTCCTGGGATGGGCTTCTGCGACCTTCTGTGAGAATGAAGCCCAGGCAGGTCACCGTAGTCTGTGATACTTGAGCTTTTTCGTGGACAACTTCTATCCTTTATTGGCTTGGTAGTTCTGAGGCCTCCTTTGTAGGGCTGGCGATCAGAATGTCGTCTGAATATTGAAGGAGTGTTTCCTTTTCCAGAGGTAGAACTTTTAGGTCTTTAGCTGAGCTTTCCCCAAAGATGGTGTGGGCATTTTTGAACCCTTGGGGCAAGACAGCCTGGAAGTATTGTTTTAGTTGTATGTTGAGTACTGTCACTCACAAGCCAAAATTTCTTGCGACTCTGGGACTAATGGAATACAAAAGAAGGCATCAGTGAAGACTAATACAGAATACCAAGTCCTGGTGGTTGGTAGAATGAACAGCAGGGTGTAGGATTTAGGAATTACTGGAGGTATATCCTCAGTGGCTTCACTGACTGTCCTGACATCCTTTACCAGGACTCCAGCAGCCCATGGGGCTCTCGAGGTCAGGCCAATCCCAGGATATGGAGCTCACCTGGGCAGGTACCCTACCCCAACCCCAGCCCACGGGGCTCTCGTGTTCAGGCCCCTCCCAGGATATGGGACTCCCTGGGCAGGTCCTCTGCAGTCCATGGGGCTGCCGTGGTCAGGCCCCTCCCAGGATACAGAGCTACCCTTGCAGGTACCTTGGCAGGGCTGGGCACACAGGAACCGTGCACATAGCCCTCATTGCAGAGCACTCCCAGCTCACCTGTCGCTCAGATCTGACACAGAGCACCTCAGAGCAGGACTTGAACTAACAAACAGCAGCTCTGACAGGTCTGTGACCCTGGGCATCACTCTGTGCGGCCTCCTCCACCTGGTCTTCCAGAGACTTCCACTGCACCCGGGGCACCAGGCCTCAGTCTCCAACCACCACCCACCCCTCCTCTCCCTGACTCCTGGGTTCCTCTCATTAGGAGAGGGTTTTCTTGAAGTTGTCTCCCACTCATGGGCCAGATAATATAATTAGAAAACAAGCCAGAGCTGCAGCCCCTTGTCTATCCTGACTCTCAGGAGCCCACACCTGTTCCTTGGACCTGGCCAATTCAGCAAGTTCCATTTTCAGCAACTGTGAGCCCCTGAGGGGTGATTATTGGCTGGCTTGGGAAGCCTGACCGTGCCGGCCAGCCCTCCCCAGGTGTGCCTGGGTTGAGATCAATATAAACACCGCTCCAGGCAGCAAGAGCCCCTGCAGCTGTGCCTGACGCCATTTTCTCTGCCCTGTCAGCAGTCTCGGGGCTGGGCTGGTGGGAGGGAGTGAGAGACCACGGCTTTGTGGGTGTCCCAGTGTGAGTGGGGCTCTGCTGGACTTTCTGCAGCAGTTGCCAAGATGCTACCTGCTAAAGAAGAGGATGTGTCACCCACAACTGCCACTGGAATTTCTCCCTGGGCACAGGTGAGGAAGGAAGAAAGCAGTGGGGGCCGGGACAACAGGGGTATCTCAGGTAGGGAAATGGAGAGCTTCCAGAAGAGCACCCAGGGCCAGGACCATCCTGGCTGGCCTGCAGGCACCAAGTCGGCTGGCATGCTGTCCCTCATGTGGCTCCATGGCCCTTCCTCTAGGTTTTCAAGTCCTTGTACATATTCAGGTGTTTAGCCTTGGAAGGGTGGGAACATTTCAGCAGCAGCTGGCCTGGGGCTCGGCCCACGTTTACTCACAGATGCCTCGGCACGGTCCCCCAGCTTTGCAGTGAGGACGCTTGTTGCGAGGAGCATGCTGGCTGAATGGGAGATGATTCCCCACCACTGACCAACTTCAGAATTGTTTGCAATTGGAGCAAGTGCCCTGAAACGGTTTTCCTCTGTGTAACTGGTGGGTTCTGTTCTTTTTTATCTTTTTTTCGTTTTTGGTTCAAGGTAGATTTTATTCCTCTTTTGTGTATTTACAGATATAAGCATGGAAATAATTTATTCATATAAATACATGTATGTGAAGGGAAGAATATATTTTCTGTTTTACTTTTTTTAATTTTATTTTTTTATTTTGAATTTAATTTTATATATTTATACAGCAGGTTGTTTTTGGTTATCTACTTTATACATATAAATGTATACATACCAATCCCAATATCTCAACTCCTCCCACCACCATCCCCAACAGCTTTCCCCCTTTGTTGTCCATACGTTTGTTGTATACATGTATTGCTCTATTTCTGCCTTGCAAAACGGTTCATCTGTACAATTTTTCTAGGTTCCACATATATGCATTAATATACAAGATTTGTTTTTCTCTTTCTGACTTACTTCACTCTGTATGACAGTCTCTAGATCCATCAACGTCTCTACAAATGTCCCAATTTCATTCCTTTTTATGGCTTAGTAATATTCCATTTTATATATGTACCACATCTTTATGCATTCGTCTGTCTGTGGGCATTTAGGTTGCTTCCATTTCCTGGATAGTGTAAATAGTGATGCAATGAACATTGTGGTGAATGTCTCTTTTTGATTTATGGTTTTGTCTGGGTATATGCCCAGTAGAGGGATTGCTGTATCATATGGTAATTCTATTCTTAGTTTTATAAGAAACTCCATAATGTTCTCCACAGTGACTGTATCAATTTACGTTCCCAACAATAGTGGAAGAGGATTCCTTATCTCCACACCGTTTCCAGCATTTGTTGTTTGTAGATTTTCTGATGATGCCCATTCTAATAGGTGTGAGGTGATGCACCATGGATGAGTCTATTTCGTTGAGCAAAGAGTAGGTCTTGTTTATTACGTATTTGGCTTATGGAATGGTATGTGTGCTAATTTCAATCTGTTTTTATACAGCAGCCCAACTCAACTTTCCCCTTAAGCAAGCATAAGGTTTTTATCTAAATGTGAGACTCTGTTCGGTTTTGTAATTCAGTTTATGTGTAGCCAAGTTTACACTCCCTCTATTAGTGATATCTTATGATAATTATCTTTCTTTGTGTGACATATTTCTCTTAGAATCATCATAATTAAATCCACTCAATTTGCTGCTACAGGCCTGATGACATTGATTTCACTGCTGAGTGATATTCCGTTGTACGTAAGTAGCACAACTTCTTTATCCATTTTTTTCTTTCTGGGATATTTAATTTGTACTGGACTCGAGGTTCTTGTAAACACAGCAGCCCTAAATTTTGTGTTGGCTGTGTCTTGTTGATTTTAATTTTCCTAAGCTATAGGGCCAAAAGTGGAAGTGCCCTAGGCTCTGCAGCTTTGTTTTTTAGATGTTTCAGGATACACCATGAACATCTCCAGAGTGTCTGTTGGCAATTTACATCCTGCCCATCAGCATAACACGGCTCCCTGTTCTCCATGGCCTGTCCTGTGTTTCTGGTTTTTACACTTTATTCAGATGGCCTTTTTGACGAATGGGAAATGTGACTTCATTGTAGTGTGGATTTCCATTGCTGGAGTGCTTGGTTGGCCAAAATGTTCATATGCGTTTTTTCCTGAATATATTCAGGAAAAATGTATACGCACTTTTTGTCCATGTGCATCACTGTCAAAGTTCTGCCGCTTTTCCTATGCTTTAAATGCAATTCCAATCTACCTCTTGAAATATGATTCCTGCAATTCTGCCTCGTTTTCAAGTCCTCTTTGCAGACTTACGTCGATATATTTTTGCCAATAGCTGTCATTTATCTCTGCAGGTTTGTGAATTACAGTGCCCCTGAGCTCCTTTCTTAACTCGCTTCCTTGTAAGCTGGCCACAAAACTGCAGGTTTGCTTCAGGCCATAATCAGGGTCCGGCACGGCACTCTGAGCCTTTGGTTAATTCCTCTTCCTGGTGGGAAATTAGAGTTAAATGTGCCCCTCCAGATACCTGCCTCACTCCCAGCCACATGGTGATGTATGTCCTCAGGTTTGAGGCCATATGTGATGGGTTCCTCATCTTTTGATGATGTGGCCCCACTGGTGTGTGGACACTCCTGCCTGGTTCCCATCCCCTTGGTGATGTGGGCCCTCTGGTGAGACTCTGATCCTGGTTGGGTTCCTCACACATCCGTGAGGTGAGCCCTCTTCTCTGAGGTCACTCCTGCCTGGCTGGCACAACCCGCCTTGTTGACTTCGGCACCCTGGTGGCAGTTGGAGCCTGCTGGGAGCCTCCTTCCCGCGGTGATGAGGCCCTCTGGCGTCAGACCCTAATGGCGGGGTTCCCACATTTTCTGATACGTGCTAAGTGGTACGAGGGCACTCCTGCCAGGTTCCCATCCTCATGAGCGTGTGGGCCTTCTGTTCTGAGGTCCTAACGGCTGTGTTGCTCACACTTTCATGATGTGGGCCCTCTGCTGTGAGGTCAATCCTGCCTGGCTGGCACACGTCGCCTTGGTGACGTGGACCCTCTGGTGGCAGTTGGAACGTGCTGGGGCCTCCTCCCCTCAGTGATGAGGGCCTTCTGGTGTCAGGCCCTAAGTGCTGGGCTCCACACATTTTCTGATGTGTGCCCAGTGGTGCGAGTCACTCCTGCCAGGTTCCCATCCCCATGGGCATGTGGGACTTCTGTTCTGTGGTCCCAACTGCTGGGTTGCTCACAGTTTCATGATTTGGGCCCTTTGCTGTGTGTTCACTCTGGCCTGTATCCCATAGTGTCAGTGCTCTGGGCCTCCAGCTTGGAGTTTCCAACTTCTCGATTCCTCACCTTTTTTATTCTATGGGCCCTCGGTTGTGCGTCTCCTCCTGCATGCCTCACTCCCAGCCCCTTCGTGATGTGTGTCCCCTTGTTTGAGGCCACATGTGCTGTGTTCCTCACCTTTCTATAATGTGGCCACACTGGTGTGAGGACACTCTTGCCTGGTTCCCATTCCCTTGGTGATGTTGGCCCCACTGCTGTTAGGACAGTCTTGCCTGGTTGGCATCACCTTGGTGATGTTGGCCCTCTGGTGAGAGTCTGATCCTGGTTAGGTTCCTCACCCTTCTGTGAGGTGGGCCCTCTGCTCTGAGGTCACTCCTGCCTGGCTGGCACACCCCGCCTTGGCAACGTCGGCCATATGGTGGCAGTTGGAGCCTGCTGTGAGCCTCCTCCCCTCGGTGATAAGGGCCCTCTGGCCTCAGACCCTAACTGCTGGTTTCCCACATTTTCTGATTCGTGCTAAGTGGTGCAAGGACACTCCTGCCAGGTTCCCATCCCCATGGGGATGTGAGCCTTCTGCTCTGAGGTCCCAACGGCTGTGTTGCTCACAGTTTCATGATGAGGGCCCTCTGGTGTGAGTTCACTCCTGCCTAGATCCCATAGCCTCGCTGCTCCTGGCTGCCTGCCGGAGGTTCCAACTGTGGGATTCCTCACCTTTTTTATTCTATGGTCCCTCTGTTTTGAGGATCCTCTGGCCTGCCTCACTCCCAGCCCCTTGGTGATGTGTGTCCTCAGGTTTGAGGCCACGTGTGCTGGGTCCCTCAAATTATGGTGATGTAGCCCCACTGGTGTGAGGACACTCCTGCCTGGTTCCCATTCCATTGGTGATGTTGGCCCTCTGGTGACAGTCTGATCCTTGTTGGGTTCCTCACACTTCTGTGAGGTGGGCTTTCTGCTCTGAGGTCACTCCTGTCTGGTTGGCACACCCCGCCTTGGTGACATCGGCCTTATGGTGGCAGTTGGAGCCTGCTGGGAGCCTCCTCCCCTCGGTGATGAGGGTCCTCTGGCCTCAGGTCCTAACTGCTGGGTTCCCACATTTTCTGATTCGTGGAAGTGGGCCGAGGACACTCCTGTCAGGTTCCCATCCCCATAGGGATGTGGGCCTTCTGCTCTGAGGTCCCATCCGCTGGGTTGCTCACAGTTTCATGATGTGGGACCTCTGCTGTGAGTTTGCTGTGGCCTGGATCCCATAGACTCTGTGCTCTGGGCAGCCTACTGGCCGGTTCCAACTGCTGGATTCCTCACAACTTTTATTCTGTGGGCTCTGTTTTGTGAGGATACTCCTGCTTGCCTCACTCCTAGCCCCTTGGAGATGTGGGTCCCCTGTTTTAGGCCACATGTTCTGGGTTCCTCACCTTTCTATAATGTGGCCACACTGGTGTGAGGACCCTCCTGCCTGGTTCCGATCCCCTTGGTGATGTGGGCCCTCTGGTGAGAGTCTTATCCTGGCTGGTTTCCTCACCCTTCTGTGAGGTAGGCCCTCTGCGGTGAGGTCACTCCTGCCTGGCTGGCACACATCACCTTGGTGACGTGGGCCCTCAGTTGGGAGTTGGTGTCTGCTGCGAGTCTCCGTCCCTCAGTAATGAGGGCCCTCTTGCGTCAGACCCTAACTCCTGGGCTCCCAAAATTTGCAGATGTGCGACCTGTGGTGCGAGTACACTCCTGTCAGGTTCCCAACCCCATGGGAATTTGGGCCTTCTGCTCTGAGGTCCCAACGGCTGGGGTGCTCACAGTTTCATGATGAGGGCCCTCTGATGTGCGTTCATTCCGGCCTAGATCCCATAGGCTTGCTGCTCCTGGGTGCCTGCTGGGAGGTTCCAACTGCGGGATTCCTCACCTTTTTTATTCTATGGGCCCTCTGTTTTGAGGCTCCTCCTGCCTGCCTCAATCCCAGCCCCGTTGTGATGTGTGTCCTCTGGTGTGAGGCCACGTGTGCTGGGTCCCTCACCTTTCGATGATGTGGCCCCAATGGTGTGAGGACACTCGTGCCTGTTTCCCAGCCCCTTGGTGATGTGGCCCCTCTGGTGAGAGTCTGATCCTGGCTGGGTTCCTTACCGTTCTGTGAGGTGGGCCCTGTGCTCTGAGGTAACTCCTGCCTGGCTTGCTCCCATTGCCTTGGTGACGTCGGCCCTCTGGTGGCAGTTGGATCCTTTTGGAGACTCCTGTCCTCGGTGATGAGGTTCCTCTGGCGTCAGGCTCTAACTGCTGGGCTCCCCAGGTTTTCTGATGTGAGCCCAGTGATGCCAGGACACTCGTGAAATGTTCCCATCCCCATGGCGATATGGGCCTTCTGCTCTGAGGTTCCAACGACTGGGTTGCTCACAGTTTCCTGATGTTAGCTCTCTGGTGTTAGTTCACTCATTCCTAGATCCCATAGCCTCTGTACTCTGGGCCGCCTGCTGGGAAGTTCCAACTGCTGGGTTCCTCACCTTTTTTATTCTTTGGGCCCAGTGTTGGGAGGCTCCTCCTGCCTGTGTCACTCCCAGCCCCTTGGTGATGTAGGTCCTCTGGTTTGTGGCCACATGTGCCAGTTTCCTCATCTTTTAGTGATGTGGCCCCACTGGTGTGAGGACACTCGTGCCTGGTTCCCGTCCCCTTGGTGATATGGGCCCTCTGGTGAGAGTCTGATCCTGGTTAGGTTCCTCACACTTCTTTGAGGTGGGCCGTCTGCTGTGAGGTCACTCCTGCCTGGCTGGCACACCCCGCCTTGGCGACGTGGGCCCTCTTGTGGTAGTTGGAACATGCTGGGAGCCTCCTCCCCTCAGTGATGAGGGCCCTCTGGCGTCAGGCCCTAACTGCTGGGTACCCACATTTTCTGATATGTGCTAAGTGGTGCGAGGACACTCCTGCCATGCTCCCAACACCTTGGGGATGTGGACCTTCTGCTCTGAGGTCCAAATGGCTGGGTTGCTCGCAGTTTCATGATGTGGACCCTCTGCTGTGAGTTTACTGCGGCCTGAATCGCATAGACTTGGTGCTCTTGGCCGCCTGCTGGGAGGTTCCCATTGCTGGATTCCTCAGCTTTTTTATTCTATGGGCACTGTGTTGTGAGGCTACTCCTGCCTGCCTCATTCCGAGCCCCTTGGAGATGTGGGTCTTCTGGTTTAGGCCACATGTGCTGGGTTCCTCACCTTTCTCTGATGTGGCCACACTGGTGTGAAGATTCTCCTGCCTGGTTCTGATCACCTTGGTGATGTGGGCGCTCTGGTGAGAGTCTTATCCTGGTTGTGTTCCTCACCCTTCTGTGAGGTAGGCCCTCTGCGGTGAGGTCACTCCTACCTGGCTGTCACACGTCACCTTGGCGACGTGGGCCCTCAGTTGGGTGTTGGTGCCTGATTGGAGTCTCCTCCCCTTGGTAATGAGGGCCCTCTGGCGTCAGGCCCTAACTCCTGGGTTCCCTAAATTCTCTGATGTGTGCCCTGTGGTGCGAGTACACTTCTGACAGGTTCCCAACCCCATGGGAATGTGGGCCTTCTGCTCTGAGATCCCAACGCCTAGGTTGCTCACAGTTTCATGATGACGGCCCTCTGGTGTGAGATCACTCCGGCCTGGATCCCATAGTCTCGCTGCTCCTGGCCGCCTGCTGGGAGGTTCCAACTGCGGGATTCTTCACCTCTTTAATTCTATGGTCCCTCTGTTTTGAGGCTCCTCCTGCCTGCCTCAATCCCAGCTCCCTTGTGATGTGTGTCCTCTGGTTTGAGGCCACGTGTGCTGGGTCCCTCACTTTTCTGTGATGTGGCCCCACTAGTGTGAGGACACTCCTGCCTGGTTCCCATTCCCTTGGTGATGTGGGCCCTCTGTTGAGAATCTGATCCTCTTTGGTTCTTCACACTTCTGTGAGGTTGACCCTCTGCTCTGAGGTCACTCCTGCCTGGTTGTCGCACTCCGCATTGGCGACGTCGCCCCTCTGGTAGCAGTCGGAGCTGGCTGGGAGCCACCGCCCCTCGGTGATGAGGGCCCTCTGGCATCAGGCACTAATTGCTGGGCTCCCCACATTTTTTCATGTGTGCCCACTCTTGCGATGACACTCCTGCTTGTTTCCCTTCCCCATGGGGATGTGGGCCTTCTGCTCTGAGGTCACAACGGCTGGGTTGCTTACAGAATCACAATGAGGGCCCTCTGTTGTGAGTTCATGCCGGCCTGGATCTCATGTGCTCTGGGCCGCCTGCTAGGAAGATCCAACTGCTGGTTTCCACACCTTTTGTATACAATGGGACATGTGTTGTGAGGTTAATCCTGCCTGCCTCACTCCGAAACCCATGGTGATGTGGGTCCTCTGGTTTGAGGCCACATGTGCTGGGTACCTCAACTTTTGATGATGTGGCCCGACGGGTGTGAGGACACTCCTGCCTGGTTCCCATCACCTTGGTGATGTGGGCCCTCTGGGGTGAGTCTGATCCTGGCTGGGTTCCCTACCATTCTGTGAGGTGGGCCCTCTGATGTCAGGTCACTCCTGTCTGGCTAGCTCACATCGCCTTGGCAACGTGGGCCCTCTGTTGGCCACTGGAGCATGCTGGGAGCCTCCAACTCCCGTGAATGATGGCCCTGGAAAAAATGCATATGCCCTTTTTGGCCAAGTGCTTCATTGACGAGGTTCTGCCACTTCTCTTATGCTTTCAGAGCAATTCACGTCTACCTCCTGAAATCGGATTCCAGCAATTCTGCCCCACTTTCAAGTCCTCTTCGCAGCCTTAATTCAATATATTTTTGTATGATTTCTGTCATTTATAAGTCTGCAGGTATGTGAATGACAGTGCCCCTGAGCTCCTTTCCTCAACTCGCTTTCTTGTGAGCTGGCCACAAAACCGCAGGATTGCTTCAGGCCCTAATCTTGTTCCAGCACGGCATGCTGAGCCTTTGGTTAATTCCTTTTCCTGTTGGGAAATGAGTGTTAAAATTGCCCGTGCATACTGGGCATATACCCTGAGAAAACCAAAATTCAAAAAGAGTCATGTACCAAAATGTTCATTGCAGCTCTATTTACAATAGCCTGGAGATGAAAAGAACCTAAGCGCCCATCATTGGACGAATGGATAAAGCAGATGTGGCACATATACACGATGGAATATTACTCAGCCTTAAAAAGAAATGAAACTGAGTTATTTGTAATGAGATGGATAGACCTAGAGTCTGTCATACAGAGTGAAGTAAGTCAGAAAGAAAAAGACAAATAGCGTATGCTAACACATATATATGGAATTTAAAGGAAAAAAATGTCATGAAGAACCTAGGCATAAGACAGGAATAGAGGCGCAGACCTACTGGAGAACGGAATTGAGGATATGGGGAGGGGGAATGGTGAGTTTTGACAGGGCGAGAGAGAGTCATGGACATATACACACTAACAAATGTAGTAAGGTAGATAGCAAGGGGGAAGCAGCCGCAAGGCACAGGGATATTAGCTCGGGGCGTTGGGACAGCCTGGAGGGGTGGAAGGGGGAGAGAGGGAGGGAGGGAGACACAAGAGGGAAGACACAGGGAGCATATGTATATGTATAGCTGATTCACTTTGTTATAAAGCAAAAACTAACACACCATTGTAAAGCAATTATACCCCAATAAAGATGTTAAAAAAAATATTTGCCCGTGCACACACCTACCGATAGTCTCCCATTGGTTCTCCGTATTCCTGTTCATCTTGCACAGAAATTGCAAACAGTGCCAAACAGGAGGTTAAAGGCACTGACTCTCCAAATGGGGAGAGTGTAAGAAAAGGGTCTGGAATGGTGAACCTGAGTACCAGGGGACGAAAACAGACATGCATGTAAAAAGGTTTCCCAGTCACACGGTGGAGCATACTCTGGGTTTCCCATGCAAATTTTAGCAGAAGGAAGAATCCCTTGAACCTGGAGAGTTGGGAACCATGGAATGGGTACCAGGCAGTATGACATCAAAGGGTCTGCATTTGCTCACTGAACCTCACCAATGCTATCAGCCCAAAGGGTCCAGCCTTATCTCTCACCCAGCTCTGGGTGTAGATGTGGTAAACCAGGTTGCATCACATGCCCTGAGTGAGTTATTTAAAAATTGCTCTCTATTTCACTGTCATTGTGTTTTGTTTTTGAAATTTTTTTTTGACACTGGGATTTATCGGATTTTCACTGCTGCGTTAATGCCGCTGTACACACTCTTGATTCTCTTACGGAGACATAAATATCCACGGGTTTTAAGATTCTTCCTAGTCAGGTATATTCCTAGACGTTGAATATGTGGTGTTGAGTCCATTTCGTTGAGCAAGGAGTAGGTCTTGTCTATTACATATTTGGCTTATGGAACGGTATCTGTGCTAATTTCAGTCTCTGGTTTTATGCAGCACTCCAACGCACCTTTCTCCATAAGAAAGCACAAGTTGGTTTTCTAAATTTGAGACTGTTCTGTTTTGTAATTCAGTTCATGTGTAGTCAAGTTTACATACTGTGTATTAGTGATATTTTATGATGTTTCTTTTTATGTGTGACTTATTTCACGTAGAATCACCATACCTGCATCCACTCACTATGCCGCTACGGGCCTGATGACACAGATTTCATTGCTGAGTGATATTCCATTGTACGTATGTACCACAACTTCTTTATCCATTGTTTGCTCTCTGAGATATTTACCTGGTACTGTTAACGAGGTTCTTGTGAACAGAGAGGTCCCAAACGTTGAGGTGGCTGGGTGTTTTTGAATTTAATTTCCCTAAGCTGTAGGACCATAAGTGGAAGTGCCATAGGCTGTGTTGCTTTGTTTCTTACGTGATTCAGGAAACACATAACACTTCTCCAGAATGGCTGTCGGCAATTTACATTATATGCATCAGCATAATAAGGATACCTGTTGTCCATTGCCTGTCCTCCGTTTCTGGATTTTACAATTTTTTTAAATGGCCCTTTTTCCCTGGGGGCACTGAGACTTCATTGTAGTGCAGGTTTATTTACAAGCTTGCTTGGTTGGCCAAAACGTGCGTATGCGTTTTTTCCTGAATATATTTAGGGAAAAAAGCATCTGCACTTTTTGGACAAGTGCATCATTATCGACGTTCTGCCTCTTTTCCTATTCTTTAAGTGCAATTCCAGTTTAACCCTTCAATCGTTTTCCTGAATTTCTGCCCTGCTTTCAAGTCCCCTTCGCAGGCTTACTTCAATATATTTTTGGAGGATAGCTGTCATTTATAACTCTGCAGGTTTGTGAATTACAGTGCCCCTGAGCTCCTTTCTTCAACTCGCTTTCTTGTGAGCTGGGCACAAAACCGCAGGATTGCTTCAGGCACTAATCTCTTTCCAGCAGGGCATGCTGAGCCTTTGGTTAATTCCTCTTCCTAGTGGGAAATGAGCATTACATTTGCCCGTGCAGACAACTACAGCTAGTCTCTCATTGGTTCTCCCTATTCCTGTTCATCTTGCACAGAAATTGCAAGCTGTGCCAAAGAGGATGTTAAAGGCACTGACTCTCCAAGTGGGGAGAGTGTTAGTAAAGCATCTGGAATGGTGAACCCGAGGACCAGGATACGAAAACTGAGATGCATTTTAAATCGTTTCCCAATCACACGGTGGACGATACTCTGGGTTTCCCATGCATGTTTTAGCTGGAGGAAGAATCCCTTGAACCTGGAGAGTTGCGACCCATGGAATGGGTACCATGCAGTATGACTTCAAAGGGTCTGCATTTGCTCACCGAAACTCACCAATGCTATCAGCCTGAAGTGTCCAGCCTTATGTCTCAACCAGCTCTGGGTGTAGATGTGGTCAATCCCGGTTGCATCACATGCCCTGAGTGAATTGTTTAAGAATTGCTCTCTATTTCACCGTCTTTGTGTTTTGTTTTTGAAATTTATTTTGATAATGGGATTTATTGGATTTTGACTGCTGCGATTATGCCGCTGTACACACGCTTGATTCTCTTACGGAGACATATAAATCCATGGGTTTTAAGATTATTCCTAGTCAGTTATATTCCTAGGCGTTGAATATGTGGTGTTGAGTCCATTTCGTTGAGCAAGGAGTAGGTCTTGTCTATTACATATTTGGCTTATGGAAAGTTATCTGTGCTAATTTCAGTCTCTGGTTTTATGCAGCCTCCCAACGCACATTTCCCCATAAGCAAGCACTAGTTGGTTTTCAAAATTTGAGACGCTGTTCTGTTTTGTAATTCAGTTCATGTGTAGTTAAATTTACATTCCGTGTATTAATGATATCTTATGATGCTTCTTTTTCTGTGTGATGTAGTTCACGTAGAATCACCGTACCTGCATCCACTCACTATGCCGCTACGGGCCTGATGACACAGATTTCATTGCTGAGTGATACTGCATTGCACGTACGTGCCACAACTTCTTTATCCATTTTTTGCTTTCTGGGATATTTACCTGGTACTGTAGACGAGCTTCTTGGGAACACAGCCGTCCCAAAATTTGGGGTGGCTCTCTGTTTTTGATTTTAATTTCCCTAAGGAATAGGACTATAAGTGCAATTGCCATAGGATGTGTTGCTTTATTTGTTACGTGTTTCAGGAAACACCATACACTTCTCCAGGGTGGCTGTTGGCAATTTACATCCTGCCAATCAGCATAACAAGGCTCCCTGTTCTCCATATCCTGTCCTACCTTTCTGGATTTTACACTTTTTTCAGATGGCCCTCTTGCCCGGGGGGCAGTGAGATTTCATTGCAGTGCAGATTTCCTTTACAGGCTTGCTTGGTTGGCCAAAAAGGGCGTATGCGTTTTTTCCTGAATATATTCAGGAAAAAACGCATACACACTTTTTGGCCAAGTGCATCATTGTCGACGTTGTGCCTCTTTTCGTATGCTTTCAGGGCAATTCCAGTCTACCCCCTGCAATCGTTTTCCTGAAATTCTGCCCTGCTTTCAAGTCCCCTTCGCAGGCTTACTTCAATATACTTTTGGAAGATAGCTGTCATTTATAACTCTGCAGGTTTGTGAATTACAGTGCCCCTGAGCTCCTTTCTTCAACTCGCTTTCTTGTGAGCTGGGCACAAAACCGCAGGATTGCTTCAGGCACTAATCTCTTTCCAGCAGGGCATGCTGAGCCTTTGGTTAATTCCTCTTCCTAGTGGGAAATGAGCATTACATTTGCCCGTGCAGACAACTACAGCTAGTCTCTCATTGGTTCTCCCTATTCCTGTTCATCTTGCACAGAAATTGCAAGCTGTGCCAAACAGGAGGTTAAAGGCACTGACTCTCCAAGCGGGGAGAGTGTTAGTAAAGCATCTGGAATGGTGAACCCGAGGACGATGATACGAAAACTGAGATGCATTTTAAATCGTTTCCCAATCACACGGAGGACGATACTCTGGGTTTCCCATGCATGTTTTAGCTGGAGGAAGAATCCCTTGAACCTGGAGAGTTGGGACCCATGGAATGGGTACCATGCAGTATGACTTCAAAGGGTCTGCATTTGCTCACCGAAACTCACCAATGCTATCAGCCTGAAGTGTCCAGCCTTATGTCTCAACCAGCTCTGGGTGTAGATGTGTTAAATCCCGTTTGCATCACATGCCCTGAGTGAATTATTTAAGAATTGCTCTCTATTTCACTGTCTTTGTGTTTTGTTTTCGAAATTTATTTTGATAATGGGATTTATCGGATTTTCACTGCTACGTTTCGTCCGCTGTACACACGCTTGATTCTCTTACGGAGACATATATCCATGGGTTTTAAGATTCTTCCTAGTCAGGTATATTCCTAGGCGTTGAATATGTGGTGTTGGGTCCATTTCGTTGAGCAAGGAGTAGGTCTTGTCTATTACATATTTGGCTTATGGAAAGTTATCAGTGCTAATTTCAGTCTCTGGTTTTATGCAGCACCCCAACGCACCTTTCCCCATAAGCAAGCACTAGTTGGTTTTCTAAATTTGAGACCCTGTTCTGTTTTGTAATTCAGTTCATGTGTAGTCAAGTTTACATTCCGTGTATTAGTGATAACTTATGATGTTTCTTTTTCTGTGTGACGTAGTTCATGTAGATTCACCGTACCTGCATCCACTCACTATGCCGCTTCGGGCCTGATGACACAGATTTCATTGCTCAGAGATATTTCATTGTACGTACGTGCCACAACTTCTTTATCCATATTTTGCTTTCTGGGATATTTACCTGATACTGTAGACGAGCTTCTTGTGAACACAGCCGTCCCAAATATTGGGGTGGCTGTCTGTTTTAGATTTTAATTTCCGTAAGGTATAGGACCATAAGTGGAAGTGCCATAGGCTGTGTTGCTTTGTTTCTTACGTGTTTCAGGAAACACCATACACTTCTCCAGTGTGGCTGCTGGCAATTTACATCCTGCCAATCAGCATAACAAGGCTCCCTGTTCTCCATATCCTGTCCTACCTTTCTGGATTTTACACTTTTTTCAGATGGCCCTCTTGCCCGGGGGGCAGTGAGACTTCACTGTAGTGCAGATTTCCTTTACAGGCTTGCTTGGTTGGCCAAAAAGGGCGTATGCGTTTTTCCCTGAATATATTGAGGAAAAAACGCATACGCCCTTTTTGTCCAAGTGCATCATTGTCGAGGTTGTGCCTATTTTCCTATGTTTTCAAAGCAATCCCAGTCTACCCCTGCAATCGTTTTCCTGAAATTCTGCCCCGCTTTCAAGTCCCCTTCGCACGCTTACTTCAATATACTTTTGGAAGATAGCTGTCATTTATAACTCTGCAGGTTTGTGAATTACAGTGCCCCTGAGCTCCTTTCTTCAACTCCCTTTCTTGTGAGCTGGGCACAAAACCGCAGGATTGCTTCAGGCCCTAATCTGTTTCCAGCAGGGCACACTGAGCCTTTGTTTAATTCCTCTTCCTGGTGGGCAATGAGCGTTACATTTGCCCGTGCAGACACCTACAGATAGTCTCTCATTGGTTCTCCCTATTCCTGTTCATCTTGCACAGAAATTGCAAGCTGTGCCAAACAGGAGGTTAAAGGCACTGACTCTCCAAGCGGGGAGAGTGTTAGTAAAGCATCTGGAATGGTGAACCCGAGGACCGGGATACGAAAACTGAGATGCATTTTAAATCATTTCCCAATCACACGGTGGATGATACTCTGGGTTTCCCATGCATGTTTTAGCTGGAGGAAGAATCCCTTGAACCTGGAGAGTTGGGACCCATGGAATGGGTACCATGCAATATGACTTCAAAGGGTCTGCATTTGCTCACCGAAACTCACCAATGCTATCAGCCTGAAGTGTCCAGCCTTATGTCTCAACCAGCTCTGGGTGTAGATGTGGTCAATCCCGGTTGCATCATATGCCCTGAGTGAATTATTTAAGAATTGCTCTCTATTTCACTGTCTTTGTGTTTTGTTTTCGAAATTTATTTTGATAATGGGATTTATTGGATTTTCACTGCTGCATTTCGGCCGCTGTACACACGCTTGATTCTCTTACGGAGACATATATATCCATGGGTTTTAAGATTCTTCCTAGTCAGGTATATTCGTAGGCGTTGAATATGTGGTGTTGGGTCCATTTCGTTGAGCAAGGAGTAGGTCTTGTCTATTACATATTTGGCTTATGGAAAGTTATCTGTGCTAATTTCAGTCTCTGATTTATGCAGCACCCCAAGGCACCTTTCCCCATAAGCAAGCACTAGTTGGTTTTCTAAATTTGAGACCCTGTTCTGTTTTGTAATTCAGTTCATGTGTAGTCAAGTTTACATTCCGTGTATTAGTGATAACTTATGATGTTTCTTTTTCTGTGTGACGTAGTTCATGTAGAATCACCGTACCTGCATCCACTCACTATGCCGCTTCGGGCCTGATGACACAGATTTCATTGCTGAGTGATATTGCATTGTACGTACGTGCCACAACTTCTTTATCCATATTTTGCTTTCTGGGATATTTACCTGATACTGTAGACGAGCTTCTTGTGAACACAGCCGTCCCAAATATTGGGGTGGCTGTCTGTTTTAGATTTTAATTTCCGTAAGCTATAGGACCATAAGTGGAAGTGCCATAGGCTGTGTTGCTTTGTTTCTTACGTATTTCAGGAAACACCATACACTTCTCCAGTGTGGCTGCTGGCAATTTACATCCTGCCAATCAGTATAACAAGGCTCCCTGTTCTCCATATCCTGTCCTACCTTTCTGGATTTTACACTTTTTTCAGATGGCCCTCTTGCCCGGGGGGCAGTGAGACTTCACTGTAGTGCAGATTTCCTTTACAGGCTTGCTTGGTTGGCCAAAAAGGGCGTATGCGTTTTTCCCTGAATATATTGAGGAAAAAACGCATACGCCCTTTTTGGCCAAGTGCATCATTGTCGACGTTGTGCCTATTTTCCTATGTTTTCAAAGCAATCCCAGTCTACCCCTGCAATCGTTTTCCTGAAATTCTGCCCCGCTTTCAAGTCCCCTTCGCAGGCGTACTTCAATATACTTTTGGAAGATAGCTGTCATTTATAACTCTGCAGGTTTGTGAATTACAGTGCCCCTGAGCTCCTTTCTTCAACTCGCTTTCTTGTGAGCTGGGCACAAAACCGCAGGATTGCTTCAGGCCCTAATCTGTTTCCAGCAGGGCACCCTGAGCCTTTGTTTAATTCCTCTTCCTGGTGGGCAATGAGCGTTACATTTGCCCGTGCAGACACCTACAGCTAGTCTCTCATTGGTTCTCCCTATTCCTGTTCATCTTGCACAGAAATTGAAAGCTGTGCCAAAGAGGAGGTTAAAGGCACTGACTCTCCAAGCTGGGAGAGTGTTAGTAAAGCATCTGGAATGGTGAACCCGAGGACCAGGATACGAAAACTGAGATGCATTTTAAATCGTTTCCCAATCACACGGTGGACGATACTCTGGGTTTCCCATGCATGTTTTAGCTGGAGGGAGAATCCCTTGAACCTGGAGAGTTGGGACCCATGGAATGGGTACCATGCAGTATGACTTCAAAGGGTCTGCATTTGCTCACCGAAACTCACCAATGCTATCAGCCTGAAGTGTCCAGCCTTATGTCTCAACCAGCTCTGGGTGTAGATGTGGTCAATCCCGGTTGCATCACATGCCCTGAGTGAATTATTTAAGAATTGCTCTCTATTTCACTGTCTTTGTGTTTTGTTTTCTAAATTTATTTTGATAATGGGATTTATCATATTTTCACTGCGGCGTTTCGGCCGCTGTACACACGCTTGATTCTCTTATGGAGACATATATATCCATGGGTTTTAAGATTCTTCCTAGTCAGGTATATTCCTAGGCGTTGAATATGTGGTGTTGAGTCCATTTCGTTGAGCAAGGAGTAGGTCTTGTCTATTACATATTTGGCTTATGGAATGTTATCTGTGCTAATTTCAGTCTCTGGTTTTATGCAGCTCCCCAAGGCAACTTTCCCCATAAGCAAGCACTAGTTGGTTTTCTAAATTTGAGACCCTGTACTGTTTTGTAATTCAGTTCATGTGTAGTCAAGTTTACATTCCGTGTATTAGTGATATCTTATGATGTTTCTTTTTCTGTGTACGTAGTTCACGTAGAATCACCGTACCTGCATCCACTCACTATGCCGCTACGGGCCTGATGACACAGATTTCATTGCTGGGTGATATTGCATTGCACGTACGTGCCACAACTTCTTTATCCATTTTTTGCTTTCTGGGATATTTACCTGGTACTGTAGACGAGCTTCTTGGGAACACAGCCGTCCCAAACTTTGGGGTGGCCTTCTTTTTTTGATTTTAATTTCCCTAAGGAATAGTACCATAAGTGCAATTGCCATAGGCTGTGTTGCTTTATTTCTTACGTGTTTCAGGAAACACCATACACATCTCCAGGGTGGCTGTTGGCAATTTACATCCTGCCAATCAGCATAACAAGGCTCCCTGTTCTCCATATCCTGTCTTACCTTTCTGGATTTTACACTTTTTTCAGATGGCCCTTTTGCCCGGGGGGCAGTGAGATTTCATTGTAGTGCAGATTTCCTTTACAGGCTTGCTAGGTTGGCCAAAAAGGGCGTATGCGTTTTTTCCTGAATATATTCAGGAAAAAACGCATACGCACTTTTTGGCCAAGTGCATCATTGTCGATGTTGTGCCTCTTTTCCTATGCTTTCAGGGCAATTCCAGTCTACCCCCTGCAATCGTTTTCCTGAAATTCTGCACCGCTTTCAAGTCCCCTTCGCAGGCGTACTTCAATAAACTTTTGGAAGATAGCTGTCATTTATAACTCTGCAGGTTTCTGAATTACAGTGCCCCTGAGCTCCTTTCTTCAACTCGCTTTCTTGTGAGCTGGGCACAAAACCGCAGGATTGCTTCAGGCCCTAATCTGTTTCCAGCGGGGCACACTGAGCCTTTGTTTAATTCCTCTTCCTGGTGGGAAATGAGCGTTACATTTGCCCGTGCAGACACCTACAGCTAGTCTCTCATTGGTTCTCCCTATTCCTGTTCATCTTGCACAGAAATTGCAAGCTGTGCCAAAGAGGAGGTTAAAGGCACTGACTCTCCAAGCGGGGAGAGTGTTAGTAAAGCATCTGGAATGGTGAACCCGAGGACCAGGATACGAAAACTGAGATGCATTTTAAATTGTTTCCCAATCACACGGTGGACGATACTCTGGGTTTCCCATGCATGTTTTAGCTGGAGGGAGAATGCCTTGAACCTGGAGAGTTGGGACCCATGGAATGGGTACCATGCAGTATGACTTCAAAGGGTCTGCATTTGCTCACCGAAACTCACCAATGCTATCAGCCTGAAGTGTCCAGCCTTATGTCTCAACCAGCTCTGGGTGTAGATGTGGTCAATCCCGGTTGCATCACATGCCCTGAGTGAATTATTTAAGAATTGCTCTCTATTACACTGTCTTTGTGTTTTGTTTTCTAAATTCATTTTGAAAATGGGATTTATCGGATTTTCACTGCTGCGTTTCGGCCGCTGTACACACGCTTGATTCTCTTATGGAGACATATATATCCATGGGTTTTAAGATTCTTCCTAGTCAGGTATATTCCTAGGCGTTGAATATGTGGTGTTGGGTCCATTTCGTTGAGCAAGGAGTAGGTCTTGTCTATTACATATTTGGCTTATGGAAAGTTATCTGTGCTAATTTCAGTCTCTGGTTTTATGCAGCACCCCAAGGCACCTTTCCCCATAAGCAAGCACTAGTTGGTTTTCTAAATTTGATACCCTGTTCTGTTTTGTAATTCAGTTCATGTGTAGTCAAGTTTACATTCCGTGTATTAGTGATACCTTATGTTTCTTTTTCTGTGTGACGTAGTTCACGTAGAATCACCGTACCTGCATCCACTCAGTATGCCGCTACGGGCCTGATGACACAGATTTCATTGCTGAGTGATATTGCATTGTACGTACGTGCCACAACTTCTTTATCCATTTTTTGCTTTCTGGGATATTTACCTGATACTGTAGACGAGATTCTTGTGAACACAGCGGTCCCAAATATTGGCGTGGCTGTCTGTTTTTGATTTTAATTTCCGTAAGCTATAGGACCATAAGTGCAATTGCCATAGGCTGTGTTGCTTTATTTCTTATGTGTTTCAGGAAACACCATACACTTCTCCAGGGTGGCTGTTGGCAATTTACATCCTGCCAATCAGCATAACAAGGCTCCCTGTTCTCCATATCCTGCCCTACCTTTCTGGATTTTACACTTTTTTCAGATGGCCCTCTTGCCCGGGGGGCAGTGAGACTTCATTTTAGTGCAGATTTCCTTTATAGGCTTGCTTGGTTGGCCAAAAAGTGCGTATGCGTTTTTTCCTGAATATATTCAGGAAAAAACGCATACGCCCTTTTTGGCCAAGTGCATCATTGTCGACGTTGTGCCTATTTTCCTATGTTTTCAAAGCAATCCCAGTCTACCCCTGCAATCGTTTTCCTGAAATTCTGCCCCGCTTTCAAGTCCCCTTCGCAGGCGTACTTCAATATACTTTTGGAAGATAGCTGTCATTTATAACTCTGCAGGTTTGTGAATTACAGTGCCCCTGAGCTCCTTTCTTCAACTCGCTTTCTTGTGAGCTGGGCACAAAACCGCAGGATTGCTTCAGGCCCTAATCTGTTTCCAGCAGGGCACCCTGAGCCTTTGTTTAATTCCTCTTCCTGGTGGGCAATGAGCGTTACATTTGCCCGTGCAGACACCTACAGCTAGTCTCTCATTGGTTCTCCCTATTCCTGTTCATCTTGCACAGAAATTGCAAGCTGTGCCAAACAGGAGGTTAAAGGCACTGACTCTCAAAACGGGAGAGTGTTAGTAAAGCATCTGGAATGGTGAACCCGAGGAGCAGGATACGAAAACTGAGATGCATTTTAAATCATTTCCCAATCACACGGTGGACGATACTCTGGGTTTCCCATGCATGTTTTAGCTTTAGGAAGAATCCCTTGATCCTGGAGAGTTGGGACCCATGGAATGGGTACCATGCAGTATGACTTCAAAGGGTCTGCATTTGCTCACCGAAACTCACCAATGCTATCAGCATGGAGTGTCCAGCCTTATGTCTCAACCAGCTCTGGGTGTAGATGTGTTAAATCCCGGTTGCATCACATGCCCTGAGTGAATTATTTAAGAATTGCTCTCTATTTCACTGTCTTTGTGTCTTGTTTTTGAAATTTATTTTCATAAAGGGATTTATCGGATTTTCACTGCTGCGTTTATGCCGCTGTACACATGCTTGATTCTCTTACGGAGACATATAAATCCATGGGTTTTAAGATTCTTCCTAGTCAGGTATATTCCTAGACGTTGAATATGTGGTGTTGAGTCCATTTCGTTGAGCAAGGAGTAGGTCTTGTCTATTACATATTTGGCTTATGGAATGTTATCTGTGCTAATTTCAGTCTCTGGTTTTATGCAGCACCCCAAGGCACCTTTCCCCATAAGCAAGAACTAGTTGGTTTTCTAAATTTGAGACCCTGTTCTGTTTTGTAATTCAGTTCATGTGTAGTCAAGTTTACATTCCGTGTATTAGTGATATCTTATGATGTTTCTTTTTCTGTGTGACGTAGTTCACGTAGAATCACCGTACCTGCATCCACTCACTATGCCGCTACGGGCCTGATGACACAGATTTCATTGCTGAGTGATATTGCATTGTACGTACGTGCCACAACTTCTTTATCCATTTTTTGCTTTCTGGGATATTTACCTGATACTGTAGACGAGCTTCTTGTGAACACAGCCGTCCCAAATATTGGCGTGGCTGTCTGTTTTTGATTTTAATTTCCGTAAGCTATAGGACCATAAGTGGAAGTGCCATAGGCTGTGTTGCTTTATTTCTTACGTGTTTCAGGAAACACCATACACTTCTCCAGGGTGGCTGTTGGCAATTTACATCCTGCCAATCAGCATAACAAGGCTCCCTGTTCTCCATATCCTGTCCTACCTTTCTGGATTTTACACTTTTTTCAGATGGCCCTCTTGCCCGTGGGGCAGTGAGACTTCATTTTAGTGCAGATTTCCTTTATAGGCTTGCTTGGTTGGCCAAAAAGGGCGTATGCGTTTTTTCCTGAATATATTCAGGAAAAAACTATACGCCCTTTTTGGCCAAGTGCATCATTGTCGACGTTGTGCCTTTTTTCCTATGCTTTCAGGGCAATTCCAGTCTACCCCCTGCAATCGTTTTCCTGAAATTCTGCCCTGCTTTCAAGTCCCCTTCGCAGGCTTACTTCTATATATTTTTGGAGGATAGCTGTCATTTATAACTCTGCAGGTTTGTGAATTACAGTGCCCCTGAGATCCTTTCTTCAACTCCCTTTCTTGTGAGCTGGGCACAAAACCGCAGGATTGCTTCAGACCCTAATCTGTTTCCAGCAGGGCACCCTGAGCCTTTGTTTAATTCCTCTTCCTGGTGGGCAATGAGCGTTACATTTGCCCGTGCAGACACCTACAGCTAGTCTCTCATTGGTTCTCCCTATTCCTGTTCATCTTGCACAGAAATTGCAAGCTGTGCCAAAGAGGAGGTTAAAGGCACTGACTCTCCAAGCGGGGAGAGTGTTAGTAAAGCATCTGGAATGGTGAACCCGAGGACCAGGATACGAAAACTGAAATGCATTTTAAATCGTTTCCCAATCACACGGTGGACGATACTCTGGGTTTCCCATGCATGTTTTAGCTGGAGGTAGAATCCCTTGAACGTGGAGAGTTGGGACCCATGGAATGGGTACCATGCAGTATGACTTCAAAGGGTCTGCATTTGCTCACCGAAACTCACCAATGCTATCAGCCTGAAGTGTCCAGCCTTATGTCTCAACCAGCTCTGGGTGTAGATGTGGTCAATCCCGGTTGCATCACATGCCCTGAGTGAATTATTTAAGAATTGCTCTCTATTTCACTGTCTTTGTGTTTTGTTTTCTAAATTTATTTTGATAATGGGATTTATCATATTTTCACTGCGGCGTTTCGGCCGCTGTACACACGCTTGATTCTCTTACGGAGACATATATATCCATGGGTTTTAAGATTCTTCCTAGTCAGGTATATTCCTAGGCGTTGAATATGTGGTGTTGAGTCCATTTCGTTGAGCAAGGAGTAGGTCTTGTCTATTACATATTTGGCTTATGGAATGTTATCTGTGCTAATTTCAGTCTCTGGTTTTATGCAGCTCCCCAAGGCAACTTTCCCCATAAGCAAGCACTAGTTGGTTTTCTAAATTTGAGACCCTGTTCTGTTTTGTAATTCAGTTCATGTGTAGTCAAGTTTACATTCCGTGTATTAGTGATATCTTATGATGTTTCTTTTTCTGTGTGACGTAGTTCACGTAGAATCACCGTACCTGCATCCACTCACTATGCCGCTACGGGCCTGATGACACAGATTTCATTGCTGGGTGATATTGCATTGCACGTACGTGCCACAACTTCTTTATCCATTTTTTGCTTTCTGGGATATTTACCTGGTACTGTAGACGAGCTTCTTGGGAACACAGCCGTCCCAAACTTTGGGGTGGCCTTCTTTTTTTGATTTTAATTTCCCTAAGGAATAGTACCATAAGTGCAATTGCCATAGGCTGTGTTGCTTTATTTCTTACGTGTTTCAGGAAACACCATACACTTCTCCAGGGTGGCTCTTGGCAATTTACATCCTGCCAATCAGCATAACAAGGCTCCCTGTTCTCCATATCCTGTCCTATCTTTCTGGATTTTACACTTTTTTCAGATGGCCCTCTTGCCCGTGGGGCAGTGAGACTTCATTTTAGTGCAGATTTCCTTTATAGGCTTGCTTGGTTGGCCAAAAAGTGCGTATGCGTTTTTTACTGAATATATTCAGGAAAAAACGCATACGCCCTTTTTGGCCAAGTGTATCATTGTCGACGTTGTGCCTCTTTTCCTATGCTTTCAGGGCAATTCCAGTCTACCCCCTGCAATCGTTTTCCTGAAATTCTGCCCCGCTTTCAAGTCCCCTTCGCAGGCTTACTTCAATATACTTTTGGAAGATAGCTGTCATTTATAACTCTGCAGGTTTGTGAATTACAGTGCCCCTGAGCTCCTTTCTTCAACTCGCTTTCTTGTGAGCTGGGCACAAAACCGCAGGATTGCTTCAGGCCCTAATCTGTTTCCAGCAGGGCACCCTGAGCCTTTGTTTAATTCCTCTTCCTGGTGGGCAATGAGGGTTACATTTGCCCGTGCAGACACCTACAGCTAGTCTCTCATTGGTTCTCCCTATTCCTGTTCATCTTGCACAGAAATTGCAAGCTGTGCCAAAGAGGAGGTTAAAGGCACTAACTCTCCAAGTGGGGAGAGTGTTAGTAAAGCATCTGGAATGGTGAACCCGAGGACCAGGATACGAAAACTGAGATGCATTTTAAATCGTTTCCCAATCACACGGTGGACGGTTCTCTGGGATTCTCATGCATGTTTTAGCTGGAGGAAGAATCCCTTGAACCTGGAGAGTTGGGACCCATGGAATGGGTACCATGCAGTATGACTTCAAAGGGTCTGCATTTGCTCACCAAAACTCACCAATGCTATCAGCCTGAAGTGTCCAGCCTTATGTCTCAACCAGCTCTGGGTGTAGATGTGATAAATCCCGGTTGCATCACATGCCCTGAGTGAATTATTTAAGGAATTGCTCTCTATTTCACTGTCTTTGTGTTTGTTTTCGAAATTTATTTTGATAATGGGATTTATCGGATTTTCACTACTGCGTTTCGGCCGCTGTACACACGCTTGATTCTCTTACGGAGACATATATATCCATGGGTTTTAAGATTCTTCCTAGTCAGGTATATTCCTAGGCGTTGAATATGTGGTGTTGGGTCTATTTCGTTGAGCAAGGAGTAGGTCTTGTCTATTACATATTTGGCTTATGGAAAGTTATCTGTGCTAATTTCAGTCTCTGGTTTTATGCAGCACCCCACGCACCTTTTCCCATAAGCAAGCACTAGTTGGTTTTCTAAATTTGAGACCCTGTTCTGTTTTGTAATTCAGTTCATGTGTAGCCAAGTTTATATTCCGTGTATTAGTGATATCTTATGATGTTTCTTTTTCTGTGTGATGTAGTTCACGTAGAATCACCGTACCTGCATCCACTCACTATGCCGCTACGGGCCTGATGACACAGATTTCATTGCTGAGTGATATTGCATTGTACGTACGGCCACAACTTCTTTATCCATTTTTTGCTTTCTGGGATATTTACCTGATACTTTAGACGAGCTTCTTGTGAACATAGCCGTCCCAAATATTGGGGTGGCTGTCTGTTTTTGATTTTAATTTCCGTAAGCTATAGGACCATAAGTGGAAGTGCCATAGGCTGTGTTGCTTTGTTTCTTACGTGTTTCAGGAAACACCATACACTTCTCCAGGATGGCTGCTGGCAATTTACATCCTGCCAATCAGCATAACAAGGCTCCCTGTTCTCCATATCCTGTCCTACCTTTCTGGATTTTACACTTTTTTCAGATGGCCCTTATGCCCGGGGGGCAGTGAGACTTCATTGTAGTGCAGATTTCCTTTACAGGCTTGCTTGGTTGGCCAAAAAGGGCATATGCTTTTTTTCCTGAATATATTCAGGAAAAAACGCATACGCCCTTTTTGGCCAAGTTCATCATTGTCGACGTTCTGCCTCTTTTCCTATGCTTTCAGGGCAATTCCAGTCTACCCCCTGCAATCGTTTTCCTGAAATTCTGCCCCGCTTTCAAGTCCCCTTCGCAGGCTTACTTCAATATATTTTTGGAGGATAGCTGTCATTTATAACTCTGCAGGTTTGTGAATTACAGTGCCCCTGAGCTCCTTTCTTCAACTCGCTTTCTTGTGAGCTGGGCAGAAAACCGCAGGCTGCTTCAGGCCCTAATCTGTTTCCAGCAGGGCACAATGAGCCTTTGTTTAATTCCTCTTCCTGGTGGGTAATGAGTGTTACATTTGCCCGTGCAGACACCTACAGCTAGTCTCTCATTGGTTCTCACTATTCCTGTTCATCTTGCACAGAAATTGCAAACTGTGCCAAACAGGAGGTTAAAGGCAGTGACTCTCCAAGCGGGGAGAGTGTTAGTAAAGCTTCTGGAATGGTGAACCCGAGGACAAGGATACGAAAAGTGATATCCATTTTAAATCATTTCCCAATCTCACAGTGTACCATAATCTGTGTTTCCCATGCATGTTTTAGCTGAAGGAAGAATCCCTGGAACCTGGAGAGTTGGGACCCATGGAATGGGTACCATGCCGTATGACTTCAAAGGGTCTGCATTTGCTCACCGAAACTCACCAATGCTATCAGCATGGAGTGTCCAGCCTTATGTCTCAACCAGCTCTGGGTGTAGATGTGTTAAATCCCGGTTGCATCACATGCCCTGAGTGAATTATTTAAGAATTGCTCTCTATTTCACTGTCTTTGTGTCTTGTTTTTGAAATTTATTTTCATAAAGGGATTTATCGGATTTTCACTGCTGCGTTTATGCCGCTGTACACATGCTTGATTCTCTTACGGAGACATATAAATCCATGGGTTTTAAGATTCTTCCTAGTCAGGTATATTCCTAGACGTTGAATATGTGGTGTTGAGTCCATTTCGTTGAGCAATGAGTAGGTCTTGTCTATTACATATTTGGCTTAAGGAAAGTTATCTGTGCTAATTTCAGTCTCTGGTTTTATGTAGCACCCTAAGGCACCTTTTCCCATAAGCAAGCACTAGTTGGTTTTCTAAATTTGAGACCCTGTTCTGTTTTGTAATTCAGTTCATGTGTATTCAAGTTTACATTCCGTGTATTAATGATATCTTATGATGTTTCTTTTTCTGTGTGACGTAGTTCACGTAGAATCACCGTACCTGCATCCCTCACTATGCCTCTACGGTCCTGATGACACAGATATCATTGCTGAGTGATATTGCATTGCAAGTACGTGCCACAACTTCTTTATCCATTTTTTGCTTTCTGGGATATTTACCTGGTACTGTAGATGATCTTCTTGGGAACACAGCCCTCCCAAACTTTGGGGTGGCTCTCTGTTTTTGATTTTAATTTCCCTTAAGCAATAGGACCATAAGTGGAAGTGCCATAGGCTGTGTTGCTTTCTTTCTTACGTGTTTCAGGAAACATCATACACTTCTCCAGGGTGGCTGCTGGCAATTTACATCCTGCCAATCAGCATAACAAGGCTCCCTGTTCTCCATATCCTGTCCTACCTTTCTGGATTTTACACTTTTTTCAGATGGCCCTTTTGCCCGGGGGGCAGTGAGACTTCATTGTAGTGCAGATTTCCTTTACAGGCTTGCTTGGTTGGCCAAAAAGGGCGTATGCGTTTTTTCCTGAATATATTCAGGAAAAAACGCATACGCCCTTTTTGGCCAAGTGCATCATTGTCGACGTTTTGCCTCTTTTCCTATGCTTTCAGGGCAATTCCAGTCTACCCCCTGCAATCGTTTTCCTGAAATTCTGCCCCGCTTTCAAGTCCCCTTCGCAGGCTTACTTCAATATATTTTTGGAGGATAGCTGTCATTTATAACTCTGCAGGTTTGTGAATTACAGTGCCCCTGAACTCCTTTCTTCAACTCGCTTTCTTGTGAGCTGGGCACAAAACCGCAGGATTGCTTCAGGCCCTAATCTGTTTCCAGCAGGGCACACTGAGCCTTTGTTTAATTCCTCTTCCTGGTGGGCAATGAGCGTTACATTTGCCCGTGCAGACACCTACAGCTAGTCTCTCATTGGTTCTCCCTATTCCTGTTCATCTTGCACAGAAATTGCAAACTGTGCCAAACAGGAGGTTAAAGGCACTGACTCTCCAAGCGGGGAGAGTGTTAGTAAAGCGTCTGGAATGGTGAACCCGAGGACAAGGATACGAAAACTGAGATCCATTTTAAATCGTTTCCCAATCTCACGGTGTACCATACTCTGTGTTTCCCATGCATGTTTTAGCTGAAGGAAGAATCCCTTGAACCTGGAGAGTTGGGACCCATGCAATGGGTACCATGCAGTATGACTTCAAAGGGTCTGCATTTGCTCACCGAAACTCACCAATGCTATCAGCCTGAAGTGTCCAGCCTTATGTATCAACCAGCTCTGGGTGTAGATGTGTTAAATCACGGTTGCATAACATGCCCTGAGTGAATTATTTAAGAATTGCTCTCTATTTCACTGTCTAGGTGTTTTGTTTTTGAAATTTATTTTGATAATGGGATTTATCGCATTTTCACTGCTGCGTTTATGCCGCTGTACACACGCTTGATTCTCTTACGGAGACATATAAATCCATGGGTTTTAAGATTCTTCCTGGTCAGGTATATTCCTAGGCGTTGAATATGTGGTGTTGAGTCCAATTCGTTGAGCAAGGAGTAGGTATTGTCTATTCCATATTTGGCTTATGGAATGTTATCTGTGCTAATTTCAGTCTCTGGTTTTATGCAGCTCCACAAGGCACCTTTCCCCATAAGCAAGCACTAGTTGGTTTTCTAAATTTGAGACCCTTTTCTGTTTTGTAATTCAGTTCATGTGTAGTCAAGTTTACATTCCGTGTATTAGTGATATCTTATGATGTTTCTTTTTCTGTGTGACGTAGTTCACGTAGAATCACCGTACCTGCATCCACTCACAATGCCGCTACGGGCCTGATGACACAGATTTCATTGCTGAGTGATATTGCATTGCACGTACGTGCCACAACTTCTTTATCCATTTTTTGCTTTCTGGGATATTTACCTGGTACTGTAGACGAGCTTCCTATGAACACAGCCGTCCCAAACATTGGGGTGGCTGTCTGTTTTTGATTTTAATTTCCCTAAGCTATAGGACTATAAGTTCAAGTGCCATAGGCTGTGTTGCTTTATTTCTTACGTGTTTCAGGAAACACCATACACTTCTCCAGGGTGGCTGTGGGCAATTTACATCCTGCCAATCGGCATAACAAGGCTCCCTGTTCTCCATATCCTGCCATACCTTTCTGGATTTTCCACTATTTTCAGATGGCCCTTTTGACAGGGGGGCAGTGAGACTTCATTGTAGTGCAGATTTCTTTTACAGGCTTGCTTGGTTGGCCAAAAAGTGCGTATGCGTTTTTTCCTGAATATATTCAGGAAAAAACGCATACGCACTTTTTGGCCAAGTGCATCATTGTCGACGTTCTGCCTCTTTTCCTATGCTCTCAAGGCAATTCCAGTCTACGACCTGCATTCGTTTTCCTGAAATTCTGCCCCGCTTTCCAATCCCCTTCTCAGGCTTACTTCAATATATTTTTGGAGGATAGCTGTCATTTATAACTCTGCAGGTTTGTGAATTACAGTGCCCCTGAGCTCCTTTCTTCAACTCGCTTTCTTGTGAGATGGCCCCAAAACCGCAGGATTGCTTCAGGCCCTAATCTGTTTCCGGCAGGGCACGCTGAGCCTTTGGTTAATTCCACTTCCTGGTGGGAAATGAGCGTTACATTTGCCCGTGCAGACACCTACAGCTAGTCTCTCATTGGTTCTCCCTATTCCTGTTCATCTTGCACAGAAATTGCAAACTGTGCCAAACAGGAGGTTAAAGGCACTGACTCTCCAAGCGGGGAGAGTGTTAGTAAAGCATCTGGAATGGTGAACCCGAGGACAAGGATACGAAAACTGAGATCCATTTTAAATCGTTTCCCAATCCTCACGGTGTACCATACTCTGGGTTTCCCATGCATGTTTTAGCTGGAGGAAGAATCCCTTGAACATGGAGAGTTGGGACCCATGGAATGGGTACCATGAAGTATGACTTCAAAGGGTCTGAATTTGCTCACCGAAACTCACCAATGCTATCAGCCTGAAGTGTCCAGCCTTATGTCTCAACCAGCTCTGGGTGTAGATGTGGTCAATCCCGGTTGCA
The DNA here is from genome assembly GCF_963924675.1 of Phocoena phocoena. Lineage (NCBI taxonomy): Eukaryota > Metazoa > Chordata > Mammalia > Artiodactyla > Phocoenidae > Phocoena > Phocoena phocoena. The sequence goes on from NC_089223.1 coordinate 51,442,406, forward strand.
TCACATGCCCTGAGTGAATTATTTAAGAATTGCTCTGTATTTCACTGTCTTTGTGTTTTGTTTTCGAAATTTATTTTGATAATGGGATTTATCGGATTTTCACTGCTGCGTTTCGGCCGCTGTACACACGCTTGTTTCTCTTACAGAGACATATATATCCATGGGTTTTAAGATTCTTCCTAGTCAGGTATATTCCTAGGTGTTGAATATGTGGTGTTGGGTCCATTTCGTTGAGCAAGGAGTAGGTCTTGTCTATTACATATTTGGCTTATGGAAAGTTATCTGTGCTAATTTCAGTCTCTGGTTTTATGCAGCACCCCAAGGCACCTTTCCCCATAAGCAAGCACTAGTTGGTTTTCTAAATTTGAGACCCTGTTCTGTTTTGTAATTCAGTTCATGTGTAGTCAAGTTTACATTCCGTGTATTAGTGATATCTTATGATGTTTCTTTTTCTGTGTGACGTAGTTCACGTAGAATCACCGTACCTCCATCCACTCACTATGCCGCTACGGGCCTGATGACACAGATTTCATTGCTGAGAGATATTGCATTGTATGTACGTGCCACAACTTCTTTATCCATTTTTTGCTTTCTGGGATATTTACCTGATTCTGTAGACGAGCTTCTTGTGAACACAACCATCCCAAATATTGGGGTGGTTGTCTGTTTTTGATTTTAATTTCCGTAAGCTATAGGACCATAAGTGAAAGTGCCATAGGCTGTGTTGCTTTGTTTCTTACGTGTTGCAGGAAACACCATACACTTCTCCAGGGTGGCTGCTGTCAATTTACATCCTGCCAATCAGCATAACAAGGCTCCCTGTTCTCCATATCCTGTCCTACCTTTCTGGATTTTACACTTTTTTCAGATGGTCCTTTTGTCTGGGGGGCAGTGAGACTTCATTGTAGTGCAGATTTCCTTTATAGGCTTGCTTGGTTGGCCAAAAAGGGCGTATGCGTTTTTTCCTGAATATATTCAGGAAAAAACGCATACGCCCTTTTTGGCCAAGTGCATCATTGTCGACGTTCTGACTCTTTTCCTATGCTTTCAGGGCAATTCCAGTCTACACCCTGCAATCGTTTTCCTGAAATTCTGCCCCGCTTTCAAGTCCCCTTCGCAGGCTTACTTCAATATATTTTTGGAGGATAGCTGTCATTTATAGCTCTGCAGGTTTGTGAATTACAGTGCCCCTGAGCTCCTTTCTTCAACTCGCTTTCTTGTGAGCTCGGCACAAAACCGCAGGATTGCTTCAGGCCCTAATCTGTTTCCAGCAGGGCACGCTGAGCCTTTGGTTAATTCCTCTTCCTGGTGAGAAATGAGCCTTACCTTTGCCCGTGCAGACACCTATAGCTAGTCTCTCATTGGTTCTCCCTATTCCTGTTCATCTTGCACAGAAATTGCAAGCTGTGCCAAACAGGAGGTTAAAGGCACTGACTCTCCAAGCGGGGAGAGTGTTAGTAAAGCGTCTGGAATGGTGAACCCGAGGACCAGGATACGAAAACTGAGATGCATTTTAAATCGTTTCCTAATCACACGGTGTACCATACTCGGCGTTTCCCACGCATGTTTTAGCTGAAGAAAGAATCCCTTGAACCTGGAGAGTTGGGACCCTTGGAATGTGTACCATGCAGTATGACTTCAAAGGATCTGCATTTGTTCACCGAAACTCACCAATGCTATCAGCCTGAAGTGTCCAGCCTTATGTCTCAACCAGCTCTGGGTGTAGATGTGGTAAATCCAGGTTGCATCACATGCCCTGAGTGAATTATTTAAGAATTGCTACCTATTTCACTGTCATTGTGTTTTGTTTTTGAAATTTATTTTAATAATGGGATTTATCGGATTTTCACTGCTTCGTTTATGCCACTGTACATGCGCTTGATTCTCTTACGGAGACATATAAGTCCATGGGTTTTAAGATTCTTACTAATCCGGTATATTCTTAGGCATTGAATATGGCGTGTTGAGTCCATTTCGTTGAGCAAGGAGTAGGTCTTGACTATTACATATTTGGCTTATGGAATGGTATCTGTGCTAATTTCAATCTCTGGTTTTATGCAGCACCCCAACTCACCTTTCCCCTTAAGGAAGCATAAGTTGATTTTCTTAATTTGAAACCCTCTTCTCTTTTGTAATTCAGTTTATGTGTAGCCATGTTAACTTTCCATGTGTTAGTGATATCTTATGTCTTTTTCTTTTTGAATTATGTGACTTCGAATGATCACACGTAGCTCCTCTGGAGTTGTTATAACTGGCCGTATTTCATTGATTTCCAGGCTGAGTAATTTTACACTCTACATAAGCACCACATCTCTGTCCGTTTTTTCTCTGCAGATACATTTATGTTATATCCTAGTCGAGGATCTTTTAAACAGAGAGGTGGTAAACATTGGGCTGCCTGTGTCCTCTCGATTTTTGTTTTTCCCAAGATATACGTCCATGAGTGCAAGTGCCCTGTGCTCGGTAGCTCATTTTTTAGATGCTTTAGTAAACACAATACACTTATCCAGAGTGACCGTTGGCAATATACATTTCCACTATAAGACTCACAGGGCTCCATTTTCTCCTTGCCCTGTCCTGCATTTCTGGTGTTTACACTTTATGAGGACGGCTCTTCTGACTGATGCAAAGTGATATGTTTTGTAGTATTGATTTCCAGTGCCCACCTGTTTGGTTGGCTAAAAAAGTGTATGCCCTTTTCTTGAATATATACAGAAAAAGACGCATACACCCTTTTTGGCCAACTGCAATGTTGGCAATGTTCAGCCCCTTTTCTTGTGCTTAATGGCGAGTCCTTTCTACCTCTTCCAATCCCTTTCCTGCCATTCTCCGTTGCTTACAAGTCCTTTTCTCTGACTTTCCTCAAGACATTTTTCAGTGATAGATATTTTCAATTCTGCAGTTTCGTGAATTTTAGTGCCCCTGAGTTCCATTTTCCAACTTGTGTTTATGGGAACTGGCCACAAAGCATCAGGATTCCTCAAGCCCTATTCTGTTTCCATGGGCAACCCTAGCCTTTGGTCAATTCGTCTTCCTGATTGGAAATTAGAGTGGCATGTGCCTGTCCGAACACCTAGGACTTGTCTCTCATTGTTCCTCCTCCTTCTGCTTCATCCTCTGGACAAATTCCAAACTGTATGCAACAGGATGTTGACAGTGCTGACATCTCCAAGTGGGGAGACTGTTAGTAAAGACGCTGGAGTGGTGAACCCTAGCACCAAGAGATGAGGAGATGAGATGCCTTTTCCAAACTTTTCCCGATCAGACGGTATACCATCCTCTGGGTGTGACAGGCATGTTTTAGGTGTAGGAAGGGTCCCATTCATGTGAGGAGAACACCAGGGGATTTTAAATATCAGTGTCTCTCCGCAACCCAAACTGGGGAATTTTTTAAGCTACGGCTACACATATGTTCATTAAGGGCCTTGGGAAGTAGGCAGAGTCCAAACTTTAGATGATTGAAGTCTTCAGGGTCAGAAGCACTCACCACTCTCTTCCCTTAGATTCCATTTTTACTGTCATTGATGGATGATGTCAATAAAAATATCTGTTCTTTTTCAGATCATTTCCCCTTATAGGTTATTGCAAAATATTGAGTGTAGTTCCCTGTGCTATACAGTAGTTCCTTGCTGATGATTTCATACATAGCAGTGTGTATGTGTTAATCCCAAACTGTTAATTTATCCCTCCTCCTACCATTTCCCTTTGGTAATAATAAATTATAAGATTTTATGCTTCTCAGAAATGGGGGAGCTGAAAGAGAGGTATCATTTTCAATGCAAAAGCATTTAAAACAAGATTGAAGCTTTAACCAAGATTATTAGATGTACATCCTTGGAAAGAAATCACTTTGTTTCTCTAATATTGACCTGACAAAGAAGACAAACCTTTTCACTGAACTTGCTTATAAGAAAGTGATGGAAATATCAAATGGAAGTGTTAGAAACATCTTATTTTACCGAGCCTTATACACTGTTCTATGTGAATTACAGTTTGGCTCACACATCTGTTCATTGAAGTTACAATGTTCTCAATTTCTGTTACTGATCCTCCAGAGTGGACGCAACAAGTGTCCCCCTGCCCAGTGTCATTGGAGCCAATAGATCGAGACTGAGTTTGGTTCAAAAGCAAAGGAAACTTTATATTTTGATCAGAGAATGGAGAGGTGCTACCCTGTGGGCTGTGGGCTGGGCTGCTGTGTAGAGATCCTGTCAGAGTCACTGGAGGGAGGGAGCTGAGCTCTCGAGGACCTGGTTGGCTGCAGCTCAGGCTCTATGTCACGGAGTCTGAACTGGGCCCCAGGAGCTGAAGTGTCATCGAGCCATTCTGCTCTAGGAAATCTGGTCTGAAGTGCCGGGTGTGGAACCTCTGTATGCGGGACACTAGGAGCACCTGAAATTAGACAAAGCACAAAGGATAAAAATGGTTAGACTTTATTTTGATTGCCCAGATTCTATTTTTATCTCCCAGGCATTTTTAAGGGGCTTTGCCTGGGACAAACTTCTCTTCTGCCTTTGTCCCTTTCCTCATTCTTGGAGTGCTGCGGGTGCAGACCCTTCTTCTGTAACTGCTGAGTGCTGAGTTAGGAGGCTTCATACCCGTGGGCGAGGGTCAGAACTTCTCCCCAGCAGCCTCCAGGTGACGTTGATTGTCCCCAGGCCTCCTGCCTCCCTGCTCGTCCACCTGAGCACCAGTATTGGAAGTGTTATAGATTCTAATGACCTTTAAGGGTCCAGAAAGGAGATGTGCAGTGGCGCTGTGAGGTCCAGTTTCACTCCGCCCCACATTTGTTCGGCCACCTTAGGCTGACCGTTTCTGCCAGCCTAGATGCTCTGACTGACCGTTTCTGCCAGCCTAGATGCTCTGACCAACAGTCTGCGCTTTCTTCCATTAGGCCCCTGAATTAACGTAAAAACAGCACCAGGTGTCAGGATCCTGCCCGCTCAGCTCCCAGACAGTCCAGGGTCAGTGGTGATGAAGGATCATGATGGTCACTGAGTCAAGAGCCTTTGGAAGTAAACAGGAGTCCAGCCAGTCTTATTGGCCACCATCATCAGGGTGTCTGTAGGCTTTTCTATGGTTACAGCATGATATACGGTTCCCCCGCCAAGATTATTAGCTCCCCTCTGGGTACAGTAAGTACTGCAAGCAGTAGTCTACTCTTTTGGGACACACCCTTGTTGTTTTATGAGAGAAACTCCAGGTCAAGTGATGGTCACACGGGTCGTCATGGTGCCCCGTTGCCCCCGATTATCTCTCTGGAGGTTGGAGTTGGAGGGCCTCCTCAATCGAGGTCAGTGTGCCCACGGAGCAAACCCTGCAACTTCAGGGCATGGTTGGGGGTTAGGATCACCACGTGGGGTCCGTTTCCCTTAGAAGGGAGGTGGCCTTTTGGGCTGCTGATTTCCAGGTTTTCAGATACCACCAGTATCTTGGCCAGATGTGGCGGTGGGCCAAGCCCCTTGGTGACCATAATTTATCCTACCTGGATGGCATTCTTGCATTGTTCCATTTCAAGTGGTCCCAGTTTTTGCACTAATACTCCAATGGCGATTCACCTTTCACCAGGAATGTAAAGGTCAAAGGGTTTAGCTAAATTAGGGAGTTCCAGGGCAAGGGTCTGAATTGACTGCTCTTTCCATTCTTGAAAGGCCACTTCTGGATTCTATTCAAAAGGATCATCATCTTTTCCTTTCAGTGTTTCATATAGAGGCCCAGCTAGTAGACTGTAGTTAGGGATCTAGAGGCAGGAAACCCTGGCTTCCCCAGGAACCCCTAAGCTGTCTTCTAGTTTCAGAAAGGGGTAAGGCTGTAAATTGTTTCTTCCCTTTCCTGGGATGGGCTTCTCCGACCTTCTGTGAGAATGAAGCCCAGGCAGGTCACCGTAGTCTGTGATACTTGAGCTTTTTCGTGGACAACTTCTATCCTTTATTGGCTTGGTAGTTCTGAGGCCTCCTTTGTAGGGCTGGCGATCAGAATGTCGTCTGAATATTGAAGGAGTGTTTCCTTTTCCAGAGGTAGAACTTTTAGGTCTTTAGCTGAGCTTTCCCCAAAGATGGTGTGGGCATTTTTGAACCCTTGGGGCAAGACAGCCTGGAAGTATTGTTTTAGTTGTATGTTGAGTCCTGTCACTCACAAGCCAAAATTTCTTGCGACTCTGGGACTAATGGAATACAAAAGAAGGCATCAGTGAAGACTAATACAGAATACCAAGTCCTGGTGGTTGGTAGAATGAACAGCAGGGTGTAGGATTTAGGAATTACTGGAGGTATATCCTCAGTGGCTTCACTGACTGTCCTGACATCCTTTACCAGGACTCCAGCAGCCCATGGGGCTCTCGAGGTCAGGCCAATCCCAGGATATGGAGCTCACCTGGGCAGGTACCCTACCCCAACCCCAGCCCACGGGGCTCTCGTGTTCAGGCCCCTCCCAGGATATGGGATTCCCTGGGCAGGTCCTCTGCAGTCCATGGGGCTGCCGTGGTCAGGCCCCTCCCAGGATACAGAGCTACCCTTGCAGGTACCTTGGCAGGGCTGGGCACACAGGAACCGTGCACATAGCCCTCATTGCAGAGCACTCCCAGCTCACCTGTCGCTCAGATCTGACACAGAGCACCTCAGAGCAGGACTTGAAGTAACAAACAGCAGCTCTGACAGGTCTGTGACCCTGGGCATCACTCTGTGCGGCCTCCTCCACCTGGTCTTCCAGAGATTTCCACTGCACCCGGGGCACCAGGCCTCAGTCTCCAACCACCACCCACCCCTCCTCTCCCTGACTCCTGGGTTCCTCTCATTAGGAGAGGGTTTTCTTGAAGTTGTCTCCCACTCATGGGCCAGATAATATAATTAGAAAACAAGCCAGAGCTGCAGCCCCTTGTCTATCCTGACTCTCAGGAGCCCACACCTGTTCCTTGGACCTGGCCAATTCAGCAAGTTCCATTTTCAGCAACTGTGAGCCCCTGAGGGGTGATTATTGGCTGGCTTGGGAAGCCTGACCGTGCCGGCCAGCCCTCCCCAGGTGTGCCTTGGTTGAGATCAATATAAACACCGCTCCAGGCAGCAAGAGCCCCTGCAGCTGTGCCTGACGCCATTTTCTCTGCCCTGTCAGCAGTCTCGGGGCTGGGCTGGTGGGAGGGAGTGAGAGACCACGGCTTTGTGGGTGTCCCAGTGTGAGTGGGGCTCTGCTGGACTTTCTGCAGCAGTTGCCAAGATGCTACCTGCTAAAGAAGAGGATGTGTCACCCACAACTGCCACTGGAATTTCTCCCTGGGCACAGGTGAGGAAGGAAGAAAGCAGTGGGGGCCGGGACAACAGGGGTATCTCAGGCAGGGAAATGGAGAGCTTCCAGAAGAGCACCCAGGGCCAGGACCATCCTGGCTGGCCTGCAGGCACCAAGTCGGCTGGCATGCTGTCCCTCATGTGGCTCCATGGCCCTTCCTCTAGGTTTTCAAGTCCTTGTACATATTCAGGTGTTTAGCCTTGGAAGGGTGGGAACATTTCAGCAGCAGCTGGTCTGGGGCTCGGCCCACGTTTACTCACAGATGCCTCGGCACGGTCCCCCAGCTTTGCAGTGAGGACGCTTGTTGCGAGGAGCATGCTGGCTGAATGGGAGATGATTCCCCACCACTGACCAACTTCAGAATTGTTTGCAATTGGAGCAAGTGCCCTGAAACGGTTTTCCTCTGTGTAACTGGTGGGTTCTGTTCTTTTTTATCTTTTTTTCGTTTTTGGTTCAAGGTAGATTTTATTCCTCTTTTGTGTATTTACAGATATAAGCATGGAAATAATTTATTCATATAAATACATGTATGTGAAGGGAAGAATATATTTTCTGTTTTACTTTTTTTAATTTTATTTTTTTATTTTGAATTTAATTTTATATATTTATACAGCAGGTTGTTTTTGGTTATCTACTTTATACATATAAATGTATACATACCAATCCCAATATCTCAACTCCTCCCACCACCATCCCCAACAGCTTTCCCCCTTTGTTGTCCATACGTTTGTTGTATACATGTATTGCTCTATTTCTGCCTTGCAAAACGGTTCATCTGTACAATTTTTCTAGGTTCCACATATATGCATTAATATACAAGATTTGTTTTTCTCTTTCTGACTTACTTCACTCTGTATGACAGTCTCTAGATCCATCAACGTCTCTACAAATGTCCCAATTTCATTCCTTTTTATGGCTTAGTAATATTCCATTTTATATATGTACCACATCTTTATGCATTCGTCTGTCTGTGGGCATTTAGGTTGCTTCCATTTCCTGGATAGTGTAAATAGTGATGCAATGAACATTGTGGTTAATGTCTCTTTTTGATTTATGGTTTTGTCTGGGTATATGCCCAGTAGAGGGATTGCTGTATCATATGGTAATTCTATTCTTAGTTTTATAAGAAACTCCATAATGTTCTCCACAGTGACTGTATCAATTTACGTTCCCAACAATAGTGGAAGAGGATTCCTTATCTCCACACCGTTTCCAGCATTTGTTGTTTGTAGATTTTCTGATGATGCCCATTCTAATAGGTGTGAGGTGATGCACCATGGATGAGTCTATTTCGTTGAGCAAAGAGTAGGTCTTGTTTATTACGTATTTGGCTTATGGAATGGTATGTGTGCTAATTTCAATCTGTTTTTATACAGCAGCCCAACTCAACTTTCCCCTTAAGCAAGCATAAGGTTTTTATCTAAATGTGAGACTCTGTTCGGTTTTGTAATTCAGTTTATGTGTAGCCAAGTTTACACTCCCTCTATTAGTGATATCTTATGATAATTATCTTTCTTTGTGTGACATATTTCTCTTAGAATCATCATAATTAAATCCACTCAATTTGCTGCTACAGGCCTGATGACATTGATTTCACTGCTGAGTGATATTCCGTTGTACGTAAGTAGCACAACTTCTTTATCCATTTTTTTCTTTCTGGGATATTTAATTTGTACTGGACTCGAGGTTCTTGTAAACACAGCAGCCCTAAATTTTGTGTTGGCTGTGTCTTGTTGATTTTAATTTTCCTAAGCTATAGGGCCAAAAGTGGAAGTGCCCTAGGCTCTGCAGCTTTGTTTTTTAGATGTTTCAGGATACACCATGAACATCTCCAGAGTGTCTGTTGGCAATTTACATCCTGCCCATCAGCATAACACGGCTCCCTGTTCTCCATGGCCTGTCCTGTGTTTCTGGTTTTTACACTTTATTCAGATGGCCTTTTTGACGAATGGGAAATGTGACTTCATTGTAGTGTGGATTTCCATTGCTGGAGTGCTTGGTTGGCCAAAATGTTCATATGCGTTTTTTCCTGAATATATTCAGGAAAAATGTATACGCACTTTTTGTCCATGTGCATCACTGTCAAAGTTCTGCCGCTTTTCCTATGCTTTAAATGCAATTCCAATCTACCTCTTGAAATATGATTCCTGCAATTCTGCCTCGTTTTCAAGTCCTCTTTGCAGACTTACGTCGATATATTTTTGCCAATAGCTGTCATTTATCTCTGCAGGTTTGTGAATTACAGTGCCCCTGAGCTCCTTTCTTAACTCGCTTCCTTGTAAGCTGGCCACAAAACTGCAGGTTTGCTTCAGGCCATAATCAGGGTCCGGCACGGCACTCTGAGCCTTTGGTTAATTCCTCTTCCTGGTGGGAAATTAGAGTTAAATGTGCCCCTCCAGATACCTGCCTCACTCCCAGCCACATGGTGATGTATGTCCTCAGGTTTGAAGCCATATGTGATGGGTTCCTCATCCTTTGATGATGTGGCCCCACTGGTGTGTGGACACTCCTGCCTGGTTCCCATCCCCTTGGTGATGTGGGCCCTCTGGTGAGACTCTGATCCTGGTTGGATTCCTCACACATCCGTGAGGTGAGCCCTCTTCTCTGAGGTCACTCCTGCCTGGCTGGCACAACCCGCCTTGTTGACTTCGGCACCCTGGTGGCAGTTGGAGCCTGCTGGGAGCCTCCTTCCCGCGGTGATGAGGCCCTCTGGCGTCAGACCCTAATGGCGGGGTTCCCACATTTTCTGATACGTGCTAAGTGGTACGAGGGCACTCCTGCCAGGTTCCCATCCTCATGAGCGTGTGGGCCTTCTGTTCTGAGGTCCTAACGGCTGTGTTGCTCACACTTTCATGATGTGGGCCCTCTGCTGTGAGGTCAATCCTGCCTGGCTGGCACACGTCGCCTTGGTGACGTGGACCCTCTGGTGGCAGTTGGAACGTGCTGGGGCCTCCTCTCCTCAGTGATGAGGGCCTTCTGGTGTCAGGCCCTAAGTGCTGGGCTCCACACATTTTCTGATGTGTGCCCAGTGGTGCGAGTCACTCCTGCCAGGTTCCCATCCCCATGGGCATGTGGGACTTCTGTTCTGTGGTCCCAACTGCTGGGTTGCTCACAGTTTCATGATTTGGGCCCTTTGCTGTGTGTTCACTCTGGCCTGTATCCCATAGTGTCAGTGCTCTGGGCCTCCAGCTTGGAGTTTCCAACTTCTCGATTCCTCACCTTTTTTATTCTATGGGCCCTCGGTTGTGCGTCTCCTCCTGCATGCCTCACTCCCAGCCCCTTCGTGATGTGTGTCCCCTTGTTTGAGGCCACATGTGCTGTGTTCCTCACCTTTCTATAATGTGGCCACACTGGTGTGAGGACACTCTTGCCTGGTTCCCATTCCCTTGGTGATGTTGGCCCCACTGCTGTTAGGACAGTCTTGCCTGGTTCACATCACCTTGGTGATGTTGGCCCTCTGGTGAGAGTCTGATCCTGGTTAGGTTCCTCACCCTTCTGTGAGGTGGGCCCTCTGCTCTGAGGTCACTCCTGCCTGGCTGGCACACCCCGCCTTGGCAACGTCGGCCATATGGTGGCAGTTGGAGCCTGCTGTGAGCCTCCTCCCCTCGGTGATAAGGGCCCTCTGGCCTCAGACCCTAACTGCTGGTTTCCCACATTTTCTGATTCGTGCTAAGTGGTGCAAGGACACTCCTGCCAGGTTCCCATCCCCATGGGGATGTGAGCCTTCTGCTCTGAGGTCCCAACGGCTGTGTTGCTCACAGTTTCATGATGAGGGCCCTCTGGTGTGAGTTCACTCCTGCCTAGATCCCATAGCCTCGCTGCTCCTGGCTGCCTGCCGGAGGTTCCAACTGTGGGATTCCTCACCTTTTTTATTCTATGGTCCCTCTGTTTTGAGGATCCTCTGGCCTGCCTCACTCCCAGCCCCTTGGTGATGTGTGTCCTCAGGTTTGAGGCCACGTGTGCTGGGTCCCTCAAATTATGGTGATGTAGCCCCACTGGTGTGAGGACACTCCTGCCTGGTTCCCATTCCATTGGTGATGTTGGCCCTCTGTTGACAGTCTGATCCTTGTTGGGTTCCTCACACTTCTGTGAGGTGGGCTTTCTGCTCTGAGGTCACTCCTGTCTGGTTGGCACACCCCGCCTTGGTGACATCGGCCTTATGGTGGCAGTTGGAGCCTGCTGGGAGCCTCCTCCCCTCGGTGATGAGGGTCCTCTGGCCTCAGGTCCTAACTGCTGGGTTCCCACATTTTCTGATTCGTGGAAGTGGGCCGAGGACACTCCTGTCAGGTTCCCATCCCCATAGGGATGTGGGCCTTCTGCTCTGAGGTCCCATCCGCTGGGTTGCTCACAGTTTCATGATGTGGGACCTCTGCTGTGAGTTTGCTGTGGCCTGGATCCCATAGACTCTGTGCTCTGGGCAGCCTACTGGCCGGTTCCAACTGCTGGATTCCTCACAACTTTTATTCTGTGGGCTCTGTTTTGTGAGGATACTCCTGCTTGCCTCACTCCTAGCCCCTTGGAGATGTGGGTCCCCTGTTTTAGGCCACATGTTCTGGGTTCCTCACCTTTCTATAATGTGGCCACACTGGTGTGAGGACCCTCCTGCCTGGTTCCGATCCCCTTGGTGATGTGGGCCCTCTGGTGAGAGTCTTATCCTGGCTGGTTTCCTCACCCTTCTGTGAGGTAGGCCCTCTGCGGTGAGGTCACCCCTGCCTGGCTGGCACACATCACCTTGGTGACGTGGGCCCTCAGTTGGGATTTGGTGTCTGCTGCGAGTCTCCGTCCCTCAGTAATGAGGGCCCTCTTGCGTCAGACCCTAACTCCTGGGCTCCCAAAATTTGCAGATGTGCGACCTGTGGTGCGAGTACACTCCTGTCAGGTTCCCAACCCCATGGGAATTTGGGCCTTCTGCTCTGAGGTCCCAACGGCTGGGGTGCTCACAGTTTCATGATGAGGGCCCTCTGATGTGCGTTCATTCCGGCCTAGATCCCATAGGCTTGCTGCTCCTGGGTGCCTGCTGGGAGGTTCCAACTGCGGGATTCCTCACCTTTTTTATTCTATGGGTCCTCTGTTTTGAGGCTCCTCCTGCCTGCCTCAATCCCAGCCCCGTTGTGATGTGTGTCCTCTGGTGTGAGGCCACGTGTGCTGGGTCCCTCACCTTTCGATGATGTGGCCCCAATGGTGTGAGGACACTCGTGCCTGTTTCCCAGCCCCTTGGTGATGTGGCCCCTCTGGTGAGAGTCTGATCCTGGCTGGGTTCCTTACCGTTCTGTGAGGTGGGCCCTGTGCTCTGAGGTAACTCCTGCCTGGCTTGCTCCCATTGCCTTGGTGACGTCGGCCCTCTGGTGGCAGTTGGATCCTTTTGGAGACTCCTGTCCTCGGTGATGAGGTCCCTCTGGCGTCAGGCTCTAACTGCTGGGCTCCCCAGGTTTTCTGATGTGAGCCCAGTGATGCCAGGACACTCGTGAAATGTTCCCATCCCCATGGCGATATGGGCCTTCTGCTCTGAGGTTCCAACGACTGGGTTGCTCACAGTTTCCTGATGTTAGCTCTCTGGTGTTAGTTCACTCATTCCTAGATCCCATAGCCTCTGTACTCTGGGCCGCCTGCTGGGAAGTTCCAACTGCTGGGTTCCTCACCTTTTTTATTCTTTGGGCCCAGTGTTGGGAGGCTCCTCCTGCCTGTGTCACTCCCAGCCCCTTGGTGATGTAGGTCCTCTGGTTTGTGGCCACATGTGCCAGTTTCCTCATCTTTTAGTGATGTGGCCCCACTGGTGTGAGGACACTCGTGCCTGGTTCCCGTCCCCTTGGTGATATGGGCCCTCTGGTGAGAGTCTGATCCTGGTTAGGTTCCTCACACTTCTTTGAGGTGGGCCGTCTGCTGTGAGGTCACTCCTGCCTGGCTGGCACACCCCGCCTTGGCGACGTGGGCCCTCTTGTGGTAGTTGGAACATGCTGGGAGCCTCCTCCCCTCAGTGATGAGGGCCCTCTGGCGTCAGGCCCTAACTGCTGGGTACCCACATTTTCTGATATGTGCTAAGTGGTGCGAGGACACTCCTGCCATGCTCCCAACACCTTGGGGATGTGGACCTTCTGCTCTGAGGTCCAAATGGCTGGGTTGCTCGCAGTTTCATGATGTGGACCCTCTGCTGTGAGTTTACTGCGGCCTGAATCGCATAGACTTGGTGCTCTTGGCCGCCTGCTGGGAGGTTCCCATTGCTGGATTCCTCAGCTTTTTTATTCTATGGGCACTGTGTTGTGAGGCTACTCCTGCCTGCCTCATTCCGAGCCCCTTGGAGATGTGGGTCTTCTGGTTTAGACCACATGTGCTGGGTTCCTCACCTTTCTCTGATGTGGCCACACTGGTGTGAAGATTCTCCTGCCTGGTTCTGATCACCTTGGTGATGTGGGCGCTCTGGTGAGAGTCTTATCCTGGTTGTGTTCCTCACCCTTCTGTGAGGTAGGCCCTCTGCGGTGAGGTCACTCCTACCTGGCTGTCACACGTCACCTTGGCGACGTGGGCCCTCAGTTGGGTGTTGGTGCCTGATTGGAGTCTCCTCCCCTTGGTAATGAGGGCCCTCTGGCGTCAGGCCCTAACTCCTGGGTTCCCTAAATTCTCTGATGTGTGCCCTGTGGTGCGAGTACACTTCTGACAGGTTCCCAACCCCATGGGAATGTGGGCCTTCTGCTCTGAGATCCCAACGCCTAGGTTGCTCACAGTTTCATGATGACGGCCCTCTGGTGTGAGATCACTCCGGCCTGGATCCCATAGTCTCGCTGCTCCTGGCCGCCTGCTGGGAGGTTCCAACTGCGGGATTCTTCACCTCTTTAATTCTATGGTCCCTCTGTTTTGAGGCTCCTCCTGCCTGCCTCAATCCCAGCTCCCTTGTGATGTGTGTCCTCTGGTTTGAGGCCACGTGTGCTGGGTCCCTCACTTTTCGGTGATGTGGCCCCACTAGTGTGAGGACACTCCTGCCTGGTTCCCATTCCCTTGGTGATGTGGGCCCTCTGGTGAGAATCTGATCCTCTTTGGTTCTTCACACTTCTGTGAGGTTGACCCTCTGCTCTGAGGTCACTCCTGCCTGGTTGTCGCACTCCGCATTGGCGACATCGCCCCTCTGGTAGCAGTCGGAGCTGGCTGGGAGCCACCGCCCCTCGGTGATGAGGGCCCTCTGGCATCAGGCACTAATTGCTGGGCTCCCCACATTTTTTCATGTGTGCCCACTCTTGCGATGACACTCCTGCTTGTTTCCCTTCCCCATGGGGATGTGGGCCTTCTGCTCTGAGGTCACAACGGCTGGGTTGCTTACAGAATCACAATGAGGGCCCTCTGTTGTGAGTTCATGCCGGCCTAGATCTCATGTGCTCTGGGCCGCCTGCTAGGAATATCCAACTGCTGGTTTCCACACCTTTTGTATACAATGGGACATGTGTTGTGAGGTTAATCCTGCCTGCCTCACTCCGAAACCCATGGTGATGTGGGTCCTCTGGTTTGAGGCCACATGTGCTGGGTACCTCAACTTTTGATGATGTGGCCCCACGGGTGTGAGGACACTCCTGCCTGGTTCCCATCACCTTGGTGATGTGGGCCCTCTGGGGCGAGTCTGATCCTGGCTGGGTTCCCTACCATTCTGTGAGGTGGGCCCTCTGATGTCAGGTCACTCCTGTCTGGCTAGCTCACATCGCCTTGGCAACGTGGGCCCTCTGTTGGCCACTGGAGCATGCTGGGAGCCTCCTACTCCCGTGAATGATGGCCCTGGAAAAAATGCATATGCCCTTTTTGGCCAAGTGCTTCATTGACGAGGTTCTGCCACTTCTCTTATGCTTTCAGAGCAATTCACGTCTACCTCCTGAAATCGGATTCCAGCAATTCTGCCCCACTTTCAAGTCCTCTTCGCAGCCTTAATTCAATATATTTTTGTATGATTTCTGTCATTTATAAGTCTGCAGGTATGTGAATGACAGTGCCCCTGAGCTCCTTTCCTCAACTCGCTTTCTTGTGAGCTGGCCACAAAACCGCAGGATTGCTTCAGGCCCTAATCTTGTTCCAGCACGGCATGCTGAGCCTTTGGTTAATTCCTTTTCCTGTTGGGAAATGAGTGTTAAAATTGCCCGTGCATACTGGGCATATACCCTGAGAAAACCAAAATTCAAAAAGAGTCATGTACCAAAATGTTCATTGCAGCTCTATTTACAATAGCCTGGAGATGGAAAGAACCTAAGCGCCCATCATTGGACGAATGGATAAAGCAGATGTGGCACATATACACGATGGAATATTACTCAGCCTTAAAAAGAAATGAAACTGAGTTATTTGTAATGAGATGGATAGACCTAGAGTCTGTCATACAGAGTGAAGTAAGTCAGAAAGAAAAAGACAAATAGCGTATGCTAACACATATATATGGAATTTAAAGGAAAAAAATGTCATGAAGAACCTAGGCATAAGACAGGAATAGAGGCGCAGACCTACTGGAGAACGGAATTGAGGATATGGGGAGGGGGAATGGTGAGTTTTGACAGGGCGAGAGAGAGTCATGGACATATACACACTAACAAATGTAGTAAGGTAGATAGCAAGGGGGAAGCAGCTGCAAGGCACAGGGATATTAGCTGGGGGCGTTGGGACAGCCTGGAGGGGTGGAAGGGGGAGAGAGGGAGGGAGGGAGACACAAGAGGGAAGACACAGGGAGCATATGTATATGTATAGCTGATTCACTTTGTTATAAAGCAAAAACTAACACACCATTGTAAAGCAATTATACCCCAATAAAGATGTTAAAAAAAATATTTGCCCGTGCACACACCTACCGATAGTCTCCCATTGGTTCTCCGTATTCCTGTTCATCTTGCACAGAAATTGCAAACAGTGCCAAACAGGAGGTTAAAGGCACTGACTCTCCAAATGGGGAGAGTGTAAGAAAAGGGTCTGGAATGGTGAACCTGAGTACCAGGGGACGAAAACAGACATGCATGTAAAAAGGTTTCCCAGTCACACGGTGGAGCATACTCTGGGTTTCCCATGCAAATTTTAGCAGAAGGAAGAATCCCTTGAACCTGGAGAGTTGGGAACCATGGAATGGGTACCAGGCAGTATGACATCAAAGGGTCTGCATTTGCTCACTGAACCTCACCAATGCTATCAGCCCAAAGGGTCCAGCCTTATCTCTCACCCAGCTCTGGGTGTAGATGTGGTAAACCAGGTTGCATCACATGCCCTGAGTGAGTTATTTAAAAATTGCTCTCTATTTCACTGTCATTGTGTTTTGTTTTTGAAATTTTTTTTTGACACTGGGATTTATCGGATTTTCACTGCTGCGTTAATGCCGCTGTACACACGCTTGATTCTCTTACGGAGACATATATATCCATGGGTTTTAAGATTCTTCCTAGTCAGGTATATTCCTAGGCGTTGAATATGTGGTGTTGGGTCCATTTCGTTGAGCAAGGAGTAGGTCTTGTCTATTACATATTTGGCTTATGGAATGTTATCTGTGCTAATTTCAGTCTCTGGTTTTATGCAGCACCCCAAGGCACCTTTCCCCATAAGCAAGCACTAGTTGGTTTTCTAAATTTGAGACCCTGTTCTGTTTTGTAATTCAGTTCATGTGTAGTCAAGTTTACATTCCGTGTATTAGTGATATCTTATGATGTTTCTTTTTCTGTGTGACGTAGTTCACGTAGAATCACCGTACCTGCATCCACTCACTATGCCGCTACGGGCCTGATGACACAGATTTCATTGCTGAGTGATATTCCATTGTACGTACGTGCCACAACTTCTTTATCCATTTTTTGCTTTCTGGGATATTTACCTGATACTGTAGACGAGCTTCTTGTGAACACAGCCGTCCCAGATATTGGCGTGGCTGTCTGTTTTTGATTTTAATTTCCGTAAGCTATAGGACCATAAGTGGAAGTGCCATAGGCTGTGTTGCTTTATTTCTTACGTGTTTCAGGAAACACCATACACTTCTCCAGGGTGGCTGTTGGCAATTTACATCCTGCCAATCAGCATAACAAGGCTCCCTGTTCTCCATATCCTGTCCTACCTTTCTGGATTTTACACTTTTTTCAGATGGCCCTCTTGCCCGTGGGGCAGTGAGACTTCATTTTAGTGCAGATTTCCTTTATAGGCTTGCTTGGTTGGCCAAAAAGGGCGTATGCGTTTTTTCCTGAATATATTCAGGAAAAAACTATACGCCCTTTTTGGCCAAGTGCATCATTGTCGACGTTGTGCCTCTTTTCCTATGCTTTCAGGGCAATTCCAGTCTACCCCCTGCAATCGTTTTCCTGAAATTCTGCCCTGCTTTCAAGTCCCCTTCGCAGGCTTACTTCAATATATTTTTGGAGGATAGCTGTCATTTATAACTCTGCAGGTTTGTGAATTACAGTGCCCCTGAGCTCCTTTCTTCAACTCCCTTTCTTGTGAGCTGGGCACAAAACCGCAGGATTGCTTCAGGCCCTAATCTGTTTCCAGCAGGGCACACTGAGCCTTTGTTTAATTCCTCTTCCTGGTGGGCAATGAGCGTTACATTTGCCCGTGCAGACACCTACAGATAGTCTCTCATTGGTTCTCCCTATTCCTGTTCATCTTGCACAGAAATTGCAAGCTGTGCCAAACAGGAGGTTAAAGGCACTGACTCTCCAAGCGGGGAGAGTGTTAGTAAAGCATCTGGAATGGTGAACCCGAGGACCAGGATACGAAAACTGAGATGCATTTTAAATCATTTCCCAATCACACGGTGGATGATACTCTGGGTTTCCCATGCATGTTTTAGCTGGAGGAAGAATCCCTTGAACCTGGAGAGTTGGGACCCATGGAATGGGTACCATGCAATATGACTTCAAAGGGTCTGCATTTGCTCACCGAAACTCACCAATGCTATCAGCCTGAAGTGTCCAGCCTTATGTCTCAACCAGCTCTGGGTGTAGATGTGGTCAATCCCGGTTGCATCATATGCCCTGAGTGAATTATTTAAGAATTGCTCTCTATTTCACTGTCTTTGTGTTTTGTTTTCGAAATTTATTTTGATAATGGGATTTATTGGATTTTCACTGCTGCATTTCGGCCGCTGTACACACGCTTGATTCTCTTACGGAGACATATATATCCATGGGTTTTAAGATTCTTCCTAGTCAGGTATATTCCTAGGCGTTGAATATGTGGTGTTGGGTCCATTTCGTTGAGCAAGGAGTAGGTCTTGTCTATTACATATTTGGCTTATGGAAAGTTATCAGTGCTAATTTCAGTCTCTGGTTTTATGCAGCACCCCAACGCACCTTTCCCCATAAGCAAGCACTAGTAGGTTTTCTAAATTTGAGACCCTGTTCTGTTTTGTAATTCAGTTCATGTGTAGTCAAGTTTACATTCCGTGTATTAGTGATAACTTATGATGTTTCTTTTTCTGTGTGACGTAGTTCATGTAGAATCACCGTACCTGCATCCACTCACTATGCCGCTTCGGGACTGATGACACAGATTTCATTGCTGAGAGATATTGCATTGTACGTACGTGCCACAACTTCTTTATCCATATTTTGCTTTCTGGGATATTTACCTGATACTGTAGACGAGCTTCTTGTGAACACAGCCGTCCCAAATATTGGGGTGGCTGGCTGTTTTAGATTTTAATTTCCGTAAGCTATAGGACCATAAGTGGAAGTGCCATAGGCTGTGTTGCTTTGTTTCTTACGTGTTTCAGGAAACACCATACACTTCTCCAGTGTGGCTGCTGGCAATTTACATCCTGCCAATCAGCATAACAAGGCTCCCTGTTCTCCATATCCTGTCCTACCTTTCTGGATTTTACACTTTTTTCAGATGGCCCTCTTGCCCGGGGGGCAGTGAGACTTCACTGTAGTGCAGATTTCCTTTACAGGCTTGCTTGGTTGGCCAAAAAGGGCGTATGCGTTTTTCCCTGAATATATTGAGGAAAAAACGCATACGCCCTTTTTGTCCAAGTGCATCATTGTCGAGGTTGTGCCTATTTTCCTATGTTTTCAAAGCAATCCCAGTCTACCCCTGCAATCGTTTTCCTGAAATTCTGCCCCGCTTTCAAGTCCCCTTCGCACGCTTACTTCAATATACTTTTGGAAGATAGCTGTCATTTATAACTCTGCAGGTTTGTGAATTACAGTGCCCCTGAGCTCCTTCCTTCAACTCGATTTCTTGTGAGCTGGGCACAAAACCGCAGGATTGCTTCAGGCCCTAATGTTTCAAGCAGGGCACACTGAGCCTTTGTTTAATTCCTCTTCCTGGTGGGCAATGAGCGTTACATTTGCCCGTGCAGACAACTACAGCTAGTCTCTCATTGGTTCTCCCTATTCCTGTTCATCTTGAACAGAAATTGCAAGCTGTGCTAAAGAGGAGGTTAAAGGCAGTGACTCTCCAAGCGGGGAGAGTGTTAGTAAAGCATCTGGAATAGTGAACCCGAGGACCAGGATACGAAAACTGAGATGCATTTTAAATCGCTTCCCAATCACACGGTGTATGATACTCTTGGTTTCCCATGCATGTTTTAGCTGGAGGAAGAATCCCATGAACCTGAAGAGTTGGGATCCATGGAATAGGTACCATGCAGTATGACTTCAAAGGGTCTGCATTTGCTCACCGAAACTCACCAATGCTATCAGCCTGAAGTGTCCAGCCTTATGTCTCAACCAGCTCTGGGTGTAGATGTGGTCAATCCCGGTTGCATCACATGCCCTGAGTGAATTATTTAAGAATTGCTCTCTATTTCACTGTCTTTGTGTTTTGTTTTCGAAATTTATTTTGATAATGGGATTTATCGGATTTTCACTGTGGCGTTTCGGCCGCTGTACACACGCTTGATTCTCTTACGGAGACATATATATCCATGGGTTTTAAGATTCTTCCTAGTCAGGTATATTCCTAGGCGTTGAATATGTGGTGTTGGGTCCATTTCGTTGAGCAAGGAGTAGGTCTTGTCTATTACATATTTGGCTTATGGAATGTTATCTGTGCTAATTTCAGTCTCTGGTTTTATGCAGCACCCCAAGGCACCTTTCCCCATAAGCAAGCACTAGTTGGTTTTCTAAATTTGAGACCCTGTTCTGTTTTGTAATTCAGTTCATGTGTAGTCAAGTTTACATTCCGTGTATTAGTGATATCTTATGATGTTTCTTTTTCTGTGTGACGTAGTTCACGTAGAATCACCGTACCTGCATCCACTCACTATGCCGCTACGGGCCTGATGACACAGATTTCATTGCTGAGTGATATTGCATTGTACGTACGTGCCACAACTTCTTTATCCATTTTTTGCTTTCTGGGATATTTACCTGATACTGTAGACGAGCTTCTTGTGAACACAGCCGTCCCAAATATTGGCGTGGCTGTCTGTTTTTGATTTTAATTTCCGTAAGCTATAGGACCATAAGTGGAAGTGTCATAGGCTGTGTTGCTTTATTTCTTACGTGTTTCAGGAAACACCATACACTTCTCCAGGGTGGCTGTTGGCAATTTACATCCTGCCAATCAGCATAACAAGGCTCCCTGTTCTCCATATCCTGTCCTACCTTTCTGGATTTTACACTTTTTTCAGATGGCCCTCTTGCCCGTGGGGCAGTGAGACTTCATTTTAGTGCAGATTTCCTTTATAGGCTTGCTTGGTTGGCCAAAAAGGGCGTATGCGTTTTTTCCTGAATATATTCAGGAAAAAACTATACGCCCTTTTTGGCCAAGTGCATCATTGTCGACGTTGTGCCTCTTTTCCTATGCTTTCAGGGCAATTCCAGTCTACCCCCTGCAATCGTTTTCCTGAAATTCTGCCCTGCTTTCAAGTTCCCTTCGCAGGCTTACTTCAATATATTTTTGGAGGATAGCTGTCATTTATAACTCTGCAGGTTTGTGAATTACAGTGCCCCTGAGCTCCTTTCTTCAACTTGCTTTCTTGTGAGCTGGGCACAAAACCGCAGGATTGCTTCAGGCCCTAATCTGTTTCCAGCAGGGCACACTGAGCCTTTGTTTAATTCCTCTTCCTGGTGGGCAATGAGCGTTACATTTGCCCATGCAGACACCTACAGATAGTCTCTCATTGGTTCTCCCTATTCCTGTTCATCTTGCACAGAAATTGCAAGCTGTGCCAAACAGGAGGTTAAAGGCACTGACTCTCCAAGCGGGGAGAGTGTTAGTAAAGCATCTGGAATGGTGAACCCGAGGACCAGGATACGAAAACTGAGATGCATTTTAAATCATTTCCCAATCACACGGTGGATGATACTCTGGGTTTCCCATGCATGTTTTAGCTGGAGGAAGAATCCCTTGAACCTGGAGAGTTGGGACCCATGGAATGGGTACCATGCAATATGACTTCAAAGGGTCTGCATTTGCTCACCGAAACTCACCAATGCTATCAGCCTGAAGTGTCCAGCCTTATGTCTCAACCAGCTCTGGGTGTAGATGTGGTCAATCCCGGTTGCATCATATGCCCTGAGTGAATTATTTAAGAATTGCTCTCTATTTCACTGTCTTTGTGTTTTGTTTTCGAAATTTATTTTGATAATGGGATTTATTGGATTTTCACTGCTGCATTTCGGCCGGTGTACACACGCTTGATTCTCTTACGGAGACATATATATCCATGGGTTTTAAGATTCTTCCTAGTCAGGTATATTCCTAGGCGTTGAATATGTGGTGTTGGGTCCATTTCGTTGAGCAAGGAGTAGGTCTTGTCTATTACATATTTGGCTTATGGAAAGTTATCTGTGCTAATTTCAGTCTCTGATTTATGCAGCACCCCAAGGCACCTTTCCCCATAAGCAAGCACTAGTTGGTTTTCTAAATTTGAGACCCTGTTCTGTTTTGTAATTCAGTTCATGTGTAGTCAAGTTTACATTCCGTGTATTAGTGATAACTTATGATGTTTTTTTTCTGTGTGACGTAGTTCATGTAGAATCACCGTACCTGCATCCACTCACTATGCCGCTTCGGGCCTGATGACACAGATTTCATTGCTGAGTGATATTGCATTGTACGTACGTGCCACAACTTCTTTATCCATATTTGCTTTCTGGGATATTTACCTGATACTGTAGACGAGCTTCTTGTGAACACAGCCGTCCCAAATATTGGGGTGGCTGTCTGTTTTAGATTTTAATTTCCGTAAGCTATAGGACCATAAGTGGAAGTGCCATAGGCTGTGTTGCTTTGTTTCTTACGTATTTCAGGAAACACCATACACTTCTCCAGTGTGGCTGCTGGCAATTTACATCCTGCCAATCAGTATAACAAGGCTCCCTGTTCTCCATATCCTGTCCTACCTTTCTGGATTTTACACTTTTTTCAGATGGCCCTCTTGCCCGGGGGGCAGTGAGACTTCACTGTAGTGCAGATTTCCTTTACAGGCTTGCTTGGTTGGCCAAAAAGGGCGTATGCGTTTTTCCCTGAATATATTGAGGAAAAAACGCATACGCCCTTTTTGGCCAAGTGCATCATTGTCGACGTTGTGCCTATTTTCCTATGTTTTCAAAGCAATCCCAGTCTACCCCTGCAATCGTTTTCCTGAAATTCTGCCCCGCTTTCAAGTCCCCTTCGCAGGCTTACTTCAATATACTTTTGGAAGATAGCTGTCATTTATAACTCTGCAGGTTTGTGAATTACAGTGCCCCTGAGCTCCTTTCTTCAACTCGCTTTCTTGTGAGCTGGGCACAAAACCGCAGGATTGCTTCAGGCCCTAATCTGTTTCCAGCAGGGCACCCTGAGCCTTTGTTTAATTCCTCTTCCTGGTGGGCAATGAGCGTTACATTTGCCCGTGCAGACACCTACAGCTAGTCTCTCATTGGTTCTCCCTATTCCTGTTCATCTTGCACAGAAATTGCAAGCTGTGCCAAAGAGGAGGTTAAAGGCACTGACTCTCCAAGCGGGGAGAGTGTTAGTAAAGCATCTGGAATGGTGAACCCGAGGACCAGGATACGAAAACTGAGATGCATTTTAAATCGTTTCCCAATCACACGGTGGACGATACTCTGGGTTTCCCATGCATGTTTTAGCTGGAGGGAGAATCCCTTGAACCTGGAGAGTTGGGACCCATGGAATGGGTACCATGCAGTATGACTTCAAAGGGTCTGCATTTGCTCACCGAAACTCACCAATGCTATCAGCCTGAAGTGTCCAGCCTTATGTCTCAACCAGCTCTGGGTGTAGATGTGGTCAATCCCGGTTGCATCACATGCCCTGAGTGAATTATTTAAGAATTGCTCTCTATTTCACTGTCTTTGTGTTTTGTTTTCTAAATTTATTTTGATAATGGGATTTATCATATTTTCACTGCGGCGTTTCGGCCGCTGTACACACGCTTGATTCTCTTACGGAGACATATATATCCATGGGTTTTAAGATTCTTCCTAGTCAGGTATATTCCTAGGCGTTGAATATGTGGTGTTGAGTCCATTTCGTTGAGCAAGTAGTAGGTCTTGTCTATTACATATTTGGCTTATGGAATGTTATCTGTGCTAATTTCAGTCTCTGGTTTTATGCAGCACCCCAACGCACCTTTCCCCATAAGCAAGCACTAGTTGGTTTTCTAAATTTGAGACCCTGTTCTGTTTTGTAATTCAGTTCATGTGTAGTCAAGTTTACATTCCGTGTATTAGTGATATCTTATGATGTTTCTTTTTCTGTGTGACGTAGTTCACGTAGAATCACCGTACCTGCATCCACTCACTATGCCGCTACGGGCCTGATGACACAGATTTCATTGCTGGGTGATATTGCATTGCACGTACGTGCCACAACTTCTTTATCCATTTTTTGCTTTCTGGGATATTTACCTGGTACTGTAGACGAGCTTCTTGGGAACACAGCCGTCCCAAACTTTGGGGTGGCCTTCTTTTTTTGATTTTAATTTCCCTAAGGAATAGTACCATAAGTGCAATTGCCATAGGCTGTGTTGCTTTATTTCTTACGTGTTTCAGGAAACAGCATACACATCTCCAGGGTGGCTGTTGGCAATTTACATCCTGCCAATCAGCATAACAAGGCTCCCTGTTCTCCATATCCTGTCTTACCTTTCTGGATTTTACACTTTTTTCAGATGGCCCTTTTGCCTGGGCGGCAGTGAGATTTCATTGTAGTGCAGATTTCCTTTACAGGCTTGCTAGGTTGGCCAAAAAGGGCGTATGCGTTTTTTCCTGAATATATTCAGGAAAAAACGCATACGCACTTTTTGGCCAAGTGCATCATTGTCGATGTTGTGCCTCTTTTCCTATGCTTTCAGGGCAATTCCAGTCTACCCCCTGCAATCGTTTTCCTGAAATTCTGCACCGCTTTCAAGTCCCCTTCGCAGGCGTACTTCAATAAACTTTTGGAAGATAGCTGTCATTTATAACTCTGCAGGTTTCTGAATTACAGTGCCCCTGAGCTCCTTTCTTCAACTCGCTTTCTTGTGAGCTGGGCACAAAACCGCAGGATTGCTTCAGGCCCTAATCTGTTTCCAGCGGGGCACACTGAGCCTTTGTTTAATTCCTCTTCCTGGTGGGAAATGAGCGTTACATTTGCCCGTGCAGACACCTACAGCTAGTCTCTCATTGGTTCTCCCTATTCCTGTTCATCTTGCACAGAAATTGCAAGCTGTGCCAAAGAGGAGGTTAAAGGCACTGACTCTCCAAGCGGGGAGAGTGTTAGTAAAGCATCTGGAATGGTGAACCCGAGGACCAGGATACGAAAACTGAGATGCATTTTAAATCGTTTCCCAATCACACGGTGGACGATACTCTGGGTTTCCCATGCATGTTTTAGCTGGAGGGAGAATCCCTTGAACCTGGAGAGTTGGGACCCATGGAATGGGTACCATGCAGTATGACTTCAAAGGGTCTGCATTTGCTCACCGAAACTCACCAATGCTATCAGCCTGAAGTGTCCAGCCTTATGTCTCAACCAGCTCTGGGTGTAGATGTGGTCAATCCCGGTTGCATCACATGCCCTGAGTGAATTATTTAAGAATTGCTCTCTATTACACTGTCTTTGTGTTTTGTTTTCTAAATTCATTTTGAAAATGGGATTTATCGGATTTTCACTGCTGCGTTTCGGCCGCTGTACACACGCTTGATTCTCTTACGGAGACATATATATCCATGGGTTTTAAGATTCTTCCTAGTCAGGTATATTCCTAGGCGTTGAATATGTGGTGTTGGGTCTATTTCGTTGAGCAAGGAGTAGGTCTTGTCTATTACATATTTGGCTTATGGAAAGTTATCTGTGCTAATTTCAGTCTCTGGTTTTATGCAGCACCCCAACGCACCTTTTCCCATAAGCAAGCACTAGTTGGTTTTCTAAATTTGAGACCCTGTTCTGTTTTGTAATTCAGTTCATGTGTAGCCAAGTTTATATTCCGTGTATTAGTGATATCTTATGATGTTTCTTTTTCTGTGTGATGTAGTTCACGTAGAATCACCGTACCTGCATCCACTCACTATGCCGCTACGGGCCTGATGACACAGATTTCATTGCTGAGTGATATTGCATTGTACGTATGTGCCACAACTTCTTTATTCATTTTTTGCTTTCTGGGATATTTACCTGATACTTTAGACGAGCTTCTTGTGAACATAGCCGTCCCAAATATTGGGGTGGCTGTCTGTTTTTGATTTTAATTTCCGTAAGCTATAGGACCATAAGTGGAAGTGCCATAGGCTGTGTTGCTTTGTTTCTTACATGTTTCAGGAAACACCATACACTTCTCCAGGATGGCTGCTGGCAATTTACATCCTGCCTATCAGCATAACAAGGCTCCCTGTTCTCCATATCCTGTCCTACCTTTCTGGATTTTACACTTTTTTCAGATGGCCCTTATGCCCGGGGGGCAGTGAGACTTCATTGTAGTGCAGATTTCCTTTACAGGCTTGCTTGGTTGGCCAAAAAGGGCATATGCTTTTTTTCCTGAATATATTCAGGAAAAAACGCATACGCCCTTTTTGGCCAAGTGCATCATTGTCGACGTTCTGCCTCTTTTCCTATGCTTTCAGGGCAATTCCAGTCTACCCCCTGCAATCGTTTTCCTGAAATTCTGTCCCGTGTTCAAGTCCCCTTCGCAGGCTTACTTCAATATATTTTTGGAGGATAGCTGTCATTTATAACTCTGCAGGTTTGTGAATTACAGTGCCCCTGAGCTCCTTTCTTCAACTTGCTTTCTTGTGAGCTGGGCACAAAACCGCAGGATTGCTTCAGGCCCTAATCTGTTTCCAGCAGGGCACACTGAGCCTTTGTTTAATTCCTCTTCCTGGTGGGCAATGAGCATTACATTTGCCCGTGCAGACACCTACAGCTAGTCTCTCATTGGTTCTCCCTATTCCTGTTCATCTTGCACAGAAATTGCAAGCTGTGCCAAACAGGAGGTTAAAGGCACTGACTCTCAAAACGGGAGAGTGTTAGTAAAGCATCTGGAATGGTGAACCCGAGGAGCAGGATACGAAAACTGAGATGCATTTTAAATCATTTCCCAATCACACGGTGGACGATACTCTGGGTTTCCCATGCATGTTTTAGCTTTAGGAAGAATCCCTTGATCCTGGAGAGTTGGGACCCATGGAATGGGTACCATGCAGTATGACTTCAAAGGGTCTGCATTTGCTCACCGAAACTCACCAATGTTATCAGCCTGAAGTGTCCAGCCTTATGTCTCAACCAGCTCTGGGTGTAGAAGTGGTCAATCCCGGTTGCATCACATGCCCTGAGTGAATTATTTAAGAATTGCTCTCTATTTCACTGTCTTTGTGTTTTGTTTTCGAAATTTATTTTGATAATGGGATTTATCAGATTTTCACTGCTGCGTTTCGGCCGCTGTACACACGCTTGATTCTCTTACGGAGACATATATATCCATGGGTTTTAAGATTCTTCCTAGTCAGGTATATTCCTAGGCGTTGAATATGTGGTGTTGGGTCCATTTCGTTGAGCAAGGAGTAGGTCTTGTCTATTACATATTTGGCTTATGGAAAGTTATCTGTGCTAATTTCAGTCTCTGGTTTTATGCAGCACCCCAACGCACCTTTCCCCATAAGCAAGCACTAGTTGGTTTTCTAAATTTGAGACCCTGTTCTGTTTTGTAATTCAGTTCATGTGTAGTCAAGTTTACATTCCGTGTATTAGTGATATCTTATGATGTTTCTTTTTCTGTGTGACGTAGTTCACGTAGAATCACCGTACCTGCATCCACTCACTATGCCGCTACGGACCTGATGACACAGATTTCATTGCTCAGTGATATTGCATTGCACGTACTTGCCACAACTTCTTAATCCATTTTTTGCTTTCTGGGATATTTACCTGGTACTGTAGACGAGCTTCTTGGGAACACAGCCGTCCCAAACTTTGGGGTGGCTCTCTGTTTTTGATTTTAATTTCCCTAAGCAATAGGACCATAAGTGCAATTGCCATAGGCTGTGTTGCTTTATTTCTTATGTGTTTCAGGAAACACCATACAGTTCTCCAGGGTGGCTGTTGGCAATTTACATCCTGCCAATCAGCATAACAAGGCTCCCTGTTCTCCATATCCTGTCCTACCTTTCTGAATTTTACACTTCTTTCAGATGTCCCTTTTGCTAGGGGGGCAGTGAGACTTCATTGTAGTGCAGATTTCCTTTACAGGCTTGCTTGGTTGGCCAAAAAGGGCGTATGCGTTTTTTCCTGAATATATTCAGGAAAAAACGCATACGCCCTTTTTGGCCAAGTGCATCATTGTCGACGTTGTGCCTCTTTTCCTATGCTTTCAGGGCAATTCCAGTCTACCCCCTGCAATCGTTTTCCTGAAATTCTGCCCCGCTTTCAAGTCCCCTTCGCAGGCTTACTTCAATATATTTTTGGAGGATAGCTGTCATTTATAACTCTGCAGGTTTGTGAATTACAGTGCCCCTGAGCTCCTTTCTTCAACTCGCTTTCTTGTGAGCTGGGCAGAAAACCGCAGGATTGCTTCAGGCCCTAATCTGTTTCCAGCAGGGCACAATGAGCCTGTTTAATTCCTCTTCCTGGTGGGTAATGAGTGTTACATTTGCCCGTGCAGACACCTACAGCTAGTCTCTCATTGGTTCTCACTATTCCTGTTCATCTTGCACAGAAATTGCAAACTGTGCCAAACAGGAGGTTAAAGGCAGTGACTCTCCAAGCGGGGAGAGTGTTAGTAAAGCTTCTGGAATGGTGAACCCGAGGACAAGGATACGAAAAGTGATATCCATTTTAAATCATTTCCCAATCTCACAGTGTACCATAATCTGTGTTTCCCATGCATGTTTTAGCTGAAGGAAGAATCCCTGGAACCTGGAGAGTTGGGACCCATGGAATGGGTACCATGCCGTATGACTTCAAAGGGTCTGCATTTGCTCACCGAAACTCACCAATGCTATCAGCATGGAGTGTCCAGCCTTATGTCTCAACCAGCTCTGGTTGTAGATGTGTTAAATCCCGGTTGCATCACATGCCCTGAGTGAATTATTTAAGAATTGCTCTCTATTTCACTGTCTTTGTGTCTTGTTTTTGAAATTTATTTTCATAAAGGGATTTATCGGATTTTCACTGCTGCGTTTATGCCGCTGTACACATGCTTGATTCTCTTACGGAGACATATAAATCCATGGGTTTTAAGATTCTTCCTAGTCAGGTATATTCCTAGACGTTGAATATGTGGTGTTGAGTCCATTTCGTTGAGCAATGAGTAGGTCTTGTCTATTACATATTTGGCTTAAGGAAAGTTATCTGTGCTAATTTCAGTCTCTGGTTTTATGTAGCACCCTAAGGCACCTTTTCCCATAAGCAAGCACTAGTTGGTTTTCTAAATTTGAGACCCTGTTCTGTTTTGTAATTCAGTTCATGTGTATTCAAGTTTACATTCCGTGTATTAATGATATCTTATGATGTTTCTTTTCTGTGTGACGTAGTTCACGTAGAATCACCGTACCTGCATCCCTCACTATGCCTCTACGGTCCTGATGACACAGATATCATTGCTGAGTGATATTGCATTGCAAGTACGTGCCACAACTTCTTTATCCATTTTTTGCTTTCTGGGATATTTACCTGGTACTGTAGATGATCTTCTTGGGAACACAGCCGTCCCAAACTTTGGGGTGGCTCTCTGTTTTTGATTTTAATTTCCCTTAAGCAATAGGACCATAAGTGGAAGTGCCATAGGCTGTGTTGCTTTCTTTCTTACGTGTTTCAGGAAACATCATACACTTCTCCAGGGTGGCTGCTGGCAATTTACATCCTGCCAATCAGCATAACAAGGCTCCCTGTTCTCCATATCCTGTCCTACCTTTCTGGATTTTACACTTTTTTCAGATGGCCCTTTTGCCCGGGGGGCAGTGAGACTTCATTGTAGTGCAGATTTCCTTTACAGGCTCGCTTGGTTGGCCAAAAAGGGCATATGCGTTTTTTCCTGAATATATTCAGGAAAAAACGCATACGCCCTTTTTGGCCAAGTGCATCATTGTCGACGTTTTGCCTCTTTTCCTATGCTTTCAGGGCAATTCAGGTCTACCCCCTGCAATCGTTTTCCTGAAATTCTGCCCCGCTTTCAAGTCCCCTTCGCAGGCTTACTTCAATATATTTTTGGAGGATAGCTGTCATTTATAACTCTGCAGGTTTGTGAATTACAGTGCCCCTGAACTCCTTTCTTCAACTCGCTTTCTTGTGAGCTGGGCACAAAACCGCAGGATTGCTTCAGGCCCTAATCTGTTTCCAGCAGGGCACACTGAGCCTTTGTTTAATTCCTCTTCCTGGTGGGCAATGAGCGTTACATTTGCCCGTGCAGACACCTACAGCTAGTCTCTCATTGGTTCTCCCTATTCCTGTTCATCTTGCACAGAAATTGCAAGCTGTGCCAAAGAGGAGGTTAAAGGCACTGACTCTCCAAGCGGGGAGAGTGTTAGTAAAGCATCTGGAATGGTGAACCCGAGGACCAGGATACGAAAACTGAGATGCATTTTAAATCGTTTCCCAATCACACGGTGGACGATACTCTGGGTTTCCCACGCATGTTTTAGCTGGAGGAAGAATCCCTTGAACCTGGAGAGTTGGGACCCATGGAATGGGTACCATGCAGTATGACTTCAAAGGGTCTGCATTTGCTCACCGAAACTCACCAATGCTATCAGCCTGAAGTGTCCAGCCTTATGTCTCAACCAGGTCTGGGTGTAGATGTGGTCAATCCCGGTTGCATCACATGCCCTGAGTGAATTATTTAAGAATTGCTCTCTATTTCACTGTCTTTGTGTTTTGTTTTCGAAATTTATTTTGATAATGGGATTTATCGGATTGTCATTCCTGCGTTTCAGCCGCTGTACACACGCTTGATTCTCTTACGGAGACATATATATCCATGGGTTTTAAGATTCTTCCTAGTCAGGTATATTCGTAGGCGTTGAACATTTGGTGTTGGGTCCATTTCTTTGAGCAAGGAGTAGGTCTTGTCTATTACATATTTGGCTTATGGAAAGTTATCTGTGCTAATTTCAGTCTCTGGTTTTATGCCGCACCCTAACTCACCTTTCCCCATAAGCAAGCACTAGTTGGTTTTCTAAATTTGAGACCCTGTTCTGTTTTGTAATTCAGTTCATGTGTAGTCAAGTTTACATTCCGTGTATTAGTGATATCTTATGATGTTTCTATTTCTGTGTGACGTAGTTCACGTAGAATCACCGTACCTGCATCCACTCACTATGCCACTACGGGCCTGATGACACAGATTTCATTGCTGAGTGATATTGCATTGTACGTACGTGCCACAACTTCTTTATCCATTTTTTTGCTTTCTGGGATATTTACCTGATACTGTAGACGAGTTTCTTGTGAACACATCCGTCCCAAATATTGGGGTGGCTGTCTGTTTTTGATTTTAATTTCCGTAAGCTATAGGACCATAAGTGGAAGTGCCATAGGCTGTGTTGCTTTGTTTCTTAAGTGTTTCAGGAAACACCATACACTACTCCAGGGTGGCTGCTGGCAATTTACATCCTGCCAATCAGCATAACAAGGCTCCCTGTTCTCCATATCCTGTCCTACCTTTCTGGATTTTACACTTTTTTCAGATGGCCCTTTTGCCCTGGGGGCAGTGAGACTTCATTGTAGTGCAGATTTCCTTTACAGGCTTGCTTGGTTGGCCAAAAAGTGCGTATGCGTTTTTTCCTGAATATATTCAGGAAAAAACGCATACGCCCTTTTTGGCCAAGTGCATCATTGTCGACGTTCTGCCTCTTTTCCTATGCTTTCAGGGCAATTCCAGTCTACCCCCTGCAATCGTTTTCCTGAAATTGTGCCCCGCTTTCTAGTCCCCTTCGCAGGCTTACTTCAATATATTTTTGGAGGATAGCTGTCATTTATAACTCTGCAGGTTTGTGAATTACAGTGCCCCTGAGCTCCTTTCTTCAACTCGCTTTCTTGTGAGCTGGGCACAAAACCGCAGGATTGCTTCAGGCCCGAATCTGTTTCTGGCAGGGCATGCTGAGCCTTTGGTTAATTCCTCTTCCTGGTGGGAAATGATCGTTACATTTACCCGTGCAGACACCTACATCTAGTCTCTCATTGCTTCTCCTATTCCTGTTCAACTTGCACAGAAATTGCAAGCTGTGCCAAATACGAGGTTAAAGGCACTGACTCTCCAAGCAGGGAGATTGTTAGTAAAGCACCTGGAATGGTGAAACCGAGGACCAGGATACGAAAACTGAGATGCATTTTAAATCGTTTCCCAATCACACGGTGGACGATACTCTGGGTTTCTCATGCATGTTTTAGCCGGAGGAAGAATCCTTTGAACCTGGAGAGTTGGGACCAATGGAATGGGTACCATGCAGTATGACTTCAAAGGGTCTGCATTTGCTCACCGAAACTCACCAATGCTATCAGCCTGAAGTGTCCAGCCTTATGTCTCAACCAGCTCTGGATGTAGTTGTGGTAAATCCCGGTTGCATCACATGCCCTGAGTGAATTATTTAAGAATTGCTCTCTATTTCACTGTCTTTGAGTTTTGTTTTTGAAATTTATTTTGATAATGGGATTTATCAGATTTTCACTGCTGCGTTTATGCCGCTGTACACACGCTTGTTTCTCTTACGGAGACATATAAATCCATGGGTTTTAAGATTCTTCCTAGTCAGGTATATTCCTAGGCGTTGAATATGTGGTGTTGAGTCCATTTCGTTGAGCAAGGAGTAGGTCTTGTCTATTACATATTTGGCTTATGGAATGTTATCTGTGCTAATTTCAGTCTCTGGTTTTATGCAGCACCCCAAGGCCCCTTTCCCCATAAGCAAGCACTAGTGGGTTTTCTAAATTTGAGACCCTGTTCTGTTTTGAAATTCAGTTCATGTGTAGTCAAGGTTACATTCCGTGTATTAGTGATATCTTATGATGTTTCTTTTTCTGTGTGACGTAGTTCACGTAGAATCACCGTACCTGCATCCACTCACTATGCCCCTACGGGCCTGATGACACAGATTTCATTGCTGAGTGATATTGCATTGTACGTACGTGCCACAGCTTCTTTATCCATTTTTTGCTTTCTGGGATATTTACCTGATACTGTAGACGAGCTTCTTGTGAACACAGCCGTCCCAAATATTGGGGTGGCTGTCTGTTTTTGATTTTAATTTCCGTAAGCTATAGGACCATAAGTGGAAGTGCCATAGGCTCTGTTGCTTTGTTTCTTACGTATTTCAGGAAACACCATACACTTCTCCAGGGTGGCTGTTGGCAATTTACATCCTGCCAATCAGCATAACAAGGCTCCCTGTTCTCCATATCCTGTCCTACCTTTCTGGATTTTACACTTTTTTCAGATGGCCCTTTTGCCCGGGGGGCAGTGAGACTTCATTGTAGTGCAGATTTCCTTTACAGGCTTGCTTGGTTGGCCAAAAAGGGCGTATGCGTTTTTTCCTGAATATATTCAGGAAAAAACGCATACGCCCTTTTTGGCCAAGTGCATCATTGTCGACGTTCTGCCTCTTTTCTTATGCTTTCAGGGCAATTCCAGTCTACCCCCTGCAATCGTTTTCCTGAAATTCTGCCCCGCTTTCAAGTCCCCTTCGCAGGCTTACTTCAATATATTTTTGGAGGATAGCTGTCATTTATAACTCTGCAGGTTTGTGAATTACAGTGCCCCTGAGCTCCTTTCTTCAACTCGCTTTCTTGTGACCTGGGCACAAAACCGCAGGATTGCTTCAGGCCCAATCTGTTTTCAGCAGGGCACGCTGAGCATTTGTTTAATTCCTCTTCCTGGTCGGCAAAGAGCTTTACATTTGCCCGTGCAGACACCTACAGCTAGTCTCTCATTGGTTCTCCCTATTCCTGTTCATCTTGCACAGAAATTGCAAACTGTGCCAAACAGGAGGTTAAAGGCACTGACTCTCCAAGCGGGGAGAGTGTTAGTAAAGCGTCTGGAATGGTGAACCCGAGGACAAGGATACGAAAACTGAGATCCATTTTAAATCGTTTCCCAATCTCACGGTGTACCATACTCTGTGTTTCCCATGCATGTTTTAGCTGAAGGAAGAATCCCTTGAACCTGGAGAGTTGGGACCCATGCAATGGGTACCATGCAGTATGACTTCAAAGGGTCTGCATTTGCTCACCGAAACTCACCAATGCTATCAGCCTGAAGTGTCCAGCCTTATGTATCAACCAGCTCTGGGTGTAGATGTGTTAAATCACGGTTGCATCACATGCCCTGAGTGAATTATTTAAGAATTGCTCTCTATTTCACTGTCTAGGTGTTTTGTTTTTGAAATTTATTTTGATAATGGGATTTATCGCATTTTCACTGCTGCGTTTATGCCGCTGTACACACCCTTGATTCTCTTACGGAGACATATAAATCCATGGGTTTTAAGATTCTTCCTGGTCAGGTATATTCCTAGGCGTTGAATATGTGGTGTTGAGTCCAATTCGTTGAGCAAGGAGTAGGTATTGTCTATACCATATTTGGCTTATGGAATGTTATCTGTGCTAATTTCAGTCTCTGGTTTTATGCAGCTCCACAAGGCACCTTTCCCCATAAGCAAGCACTAGTTGGTTTTCTAAATTTGAGACCCTGTTCTGTTTTGTAATTCAGTTCATGTGTAGTCAAGTTTACATTCCGTGTATTAGTGATATCTTATGATGTTTCTTTTTCTGTGTGACGTAGTTCACGTAGAATCACCGTACCTGCATCCACTCACAATGCCACTACGGGCCTGATGACACAGATTTCATTGCTGAGTGATATTGCATTGCACGTACGTGCCACAACTTCTTTATCCATTTTTTGCTTTCTGGGATATTTACCTGGTACTGTAGACGAGCTTCCTATGAACACAGCCGTCCCAAACATTGGGGTGGCTGTCTGTTTTTGATTTTAAATTCCCTAAGCTATAGGACTATAAGTTCAAGTGCCATAGGCTGTGTTGCTTTATTTCTTACGTGTTTCAGGAAACACCATACACTTCTCCAGGGTGGCTGTGGGCAATTTACATCCTGCCAATCGGCATAACAAGGCTCCCTGTTCTCCATATCCTGCCATACCTTTCTGGATTTTCCACTATTTTCAGATGGCCCTTTTGACAGGGGGGCAGTGAGACTTCATTGTAGTGCAGATTTCTTTTACAGGCTTGCTTGGTTGGCCAAAAAGTGCGTATGCATTTTTTCCTGAATATATTCAGGAAAAAACGCATACGCACTTTTTGGCCAAGTGCATCATTGTCGACGTCCTGCCTCTTTTCCTATGCTCTCAAGGCAATTCCAGTCTACGCCCTGCATTCGTTTTCCTGAAATTCTGCCCCGCTTTCCAATCCCCTTCTCAGGCTTACTTCAATATATTTTTGGAGGATAGCTGTCATTTATAACTCTGCAGGTTTGTGAATTACAGTGCCCCTGAGCTCCTTTCTTCAACTCGCTTTCTTGTGAGATGGCCCCAAAACCGCAGGATTGCTTCAGGCCCTAATCTGTTTCCGGCAGGGCACGCTGAGCCTTTGGTTAATTCCACTTCCTGGTGGGAAATGAGCGTTACATTTGCCCGTGCAGACACCTACAGCTAGTCTCTCATTGGTTCTCCCTATTCCTGTTCATCTTGCACAGAAATTGCAAACTGTGCCAAACAGGAGGTTAAAGGCACTGACTCTCCAAGCGGGGAGAGTGTTAGTAAAGCGTCTGGAATGGTGAACCCGAGGACAAGGATACGAAAACTGAGATCCATTTTAAATCGTTTCCCAATCCTCATGGTGTACCATACTCTGGGTTTCCCATGCATGTTTTAGCTGGAGGAAGAATCCCTTGAACATGGAGAGTTGGGACCCATGGAATGGGTACCATGCAGTATGACTTCAAATGGTCTGCATTTGCTCACCGAAACTCACCAATGCTATCAGCCTGAAGTGTCCAGCCTTATGTCTCAACCAGCTCTGGGTGTAGATGTGGTCAATCCCGGTTGCATCACATGCCCTGAGTGAATTATTTAAGAATTGCTCTGTATTTCACTGTCTTTGTGTTTTGTTTTCGAAATTTATTTTGATAATGGGATTTATCGGATTTTCACTGCTGCGTTTCGGCCGCTGTACACACGCTTGTTTCTCTTACAGAGACATATATATCCATGGGTTTTAAGATTCTTCCTAGTCAGGTATATTCCTAGGTGTTGAATATGTGGTGTTGGGTCCATTTCGTTGAGCAAGGAGTAGGTCTTGTCTATTACATATTTGGCTTATGGAAAGTTATCTGTGCTAATTTCAGTCTCTGGTTTTATGCAGCACCCCAAGGCACCTTTCCCCATAAGCAAGCACTAGTTGGTTTTCTAAATTTGAGACCCTGTTCTGTTTTGAAATTCAGTTCATGTGTAGTCAAGGTTACATTCCGTGTATTAGTGATATCTTATGATGTTTCTTTTTCTGTGTGACGTAGTTCACGTAGAATCACCGTACCTGCATCCACTCACTATGCCCCTACGGGCCTGATGACACAGATTTCATTGCTGAGTGATATTGCATTGTACGTACGTGCCACAGCTTCTTTATCCATTTTTTGCTTTCTGGGATATTTACCTGATACTGTAGACGAGCTTCTTGTGAACACAGCCGTCCCAAATATTGGGGTGGCTGTCTGTTTTTGATTTTAATTTCCGTAAGCTATAGGACCATAAGTGGAAGTGCCATAGGCTCTGTTGCTTTGTTTCTTACGTATTTCAGGAAACACCATACACTTCTCCAGGGTGGCTGTTGGCAATTTACATCCTGCCAATCAGCATAACAAGGCTCCCTGTTCTCCATATCCTGTCCTACCTTTCTGGATTTTACACTTTTTTCAGATGGCCCTTTTGCCCGGGGGGCAGTGAGACTTCATTGTAGTGCAGATTTCCTTTACAGGCTTGCTTGGTTGGCCAAAAAGGGCGTATGCGTTTTTTCCTGAATATATTCAGGAAAAAACGCATACGCCCTTTTTGGCCAAGTGCATCATTGTCGACGTTCTGCCTCTTTTCTTATGCTTTCAGGGCAATTCCAGTCTACCCCCTGCAATCGTTTTCCTGAAATTCTGCCCCGCTTTCAAGTCCCCTTCGCAGGCTTACTTCAATATATTTTTGGAGGATAGCTGTCATTTATAACTCTGCAGGTTTGTGAATTACAGTGCCCCTGAGCTCCTTTCTTCAACTCGCTTTCTTGTGACCTGGGCACAAAACCGCAGGATTGCTTCAGGCCCAATCTGTTTTCAGCAGGGCACGCTGAGCATTTGTTTAATTCCTCTTCCTGGTCGGCAAAGAGCTTTACATTTGCCCGTGCAGACACCTACAGCAAGTCTCTCATTGGTTCTCCCTATTCCTGTTCATCTTGCACAGAAATTGCAAACTGTGCCAAACAGGAGGTTAAAGGCACTGACTCTCCAAGCGGGGAGAGTGTTAGTAAAGCGTCTGGAATGGTGAACCCGAGGACAAGGATACGAAAACTGAGATCCATTTTAAATCGTTTCCCAATCTCACGGTGTACCATACTCTGTGTTTCCCATGCATGTTTTAGCTGAAGGAAGAATCCCTTGAACCTGGAGAGTTGGGACCCATGCAATGGGTACCATGCAGTATGACTTCAAAGGGTCTGCATTTGCTCACCGAAACTCACCAATGCTATCAGCCTGAAGTGTCCAGCCTTATGTATCAACCAGCTCTGGGTGTAGATGTGTTAAATCACGGTTGCATCACATGCCCTGAGTGAATTATTTAAGAATTGCTCTCTATTTCACTGTCTAGGTGTTTTGTTTTTGAAATTTATTTTGATAATGGGATTTATCGCATTTTCACTGCTGCGTTTATGCCGCTGTACACACCCTTGATTCTCTTACGGAGACATATAAATCCATGGGTTTTAAGATTCTTCCTGGTCAGGTATATTCCTAGGCGTTGAATATGTGGTGTTGAGTCCAATTCGTTGAGCAAGGAGTAGGTATTGTCTATACCATATTTGGCTTATGGAATGTTATCTGTGCTAATTTCAGTCTCTGGTTTTATGCAGCTCCACAAGGCACCTTTCCCCATAAGCAAGCACTAGTTGGTTTTCTAAATTTGAGACCCTGTTCTGTTTTGTAATTCAGTTCATGTGTAGTCAAGTTTACATTCCGTGTATTAGTGATATCTTATGATGTTTCTTTTTCTGTGTGACGTAGTTCACGTAGAATCACCGTACCTGCATCCACTCACAATGCCACTACGGGCCTGATGACACAGATTTCATTGCTGAGTGATATTGCATTGCACGTACGTGCCACAACTTCTTTATCCATTTTTTGCTTTCTGGGATATTTACCTGGTACTGTAGACGAGCTTCCTATGAACACAGCCGTCCCAAACATTGGGGTGGCTGTCTGTTTTTGATTTTAAATTCCCTAAGCTATAGGACTATAAGTTCAAGTGCCATAGGCTGTGTTGCTTTATTTCTTACGTGTTTCAGGAAACACCATACACTTCTCCAGGGTGGCTGTGGGCAATTTACATCCTGCCAATCGGCATAACAAGGCTCCCTGTTCTCCATATCCTGCCATACCTTTCTGGATTTTCCACTATTTTCAGATGGCCCTTTTGACAGGGGGGCAGTGAGACTTCATTGTAGTGCAGATTTCTTTTACAGGCTTGCTTGGTTGGCCAAAAAGTGCGTATGCATTTTTTCCTGAATATATTCAGGAAAAAACGCATACGCACTTTTTGGCCAAGTGCATCATTGTCGACGTCCTGCCTCTTTTCCTATGCTCTCAAGGCAATTCCAGTCTACGCCCTGCATTCGTTTTCCTGAAATTCTGCCCCGCTTTCCAATCCCCTTCTCAGGCTTACTTCAATATATTTTTGGAGGATAGCTGTCATTTATAACTCTGCAGGTTTGTGAATTACAGTGCCCCTGAGCTCCTTTCTTCAACTCGCTTTCTTGTGAGATGGCCCCAAAACCGCAGGATTGCTTCAGGCCCTAATCTGTTTCCGGCAGGGCACGCTGAGCCTTTGGTTAATTCCACTTCCTGGTGGGAAATGAGCGTTACATTTGCCCGTGCAGACACCTACAGCTAGTCTCTCATTGGTTCTCCCTATTCCTGTTCATCTTGCACAGAAATTGCAAACTGTGCCAAACAGGAGGTTAAAGGCACTGACTCTCCAAGCGGGGAGAGTGTTAGTAAAGCGTCTGGAATGGTGAACCCGAGGACAAGGATACGAAAACTGAGATCCATTTTATATCGTTTCCCAATCCTCATGGTGTACCATACTCTGGGTTTCCCATGCATGTTTTAGCTGGAGGAAGAATCCCTTGAACATGGAGAGTTGGGACCCATGGAATGGGTACCATGCAGTATGACTTCAAATGGTCTGCATTTGCTCACCGAAACTCACCAATGCTATCAGCCTGAAGTGTCCAGCCTTATGTCTCAACCAGCTCTGGGTGTAGATGTGGTCAATCCCGGTTGCATCACATGCCCTGAGTGAATTATTTAAGAATTGCTCTGTATTTCACTGTCTTTGTGTTTTGTTTTCGAAATTTATTTTGATAATGGGATTTATCGGATTTTCACTGCTGCGTTTCGGCCGCTGTACACACGCTTGTTTCTCTTACAGAGACATATATATCCATGGGTTTTAAGATTCTTCCTAGTCAGGTATATTCCTAGGTGTTGAATATGTGGTGTTGGGTCCATTTCGTTGAGCAAGGAGTAGGTCTTGTCTATTACATATTTGGCTTATGGAAAGTTATCTGTGCTAATTTCAGTCTCTGGTTTTATGCAGCACCCCAAGGCACCTTTCCCCATAAGCAAGCACTAGTTGGTTTTCTAAATTTGAGACCCTGTTCTGTTTTGTAATTCAGTTCATGTGTAGTCAAGTTTACATTCCGTGTATTAGTGATATCTTATGATGTTTCTTTTTCTGTGTGACGTAGTTCACGTAGAATCACCGTACCTCCATCCACTCACTATGCCGCTACGGGCCTGATGACACAGATTTCATTGCTGAGAGATATTGCATTGTATGTACGTGCCACAACTTCTTTATCCATTTTTTGCTTTCTGGGATATTTACCTGATTCTGTAGACGAGCTTCTTGTGAACACAACCGTCCCAAATATTGGGGTGGTTGTCTGTTTTTGATTTTAATTTCCGTAAGCTATAGGACCATAACTGAAAGTGCCATAGGCTGTGTTGCTTTGTTTCTTACGTGTTGCAGGAAACACCATACACTTCTCCAGGGTGGCTGCTGTCAATTTACATCCTGCCAATCAGCATAACAAGGCTCCCTGTTCTCCATATCCTGTCCTACCTTTCTGGATTTTACACTTTTTTCAGATGGTCCTTTTGCCTGGGGGGCAGTGAGACTTCATTGTAGTGCAGATTTCCTTTATAGGCTTGCTTGGCTGGCCAAAAAGGGCGTATGCGTTTTTTCCTGAATATATTCAGGAAAAAACGCATACGCTCTTTTTGGCCAAGTGCATCATTGTCGACTTTGTGCCTCTTTTCCTATGCTTTCAGGGCAATTCCAGTCTACTCCCTGCAATCGTTTTCCTGAAATTCTTCCCCGCTTTCAAGTCCCTTTCGCAGGCTTACTTCAATGTATTTTTGGAGGATAGCTGTCATTTATAACTCTGCATGTTTGTGAATTACAGTGCCCCTGAGCTCCTTTCTTTAACTCGCTTTCTTGTGAGCTGGGCACAAAACTGCAGGATTGCTTCAGGCCCTAATCTGTTTTCAGCAGGGCACGCTGAGCCTTTGTTTAATTCCTCTTCCTGGTCGGCAATGAGCGTTACATTTGCCCGTGCAGACACCTACAGCTAGTCTCTCATTGGTTCTCCCTATTCCTTTTCATCTTGCACAGAAATTGCAAGCTGTGCCAAACAGGAGGTTAAAGGCACTGACTCTCCAAGCGGGGAGAGTGTTAGTAAAGCATCTGGAATGGTGAACCCGAGGACCAGGATACGAAAACTGAGATGCATTTTAAATCGTTTCCCAATCACACGGTGGACGATACTCTGGGTTTCCCATGCATGTGTTAGCTGGAGGAAGAATTCCTTGAACCTGGAGTGTTGGGACCCAAGGAATGGGTACCATGCAGTATGACTTCAAAGGGTCTGCATTTGCTCACCGAAACTCACCAATGCTATCAGCCTGAAGTGTCCAGCCTTATGTCTCAACCAGCTCTGAGTGTAGATGTGGTAAATCCCGGTTGCCTCACATGCCCTGAGTGAATTATTTAAGAATTGCTCTCTATTTCACTGTCTTTGTGTTTTGTTTTCGAAATTTATTTTGATAATAGGATTTATCGGATTTTCACTGCTGCGTTTATGCCGCTGTACACACGCTTGATTCTCTTACGGAGGCATATATATCCATGGGTTTTAAGATTCTTCCTAGTCAGGTATATTCCTAGGCGTTGAATATGTGGTGTTGGGTCCATTTCGTTGAACAAGGAGTAGGTCTTGTCTATTACATATTTGGCTTATGGAAAGTTAGCTCTGCTAATTTCAGTCTCTTGTTTTATGCAGCACCCCAAGGCACCTTTCCCCTTAAGCAAGCACTAGTTGGTTTTCTAAATTTGAGACACTGTTCTGTTTTGTAATTCAGTTCATGTGTAGTCAAGTTTACATTCCGTGTATTAGTGATATCTTATGATGTTTCTTTTTCTGTGTGACGTAGTTCACGTAGAATCACCGAACCTGCATCCACTCACTATGCCGCTACGGGCCTGATGACACAGATTTCATTGCTGAGTGATATTGCATTGTACGTACGTGCCACAACTTCTTTATCCATTTTTTGCTTTCTGGGATATTTACCTGATATTGTAGACGAGCTTCTTGTGAACACAGCCGTCCCAAATATTGGGGTGGCTGTCTGTTTTTGATTTTAATTTCCGTAAGCTATAGGACCATAAGTGGAAGTGCCATAGTCTGTGTTGCTTTGTTTCTTACGTGTTTCAGGAAACACCATACACTTCTCCAGGGTGGCTGTTGGCAATTTACATCCTGCCAATCAGCATAACAAGGCTCCCTGTTCTCCATATCCTGTCCTACCTTTCTGGATTTTACACTTTTTTCAGATGGCCCTTTTGCCCGGGGGGCAGTTTGACTTCATTGTAGTGCAGATTTCTTTTACAGGCTTGCTTGGTTGGCCAAAAAGGGCGTATGCGTTTTTTCCTGAATATATTCAGGAAAAAACGCATAAGCCCTTTTTGGCCAAGTGCATCATTGTCGAAGTTCTGCCTCTTTTCCTATGCTTTCAGGGTAATTCAAGTCTCCCCCCTGCAATGGTTTTCCTGAAACTCTCCCCCGCTTTCAAGTCCCCTTCGCAGGCTTACTTCAATATATTTTTGGAGGATAGCTGTCATTTTTAACTCTGCAGGTTTGTGAATTACAGTGCCCCTGAGCTCCTTTCTTCAACTCGCTTTCTTGTGAGCTGGGCACAAAACCGCAGGATTGCTTCAGGCCCTAAATTGTTTCCAGCAGGGGACACTGAGCCTTTGTTTAATTCCTCTTCCTGGTGGGCAATGAGCGTTACATTTGCCCGTGCAGACACCTACAGCTAGTCTCTCATTGGTTCTCCCTATTCCTGTTCATCTTGCACAGAAATTGCAAGCTGTGCCAAAGAGGAGGTTAAAGGCACTGACTCTCCAAGCGGGGAGAGTGTTAGTAAAGCATCTGGAATGGTGAACCCGAGGACCAGAATACGAAAACTGAGATGCATTTTAAATCGTTTCCCAATCACACGGTGGACGATACTCTGGGTTTCCCATGCATGTTTTAGCTGGAAGAAGAATGCCTTGAACCTGGAGAGTTGGGACCCATGGAATGGGTACCATGCAGTATGACTTCAAAGGGTCTGCATTTGCTCACCGAAACTCACCAATGCTATCAGCCTGATGTGTCCAGCCTTATGTCTCAACCAGCTCTGGGTGTAGATGTGGTAAATCCCAGTTGCATCACATGCCCTGAGTGAATTATTTAAGAATTGCTCTCTATTTCACTGTCTTTGTGTTTTGTTTTCGAAATTTATTTTGATAATGGGATTTATCGGATTTTCACTGCTGCGTTTCGGCCGCTGTACAAGAGCATGATTCTCTTACGGAGACATATATATCCATGGGTTTTAAGATTCTTCCTAGTCAGGTATATTCCTAGTCGTTGAATATGCGGTGTTGAGTCCATTTCGTTGAGCAAGGAGTAGGTCTTGTCTATTACATATTTGGCTTATTGAATTTTATCTGTGCTAATTTCAGTCTCTGGTTTTATGCAGCACCCCAAGGCACCTTTCCCCATAACAGGCAATAGTTGGTTTTCTAAATTTGAGACCCTGTTCTGTTTTGTAATTCAGTTCATGTGTAGTCAAGTTT
Organism: Phocoena phocoena; assembly: GCF_963924675.1. Lineage (NCBI taxonomy): Eukaryota > Metazoa > Chordata > Mammalia > Artiodactyla > Phocoenidae > Phocoena > Phocoena phocoena. Next base: position 51,485,496 of record NC_089223.1, read on the forward strand.
ACATTCCATGTATTAGTGATATCTTATGATATTTCTTTTTCTGTGTGACGTAGTTCACGTAGAATCACCGTACCTGCATCCACTCATTATGCCGCTACGGGCCTGATGACACAGATTTCATTGCTGAGTGATATTGCATTGCACGTACGTGCCACAACTTCTTTATCCATTTTTTGCTTTCTGGGATATTTACCTGGTACTGTAGACGAGCTTCTTGTGAACACAGCCATCCCAAATATTGGGGTGGCTCTCTGTTTTTGATTTTAATTTCCGTAAGCTATAGGACCACAAGTGCAATTGCCATAGGCTGTGTTGCTTTGTTTCTTACGTGTTTCAGGAAACACCATACACTTCTCCAGGGTGGCTGCTGGCAATTTACATCCTGCCAATCAGCATAACAAGGCTCCCTGTTCTCCATATCCTGTCCTAACTTTCTGGATTTTACACTTTTTTCAGATGGCCCTTTTGCCCAGGGGGCAGTGAGATTTCATTGTAGTGCCGATTTCCTTTACAGGCTTGCTTGGTTGGCCTAAAACGGCGTATGCGTTTTTTCCTGAATATATTCAGGAAAAAACGCATACGCCCTTTTTGCCCAAGTGCATCATTGTCGAAGTTCTGCCTCTTTTCCTATGCTTTCAGTGCAATTCCAGTCTACCCCCTGCAATGGTTTTCCTGAAACTCTGCCCCGCTTTCAAGTCCCCTTCGCAGGCTTACTTCAATATATTTTTGAAGGATAGCTGTCATTTATAACTCTGCAGGTTTGTGAATTACAGTGCCCCTGAGCTCCTTTCTTCAACTCGCTTTCTTGTGAGCTGGGCACAAAACCGCAGGATTGCTTCAGGCCCTAATCTGTTTCTGGCAGGGCACGCTGTGCCTTTGGTTAATTCCTCTTCCTGGTGGGAAATGAGCATTACATTTGCCCGTGCAGACACCTATAGCTAGTCTCTCATTGGTTCTCCCTATTCCTGTTCATCTTGCACAGAAATTGCAAGCTGTGCCAAAGAGAGGTTAAAGGCACTGACTCTCCAAGCGGGGAGAGTGTTAGTAAAGCATCTGGAATGGTGAACCCGAGGACCAGGATACGAAAACTGAGATGCATTTTAAATCGTTTCCCAATCACACGTGGACGATACTCTGGGTTTCCCATGCATGTTTTAGCTGGAGGAAGAATCACTTGAACCTGGAGAGTTCGGACCCATGGAATGGGTACCATGCAGTATGACTTCAAAGGGTCTGCATTTGCTCACCGAAACTCACCAATGCTATCAGCCTGAAGTGTCCAGCCTTATGTCTCAACCAGCTCTGGGTGTAGATGTGGTCAATCCCGGTTGCATCACATGCCCTGAGTGAATTATTTAAGAATTGCTCTCTATTTCACTGTCTTTGTGTTTTGTTTTCGAAATTTATTTTGATAATGGGATTTATCGGATTTTCACTGCTGCGTTTCGGCCGCTGTACACACGCTTGATTCTCTTATGGAGACATATATATCCATGGGTTTTAAGATTCTTCCTAGTCAGGTATATTCCTAGGCGTTGAATATGTGGTGTTGGGTCCATTTCGTTGAGCAAGGAGTAGGTCTTGTCTACTACATATTTGGCTTATGGAAAGTTATCTGTGCTAATTTAAGTCTCTGGTTTTTTGCAGCACCCCAAGGCACCTTTCCCCATAAGCAAGCACTAGTTGGTTTTCTAAATTTGAGACCCTGTTCTGTTTTGTAATTCAGTTCATGTGTAGTCAAGTTTACATTCCGTGTATTAGTGATATCTTATGATGTTTCTTTTTCTGTGTGACGTAGTTCACGTAGAATCACCGTACCTGCATCCACTCACTATGCCGCTACGGGCCTGATGACACAGATTTCATTGCTGAGTGATATTGCATTGTACGTACGTGCCACAACTTCTTTATCCATTTTTTGCTTTCTGGGATATTTTCCTGATACTGTAGACGAGCTTCTTGTGAACACAGCCGTCCCAAATATTGGGGTGGGTGTCTGTTTTTGATTTTAATTTCCGTAAGCTATAGGACCATAAGTGGAAGTGCCATAGGCTGTGTTGCTTTGTTTCTTACGTGTTTCAGGAAACACCATACACTTCTCCAGGGTGGCTGCTGGCAATTTACATCCTGCCAATCAGCATAACAAGGCTCCCTGTTCTCCATATCCTGTCCTACCTTTCTGGATTTTACACTTTTTTCAGATGGCCCTTTTGCCCGGGGGGCCGTGAGACTTCATTGTAGTGCAGATTTCCTTTACAGGCTTGCTTGGTTGGCCAAAAAGGGCGTATGCGTTTTTTCCTGAATATATTCAGGAAAAAACGCATACGCCCTTTTTGGCCAAGTGCATCATTGTCGACGTTCTGACTCTTTTCCTATGCTTTCAGGGCAATTCCAGTCTACACCCTGCCATCGTTTTCCTGAAATTCTGCCCCGCTTTCAAGTCCCCTTCGCAGGCTTACTTCAATATATTTTTGGAGGATAGCTGTCATTTATAGCTCTGCAGGTTTGTGAATTACAGTGCCCCTGAGCTCCTTTCTTCAACTCGCTTTCTTGTGAGCTCGGCACAAAACCGCAGGATTGCTTCAGGCCCTAATCTGTTTCCAGCAGGGCACGCTGAGCCTTTGGTTAATTCCTCTTCCTGGTGAGAAATGAGCCTTACCTTTGCCCGTGCAGACACCTATAGCTAGTCTCTCATTGGTTCTCCCTATTCCTGTTCATCTTGCACAGAAATTGCAAGCTGTGCCAAACAGGAGGTTAAAGGCACTGACTCTCCAAGCGGGGAGAGTGTTAGTAAAGCGTCTGGAATGGTGAACCCGAGGACCAGGATACGAAAACTGAGATGCATTTTAAATCGTTTCCTAATCACACGGTGTACCATACTCGGCGTTTCCCACGCATGTTTTAGCTGAAGAAAGAATCCCTTGAACCTGGAGAGTTGGGACCCTTGGAATGTGTACCATGCAGTATGACTTCAAAGGATCTGCATTTGTTCACCGAAACTCACCAATGCTATCAGCCTGAAGTGTCCAGCCTTATGTCTCAACCAGCTCTGGGTGTAGATGTGGTAAATCCAGGTTGCATCACATGCCCTGAGTGAATTATTTAAGAATTGCTACCTATTTCACTGTCATTGTGTTTTGTTTTTGAAATTTATTTTAATAATGGGATTTATCGGATTTTCACTGCTTCGTTTATGCCACTGTACATGCGCTTGATTCTCTTACGGAGACATATAAGTCCATGGGTTTTAAGATTCTTACTAATCCGGTATATTCTTAGGCATTGAATATGGCGTGTTGAGTCCATTTCGTTGAGCAAGGAGTAGGTCTTGACTATTACATATTTGGCTTATGGAATGGTATCTGTGCTAATTTCAATCTCTGGTTTTATGCAGCACCCCAACTCACCTTTCCCCTTAAGGAAGCATAAGTTGATTTTCTTAATTTGAAACCCTCTTCTCTTTTGTAATTCAGTTTATGTGTAGCCATGTTAACTTTCCATGTATTAGTGATATCTTATGTCTTTTTCTTTTTGAATTATGTGACTTCGAATGATCACACGTAGCTCCTCTGGAGTTGTTATAACTGGCCGTATTTCATTGATTTCCAGGCTGAGTAATTTTCCACTCTACATAAGCACCACATCTCTGTCCGTTTTTTCTCTGCAGATACATTTAAGTTATATCCTAGTCGAGGATCTTTTAAACAGAGAGGTGGTAAACATTGGGGTGCCTGTGTCCTCTCGATTTTTGTTTTTCCCAAGGTATACGTCCATGAGTGCAAGTGCCCTGTGCTCGGTAGCTCATTTTTTAGATGCTTTAGTAAACACAATAGACTTATCCAGAGTGACCGCTGGCAATATACATTTCCACTATAAGACTCACAGGGCTCCCTTTTCTCCTTGCCCTGTCCTGCATTTCTGGTGTTTACACTTTATGAGGACGGCTCTTCTGACTGATGCAAAGTGATATGTTTTGTAGTATTGATTTCCAGTGCCCACCTGTTTGGTTGGCTAAAAAAGTGTATGCCCTTTTCTTGAATATATACAGAAAAAGACGCATACACCCTTTTTGGCCAACTGCAATGTTGGCAATGTTCAGCCCCTTTTCTTGTGCTTAATGGCGAGTCCTTTCTACCTCTTCCAATCCCTTTCCTGCCATTCTCCGTTGCTTACAAGTCCTTTTCTCTGACTTTCCTCAAGACATTTTTCAGTGATAGATATTTTCAATTCTGCAGTTTCGTGAATTTTAGTGCCCCTGAGTTCCATTTTCCAACTTGTGTTTATGGGAACTGGCCACAAAGCATCAGGATTCCTCAAGCCCTATTCTGTTTCCATGGGCAACCCTAGCCTTTGGTCAATTCGTCTTCCTGATTGGAAATTAGAGTGGCATGTGCCTGTCCGAACACCTAGGACTTGTCTCTCATTGTTCCTCCTCCTTCTGCTTCATCCTCTGGACAAATTCCAAACTGTATGCAACAGGATGTTGACAGTGCTGACATCTCCAAGTGGGGAGACTGTTAGTAAAGACGCTGGAGTGGTGAACCCTAGCACCAAGAGATGAGGAGATGAGATGCCTTTTCCAAACTTTTCCCGATCAGACGGTATACCATCCTCTGGGTGTGACAGGCATGTTTTAGGTGTAGGAAGGGTCCCATTCATGTGAGGAGAACACCAGGGGATTTTAAATATCAGTGTCTCTCCGCAACCCAAACTGGGGAATTTTTTAAGCTACGGCTACACATATGTTCATTAAGGGCCTTGGGAAGTAGGCAGAGTCCAAACTTTAGATGATTGAAGTCTTCAGGGTCAGAAGCACTCACCACTGTCTTCCCTTAGATTCCATTTTTACTGTCATTGATGGATGATGTCAATAAAAATATCTATTCTTTTTCAGATCATTTCCCCTTATAGGTTATTGCAAAATATTGAGTGTAGTTCCCTGTGCTATACAGTAGTTCCTTGCTGATGATTTCATACATAGCAGTGTGTATGTGTTAATCCCAAACTGTTAATTTATCCCTCCTCCTACCATTTCCCTTTGGTAATAATAAATTATAAGATTTTATGCTTCTCAGAAATGGGGGAGCTGAAAGAGAGGTATCATTTTCAATGCAAAAGCATTTAAAACAAGATTGAAGCTTTAACCAAGATTATTAGATGTACATCCTTGGAAAGAAATCACTTTGTTTCTCTAATATTGACCTGACAAAGAAGACAAACCTTTTCACTGAACTTGCTTATAAGAAAGTGATGGAAATATCAAATGGAAGTGTTAGAAACATCTTATTTTACCCGAGCCTTATACACTGTTCTATGTGAATTACAGTTTGGCTCACACATCTGTTCATTGAAGTTACAATGTTCTCAATTTCTGTTACTGATCCTCCAGAGTGGACGCCAACAAGTGTCCCCCTGCCCAGTGTCATTGGAGCCAATAGATCGAGACTGAGTTTGGTTCAAAAGCAAAGGAAACTTTATATTTTGATCAGAGAATGGAGAGGTGCTACCCTGTGGGCTGTGGGCTGGGCTGCTGTGTAGAGATCCTGTCAGAGTCACTGGGAGGGAGGGGGCTGAGCTCTCGAGGACCTGGTTGGCTGCAGCTCAGGCTCTATGTCACGGAGTCTGAACTGGGCCCCAGGAGCTGAAGTGTCATCGAGCCATTCTGCTCTAGGAAATCTGGTCTGAAGTGCCGGGTGTGGAACCTCTGTATGCGGGACACTAGGAGCACCTGAAATTAGACAAAGCACAAAGGATAAAAATGGTTAGACTTTATTTTATTGCCCAGATTCTATTTTTATCTCCCAGGCATTTTTAAGGGGCTTTGCCTGGGACAAACTTCTCTTCTGCCTTTTGTCCCTTTCCTCATTCTTGGAGTGCTGCGGGTGCAGACCCTTCTTCTGTAACTGCTGAGTGCTGAGTTAGGAGGCTTCATACCCGTGGGCGAGGGTCAGAACTTCTCCCCAGCAGCCTCCAGGTGACGTTGATTGTCCCCAGGCCTCCTGCCTCCCTGCTCGTCCACCTGAGCACCAGTATTGGAAGTGTTATAGATTCTAATGACCTTTAAGGGTCCAGAAAGGAGATGTGCAGTGGCACTGTGAGGTCCAGTTTCACTCCGCCCCACATTTGTTCGGCCACCTTAGGCTGACCGTTTCTGCCAGCCTAGATGCTCTGACTGACCGTTTCTGCCAGCCTAGATGCTCTGACCAACAGTATGCGCTTTCTTCCATTAGGCCCCTGAATTAACGTAAAAACAGCACCAGGTGTCAGGATCCTGCCCGCTCAGCTCCCAGACAGTCCAGGGTCAGTGGTGATGAAGGATCATGATGGTCACTGAGTCAAGAGCCTTTGGAAGTAAACAGGAGTCCAGCCGGTCTTATTGGCCACCATCATCAGGGTGTCTGTAGGCTTTTCTATGTTGACAGCATGATATACGGTTCCCCCACCAAGATTATTAGCTCCCCTCTGGGTACAGTAAGTACTGCAAGCAGTAGTCTACTCTTTTGGGACACACTCTTGTTATTTTATGAGAGAAACTCCAGTTCAAGTGATGGTCACACGGGTCGTCATGGTGCCCCGTTGCCCCCGGTTATCTCTCTGGAGGTTGGAGTTGGAGGGCCTCCTCAATCGAGGTCAGTGTGCCCACGGAGCAAACCCTGCAACTTCAGGGCATGGTTGGGGGTTAGGATCACCACGCGGGGTCCATTTCCCTTAGAAGGGAGGTGGCCTTTTGGGCTGCTGATTTCCAGGTTTTCAGATACCACCAGTATCTTGGCCAGATGTGGCGGTGGGCCAAGCCCCTTGGTGACCATAGTTTATCCTACCTGGATGGCATTCTTGCATTGTTCCATTTCAAGTGGTCCCAGTTTTTGCACTAATACTCCAATGGCGATTCACCTTTCACCAGGAATGTAAAGGTCAAAGGGTTTAGCTAAATTAGGGAGTTCCAGGGCAAGGGTCTGAATTGACTGCTCTTTCCATTCTTGAAAGGCCACTTCTGGATTCTATTCAAAAGGATCATCATCTTTTCCTTTCAGTGTTTCATATAGAGGCCCAGCTAGTAGACTGTAGTTAGGGATCCAGAGGCAGGAAACCCTGGCTTCCCCAGGAACCCCTAAGCTGTCTTCTAGTTTCAGAAAGGGGTAAGGCTGTAAATTGTTTCTTCCCTTTCCTGGGATGGGCTTCTCTGACCTTCTGTGAGAATGAAGCCCAGGCAGGTCACTGTAGTCTGTGATACTTGAGCTTTTTCGTGGACAACTTCTATCCTTTATTGGCTTGTTAGTTCTGAGGCCTCCTTAGTAGGGCTGGCGATCAGAATGTCGTCTGAATATTGAAGGAGTGTTTCCTTTTCCAGAGGTAGAACTTTTAGGTCTTTAGCTGAGCTTTCCCCAAAGGTGGTGTGGGAATTTTTGAACCCTTGGGGCAAGACAGCCTGGAAGTATTGTTTTAGTTGTATGTTGAGTCCTGTCACTCACAAGCCAAAATTTCTTGTGACTCTGGGACTAATGGAATACAAAAGAAGGCATCAGTGAAGACTAATACAGAATACCAAGTCCTGGTGGTTGGTAGAATGACCAGCAGGGTGTAGGATTTAGGAACTACTGGAGGTATATCCTCAGTGGCTTCACTGACTGTCCTGACATCCTTTACCAGGACTCCAGCAGCCCATGGGGCTCTCGAGGTCAGGCCAATCCCAGGATATGGAGCTCACCTGGGCAGGTACCCTACCCCCCCCACCCCAGCCCACGGGGCTCTCGTGTTCAGGCCCCTCCCAGGATATGGGATTCCCTGGGCAGGTCCTCTGCAGTCCATGGGGCTCCCGTGGTCAGGCCCCTCCCAGGATACAGAGCTACCCTTGCAGGTACCTTGGCAGGGCTGGGCACACAGGAACCGTGCACATAGCCCTCATTGCAGAGCACTCCCAGCTCACCTGTCGCTCAGATCTGACACAGAGCACCTCAGAGCAGGACTTGAACTAACAAACAGCAGCTCTGACAGGTCTGTGACCCTGGGCATCACTCTGTGCGGCCTCCTCCACCTGGTCTTCCAGAGACTTCCACTGCACCTGGGGCACCAGGCCTCTGTCTCCAACCACCACCCACCCCTCCTCTCCCTGACTCCTGGGTTCCTCTCATTAGGAGAGGGTTTTCTTGAAGTTGTCTCCCACTCATGGGCCAGATAATATAATTAGAAAACAAGCCAGAGCTGCAGCCCCTTGTCTATCCTGACTCTCAGGAGCCCACACCTGTTCCTTGGACCTGGCCAATTCAGCAAGTTCCATTTTCAGCAACTGTGAGCCCCTGAGGGGTGATTATTGGCTGGCTTGGGAAGCCTGACCGTGCCGGCCAGCCCTCCCCAGGTGTGCCTGGGTTGAGATCAATATAAACACCGCTCCAGGCAGCAAGAGCCCCTGCAGCTGTGCCTGACGCCATTTTCTCTGCCCTGTCAGCAGTCTCGGGGCTGGGCTGATGGGAGGGAGTGAGAGGCCACAGCTTTGTGGGTGTCCCAGTGTGAGTGGGGCTCTGCTGGACTTTCTGCAGCAGTTGCCAAGATGCTACCTGCTAAAGAAGAGGATGTGTCACCCACACCTGCCGCTGGAATTTCTCCCTGGGCACAGGTGAGGAAGGAAGAAAGCAGTGGGGGCCGGGACAGCAGGGGTATCTCAGGCAGGGAAATGGAGAGCTTCCAGAAGAGCACCCAGGGCCAGGACCATCCTGGCTGGCCTGCAGGCACCAAGTCGGCTGGCATGCTGTCCCTCATGTGGCTCCATGGCCCTTCCTCTAGGTTTTCAAGTCCTTGTACATATTCAGGTGTTTAGCCTTGGAAGGGTGGGAACATTTCAGCAGCAGCTGGCCTGGGGCTCTGCCCACGTTTACTCACAGATACCTCGGCACGGTCCCCCAGCTTTGCAGTGAGGACGCTTGTTGCGAGGAGCATGCTGGCTGAATGGGAGATGATTCCCCACCACTGACCAACTTCAGAATTGTTTGTAATTGGAGCAAGTGCCCTGAAACGGTTTTCCTCTGTGTAACTGGTGGGTTCTGTTCTTTTTTATCTTTTTTTCGTTTTTGGTTCAAGGTAGATTTTATTCCTCTTTTGTGTATTTACAGATATAAGCATGGAAATAATTTATTCATATAAATACATGTATGTCAAGGGAAGAATATTTTTTGTTTTACTTTTTTTAATTTTATTTTTTTATTTTGAATTTAATTTTATATTTTTATACAGCAGGTTGTTTTTGGTTATCTACTTTATACATATAAATGTATACATACCATTCCCAATATCTCAACTCCTCCCACCACCATCCCCAACAGCTTTCCCCCCTTGTTGTCCATACGTTTGTTGTATACATGTATTGCTCTATTTCTGCCTTGCAAAACGGTTCATCTGTACAATTTTTCTAGGTTCCACATATATGCATTAATATACAAGATTTGTTTTTCTCTTTCTGACTTACTTCACTCTGTATGACAGTCTCTAGATCCATCAACGTCTCTACAAATGTCCCAATTTCATTCCTTTTTATGGCTTAGTAATATTCCATTTTATATATGTACCACTTCTTTATGCATTCGTCTGTCTGTGGGCATTTAGGTTGCTTCCATTTCCTGGATAGTGTAAATAGTGATGCAATGAACATTGTGGTGAATGTCTCTTTTTGATTTATGGTTTTGTCTGGGTATATGCCCAGTAGAGGGATTGCTGTATCATATGGTAATTCTATTCTTAGTTTTATAAGAAACTCCATAATGTTCTCCACAGTGACTGTATCAATTTACGTTCCCAACAATAGTGGAAGAGGATTCCTTATCTCCACACCGTTTCCAGCATTTGTTGTTTGTAGATTTTCTGATGATGCCCATTCTAATAGGTGTGAGGTGATACACCATGGATGAGTCTATTTCGTTGAGCAAAGAGTAGGTCTTGTTTATTACGTATTTGGCTTATGGAATGGTATGTGTGCTAATTTCAATCTGTTTTTATACAGCAGCCCAACTCAACTTTCCCCTTAAGCAAGCATAAGGTTTTTATCTAAATGTGAGACTCTGTTCGGTTTTGTAATTCAGTTTATGTGTAGCCAAGTTTACACTCCCTCTATTAGTGATATCTTATGATAATTATCTTTCTTTGTGTGACATATTTCTCTTAGAATCATCATAATTAAATCCACTCAATTTGCTGCTACAGGCCTGATGACATTGATTTCACTGCTGAGTGATATTCCGTTGTACGTAAGTAGCACAACTTCTTTATCCATTTTTTTCTTTCTGGGATATTTAATTTGTACTGGACTCGAGGTTCTTGTAAACACAGCAGCCCTAAATTTTGTGTTGGCTGTGTCTTGTTGATTTTAATTTTCCTAAGCTATAGGGCCAAAAGTGGAAGTGCCCTAGGCTCTGTAGCTTTGTTTTTTAGATGTTTCAGGATACACCATGAACATCTCCAGAGTGTCTGTTGGCAATTTACATCCCGCCCATCAGCATAACACGGCTCCCTGTTCTCCATGGCCTGTCCTGTGTTTCTGGTTTTTACACTTTATTCAGATGGCCTTTTTGACGAATGGGAAATGTGACTTCATTGTAGTGTGGATTTCCATTGCTGGAGTGCTTGGTTGGCCAAAATGTTCATATGCGTTTTTTCCTGAATATATTCAGGAAAAATGTATACGCACTTTTTGTCCATGTGCATCACTGTCAAAGATCTGCCGCTTTTCCTATGCTTTAAATGCAATTCCAATCTACCTCTTGAAATATGATTCCTGCAATTCTGCCTCGTTTTCAAGTCCTCTTTGCAGACTTACGTCGATATATTTTTGCCAATAGCTGTCATTTATCTCTGCAGGTTTGTGAATTACAGTGCCCCTGAGCTCCTTTCTTAACTCGCTTCCTTGTAAGCTGGCCACAAAACTGCAGGTTTGCTTCAGGCCATAATCAGGGTCCGACACGGCACTCTGAGCCTTTGGTTAATTCCTCTTCCTGGTGGGAAATTAGAGTTAAATGTGCCCCTCCAGATACCTGCCTCACTCCCAGCCACATGGTGATGTATGTCCTCAGGTTTGAGGCCCTATGTGATGGGTTCCTCATCCTTTGATGATGTGGCCCCACTGGTGTGTGGACACTCCTGCCTGGTTCCCATCCCCTTGGTGATGTGGGCCCTCTGGTGAGACTCTGATCCTGGTTGGGTTCCTCACACATCCGTGAGGTGAGCCCTCTTCTCTGAGGTCACTCCTGCCTGGCTGGCACAACCCGCCTTGTTGACTTCGGCACCCTGGTGGCAGTTGGAGCCTGCTGGGAGCCTCCTTCCCGCGGTGATGAGGCCCTCTGGCGTCAGACCCTAATGGCGGGGTTCCCACATTTTCTGATACGTGCTAAGTGGTACGAGGGCACTCCTGCCAGGTTCCCATCCTCATGAGCGTGTGGGCCTTCTGTTCTGAGGTCCTAACGGCTGGGTTGCTCACACTTTCATGATGTGGGCCCTCTGCTGTGAGGTCAATCCTGCCTGGCTGGCGCACGTCGCCTTGGCGACGTGGACCCTCTGGTGGCAGTTGGAGCGTGCTGGGGCCTCCTCCCCTCAGTGATGAGGGCCTTCTGGTGTCAGGCCCTAAGTGCTGGGCTCCACACATTTTCTGATGTGTGCCCAGTGGTGCGAGTCACTCCTGCCAGGTTCCCATCCCCATGGGCATGTGGGACTTCTGTTCTGTGGTCCCAACTGCTGGGTTGCTCACAGTTTCATGATGTGGGCCCTTTGCTGTGTGTTCACTCTGGCCTGTATCCCATAGTGTCAGTGCTCTGGGCCTCCAGCTTGGAGTTTCCAACTTCTCGATTCCTCACCTTTTTTATTCTATGGGCCCTCGGTTGTGCGTCTCCTCCTGCATGCCTCACTCCCAGCCCCTTCGTGATGTGTGTCCCCTTGTTTGAGGCCACATGTGCTGTGTTCCTCACCTTTCTATAATGTGGCCACACTGGTGTGAGGACACTCTTGCCTGGTTCCCATTCCCTTGGTGATGTTGGCCCCACTGCTGTTAGGACAGTCTTGCCTGGTTCCCATCACCTTGGTGATGTTGGCCCTCTGGTGAGAGTCTGATCCTGGTTAGGTTCCTCACCCTTCTGTGAGGTGGGCCCTCTGCTCTGAGGTCACTCCTGCCTGGCTGGCACACGCCGCCTTGGCAACGTCGGCCATATGGTGGCAGTTGGAGCCTGCTGGGAGCCTCCTCCCCTCGGTGATGAGGGCCCTCTGGCCTCAGGCCCTAACTGCTGGGTTCCCACATTTTCTGATTCGTGCTAAGTCGTGCAAGGACACTCCTGCCAGGTTCCCATCCCCATGGGGATGTGAGCCTTCTGCTCTGAGGTCCCATCTGCTGGGTTGCTCACAGTTTCATGATGTGGGACCTCTGCTGTGAGTTTGCTGTGGCCTGGATCCCATAGACTCTGTGCTCTGGGCGGCCTACTGGCCGGTTCCAACTGCTGGATTCCTCACAACTTTTATTCTGTGGGCTCTGTTTTGTGAGGATACTCCTGCTTGCCTCACTCCTAGCCCCTTGGAGATGTGGGTCCCCTGTTTTAGGCCACATGTTCTGGGTTCCTCACCTTTCTATAATGTGGCCACACTGGTGTGAGGACCCTCCTGCCTGGTTCCGATCCCCTTGGTGATGTGGGCCCTCTGGTGAGAGTCTTATCCTGGCTGGTTTCCTCACCCTTCTGTGAGGTAGGCCCTCTGCGGTGAGGTCACTCCTGCCTGGCTGGCACACATCACCTTGGTGACGTGGGCCCTCAGTTGGGAGTTGGTGTCTGCTGCGAGTCTCCGTCCCTCGGTAATGAGGGCCCTCTTGCGTCAGACCCTAACTCCTGGGCTCCCAAAATTTGCAGATGTGCGACCTGTGGTGCGAGTACACTCCTGTCAGGTTCCCAACCCCATGGGAATTTGGGCCTTCTGCTCTGAGGTCCCAACGGCTGCGGTGCTCACAGTTTCATGATGAGGGCCCTCTGATGTGCGTTCATTCCGGCCTAGATCCCATAGGCTTGCTGCTCCTGGGCGCCTGCTGGGAGGTTCCAACTGCGGGATTCCTCACCTTTTTTATTCTATGGGCCCTCTGTTTTGAGGCTCCTCCTGCCTGCCTCAATCCCAGCCCCGTTGTGATGTGTGTCCTCTGGTGTGAGGCCACGTGTGCTGGGTCCCTCACCTTTCGATGATGTGGCCCCAATGGTGTGAGGACACTCGTGCCTGTTTCCCAGCCCCTTGGTGATGTGGCCCCTCTGGTGAGAGTCTGATCCTGGCTGGGTTCCTTACCGTTCTGTGAGGTGGGCCCTGTGCTCTGAGGTAACTCCTGCCTGGCTTGCTCCCATTGCCTTGGTGACGTCGGCCCTCTGGTGGCAGTTGGATCCTTTTGGAGACTCCTGTCCTCGGTGATGAGGTCCCTCTGGCGTCAGGCTCTAACTGCTGGGCTCCCCAGGTTTTCTGATGTGAGCCCAGTGATGCCAGGACACTCGTGAAATGTTCCCATCCCCATGGCGATATGGGCCTTCTGCTCTGAGGTTCCAACGACTGGGTTGCTCACAGTTTCCTGATGTTAGCTCTCTGGTGTTAGTTCACTCATTCCTAGATCCCATAGCCTCTGTACTCTGGGCCGCCTGCTGGGAAGTTCCAACTGCTGAGTTCCTCAACTTTTTTATTCTTTGGGCCCTGTGTTGGGAGGCTCCTCCTGCCTGTGTCACTCCCAGCCCCTTGGTGATGTAGGTCCTCTGGTTTGTGGCCACATGTGCCAGTTTCCTCATCTTTTAGTGATGTGGCCCCACTGGTGTGAGGACACTCGTGCCTGGTTCCCGTCCCCTTGGTGATATGGGCCCTCTGGTGAGAGTCTGATCCTGGTTGGGTTCCTCATACTTCTTTGAGGTGGGCCGTCTGCTGTGAGGTCACTCCTGCCTGGCTGGCACACCCCGCCTTGGCGACGTGGGCCCTCTTGTGGTAGTTGGAACATGCTGGGAGCCTCCTCCCCTCAGTGATGAGGGCCCTCTGGCGTCAGGCCCTAACTGCTGGGTACCCACATTTTCTGATATGTGCTAAGTGGTGCGAGGACACTCCTGCCATGCTCCCAACACCTTGGGTATGTGGACCTTCTGCTCTGAGGTCCAAATGGCTGGGTTGCTCGCAGTTTCATGATGTGGACCCTCTGCTGTGAGTTTACTGCGGCCTGAATCGCATAGACTTGGTGCTCTTGGCCGCCTGCTGGGAGGTTCCCATTGCTGGATTCCTCAGCTTTTTTATTCTATGGGCCCTGTGTTGTGAGGCTACTCCTGCCTGCCTCATTCCGAGCCCCTTGGAGATGTGGGTCTTCTGGTTTAGGCCACATGTGCTGGGTTCCTCACCTTTCTATGATGTGGCCACACTGGTGTGAAGACTCTCCTGCCTGGTTCTGATCACCTTGGTGATGTGGGCCCTCTGGTGAGAGTCTTATCCTGGCTGTGTTCCTCACCCTTCTGTGAGGTAGGCCCTCTGCGGTGAGGTCACTCCTACCTAGCTGTCACACGTCACCTTGGCGACGTGGGACCTCAGTTGGGTGTTGGTGCCTGATTGGAGTCTCCTCCCCTTGGTAATGAGGGCCCTCTGGCGTCAGGCCCTATCTCCTGTGTTCCCTAAATTCTCTGATGTGTGCCCTGTGGTGCGAGTACACTTCTGACAGGTTCCCAACCCCATGGGAATGTGGGCCTTCTGCTCTGAGATCCCAATGCCTAGGTTGCTCACAGTTTCATGATGACGGTCCTCTGGTGTGAGATCACTCCGGCCTGGATCCCATAGTCTCGCTGCTCCTGGCCGCCTGCTGGGAGGTTCCAACTGCGGGATTCTTCACCTCTTTAATTCTATGGTCCCTCTGTTTTGAGGCTCCTCCTGCCTGCCTCAATCCCAGCTCCCTTGTGATGTGTGTCCTCTGGTTTGAGGCCACGTGTGCTGGGTCCCTCACTTTTCGGTGATGTGGCCCCACTAGTGTGAGGACACTCCTGCCTGGTTCCCATTCCCTTGGTGATGTGGGCCCTCTGGTGAGAATCTGATCCTCTTTGGTTCTTCACACTTCTGTGAGGTTGACCCTCTGCTCTGAGGTCACTCCTGCCTGGTTGTCGCACTCCACATTGGCGACGTTGCCCCTCTGGTAGCAGTCGGAGCTGGCTGGGAGCCACCGCCCCTCGGTGATGAGGGCCCTCTGGCATCAGGCACTAATTGCTGGGCTCCCCACATTTTTTCATGTGTGCCCACTCTTGCGATGACACTCCTGCTTGTTTCCCTTCCCCATGGGGATGTGGGCCTTCTGCTCTGAGGTCACAACGGCTCGTTGCTTACAGAATCACAATGAGGGCCCTCTGTTGTGAGTTCATGCCGGCCTGGATCTCATAGCCTCAGTGCTCTGGGCCGCCTGCTAGGAAGATCCAACTGCTGGTTTCCACACCTTTTGTATACAATGGGACATGTGTTGTGAGGTTAATCCTGCCTGCCTCACTCCGAAACCCATGGTGATGTGGGTCCTCTGGTTTGAGGCCACATGTGCTGGGTACCTCAACTTTTGATGATGTGGCCCCACGGGTGTGAGGACACTCCTGCCTGGTTCCCATCACCTTGGTGATGTGGGCCCTCTGGGGAGAGTCTGATCCTGGCTGGGTTCCCTACCATTCTGTGAGGTGGGCCCTCTGATGTCAGGTCACTCCTGCCTGGCTAGCTCACATCGCCTTGGCGACGTGGGCCCTCTGTTGGCCACTGGAGCATGCTGGGAGCCTCCTACTCCCGTGAATGATGGCCCTGGAAAAAATGCATATGCCCTTTTTGGCCAAGTGCTTCATTGACGAGGTTCTGCCACTTCTCTTATGCTTTCAGAGCAATTCACGTCTACCTCCTGAAATCGGATTCCAGCAATTCTGCCCCACTTTCAAGTCCTCTTCGCAGCCTTAATTCAATATATTTTTGTACGATTTCTGTCATTTATAAGTCTGCAGGTATGTGAATGACAGTGCCCCTGAGCTCCTTTCCTCAACTCGCTTTCTTGTGAGCTGGCCACAAAACCGCAGGATTTCTGCAGGCCCTAATCTTGTTCCAGCACGGCATGCTGAGCCTTTGGTTAATTCCTTTTCCTGTTGGGAAATGAGTGTTAAAATTGCCCGTGCATACTGGGCATATACCCTGAGAAAACCAAAATTCAAAAAGAGTCATGTACCAAAATGTTCATTGCAGCTCTATTTACAATAGCCCGGAGATGGAAAGAACCTAAGCGCCCATCATCGGACGAATGGATAAAGAAGATGTGGCACATATACACAATGGAATATTACTCAGCCTTAAAAAGAAATGAAACTGAGTTATTTGTAATGAGATGGATAGACCTAGAGTCTGTCATACAGAGTGAAGTAAGTCAGAAAGAAAAAGACAAATAGCGTATGCTAACACATATATATGGAATTTAAAGGAAAAAAATGTCATGAAGAACCTAGGGATAAGACAGGAATAGAGGCGCAGACCTACTGGAGAACGGAATTGAGGATATGGGGAGGGGGAATGGTGAGTTTTGACAGGGCGAGAGAGAGTCATGGACATATACACACTAACAAATGTAGTAAGGTAGATAGCAAGGGGGAAGCAGCCGCAAGGCACAGGGATATTAGCTCGGGGCGTTGGGACACCCTGGAGGGGTGGAAGGGCGAGATGGAGGGAGGGAGGGAGACACAAGAGGGAAGACACAGGGAGCATATATATATGTATAGCTGATTCACTTTGTTATAAAGCAAAAACTAACACACCATTGTAAAGCAATTATACCCCAATAAAGATGTTAAAAAAATATTTGCCCGTGCACACACCTACAGATAGTCTCCCATTGGTTCTCCGTATTCCTGTTCATCTTGCGCAGAAATTGCAAACAGTGCCAAACAGGAGGTTAAAGGCACTGACTCTGCAAATGGGGAGAGTGTAAGAAAAGGGTCTGGAATGGTGAACCTGAGTACCAGGGGACGAAAACAGACATGCATGTAACAAGGTTTCCCAGTCACACGGTGGAGCATACTCTGGGTTTCCCATGCAAATTTTAGCAGAAGGAAGAATCCCTTGAACCTGGAGAGTTGGGAACCATGGAATGGGTACCAGGCAGTATGACATCAAAGGGTCTGCATTTGCTCACTGAACCTCACCAATGCTATCAGCCCAAAGGGTCCAGCCTTATCTCTCACCCAGCTCTGGGTGTAGATGTGGTAAACCAGGTTGCATCACATGCCCTGTGTGAGTTATTTAAGAATTGCTCTCTATTTCACTGTCATTGTGTTTTGTTTTTGAAATTTCTTTTTGACACTGGGATTTATCGGATTTTCACTGCTGCGTTAATGCCACTGTACACACTCTTGATTCTCTTACGGAGACATAAATATCCACGGGTTTTAAGATTCTTCCTAGTCAGGTATATTCCTAGGCGTTGAATATGTGGTGTTGAGTCCATTTCGTTGAGCAAGGAGTAGGTCTTGTCTATTACATATTTGGCTTATGGAACGGTATCTGTGCTAATTTCAGTCTCTGGTTTTATGCAGCACTCCAACGCACCTTTCTCCATAAGAAAGCACAAAATGGTTTTCTAAATTTGAGACTGTTCTGTTTTGTAATTCAGTTCATGTGTAGTCAAGTTTACATACTGTGTATTAGTGATATTTTATGATGTTTCTTTTTATGTGTGACTTATTTCACGTAGAATCACCATACCTGAATCCACTCACTATGCCGCTACGGGCCTGATGACACAGATTTCATTGCTGAGTGATATTCCATTGTACGTATGTACCACAACTTCTTTATCCATTGTTTGCTCTCTGATATATTTACCTGGTACTGTAAACGAGGTTCTTGTGAACAGAGAGGTCCCAAACTTTGAGGTGGCTGGGTGTTTTTGATTTTAATTTCCCTAAGCTGTAGGACCATAAGTGGAAGTGCCATAGGCTGTGTTGCTTTGTTTCTTACGTGTTTCAGGAAACACATAACACTTCTCCAGAATGGCTGTCGGCAATTTACATCATATGCATCAGCATAATAAGGATCCCTGTTTTCCATTGCCTGTCCTCCGTTTCTGGATTTTACAATTTTTTTAAATGGCCCTTTTGCCCTGGGGGGCACTGAGACTTCATTGTAGTGCAGGTTTATTTACAAGCTTGCTTGGTTGGCCAAAAAGTGCGTATGCGTTTTTTCCTGAATATATTTAGGGAAAAAAGCATCCGCACTTATTGGACAAGTGCATCATTATCGACGTTCTGCCTCTTTTCCTATTCTTTAAGTGCAATTCCAGTTTAACCCTTCAATCGTTTTCCTGAATTTCTGCCCCGCTTTCAAGTCCCCTTTGCAGGCTTACTTCAATATATTTTTGGAGGATAGCTGTCATTTATAACTCTGCAGGTTTGTGAATTACAGTGCCCCTGAGCTCCTTTCTTCAACTCGCTTTCTTGTGAGCTGGGCACAAAACCGCAGGATTGCTTCAGGCACTAATCTCTTTCCAGCAGGGCACGCTGAGCCTTTGGTTAATTCCTCTTCCTGGTGGGAAATGAGCATTACATTTGCCCGTGCAGACAACTACAGCTAGTCTCTCATTGGTTCTCCCTATTCCTGTTCATCTTGCACAGATATTGCAAGCTGTGCCAAACAGGAGGTTAAAGGCACTGACTCTCCAAGCGGGGAGAGTGTTAGTAAAGCATCTGGAATGGTGAACCCGAGGACCTGGATACGAAAACTGAGATGCATTTTAAATCGTTTCCCAATCACACGGTGGACGATACTCTGGGTTTCCAATGCATGTTTTAGCTGGAGGAAGAATCCCTTGAACCTGGAAAGTTGGGACCCATGGAATGGGTACCATGCAGTATGACTTCAAAGGGTCTGCATTTGCTCACCGAAACTCACCAATGTTATCAGACTGAAGTGTCCAGCCTTATGTCTCAACCAGCTCTGGGTGTAGATGTGGTCAATCCCGGTTGCATCACATGCCCTGAGTGAATTGTTTAAAAATTGCTCTCTATTTCACTGTCTTTGTGTTTTGTTTTTGAAATTTATTTTGATAATGGGATTTATCGGATTTTCACTGCTGCGTTTATGCCGCTGTACACACGCTTGATTCTCTTACGGAGACATGTAAATCCCTGGGTTTTAAGATTCTTCCTAGTCAGGTATATTCCTAGGCGTTGAATATGTGGTGTTGAGTCCATTTCGTTGAGCAAGGAGTAGGTCTTGTCTATTACATATTTGGCTTATGGAAAGTTATCTGTGCTAATTTCAGTCTCTGGTTTTATGCAGCATCCCAACGCACATTTCCCCATAAGCAAGCACTAGTTGTTTTTCAAAATTTGAGACCCTGTTCTGTTTTGTAATTCAGTTCATGTGTAGTTAAATTTACATTCCGTGTATTAGTGATATCTTATGATGTTTCTTTTTCTGTGTGATATAGTTCACGTAGAATCACCGTACCTGTATCCGCTCACTATGCCGCTACGGGCCTGATGACACAGATTTCATTGCTGAGTGATATTGCATTGCACGTATGTGCCACAACTACTTTATCCATTTTTTGCTTTCTGGGATATTTACCTGGTACTGTAGACGAGCTTCTTGGGAACACAGAGGTCCCAAACTTTGGGGTGGATCTCTGTTTTTGATTTTAATTTCCCTAAGCAAGAGGACGATAAGTGCAATTGCCATAGGCTGTGTTCCTTTATTTCTTACGTGTCTCAGGAAACAACATACACTTCTCCAGGGTGGATGTTGACAATTTACATCCTCCCAATCAGCATAACAAGGCTCCCTGTTCTCCATATCCTGTCCTACCTTTCTGGATTTTACACTTTTTTCAGATTGCCCTTTTGCCAGGGGGGCCCTGAGACTTCATTGTAGTGCAGATTTCCTTTACAGGCTTGCTTGGTTGGCCAAAAAGTGCGTATGCGTTTTTTCCTGAATATATTCAGGAAAAAACGCATACGCCCTTTTTGGCCAAGTGCATCATTGTCGACCTTGTGCCTCTTTTCCTATGCTTTCAGGGCAATTCCAGTCTACCCCCTGCAATCGTTTTCCTGAAATTCTGCCCCGCTTTCAAGTCCCCTTCGCAGGCTTACTTCAATATACTTTTGGATGATAGCTGTCATTTATAACTCTGCAGGTTTGTGAATTACAGTGCCCCTGAGCTCCTTTCTTCAACTCGCTTTCTTGTGAGCTGGGCACAAAACCGCAGGATTGCTTCAGGCACTAATCTGTTTCCAGCAGGGCACGCTGAGCCTTTGGTTAATTCCTCTTCCTGGTGGGAAATGAGCGTTACATTTGCCCGTGCAGACACCTACAGCTAGTCTCTCATTGGTTCTCCCTATTCCTGTTCATCTTGCACAGAAATTGCAAGCTGTGCCAAACAGGAGGTTAAAGGCACTGACTCTCCAAGCGGGGAGAGTGTTAATAAAGCGTCTGGAATGGTGAACCAGAGCACCAGGATACGAAAGCTGAGATGCATTTTAAATCGTTTCCCAATCACACGGTGGACCATACTGTGGGTTTCCCATGCATGTTTTAGCTGGAGGAAGAATGCCTTGAACCTGAAGAGTTGGGACCCATGGAATAGGTACCATGCAGTATGACTTCAAAGGGTCTGCATTTGCTCACCGAAACTCACCAATGCTATCAGCCTGAAGTGTCCAGCCTTATGTCTCAACCAGCTGTGGGTGTAGATGTGGTCAATCCCGGTTGCATCACATGCCCTGAGTGAATTATTTAAGAATTGGTATCTATTTCACTGTCTTTGTGTTTTGTTTTCGAAATTTATTTTGATAATGGGATTTATCGGATTTTCACTGCTGCATATCGGCCGCTGTACACACGCTTGATTCTCTTACGGAGACATATATATCCATGGGTTTTAAGATTCTTCCTAGTCAGGTATATTCCTAGGCGTTGAATATGTGGTGTTGAGTCCATTTCGTTGAACAATGAGTAGGTCTTGTCTATTACATATTTGGCTTATGGAATGTTATCTGTGCTAATTTCTGTCTCTGGTTTTATGCAGCACCCCAAGGCACCTTTCCCCATAAGCAAGCACTAGTTGGTTTTCTAAATTTGAGACCCTGTTCTGTTTTGTAATTCAGTTCATGTGTAGTCAAGTTTACATTCCGTGTATTAGTGATATCTTATGATGTTTCTTTTTCTTTGTGACGTAGTTCACGTAGAATCACCGTACCTGCATCCACTCACTATGCTGCTACGGGCCTGATGACACAGATTTCATTGCGGAGTGATACTGCATTGCACGTACGTGCCACAACTTCTTTATCCATTTTTTGCTTTCTGGGATATTTACCTGGTACTGTAGACGAGTTTCTTGGGAAAACAGCCATCCCAAACTTTGGGGTGGCTCTTTGTTTTTGATTTTAATTTCCCTAAGGAAGAGGACCATAAGTGCAATTGCCATAGGCTGTGTTGCTTTATTTCTTACGTGTTTCAGGAAACACCATACACTTCTCCAGGGTGGCTGCTGGCAATTTACATCCTGCCAATCAGCATAACAAGGCTCCCTGTTCTCCATATCCTGTCCTACCTTTCTGGATTTTACACTTTTTTCAGATGTCCCTTTTGCTAGGGGGGCAGTGAGACTTCATTGTAGTGCAGATTTCCTTTACAGGCTTGCTTGGTTGGCCGAAAAGGGCTTATGCGTTTTTTCCTGAATATATTCAGGAAAAAACGCATACGCCCGTTTTGGCCAAGTGCATCATTGTCGACGTTGTGCCTCTTTTCCTATGCTTTCCGGGCAATTCCTGTCTATCCCCTGCAATCGTTTTCCTGAAATTCTGCACCGTTTCAAGTCCCCTTCGCAGGCTTACTTCAATATATTTTTGGAGGATAGCTGTCATTTATAACTCTGCAGGTTTGTGAATTACAGTGCCCCTGAGCTCCTTTCTTCAACTCGCTTTCTTGTGAGCTGGGCACAAAACCGCAGGATTGCTTCAGGCCCTAATCTGTTTCCAGCAGGGCACGCTGAGCCTTTGTTTATTTCCTCTTCCTGGTGGGCAATGAGCGTTACATTTGCCCGTGCAGACACCTACAGCTAGTCTCTCATTGGTTCTCCCTATTCCTGTTCATCTTGCACAGAAATTGCAAGCTCTGCCAAAGAGGAGGTTAAAGGCACAGACTCTCCAAGCGGGGAGAGTGTTAGTAAACCGTCTGGAATGGTGACCCCGTGGACCAGAATACGAAAACTGAGATGCATTTTAAATCGTTTCCTAATCACATGGTAGACCATACTCGGCGTTTCCCACGCATGTTTTAGCTGAAGAAAGAATCCCTTGAACCTGGAGAGTTGAGACCCTTGGAATGGGTACCATGCAGTATGACTTCAAAGGATCTGCATTTGTTCACCGAAACTCACCAATGCTATCAGCCTGAAGTGTCCAGCCTTATGTCTCAACCAGCTCTGGGTGTAGATGTGGTAAATCCAGGTTGCATCACATGCCCTGAGTGAATTATTTAAGAATTGCTACCTATTTCACTGTCATTGTGTTTTGTTTTTGAAATTTATTTTAATAATTGGATTTATCGGATTTTCACTGCTTCGTTTATGCCGCTGTACACACGCTTGATTCTCTTACGGAGATATATAAGTCCATGGGTTTTAAGATTCTTACTAATCCGGTATATTCTTAGGCATTGAATATGGCCTGTTGAGTCCATTTCGTTGAGCAAGGAGTAGGTCTTGACTATTACATATTTGGCTTATGGAATGGTATCTGTGCTAATTTCAATCTCTGGTTTTATGCAGCACCCCAACTCACCTTTCCCCTTAAGGAAGCATAAGTTGGTTTTCTTAATTTGAAACCCTCTTCTCTTTTGTAATTCAGTTCATGTGTAGCCATGGTAACATTCCATGTATTAGTGATATCTTATGTCTTTTTCTTTTTGAATTATGTGACTTCGAATGATCACACGTAACTCCTCTGGAGTTTTTATAACTGGCCGTATTTCATTGATTTCCAGGCTGAGTAATATTCCACTCTACATAAGCACCACATCTCTGTCCGTTTTTTCTCTGCAGATACATTTAAGTTATATCCTAGTCGAGGATCTTTTAAACAGAGAGGTGGTAAACATTGGGGTGCCTGTGTCCTCTCGATTTTTGTTTTTCCCAAGATATACGTCCATGAGTGCAAGTGCCCTGTGCTCGGTAGCTCATTTTTTAGATGCTTTAGTATACACAATAGACTTATCCAGAGTGACCGTTGGCAATATACATTTCCACTATAAGACTCACAGGGCTCCCTTTTCTCCTTGCCCTGTCCTGCAATTCTGGTGTTTACACTTTATGAGGACGGCTCTTCTGACTGATGCAAAGTGATATGTTTTGTAGTATTGATTTCCAGTGCCCACCTGTTTGGTTGGCTAAAAAAGTGTATGCCCTTTTCTTGAATATATACAGAAAAAGACGCATACACCCTTTTTGGCCAACTGCAATGTTGGCAATGTTCAGCCCCTTTTCTTGTGCTTAATGGCGAGTCCTTTCTACCTCTTCCAATCCCTTTCCTGCCATTCTCCGTTGCTTACAAGTCCTTTTCTCTGACTTTCCTCAAGACATTTTTCAGTGATAGATATTTTCAATTCTGCAGTTTCGTGAATTTTAGTGCCCCTGAGTTCCATTTTCCAACTTGTGTTTATGGGAACTGGCCACAAAGCATCAGGATTCCTCAAGCCCTATTCTGTTTCCATGGGCAACCCTAGCCTTTGGTCAATTCGTCTTCCTGATTGGAAATTAGAGTGGCATGTGCCTGTCCGAACACCTAGGACTTGTCTCTCATTGTTCCTCCTCCTTCTGCTTCATCCTCTGGACAAATTCCAAACTGTATGCAACAGGATGTTGACAGTGCTGACATCTCCAAGTGGGGAGACTGTTAGTAAAGACGCTGGAGTGGTGAACCCTAGCACCAAGAGATGAGGAGATGAGATGCCTTTTCCAAACTTTTCCCGATCAGACGGTATACCATCCTCTGGGTGTGACAGGCATGTTTTAGGTGTAGGAAGGGTCCCATTCATGTGAGGAGAACAACAGGGGATTTTAAATATCAGTGTCTCTCTGCAACCCAAACTGGGGAATTTTTTAAACTACGGCTACACATATGTTCATTAAGGGCCTTGGGAAGTAGGCAGAGTCCAAACTTTAGATGATTGAAGTCTTCAGGGTCAGAAGCACTCACCACTGTCTTCCCTTAGATTCCATTTTTACTGTCATTGATGGATGATGTCAATAAAAATATCTGTTCTTTTTCAGATCATTTCCCCTTATAGGTTATTGCAAAATACTGAGTGTAGTTCCCTGTGCTATACAGTAGTTCCTTGCTGATGATTTCATACATAGCAGTGTGTATGTGTTAATCCCAAACTGTTAATTTATCCCTCCTCCTACCATTTCCCTTTGGTAATAATAAATTATAAGATTTTATGCTTCTCAGAAATGGGGGAGCTGAAAGAGAGGTATCATTTTCAATGCCAAAGCATTTAAAACAAGATTGAAGCTTTAACCAAGATTATTAGATGTACATCCTTGGAAAGAAATCACTTTGTTTCTCTAATATTGACCTGACAAAGAAGACAAACCTTTTCACTGAACTTGCTTATAAGAAAGTGATGGAAATATCAAATGGAAGTGTTAGAAACATCTTATTTTACCCGAGCCTTATACACTGTTCTATGTTAATTACAGTTTGGCTCACACATCTGTTCATTGAAGTTACAATGTTCTCAATTTCTGTTACTGATCCTCCAGAGTGGACGCCAACAAGTGTCCCCCTGCCCAGTGTCATTGGAGCCAATAGATCGAGACTGAGTTTGGTTCAAAAGCAAAGGAAACTTTATATTTTGATCAGAGAATGGAGAGGTGCTACCCTGTGGGCTGTGGGCTGGGCTGCTGTGTAGAGATCCTGTCAGAGTCACTGGGAGGGAGGGGGCTGAGCTCTCGAGGACCTGGTTGGCTGCAGCTCAGGCTCTATGTCACGGAGTCTGAACTGGGCCCCAGGAGCTGAAGTGTCATCGAGCCATTCTGCTCTAGGAAATCTGGTCTGAAGTGCCGGGTGTGGAACCTCTGTATGCGGGACACTAGGAGCACCTGAAATTAGACAAAGCACAAAGGATAAAAATGGTTAGACTTTATTTTATTGCCCAGATTCTATTTTTATCTCCCAGGCATTTTTAAGGGGCTTTGCCTGGGACAAACTTCTCTTCTGCCTTTTGTCCCTTTCCTCATTCTTGGAGTGCTGCGGGTGCAGACCCTTCTTCTGTAACTGCTGAGTGCTGAGTTAGGAGGCTTCATACCCGTGGGCGAGGGTCAGAACTTCTCCCCAGCAGCCTCCAGGTGACGTTGATTGTCCCCAGGCCTCCTGCCTCCCTGCTCGTCCACCTGAGCACCAGTATTGGAAGTGTTATAGATTCCAATGACCTTTAAGGGTCCAGAAAGGAGATGTGCAGTGGCGCTGTGAGGTCCAGTTTCACTCCGCCCCACATTTGTTCGGCCACCTTAGGCTGACCGTTTCTGCCAGCCTAGATGCTCTGACTGACCGTTTCTGCCAGCCTAGATGCTCTGACCAACAGTCTGCGCTTTCTTCCATTAGGCCCCTGAATTAACGTAAAAACAGCACCAGGTGTCAGGATCCTGCCCGCTCAGCTCCCAGACAGTCCAGGGTCAGTGGTGATGAAGGATCATGATGGTCACTGAGTCAAGAGCCTTTGGAAGTAAACAGGAGTCCAGCCGGTCTTATTGGCCACCATCATCAGGGTGTCTGTAGGCTTTTCTATGGTGACAGCATGATATACGGTTCCCCCGCCAAGATTATTAGCTCCCCTCTGGGTACAGTAAGTACTGCAAGCAGTAGTCTACTCTTTTGGGACACACTCTTGTTGTTTTATGAGAGAAACTCCAGTTCAAGTGATGGTCACACGGGTCGTCATGGTGCCCCGTTGCCCCCGGTTATCTCTCTGGAGGTTGGAGTTGGAGGGCCTCCTCAATCGAGGTCAGTGTGCCCACAGAGCAAACCCTGCAACTTCAGGGCATGGTTGGGGGTTAGGATCACCACGTGGGGTCCGTTTCCCTTAGAAGGGAGGTGGCCTTTTGGGCTGCTGATTTCCAGGTTTTCAGATACCACCAGTATCTTGGCCAGATGTGGCGGTGGGCCAAGCCCCTTGGTGACCATAGTTTATCCTACCTGGATGGCATTCTTGCATTGTTCCATTTCAAGTGGTCCCAGTTTTTGCACTAATACTCCAATGGCGATTCACCTTTCACCAGGAATGTAAAGGTCAAAGGGTTTAGCTAAATTAGGGAGTTCCAGGGCAAGGGTCTGAATTGACTGCTCTTTCCATTCTTGAAAGGCCACTTCTGGATTCTATTCAAAAGGATCATCATCTTTTCCTTTCAGTGTTTCATATAGAGGCCCAGCTAGTAGACTGTAGTTAGGGATCCAGAGGCAGAAAAACCCTGGCTTCCCCAGGAACCCCTAAGCTGTCTTCTAGTTTCAGAAAGGGGTAAGGCTGTAAATTGTTTCTTCCCTTTCCTGGGATGGGCTTCTCCGACCTTCTGTGAGAATGAAGCCCAGGCAGGTCACCGTAGTCTGTGATACTTGAGCTTTTTCGTGGACAACTTCTATCCTTTATTGGCTTGGTAGTTCTGAGGCCTCCTTAGTAGGGCTGGCGATCAGAATGTCGTCTGAATATTGAAGGAGTGTTTCCTTTTCCAGAGGTAGAACTTTTAGGTCTTTAGCTGAGCTTTCCCCAAAGGTGGTGTGGGAATTTTTGAACCCTTGGGGCAAGACAGCCTGGAAGTATTGTTTTAGTTGTATGTTGAGTCCTGTCACTCACAAGCCAAAATTTCTTGTGACTCTGGGACTAATGGAATACAAAAGAAGGCATCAGTGAAGACTAATACAGAATACCAAGTCCTGGTGGTTGGTAGAATGACCAGCAGGGTGTAGGATTTAGGAACTACTGGAGGTATATCCTCAGTGGCTTCACTGACTGTCCTGACATCCTTTACCAGGACTCCAGCAGCCCATGGGGCTCTCGAGGTCAGGCCAATCCCAGGATATGGAGCTCACCTGGGCAGGTACCTTACCCCCCCCCCACCCCAGCCCACGGGGCTCTCGTGTTCAGGCCCCTCCCAGGATATGGGATTCCCTGGGCAGGTCCTCTGCAGTCCATGGGGCTCCCGTGGTCAGGCCCCTCCCAGGATACAGAGCTACCCTTGCAGGTACCTTGGCAGGGCTGGGCACACAGGAACCGTGCACATAGCCCTCATTGCAGAGCACTCCCAGCTCACCTGTCGCTCAGATCTGACACAGAGCACCTCAGAGCAGGACTTGAACTAACAAACAGCAGCTCTGACAGGTCTGTGACCCTGGGCATCACTCTGTGCGGCCTCCTCCACCTGGTCTTCCAGAGACTTCCACTGCACCCGGGGCACCAGGCCTCTGTCTCCAACCACCACCCACCCCTCCTCTCCC
The DNA here is from genome assembly GCF_963924675.1 of Phocoena phocoena. Lineage (NCBI taxonomy): Eukaryota > Metazoa > Chordata > Mammalia > Artiodactyla > Phocoenidae > Phocoena > Phocoena phocoena. Next base: position 51,513,008 of record NC_089223.1, read on the forward strand.
TGACTCCTGGGTTCCTCTCATTAGGAGAGGGTTTTCTTGAAGTTGTCTCCCACTCATGGGCCAGATAATATAATTAGAAAACAAGCCAGAGCTGCAGCCCCTTGTCTATCCTGACTCTCAGGAGCCCACACCTGTTCCTTGGACCTGGCCAATTCAGCAAGTTCCATTTTCAGCAACTGTGAGCCCCTGAGGGGTGATTATTGGCTGGCCTGGGAAGCCTGACCGTGCCTGCCAGTCCTCCCCAGGTGTGCCTGGGTTGAGATCAATATAAACACCGCTCCAGGCAGCAAGAGCCCCTGCAGCTGTGCCTGACGCCATTTTCTCTGCCCTGTCAGCAGTCTCGGGGCTGGGCTGCTGGGAGGGAGTGAGAGGCCACGGCTTTGTGGGTGTCCCAGTGTGAGTGGGGCTCTGCTGGACTTTCTGCAGCAGTTGCCAAGATGCTACCTGCTAAAGAAGAGGATGTGTCACCCACACCTGCCGCTGGAATTTCTCCCTGGGCACAGGTGAGGAAGGAAGAAAGCAGTGGGGGCCGGGACAGCAGGGGTATCTCAGGCAGGGAAATGGAGAGCTTCCAGAAGAGCACCCAGGGCCAGGACCATCCTGGCTGGCCTGCAGGCACCAAGTCGGCTGGCATGCTGTCCCTCATGTGGCTCCATGGCCCTTCCTCTAGGTTTTCAAGTCCTTGTACATATTCAGGTGTTTAGCCTTGGAAGGGTGGGAACATTTCAGCAGCAGCTGGCCTGGGGCTCGGCCCACGTTTACTCACAGATACCTCGGCACGGTCCTCCAGCTTTGCAGTGAGGACGCTTGTTGCGAGGAGCATGCTGGCTGAATGGGAGATGATTCCCCACCACTGACCAACTTCAGAATTGTTTGCAATTGGAGCAAGTGCCCTGAAACGGTTTTCCTCTGTGTAACTGGTGGGTTCTGTTCTTTTTTATCTTTTTTTCGTTTTTGGTTCAAGGTAGATTTTATTCCTCTTTTGTGTATTTACAGATATAAGCATGGAAATAATTTATTCATATAAATACATGTATGTCAAGGGAAGAATATTTTTTCTTTTTTACTTTTTTAAATTTTATTTTGAATTTAATTTTATATTTTTATACAGCGGTTGTTTTTGGTTATCTACTTTATACATATAAATGTATACATACCAATCCCAATATCTCAACTCCTCCCACCACCATCCCCAACAGCTTTCCCCCCTTGTTGTCCATACGTTTGTTGTATACATGTATTGCTCTATTTCTGCCTTGCAAAACGGTTCATCTGTACAATTTTTCTAGGTTCCACATATATGCATTAATATACAAGATTTGTTTTTCTCTTTCTGACTTACTTCACTCTGTATGACAGTCTCTAGATCCATCAACGTCTCTACAAATGTCCCAATTTCATTCCTTTTTATGGCTTAGTAATATTCCATTTTATATATGTACCACATCTTTATGCATTCGTCTGTCTGTGGGCATTTAGGTTGCTTCCATTTCCTGGATAGTGTAAATAGTGATGCAATGAACATTGTGGTGAATGTCTCTTTTTGATTTATGGTTTTGTCTGGGTATATGCCCAGTAGAGGGATTGCTGTATCATATGGTAATTCTATTCTTAGTTTTATAAGAAACTCCATAATGTTCTCCACAGTGACTGTATCAATTTACGTTCCCAACAATAGTGGAAGAGGATTCCTTATCTCCACACCGTTTCCAGCATTTGTTGTTTGTAGATTTTCTGATGATGCCCATTCTAATAGGTGTGAGGTGATACACCATGGATGAGTCTATTTCGTTGAGCAAAGAGTAGGTCTTGTTTATTACGTATTTGGCTTATGGAATGGTATGTGTGCTAATTTCAATCTGTTTTTATACAGCAGCCCAACTCAACTTTCCCCTTAAGCAAGCATAAGGTTTTTATCTAAATGTGAGACTCTGTTCGGTTTTGTAATTCAGTTTATGTGTAGCCAAGTTTACACTCCCTCTATTAGTGATATCTTATGATAATTATCTTTCTTTGTGTGACATATTTCTCTTAGAATCATCATAATTAAATCCACTCAATTTGCTGCTACAGACCTGATGACATTGATTTCACTGCTGAGTGATATTCCGTTGTACGTAAGTAGCACAACTTCTTTATCCATTTTTTTCTTTCTGGGATATTTAATTTGTACTGGACTCGAGGTTCTTGTAAACACAGCAGCCCTAAATTTTGTGTTGGCTGTGTCTTGTTGATTTTAATTTTCCTAAGCTATAGGGCCAAAAGTGGAAGTGCCCTAGGCTCTGTAGCTTTGTTTTTTAGATGTTTCAGGATACACCATGAACATCTCCAGAGTGTCTGTTGGCAATTTACATCCCGCCCATCAGCATAACACGGCTCCCTGTTCTCCATGGCCTGTCCTGTGTTTCTGGTTTTTACACTTTATTCAGATGGCCTTTTTGACGAATGGGAAATGTGACTTCATTGTAGTGTGGATTTCCATTGCTGGAGTGCTTGGTTGGCCAAAATGTTCATATGCGTTTTTTCCTGAATATATTCAGGAAAAATGTATACGCACTTTTTGTCCATGTGCATCACTGTCAAAGATCTGCCGCTTTTCCTATGCTTTAAATGCAATTCCAATCTACCTCTTGAAATATGATTCCTGCAATTCTGCCTCGTTTTCAAGTCCTCTTTGCAGACTTACTTCGATATATTTTTGCCAATAGCTGTCATTTATCTCTGCAGGTTTGTGAATTACAGTGCCCCTGAGCTCCTTTCTTAACTCGCTTCCTTGTACGCTGGCCACAAAACTGCAGGTTTGCTTCAGGCCATAATCAGGGTCCGGCACGGCACTCTGAGCCTTTGGTTAATTCCTCTTCCTGGTGGGAAATTAGAATTAAATGTGCCCCTCCAGATACCTGCCTCACTCCCAGCCACATGGTGATGTATGTCCTCAGGTTTGAGGCCATATGTGATGGGTTCCTCATCTTTTGATGATGTGGCCCCACTGGTGTGTGGACACTCCTGCCTGGTTCCCATCCCCTTGGTGATGTGGGCCCTCTGGTGAGACTCTGATCCTGGTTGGGTTCCTCACACATCCGTGAGGTGAGCCCTCTTCTCTGAGGTCACTCCTGCCTGGCTGGCACAACCCGCCTTGTTGACTTCGGCACCCTGGTGGCAGTTGGAGCCTGCTGGGAGCCTCCTTCCCGCGGTGATGAGGCCCTCTGGCGTCAGACCCTAATGGCGGGGTTCCCACATTTTCTGATACGTGCTAAGTGGTACGAGGGCACTCCTGCCAGGTTCCCATCCTCATGAGCGTGTGGGCCTTCTGTTCTGAGGTCCTAACGGCTGGGTTGCTCACACTTTCATGATGTGGGCCCTCTGCTGTGAGGTCAATCCTGCCTGGCTGGCGCACGTCGCCTTGGCGACGTGGACCCTCTGGTGGCAGTTGGAGCGTGCTGGGGCCTCCTCCCCTCAGTGATGAGGGCCTTCTGGTGTCAGGTCCTAAGTGCTGGGCTCCACACATTTTCTGATGTGTGCCCAGTGGTGCGAGTCACTCCTGCCAGGTTCCCATCCCCATGGGCATGTGGGACTTCTGTTCTGTGGTCCCAACTGCTGGGTTGCTCACAGTTTCATGATGTGGGCCCTTTGCTGTGTGTTCACTCTGGCCTGTATCCCATAGTGTCAGTGCTCTGGGCCTCCAGCTTGGAGTTTCCAACTTCTCGATTCCTCACCTTTTTTATTCTATGGGCCCTCGGTTGTGCGTCTCCTCCTGCATGCCTCACTCCCAGCCCCTTCGTGATGTGTGTCCCCTTGTTTGAGGCCACATGTGCTGTGTTCCTCACCTTTCTATAATGTGGCCACACTGGTGTGAGGACACTCTTGCCTGGTTCCCATTCCCTTGGTGATGTTGGCCCCACTGCTGTTAGGACAGTCTTGCCTGGTTCCCATCACCTTGGTGATGTTGGCCCTCTGGTGAGAGTCTGATCCTGGTTAGGTTCCTCACCCTTCTGTGAGGTGGGCCCTCTGCTCTGAGGTCACTCCTGCCTGGCTGGCACACCCCGCCTTGGCAACGTCGGCCATATGGTGGCAGTTGGAGCCTGCTGGGAGCCTCCTCCCCTCGGTGATGAGGGCCCTCTGGCCTCAGGCCCCAACTGCTGGGTTCCCACATTTTCTGATTCGTGCTAAGTGGTGCAAGGACACTCCTGCCAGGTTCCCATCCCCATGGGGATGTGAGCCTTCTGCTCTGAGGTCCCAACGGCTGTGTTGCTCACAGTTTCATGATGAGGGCCCTCTGGTGTGAGTTCACTCCTGCCTAGATCCCATAGCCTCGCTGCTCCTGGCTGCCTGCCGGAGGTTCCAACTGTGGGATTCCTCACCTTTTTTATTCTATGGTCCCTCTCTTTTGAGGATCCTCCGGCCTGCCTCACTCCCAGCCCCTTGGTGATGTGTGTCCTCAGGTTTCAGGCCACGTGTGCTGGGTCCCTCAAATTATGGTGATGTAGCCCCACTGGTGTGAGGACACTCCTGCCTGGTTCCCATTCCCTTGGTGATGTTGGCCCTCTGGTGACAATCTGATCCTTGTTGGGTTCCTCACACTTCTGTGAGGTGGGCTTTCTGCTCTGAGGTCACTCCTGCCTGGTTGGCACACCCCGCCTTGGTGACATCGGCCTTATGGTGGCAGTTGGAGCCTGCTGGGAGCCTCCTCCCCTCGGTGATGAGGGTCCTCTGGCCTCAGGTCCTAACTGCTGGGTTCCCACATTTTCTGATTCGTGGAAGTGGGCCGCGGACACTCCTGTCAGGTTCCCATCCCCATAGGGATGTGGGCCTTCTGCTCTGAGGTCCCATCCGCTGGGTTGCTCACAGTTTCATGATGTGGGACCTCTGCTGTGAGTTTGCTGTGGCCTGGATCCCATAGACTCTGTGCTCTGGGCGGCCTACTGGCCGGTTCCAACTGCTGGATTCCTCACAACTTTTATTCTGTGGGCTCTGTTTTGTGAGGATACTCCTGCTTGCCTCACTCCTAGCCCCTTGGAGATGTGGGTCCCCTGTTTTAGGCCACATGTTCTGGGTTCCTCACCTTTCTATAATGTGGCCACACTGGTGTGAGGACCCTCCTGCCTGGTTCCGATCCCCTTGGTGATGTGGGCCCTCTGGTGAGAGTCTTATCCTGGCTGGTTTCCTCACCCTTCTGTGAGGTAGGCCCTCTGCGGTGAGGTCACTCCTGCCTGGCTGGCACACATCACCTTGGTGACGTGGGCCCTCAGTTGGGAGTTGGTGTCTGCTGCGAGTCTCCGTCCCTCGGTAATGAGGGCCCTCTTGCGTCAGACCCTAACTCCTGGGCTCCCAAAATTTGCAGATGTGCGACCTGTGGTGCGAGTACACTCCTGTCAGGTTCCCAACCCCATGGGAATTTGGGCCTTCTGCTCTGAGGTCCCAACGGCTGCGGTGCTCACAGTTTCATGATGAGGGCCCTCTGATGTGCGTTCATTCCGGCCTAGATCCCATAGGCTTGCTGCTCCTGGGCGCCTGCTGGGAGGTTCCAACTGCGGGATTCCTCACCTTTTTTATTCTATGGGCCCTCTGTTTTGAGGCTCCTCCTGCCTGCCTCAATCCCAGCCCCGTTGTGATGTGTGTCCTCTGGTGTGAGGCCACGTGTGCTGGGTCCCTCACCTTTCGATGATGTGGCCCCAATGGTGTGAGGACACTCGTGCCTGTTTCCCAGCCCCTTGGTGATGTGGCCCCTCTGGTGAGAGTCTGATCCTGGCTGGGTTCCTTACCGTTCTGTGAGGTGGGCCCTGTGCTCTGAGGTAACTCCTGCCTGGCTTGCTCCCATTGCCTTGGTGACGTCGGCCCTCTGGTGGCAGTTGGATCCTTTTGGAGACTCCTGTCCTCGGTGATGAGGTCCCTCTGGCGTCAGGCTCTAACTGCTGGGCTCCCCAGGTTTTCTGATGTGAGCCCAGTGATGCCAGGACACTCGTGAAATGTTCCCATCCCCATGGCGATATGGGCCTTCTGCTCTGAGGTTCCAACGACTGGGTTGCTCACAGTTTCCTGATGTTAGCTCTCTGGTGTTAGTTCACTCATTCCTAGATCCCATAGCCTCTGTACTCTGGGCCGCCTGCTGGGAAGTTCCAACTGCTGAGTTCCTCAACTTTTTTATTCTTTGGGCCCTGTGTTGGGAGGCTCCTCCTGCCTGTGTCACTCCCAGCCCCTTGGTGATGTAGGTCCTCTGGTTTGTGGCCACATGTGCCAGTTTCCTCATCTTTTAGTGATGTGGCCCCACTGGTGTGAGGACACTCGTGCCTGGTTCCCGTCCCCTTGGTGATATGGGCCCTCTGGTGAGAGTCTGATCCTGGTTGGGTTCCTCACACTTCTTTGAGGTGGGCCGTCTGCTGTGAGGTCACTCCTGCCTGGCTGGCACACCCCTCCTTGGCGACGTGGGCCCTCTTGTGGTAGTTGGAACATGCTGGGAGCCTCCTCCCCTCAGTGATGAGGGCCCTCTGGTTCAGGCCCTAACTGCTGGGCACCCACATTTTCTGATATGTGCTAAGTGGTGCGAGGACACTCCTGCCATGCTCCCAACACCTTGGGGATGTGGACCTTCTGCTCTGAGGTCCAAATGGCTGGGTTACTTGCAGTTTCATGATGTGGACCCTCTGCTGTGAGTTTACTGCGGCCTGAATCGCATAGACTTGGTGCTCTTGGCCGCCTGCTGGGAGGTTCCCATTGCTGGATTCCTCAGCTTTTTTATTCTATGGGCCCTGTGTTGTGAGGCTACTCCTGCCTGCCTCATTCCGAGCCCCTTGGAGATGTGGGTCTTCTGGTTTAGGCCACATGTGCTGGGTTCCTCACCTTTCTATGATGTGGCCACACTGGTGTGAAGACTCTCCTGCCTGGTTCTGATCACCTTGGTGATGTGGGCCCTCTGGTGAGAGTCTTATCCTGGCTGTGTTCCTCACCCTTCTGTGAGGTAGGCCCTCTGCGGTGAGGTCACTCCTACCTGGCTGTCACACGTCACCTTGGTGACGTGGGACCTCAGTTGGGTGTTGGTGCCTGATTGGAGTCTCCTCCCCTTGGTAATGAGGGCCCTCTGGCGTCAGGCCCTAACTCCTGGGTTCCCTAAATTCTCTGATGTGTGCCCTGTGGTGCGAGTACACTTCTGACAGGTTCCCAACCCCATGGGAATGTGGGCCTTCTGCTCTGAGATCCCAACGCCTAGGTTGCTCACAGTTTCATGATGACGGCCCTCTGGTGTGAGATCACTCCGGCCTGGATCCCATAGTCTCGCTGCTCCTGGCCGCCTGCTTGGAGGTTCCAACTGCGGGATTCTTCACCTCTTTAATTCTATGGTCCCTCTGTTTTGAGGCTCCTCCTGCCTGCCTCAATCCCAGCTCCCTTGTGATGTGTGTCCTCTGGTTTGAGGCCACGTGTGCTGGGTCCCTCACTTTTCGGTGATGTGACCCCACTAGTGTGAGGACACTCCTGCCTGGTTCCCATTCCCTTGGTGGTGTGGGCCCTCTGGTGAGAATCTGATCCTCTTTGGTTCTTCACACTTCTGTGAGGTTGACCCTCTGCTCTGAGGTCACTCCTGCCTGGTTGTCGCACTCCGCATTGGCGACGTCGCCCCTCTGGTAGCAGTCGGAGCTGGCTGGGAGCCACCGCCCCTCGGTGATGAGGGCCCTCTGGCATCAGGCACTAATTGCTGGGCTCCCCACATTTTTTCATGTGTGCCCACTCTTGCGATGACACTCCTGCTTGTTTCCCTTCCCCATGGGGATGTGGGCCTTCTGCTCTGAGGTCACAACGGCTGGGTTGCTTACAGAATCACAATGAGGGCCCTCTGTTGTGAGTTCATGCCGGCCTGGATCTCATAGCTTCAGTGCTCTGGGCCGCCTGCTAGGAAGATCCAACTGCTGGTTTCCACACCTTTTGTATACAATGGGACATGTGTTGTGAGGTTAATCCTGCCTGCCTCACTCCGAAACCCATGGTGATGTGGGTCCTCTGGTTTGAGGCCACATGTGCTGGATACCTCAACTTTTGATGATGTGGCCCCACGGGTGTGAGGACACTCCTGCCTGGTTCCCATCACCTTGGTGATGTGGGCCCTCTGGGGAGAGTCTGATCCTGGCTGGGTTCCCTACCATTCTGTGAGGTTGGCCTCCTGATGTCAGGTCACTCCTGCCTGGCTAGCTCACATCGCCTTGGCGACGTGGGCCCTCTGTTGGCCACTGGAGCATGCTGGGAGCCTCCTACTCCCGTGAATGATGGCCCTGGAAAAAATGCATATGCCCTTTTTGTCCAAGTGCTTCATTGACGAGGTTCTGCCACTTCTCTTATGCTTTCAGAGCAATTCACGTCTACCTCCTGAAATCGGATTCCAGCAATTCTGCCCCACTTTCAAGTCCTCTTCGCAGCCTTAATTCAATATATTTTTGTACGATTTCTGTCATTTATAAGTCTGCAGGTATGTGAATGACAGTGCCCCTGAGCTCCTTTCCTCAACTCGCTTTCTTGTGAGCTGGCCACAAAACCGCAGGATTGCTTCAGGCCCTAATCTTGTTCCAGCACAGCATGCTGAGCCTTTGGTTAATTCCTTTTCCTGTTGGGAAATGAGTGTTAAAATTGCCCGTGCATACTGGGCATATACCCTGAGAAAACCAAAATTCAAAAAGAGTCATGTACCAAAATGTTCATTGCAGCTCTATTTACAATAGCCCGGAGATGGAAAGAACCTGAGCGCCCATCATTGGACGAATGGATAAAGAAGATGTGGCACATATACACAATGGAATATTACTCAGCCTTAAAAAGAAATGAAACTGAGTTATTTGTAATGAGATGGATAGACCTAGAGTCTGTCATACAGAGTGAAGTAAGTCAGAAAGAAAAAGACAAATAGCGTATGCTAACACATATATATGGAATTTAAAGGAAAATAATGTCATGAAGAACCTAGGGATAAGACAGGAATAGAGGCGCAGACCTACTGGAGAACGGAATTGAGGATATGGGGAGGGGGAATGGTGAGTTTTGACAGGGCGAGGGAGAGTCATGGACATATACACACTAACAAATGTAGTAAGGTAGATAGCAAGGGGGAAGCAGCCGCAAGGCACAGGGATATTAGCTCGGGGCGTTGGGACAGCCTGGAGGGGTGGAAGGGGGAGAGAGGGAGGGAGGGAGACACAAGAGGGAAGACACAGGGAGCATATATATATGTATAGTTGATTCACTTTTTTATAAAGCAAAAACTAACACACCATTGTAAAGCAATTATACCCCAATAAAGATGTTAAAAAAAATATATGCCCGTGCACACACCTACAGATAGTCTCCCATTGGTTCTCCGTCTTCCTGTTCATCTTGCGCAGAAATTGCAAACAGTGCCAAACAGGAGGTTAAGGCACTGACTCTGCAAATGGGGAGAGTGTAAGAAAAGGGTCTGGAATGGTGAACCTGAGTACCAGGGGACGAAAACAGACATGCATGTAAAAAGGTTTCCCAGTCACACGGTGGAGCATACTCTGGGTTTCCCATGCATGTTTTAGCTGGAGGAAGAAGCCCTTGAAACTGGAGAGTTGGGAACCATGGAATGGGTACCATGCAGTATGACTTCAAAGGGTCTGCATTTGCTCACCGAAACTCACCAATGCTATCAGCCTGAAGTGTCCAGCCTTATGTCTCAACCAGCTCTGGGTGTAGATGTGGTCAATCCCGGTTGCATCACATGCCCTGAGTGAATTATATAAGAATTGCTCTCTATTTCACTGTCTTTGTGTTTTGTTTTCGAAATTTATTTTGATAATGGGATTTATCGGATTTTCACTGCTGCGTTTCGGCCGCTGTACACACGCTTGATTCTCTTACGGAGACATATATATCCATGGGTTTTAAGATTCTTCCTAGTCAGGTATATTCCTAGGCGTTGAATATGTGGTGTTGGGTCCATTTCGTTGAGCAAGGAGTAGGTCTTGTCTATTACATATTTGGCTTATGGAAAGTTATCTGTGCTAATTTCAGTCTCTGGTGTTATGCAGCACCCCAAGGCACCTTTCCCCATAAGCAAGCACTAGTTGGTTTTCTAAATTTGAGACCCTGTTCTGTTTTGTAATTCAGTTCATGTGTAGTCAAGTTTACATTCCCTGTATTAGTGATATCTTATGATGTTTCTTTTTCTGTGTGATGTAGTTCATGCAGAATCACCGTACCTGCATCCACTCACTATGCCGCTACGGGCCTGATGACACAGATTTAATTGGTGAGTGATATTGAATTGTACGTACGTGCCACAACTTCTTTATCCATTTTTTGCTCTCTGGGATATTTACCTGATACTGTAGACGAGCTTCTTGGGAACACAGCCGTCCCAAATATTGGGGTGGCTGTCTGTTTTTGATTTTAATTTCCGTAAGCTATAGGACCATAAGTGGAAGTGCCATAGGCTGTGTTGCTTTGTTTCTTACATGTTTCAGGAAACACCATACACTTCTCCAGGGTGGCTGTTGGCAATTTACATCCTGCCAATCAGCATAACAAGGCTCCCTGTTCTCCATATCCTGTCCTACATTTCTGGATTTTACACATTTTTCAGATGGCCCTTTTGCCCTGGGGGGGGAGGTAGTGAGATTTCCTTGTAGTGCAGATTTCCTTTACAGGCTTGCTTGGTTGGCCAAAAAGGGCGTATGCGTTTTTTCCTGAATATATTCAGGAAAAAACGCATACGCCCTTTTTGGCCAAGTGCATCATTGTCGACTTTGTGCCTCTTTTCCTATGCTTTCAGGGCAATTCCAGTCTACCCCCTGCAATCGTTTTCCTGAAATTCTGCCCCGTTTTCAAGTCCCCTTCGCAGGCTTACTTCAATATATTTTTGGAGGATAGCTGTTATTTATATCTCTCCAGGATTTTGAATTACACTGCCCCTGAGCTCCTTTCTTCAACTCGCTTTCTTGTGAGGTGGGCACAAAACCACAGGATTGCTTGAGGCCCTAATCTGTTTCCGGCAGGACACGCTGAGCCTTTGGTTAATTCCTCTTCCTGGTGGGAAATGAGCCTTACATTTGCCCATGCAGACACCTACAGCTAGTCTCTCATTGGTTCTCCCTATTCCTGTTCATCTTGCACAGAAATTGCAAGCTGTGCCAAATAGGATGTTAAAGGCACTGACTCTTCAATCGGGGAGAGTGTTAGTAAAGCATCTGGAATGGTGTACCCGAGGACCAGGATACGAAAACTGAGATGCATTTTAAATCGTTTCCCAATAACACGGTGGACCATACACTGGGTTTCCCATGCATGTTTCATCTGGAAGAAGAATCCCTTGACCCTGGAGAGTTGGGACCCATGGAATGGGTACCATGCAGTATGACTTCAAAAGGTCTGCAATTGCTCAATGAAACTCACCAATGCTATCAGCCTGAAGTGTCCAGCCTTATGTCTCAACCAGCTCTGGGTGTAGATGTGGTAAATCTCGGTTGCATCACATGCCCTGAGTGGATTATTTAAGAATTGCTCTCTATTTCACTGTCTTTGTGTTTTGTTTTTGAATTTTATTTTGATAATTGGATTAATTAGATTTTCACTGCTGTGTTTATGCCGCTGCACACACGCTTGATTCTCTTATGGAGACATATAAATCCATGGGTTTTAAGATTCTTCCTACTCAGGTATATTCCTAGGCGTTGAATATGTGGTGTTGAGTCCATTTCGTTGAGCAAGGAGTAGGTCTTGTCTATTACATATTTGGCTTATGGAATGTTATCTGTGCTAATTTCAGTCTCTGGTTTTATGCAGCAGCCCAAATCACCTGTCCACCTAAGGAAGCACTAGTTGGTTTTCTAAATTTGAGACCTTGTTCTGTTTTGTAATTCAGTTCATGTGTAGTCAAGTTTACATTCCGTGTATTAGTGATATCTTATAATGTTTCTTTTTCTGTGTGACGTAGTTCACGTAGAATCACCGTACCTGCATCCACTCACTATGCCGCTACGGGCCTGATGACACAGATTTCATTGCTGAGTTATATTGCATTGAACGTACGTGCCACAACATCTTTATCCATTTTTTTGCTTTCTGGGATATTTACCTGGTACGGTAGACGAGCTGCTTGTGAACACAGCCGTCCCAAATATTGGGGCGGCTGTCTGTTTTTGATTTTAATTTCTGTAAGTTATAGGACCATAAGTGGAAGTGCCATAGGCTGTGATGCTTTGTTTCTTATGTGTTTCAGGAAACACCATACACTTCTCCAGGGTGTCTGCTGGCAATTTACATCCTGCCAATCAGCATAACAAGGCTCCCTGTTCTCCATATCCTGTCCTACCTTTCTGTATTTTACACTTTTTACAGATGGCCCTTTTGCCCGGGGGGCAGTGAGACTTCATTGTAGTGCAGATGTCCTGTACAGGCTTGCTTGGTTGGCCAAAAAGGGCGTATGCGTTTTTTCCTGAATATATTCAGGAAAAAACGCATACGCCATTTTTGGCCAAGTGCATCATTGTCGATGTTCTGCCTCTTTTCCTATGTTTTCAGGGCAATTCCAGTCTACCCCCTGCAATCGTTTTCCTGAAATTCTGCCCCGCTTTCAAGTCCCCTTCGCAGGCTTTCTTCAATATATTTTTGGAGGATAGCTGTCATTTATAACTCTGCAGGTTTGTGAATTACAGTGCCCCTGAGCTCCTTTCTTCAACTCGCTTTCTTGTGAGCTGGGCACAAAACCGCAGGATTGCTTCAGGCCCTAATCTGTTTCCGGCAGGGAACGATGAGCCTTTGGTTAATTCCTCTTCCTGGTGGGAAATGAGCGTTACATTTGCCCGTGCAGACACCTATAGCTAGTCTCTCATTGGTTCTCCCTAATGCTTTTCATCTTGCACAGAAATTGCAAGCTGTGCCAAACAGGAGGTTAAAGGCACTGTCTCTCCAAGCGGGGAGAGTGGTAGTAATGCATCTGGAATGGTGAACACGAGGACCAGGATACGAAAACTGAGATGCATTTTAATTCGTTTCCCAATCACACGTTGGACCATACTGTGGGTTTCCCATGCATGTTTTAGCTGGAGGAAGAATCCCTTGAACCTGGAGAGTTGGGACCCATGGAATAGGTACCATGCAGTATGACTTCAAAGGGTCTGCATTTGCTCACCGAAACTCACCAATGCTATCAGCCTGAAGTGTCCAGCCTTATGTCTCAACCAGCTCTGGGTGTAGATGTGGTCAATCCCGGTTGCATCCCATGCCCTGAGTGAATTATTTAAGAATTGCTCTCTATTTCACTGTCTTTGTGTTTTGTTTTTGAAATTTATTTTGATAATGGGATTTATCGGATTTTCACTGCTGCGTTTTGGCCGCTGTACACACGCTTGATTCTCTTACGGAGACATATAAATCCATGGGTTTTTAGATTCTTCCTAGTCAGGTATATTCCTAGGCGTTGAATATGTGGTGTTGAGTCCATTTCGTTGAGCAAGGAGTAGGTCTTGTCTATTACATATTTGGCTTATGGAATATTATTTGTGCTAATTTCACTCTCTGGTTTTATGCAGCACCCGAACGCACCTTTCCCCATAAGCAAGCACTAGTTGGTTTTCTAAATTTGGGACCCTGTTCTGTTTTGTAATTCAGTTCATGTGTAGTCAAGTTTACATTCCGTGTATTAGTGATATCTTATGATGTTTCTTTTTCTGTGTGACGTAGTTCACGTAGAATCACCGTACCTGCATCCACTCACTATGCCGCTACGGGCCTGATGACACAGATTTCATTGCTGAGTGATATTGCATTGCACGTACGTGCCACAACTACTTTATCCATTTTTTGTTTTCTAGGATATTTACCTGGTACTGTAGACGAGCTTCTTGGGAACACAGCCATCTCAAACTTTGGGGTGGCTCTGTGTTTCTGATTTTAATTTCCCTAAGCAATAGGACCATAAGTGCAATTGCCATAGGCTGTGTTCCTTTATTTCTTACGTGTTTCAGGAAACACCATACACTTCTCCAGGGTGGCTGTTCACAATTTACATCCTGCCAATCAGCATAACAAGGCTCCCTGTTCTCCATATCCTGTCCTACCTTTCTGGATTTTACACTTTTTTCAGATGGCCCTTTTGCCCGGGGGGCAGTGAGACTTCATTGTAGTGCAGATTTCCTTTACAGGCTTGCTTGGTTAGCCAAAAAGTGCGTATGCGTTTTTTCCCGAATATATTCAGGAAAAAACGCATACGCCCTTTTTGGCCAAGTGCATCATTGTCGACGTTCTGCCTCTTTTCTTATGCTTTCAGGGCAATTCCAGTCTACCCCCTGCAATCGTTTTCCTGAAATTCTGCCCCGCTTTCAAGTCCCCTTCGCAGGCTTACTTCAATATATTTTTGGAGGATAGCTGTCATTTATAACTCTGCAGGTTTGTGAATTACAGTGTCCCTGAGCTCCTTTCTTCAACTCGCTTTCTTGTGAGCTGGGCACAAAACCGCAGGATTGCTTCAGGCCCTAATCTGTCTCCGGCAGGGCATGCTGAGCCTTTGGTTAATTCCTCTTCCTGGTGGGAAATGAGCGATACATTTCCCCGTGCAGACACCTACAGCTAGTCTCTCATTGGTTCTCCCTATTCCTGTTCATCTTGCACAGAAATTGCAAGCTGTGCCAAACAGGAGGTTAAAGGCACTGACTCTCCAATCGGGGAGAGTGTTAGTAAAGCATCTGGAAGGATGAACCCGAGGACCAGGATACGAAAACTGAGATGCATTTTAAATCGTTTCCCAATCACACGGTGGACCATACTCTTGGTTTCCCATGCATGTTTTAGCTGGAGGAAGAATCCCTTGAACCTGGAGAGATGGGACTCATGGATTGGGTTCCATGCAGTATGACTTCAAAGGGTCTGCATTTGCTCACCGAAACTCACCAATGCTATCAGCCTGAAGTGTCCAGCCTTATGTCTCAACCAGCTCTGGGTGTAGATGTGGTCAATCCCGGTTGCATCACATGCCCTGAGTGAATTATTTAAGAATTGCTCTCTATTTCACTGTCTTTGTGTTTTGTTTTTGAAATTTATTTTGATAATGGGATTTATCGGATTTTCACTCCTGCATTTATGCCGTTGTTCAGACGCTTGATTCTCTTACAGAGACATATAAATCCATGGGTTTTAAGATTCTTCCTTGTCAGGTATATTCCTAGGCGTAGAATATGTGGTGTTGAATCCAATTCCTTGTGCCAGGAGTAGGTCTTGTCTATTACATATTTGGCTTATAGAGTGTTATCTGTGCTAATTTCAGTCTCTGGTTTTATGCAGCACCCCAACGCACCTTTCCCCATAAGCAAGCACTTGTTGGTTTTCTAAATTTGAGACCCTGTACTGTTTTGTAATTCAGTTCATGTGTAGTCAAGTTTACATTCAGTATATTAGTGATATCTTATGATGTTTCTTTTTCAGTGTGACGTAGTTCACGTAGAATCACCATACCTGCATCCACTCACTATGCCGCTACGGGCCTGATGACACAGATTTCATTGCTGAGTGATATTGCATTGTACGTACGTGCCACAACTTCTTTATCCATTTTTTGCTTTCTGGGATATTTACCTGGTACTGTACACGAGCTTCTTGGGAACACAACCATGCCAAACATTGGGGTGGCTGTCTGTTTTTGATTTCAATTGGCCTAAACTATAGGACCATAAGTGGAAGTGCCATAGACTGTGCTGCTTTGTTTCTTACGTGCTTCAGGAATCACCATACACTTCTCCAGGGTGGCTCTTCACAATTTACATTCTGCCTATCAGCATAACAAGGCTCCCTGTTCTCCATATCCTGTCCTACCTTTCTGGATTTTACACTTTTTTCAGATGGCCCTTTTGCCCGGGGGGCAGTGAGACTTCTTTGTAGTGCAGATATCCTTTACAGGCTTGCTTGGTTGGCCAAAAAGGGCATATGCGTTCTTTCCTGAATATATTCAGGAAAAAACACATACGCCCTTTTTGGCCAAGTGCATCATTGTCGACGTTCTGCCTCTTTTCATATGCTTTCAGGGCAATTCCAGTCTACCCCCTGCAATGGTTTTCCTGAAATTCTGCCCCGCTTTCAAGTCCCCTTCGCAGGCTTACTTCAATATATTTTTGGAGGATAGCTGTCATTTATAACTCTTCAGGTTTGTGAATTACAGTGCCCCTGAGCTCCTTTCTTCAACTCGCTTTCTTGTGAGCTGGGCACAAAACCGCAAGATTGCTTCAGGCCCTAATCTTTTTCCAGCAGGGCACACTGAGCCTTTGTTTAATTCCTCTTCCTGGTGGGAAATGAGCGTTACATTTGCCCGTGTAGACACCTATAGCTTGTCTCTCATTGGTTCTCCCTATTCCTGTTCATCTTGCAGAGAAATTGCAAGCTGTGCCAAACAGGAGTTTAAAGGCACTGACTCTCCAAGCGGGGAGAGTTTTAGTAAAGCATCTGAAATGGTGAACCCGAGGACCAGGATACGAAAACTGAGATGCATTTTAAATCGTTTCCCAATCACACTGTGGATGATAATCTGGGTTTCCCATGCATGTTTTAGCTGGAGGAAGAATCCCTTGAACCTGGAGAGTTGGGACCCATGGAATGGATACCATGCAGTATGACTTCAAAGGGTCTGCATTTGCTCACCGAAACTCACCAATGCTATCAGCCTGAAGTATCCAGCCTTATGTCTCAACCAGCTCTGGGTGTAGATGTGGTTAATCCCGGTTGCATCACATGCCCTGAGTGAATTATTTTAGAATTGCTCTCTATTTCACTGTCTTTGTGTTTTGTTTTTGAAATTTATTTTGATAATGGGATTTATCGGATTTTCACTGCTGCGTTTCGGCCTCTGTACACACGCTTGATTCTCTTACGGAGACATATAAATCCATGGGTTTAAAGATTCTTCCTAGTCAGGTATATTCCTAGGCGTTGAATATGTGGTGTTGAGTCCATTTTGTTGAGCAAGGAGTAGGTCTTGTCTATTACATATTTGTCTTATGGAAAGTTATCTGTGCTAATTTCAGTCTCTGGTTTTATGCAGCACCCCAAGGCACCTTTCCCCATAAGCAAGCACTAGTTGGTTTTCTAAATTTGAGACCTTGTTCTGTTTTGTAATTCAGTTCATGTGTAGTCAAGTTTACATTCCGTGTATTAGTGTTATCTTATGTGGTTTCTTTTTCTGTGTGATGTAGTTCATGTAGAATCACCGTAACTGCATCCACTTACTATGCCGCTACGGGTCTGATGACACAGATTTCATTGCTGAGTGATATTGCATTGTACGTATGTGCCACAACTTCTTTATCCATTTTTTGCTTTCTGGGATATTTACCTGGTACTGTAGACGAGCTTCTTGGGAACACAGCCGTCCCAAACTTTGGGGTGGCTGTCTGTTTTTGATTTTAATTTCCCTAAACAATAGGACCATAAGTGGAAGTGCCATAGGCTGTGTTGCTTTGTTTCTTACGTGTTTCAGGAAACACCATACACTTCTCCAGGGTGGCTGCTGGCAATTTACATCCTGCCAATCGGCATAACAAGGCTCCCTGTTCTCCATATCCTGTCCTACCTTTCTGGATTTTACACTTTTTTCAGATGGCCCTTTTGCCTGGGGAGCAGTGAGACTTCATTGTAGTGCAGATATCCTTTACAGGCTTGCTTGGTTGGCCAAAAAGGGCAAATGCGTTTTTTCCTGAGTATATTCAGGAAAAAACGCATACGCCCTTTTTGGCCAAGTGCATCATTTTTGACGTTCTGCCTCTTTTCCTATTCTTTCAGGGCAATTCCAGTCTACCCCACGCAATGGTTTTCCTGAAATTCTGCCCCGCTTTCAAGTCCCCTTCGCAGGCTTATTTCAATATATTTTTGGAGGATAGCTGTCATTTATAACTCTGCAGGTTTGTGAATTACAGTGCCCCTGAGCTCCTTTCTTCAACTCGCTTTCTTGTGAGCTGGGCACAAAACCGCAGGATTGCTTCAGGCCCTAATCTGTTTCCGGCAGGGCACGATGAGCCTTTGGTTAATTCCTCTTCCTGGTGGGAAATGAGCGTTACATTTGCCCGTGCAGACACCTATAGCTAGTCTCTCATTGGTTCTCCCTATTCCTGTTCATCTTGCACAGAAACTGCAAGCTGTGCCAAACAGGAGGTTCAAGGCATTGACTCTCCAAACGGGGAAAGTGTTAGTAAAGCATCTGGAATGGTGAACCCGAGGACCAGGCTACGAAACCTGAGATGCATTTTAAATCGTTTCCCAATCACACGGTGGACCATACTGTGGGTTTCCCATGCATGTTTTAGCTGGAGGAAGAATCCCTTGAACCTGGAGATTTGGGACCCATGGAATAGGTACCGTGCAGTATGACTTCAAAGGGTCTGCATTTGCTCACCGCAACTCACCAATGCTATCAGCCTGAAGTGTCCAGCCTTATGTCTCAACCAGCTCTGGGTGTAGATGTGGTCAATCCCGGTTGCATCACATGCCCTGAGTGAATTATTTAAGAATTGCTCTCTATTCCACTGTTTTTGTGTTTTGTTTTTAAATTTATTTTGATAATGGGATTTACCGGATTTTCACTGCTGCGGTTATGCCGCTGTACACACGATTGATTCTCTTATGGAGACATATAAATCCATGGGTTTTAAGATTATTCCTAGTCAGGTATATTCCTAGGCGTTGAATATGTGGTGTTGAGTCCATTTTGTTGAGCAAGGAGTAGGTCTTGTCTATTACATATTTGGCTTATGGAATGTTATCTTTGCTAATTTCAGTCTCTGGTTTTATGCAGCACCCCAAGGCACCTTTCTCATAAGCAAGCACTAGTTGGTTTTCTAAATTTGAGACCTTGTTCTGTTTTGAAATTCAGTTCATGTGTAGTCAAGTTTACATTCCGTGTATTAGTGATATCTTATGATGTTTCTTTTTCTGTGGGACGTAGCTCACGTAGAATCACCGTACCTGCATCCACTCACTATGCCGCTATGGGCCTGATGACACAGATTTCATTGCTGAGTGATATTGCATTGCACGTACGTGCCACAATTTCTTTATCCATTTTTTGCTTTCTGGGATATTTACCTGATACTGTAGAGGAGCTTCTTGTGAACACAGCCGTCCGAAATATTTGGGTGGTTTTCTGTTTTTGATTTTAATTTCCTAAGCTATGGGAACATAAGTGAAAATGCCATAGGCTGTGTTGCTTTGTTTCTTATGTGTTTCAGGAAACACCATACACTTCTCCAGGGTGGCTGTTGGCAATTTACATCCTGCCAATCAGCATAAAAAGGCTCCCTGTTCACCATATCCTGTCCTACCTTTCTGGATTTTACACTTTTTTCAGATGGCCCTTTTGCCCGGGGGGCAGTGAGAGTTCATTGTAGTGCAGATATCCTTTACAGGCTTGCTTGGTTGGCCAAAAAGGGCATATGCGTTTTTTCCTGAATATATTCAGGAAAAAACGCATACGCCCTTTTTGGCCAAGTGCATCATTTTTGACGTTCTGCCTCTTTTCCTATGCTTTCAGGGCAATTCCAGTCTACCCCACGCAATGGTTTTCCTGAAATTCTGCCCCGCTTTCAAGTCCCCTTCGCAGGCTAACTTCAATATATTTTTGGAGGATAGCTGTCATTTATAACTCTGCAGGTTTGTGAATTACAGTGCCCCTGAGCTCCTTTCTTCAACTCGCTTTCTTGTGAGCTGGGTACAAAACCGCAGGATTGCTTCAGGCCCTAATCTGTTTCCGGCAGGGCACGCTGAGCCTTTGGTTAATTCCTCTTCCTGGTGGGAAATGAGCGTTACATTTGCCCGTGCACACATCTATAGCTAGTCTCTCATTAGTTCTCCCTATTCCTGTTCATCTTGCACAGAAATTGCAAGGTGTGCCAAACAGGAGGTTAAAGGCACTGACTCTCCAAGCGCGGAGAGTGTTAGTAAAGCATCAGGAATGGTGAACAGGAGGACCAGGATACGAAAACTGAGATGCATTTTAAATCGTTTCCAAATCACACGGTGGACGATACTCTGGGTTTCCCATGCATGTTTTAGCTGGAGGAAGAATCCCTTGAACCTGGAGAGTTGGGACCCATGGAATGGATACCATGCAGTATGACTTCAAAGGGTCTGCATTTGCTCACCGAAACTCACCAATGCTATCAGCCTGAAGTGTCCAGCCTTATGTCTCAACCAGCTCTGGGTGTAGATGTGGTCAATCCCGGTTGCATCACATGCCCTGAGTGAATTATTTAAGAATTGCTCTCTATTTCACTGTCTTTGTGTTTTATTTTTGAAATTTATTTTGATAATGGGATTTATCGGATTTTCACTGCTGCGTTTCGGCCGCTGTACACACGCTTGATTCTCTTACGGAGACATATATATCCATGGGTTTTAAGATTCTTCCTAGTCAGGTATATTCCTAGGCGTTGAATATGTGGTGTTGAGTCCATTTTGTTGAGCAAGGAGTAGGTCTTGTCTATTACATATTTGGCTTATGGAAAGTTATCTGTGCTAATTTCAGTCTCTGGTTTTATGCAGCACCCCAAGGCACCTTTCCCCATAAGCAAGCACTAGTTTGTTTTCTAAATTTGAGAACTTGTTCTGTTTTGTAATTCAGTTCATGTGTAGTCAAGTTTACATTCCGTGTATTAGTGTTATCTTATGAGGTTTCTTTTTCTGTGTGATGTAGTTCACGTAGAATCACCGTACCTGCATCCACTTACTATGCCCCTACGGGTCTGATGACACAGATTTCATTGCTGAGTGATATTGCATTGTACGTATGTGCCACAACTTCTTTATCCATTTTTTGCTTTCTGGGATATTTACCTGGTACTGTAGACGAGCTTCTTGGGAACACAGCCGTCCCAAACTTTGGGGTGGCTGTCTGTTTTTGATTTTAATTTCCCTAAACAATAGGACCATAAGTGCAATTGCCATAGGCTGTGTTGCTTTATTTCTTAAGTGTTTCAGGAAACACCATACACTTCTCCAGGGTGGCTGTTGGGAATTTACATCCTGCCAATCAGCATAACAAGGCTCCCTGTTCTCCATATCCTGTCCTACCTTTCTGGATTTTACACTTTTTTCAGATGGCCCTTTTGCCCTGGGGGGCAGTGAAATTTCATTGTAGTGCAGATTTTCTTTATAGGCTTGCTTGGTTGGCCAAAAAGCGCATATGCGTTCTTTCCTGAATATATTCAGAGAAAAACGCATACGCCCTTTTTGGCCAAGTGCATCATTGTCGAAGTTCTGCCTCTTTTCCTATGTTTTCAGGGCAATTCCAGTCTACCCCCTGCAATCGTTTTCCTGAAATTCTGCCCCGCTTTCAAGTCCCCTTTGCAGGCTTACTTCAATATATTTTTGGAGGATAGCTGTCATTTATAGCTCTGTAGGTTTGTGAATTACAGTGACCCTGAGCTCCTTTCTTCAACTCGCTTTCTTGTCAGCTGGCCACAAAACCGCAGCATTGCTTCAGGCACTAATCTGTTTCTAGCAGGGCATGCTGAGCCTTTGGTTAATTCCTCTTCCTGGTGGGAAATGAGCGTTACATTTGCCCGTGCAGACACCTACAGCTAGTCTCTCATTGGTTCTCCCTATTCCTGTTCATCTTGCACAGAAAGTGCAAGCTGTGCCAAACAGGAGGTTAAAGGCACTGACTCTCCAAGCGGGGAGAGTGTTAGTAAAGCGTCTGGAATGGTGAATCCGAGGACCAGGATACGAAAACTGAAATGCATTTTAAATCATTTCCCAATCACACGGTGGACAATACTCTGCGTTTCCCATGCATGTTTTAGCTGGAGTAACAATCCCTTGAACCTGGGGAGTTGGGACCCATGGAATGGGTACCATGCAGTATGACTTCAAAGGGTCTGCATTTGCTCACCGAAACTCACCAATGCTATCAGCCTGAAGTGTTCAGCCTTATGTCTCAACCAGCTCT
This sequence comes from Phocoena phocoena, assembly GCF_963924675.1. Classification (NCBI taxonomy): domain Eukaryota; kingdom Metazoa; phylum Chordata; class Mammalia; order Artiodactyla; family Phocoenidae; genus Phocoena; species Phocoena phocoena. The sequence continues at coordinate 51,534,924 of NC_089223.1, forward strand.
GGGTGTAGATGTGGTCAATCCCGGTTCCATCACATGCCCTGAGTGAATTATTTAAGAATTGCTCTCTATTTCACTGTCTTTGTGTTTTGTTTTTGAAATTTATTTTGATGCCATTTATCGGATTTTCACTGCTGCGTTTCGGCCGCTGTACACACGCTTGATTCTCTTATGGAGACATATATGTCCATGGGTTTTAAGATTTTTCCTAGTCAGGTATATTCCTAGGCGTTGAATATGTGGTGTTGGGTCCATTTTGTTGAGCAAGGAGTAGGTCTTGTCTATTACATATTTGGCTTATGGAAAGTTATCTGTGCTAATTTCAGTCTCTGGTTTTATGCAGCTCCCCAACGCACCTTTCCCCATAAGCAAGTTGGTTTTCTAAATTTGAGACCCTGTTCTGTTTTGTAATTCAGTTCATGTGTAGTCAAGTTTACATTCCGTGTATTAGTGATATCTTATGATGTTTCGTTTTCTGTGGGACGTAGTTCACGTAGAATCACCGTACCTGCATCCACTCACTATGCCGCTACGGGCCTGATGACACAGATTTCATTGCTGAGTGATATTGCATTGTACGTACGTGCCACAATTTCTTTATCTATTTTTTGCTTTCTGGGATATTTACCTGATACTGTAGACGAGCTTCTTGTGAACACAGCCATCCCAAATATTTGGGTGGTTGTCTGTTTTTGATTTTAATTTCCTAAGCTATAGGACCATAAGTGGAAGTGCCATAGGCTGTGTTGCTTTGTTTCTTATGTGTTTCAGGAAACACCATACACTTCTCCAGGGTGGCTGTTGGCAATTTACATCCTGCCAATCAGCATAAAAAGGCTCCCTGTTCTCCATATCCTGTCCTACCTTTCTGGATTTTACACTTTTTTCAGATGGCCCTTTTGCCCGGGGGGCAGTGAGACTTCATTGTAGTGCAGATATCCTTTACAGGCTTGCTTGGTTGGCCAAAAAGGGCGTATGCGTTTTTTCCTGAATATATTCAGGAAAAAACGCATACGCCCTTTTTGGCCAAGTGCATCATTTTTGACGTTCTGCCTCTTTTCCTATGCTTTCAGGGCAATTCCAGTCTACCCCACGCAATGGTTTTCCTGAAATTCTGCCCCGCTTTCAAGTCCCCTTCGCAGGCTTGCTTCAATATATTTTTGGAGGATACCTGTCATTTATAAGTCTGCAGGTTTGTGAATTACAGTGCCCCTGAGCTCCTTTCTTCAACTCGCTTTCTTGTGAGCTGGGCACAAAACCGCAGGATTGCTTCAGGCCCTAATCTGTTTCCGGCAGGGCACGCTGAGCCTTTGGTTAATTCCTCTTCCTGGTGGGAAATGAGGGTTACATTTGCCCGTGCACACACCTATAGCTAGTCTCTCATTGGTTCTCCCTATTCCTGTTCATCTTGCACAGAAATTGCAAGCTGTGCCAAACAGGAGGTTAAAGGCACTGACTCTCCAAGCGCGGAGAGTGTTAGTAAAGCATCTGGAATGGTGAACCCGAGGACCAGGATACGAAAACTGAGATGCATTTTAAATCGTTTCCCAATCACACGGTGGATGATACTCTGGGTTTCCCATGCATGTTTTAGCTGGAGGAAGAATCCCTTGAACCTGGAGAGTTGGGACCCATGGAATGGATACCATGCAGTATGACTTCAAAGGGTCTGCATTTGCTCACCGAAACTCACCAATGCTATCAGCCTGAAGTATCCAGCCTTATGTCTCAACCAGCTCTGGGTGTAGATGTGGTAATTCCCGGTTGCATCACATGCCCTGAGTGAATTATTTAAGAATTGCTCTCTATTTCACTGTCTTTGTGTTTTGTTTTTGAAATTTATTTTGATAATGGGATTTATCGGATTTTCACTGCTGCGTTTCGGCCTCTGTACAAACGCTTGATTCTCTTACAGAGACATATAAATCCATGGGTTTTAAGATTCTTCCTAGTCAGGTATATTCCTAGGCGTTGAATATGTGGTGTTGAGTCCATTTTGTTGAGCAAGGAGTAGGTCTTGTCTATTACATATTTGGCTTATGGAAAGTTATCTGTGCTAATTTCAGTCTCTGGTTTTATGCAGCACCCCAAGGCACCTTTCCCCATAAGCAAGCACTTGTTGGTTTTCTAAATTTGAGACCTTGTTCTGTTTTGTAATTCAGTTCATGTGTAGTCAAGTTTACATTCCGTGTATTAGTGTTATCTTATGAGGTTTCTTTTTCTGTGTGATGTAGTTCACGTAGAATCACCGTAACTGCATCCACTTACTATGCCGCTACGGGTCTGATGACACAGATTTCATTGCTGAGTGACATTGCATTGTACGTACGTGCCACAACTTCTTTATCCATTTTTTGCTTTCTGGGATATTTACCTGGTACTGTAGACGAGCTTCTTGGGAACACAGCCGTCCCAAACTTTGGGGTGGCTGTCTGTTTTTGATTTTAATTTCCCTAAACAATAGGACCATAAGTGCAATTGCCATAGGCTGTGTTGCTTTATTTCTTAAGTGTTTCAGGAAACACCATACACTTCTCCAGGGTGGCTGTTGGCAATTTACATCCTGCCAATCAGCATAACAAGGCGATCTGTTCTCCATATCCTGTCCTACCTTTCTGGATTTTACACTTTTTTCAGATGGCCCTTTTGCCCTGGGGGGCAGTGAAATTTCATTGTAGTGCAGATTTTCTTTATAGGCTTGCTTGGTTGGCCAAAAAGCGCATATGCGTTCTTTCCTGAATATATTCAGAGAAAAACGCATACGCCCTTTTTGGCCAAGTGCATCATTGTCGAAGTTCTGCCTCTTTTCCTATGTTTTCAGGGCAATTCCAGTCTACCCCCTGCAATCGTTTTCCTGAAATTCTGCCCCGCTTTCAAGTCCCCTTTGCAGGCTTACTTCAATATATTTTTGGAGGATAGCTGTCATTTATAGCTCTGCAGGTTTGTGAATTACAGTGCCCCTGAGCTCCTTTCTTCAACTCGCTTTCTTGTCAGCTGGCCACAAAACCGCAGCATTGCTTCAGGCACTAATCTGTTTCTAGCAGGGCATGCTGAGCCTTTGGTTAATTCCTCTTCCTGGTGGGAAATGAGCGTTACATTTGCCCGTGCAGACACCTACAGCTAGTCTCTCATTGGTTCTCCCTATTCCTGTTCATCTTGCACAGAAAGTGCAAGCTGTGCCAAACAGGAGGTTAAAGGCACTGACTCTCCAAGCGGGGAGAGTGTTAGTAAAGCGTCTGGAATGGTGAATCCGAGGACCAGGATACGAAAACTGAAATGCATTTTAAATCGTTTCCCAATCACACGGTGGACAATACTCTGGGTTTCCCATGCATGTTTTAGCTGGAGTAAGAATCCCTTGAACCTGGGGAGTTGGGACCCATGGAATGGGTACCATGCAGTATGACTTCAAAGGGTCTGCATTTGCTCACCGAAACTCACCAATGCTATCAGCCTGAAGTGTCCAGCCTTATGTCTCAACCAGCTCTGGGTGTAGATGTGGTCAATCCCGGTTGCATCACATGCCCTGAGTGAATTATTTAAGAATTGCTCTCTATTTCACTGTCTTTGTGTTTTGTTTTTGAAATTTATTTTGATGCCATTTATCGGATTTTCACTGCTGCGTTTCGGCCGCTGTACACACGCTTGATTCTCTTATTGAGACATATATGTCCATGGGTTTTAAGATTCTTCCTAGTCAGGTATATTCCTAGGCGTTGAATATGTGGTGTTGGGTCCATTTCGTTGAGCAAGGAGTAGGTCTTGTCTATTACATATTTGGCTTATGGAAAGTTATCTGTGCTAATTTCAGTCTCTGGTTTTATGCAGCACCCCAACGCACCTTTCCCCATAAGCAAGTTGGTTTTCTAAATTTGAGACCCTGTTCTGTTTTGTAATTCAGTTCATGTGTAGTCAAGTTTACATTCCGTGTATTAGTGATATCTTATGATGTTTCGTTTTCTGTTGGACGTAGTTCACGTAGAATCACCGTACCTGCATCCACTCACTATGGCGCTAGGGGCCTGATGACACAGATTTCATTGCTGACTGATATTGCATTGTACGTACGTGCCACAATTTCTTTATCCATTTTTTGCTTTCTGGGATATTTACCTGATACTGTAGACGAGCTTCTTGTGAACACAGCCGTCCCAAATATTTGGGTGGTTGTCTGTTTTTGATTTTAATTTCCCTAAGCAATAGGACCATAAGTGCAATTGCCATAGGCTGTGTTGCTTTATTTCTTATGTGTTTCAGGAAACACCATACACTTCTCCAGGGTGGCTGTTGGCAATTTACATCCTGCCAATCAGCATAAAAAGGCTCCCTGTTCTCCATATCCTGTCCTACCTTTCTGGATTTTACACTTTTTTCAGATGGCCCTTTTGCCCGGGGGGCAGTGAGACTTCATTGTAGTGCAGATATCCTTTACAGGCTTGCTTGGTTGGCCAAAAAGGGCGTATGCGTTTTTTCCTGAATATATTCAGGAAAAAACGCATACACACTTTTTGGCCAAGTGCATCATTTTTGACGTTCTGCCTCTTTTCCTATGCTTTCAGGGCAATTCCAGTCTACCCCACGCAATGGTTTTCCTGAAATTCTGCCCCGCTTTCAAGTCCCCTTCGCAGGCTTGCTTCAATATATTTTTGGAGGATACCTGTCATTTATAAGTCTGCAGGTTTGTGAATTACAGTGCCCCTGAGCTCCTTTCTTCAACTCGCTTTCTTGTGAGCTGGGCACAAAACCGCAGGATTGCTTCAGGCCCTAATCTGTTTCCGGCAGGGCACGCTGAGCCTTTGGTTAATTCCTCTTCCTGGTGGGAAATGAGGGTTACATTTGCCCGTGCACACACCTATAGCTAGTCTCTCATTGGTTCTCCCTATTCCTGTTCATCTTGCACAGAAATTGCAAGCTGTGCCAAACAGGAGGTTAAAGGCACTGACTCTCCAAGCGCGGAGAGTGTTAGTAAAGCATCTGGAATGGTGAACCCGAGGACCAGGATACGAAAACTGAGATGCATTTTAAATCGTTTCCCAATCACACGGTGGATGATACTCTGGGTTTCCCATGCATGTTTTAGCTGGAGGAAGAATCCCTTGAACCTGGAGAGTTGGGACCCATGGAATGGATACCATGCAGTATGACTTCAAAGGGTCTGCATTTGCTCACCGAAACTCACCAATGCTATCAGCCTGAAGTATCCAGCCTTATGTCTCAACCAGCTCTGGGTGTAGATGTGGTAAATCCCGGTTGCATCACATGCCCTGAGTGAATTATTTAAGAATTGCTCTCTATTTCACTGTCTTTGTGTTTTGTTTTTGAAATTTATTTTGATAATGGGATTTATCGGATTTTCACTGCTGCGTTTCGGCCTCTGTACAAACGCTTGATTCTCTTACGGAGACATATAAATCCATGGGTTTTAAGATTCTTCCTAGTCAGGTATATTCCTAGGCGTTGAATATGTGGTGTTGAGTCCATTTTGTTGAGCAAGGAGTAGGTCTTGTCTATTACATATTTGGCTTATGGAAAGTTATCTGTGCTAATTTCAGTCTCTGGTTTTATGCAGCACCCCAAGGCACCTTTCCCCATAAGCAAGCACTAGTTGGTTTTCTAAATTTGAGACCTTGTTCTGTTTTGTAATTCAGTTCATGTGTAGTCAAGTTTACATTCCGTGTATTAGTGTTATCTTATGAGGTTTCTTTTTCTGTGTGACGTAGTTCACGTAGAATCACCGTAACTGCATCCACTTACTATGCCGCTACGGGTCTGATGACACAGATTTCATTGCTGAGTGATATTGCATTGTACGTACGTGCCACAACTTCTTTATCCATTTTTTGCTTTCTGGGATATTTACCTGGTACTGTAGACGAGCTTCTTGGGAACACAGCCGTCGCAAACTTTGGGGTGGCTGTCTGTTTTTGATTTTAATTTCCCTAAACAATAGGACCATAAGTGGAAGTGCCATAGGCTGTGTTGCTTTGTTTCTTACGTGTTTCAGGAAACACCATACACTTCTCCAGGGTGGCTGCTGGCAATTTACATCCTGCCAATCGGCATAACAAGGCTCCCTGTTCTCCATATCCTGTCCTACCTTTCTGGATTTTACACTTTTTTCAGATGGCCCTTTTGCCTGGGGAGCAGTGAGATTTCATTGTAGTGCAGATATCCTTTACAGGCTTGCTTGGTTGGCCAAAAAGGGCAAATGCGTTTTTTCCTGAATATATTCAGGAAAAAACGCATACGCCCTTTTTGGCCAAGTGCATCATTTTTGACGTTCTGCCTCTTTTCCTATGCTTTCAGGGCAATTCCAGTCTACCCCACGCAATGGTTTTCCTGAAATTCTGCCCCGCTTTCAAGTCCCCTTCGTAGGCTTACTTCAATATATTTTTGGAGGATAGCTGTCATTTATAACTCTGCAGGTTTGTGAATTACAGTGCCCCTGAGCTCCTTTCTTCAACTCGTTTTCTTGTGAGCTGGGCACAAAACCGCAGGATTGCTTCAGGCCCTAATCTGTTTCCGGCAGGGCACGCTGAGCCTTTGGTTAATTCCTCTTCCTGGTGGGAAATGAGCGTTACATTTGCCCGTGCAGACACCTATAGCTAGTCTCTCATTGGTTCTCCCTATTCCTGTTCATCTTGCACAGAAACTGCAAGCTGTGCCAAACAGGAGGTTCAAGGCACTGACTCTCCAAACGGGGAAAGTTTTAGTAAAGCATCTGGAATGGTGAACCCGAGGACCAGGCTACGAAAACTGAGATGCATTTTAAATCGTTTCCCAATCACACGGTGGACCATACTGTGGGTTTCCCATGCATGTTTTAGCTGGAGGAAGAATCCCTTGAACCTGGAGATTTGGGACCCATGGAATAGGTACCGTGCAGTATGACTTCAAAGGGTCTGCATTTGCTCACCGAAACTCACCAATGCTATCAGCCTGAAGTGTCCAGCCTTATGTCTCAACCAGCTCTGGGTGTAAATGTGGTCAATCCCGGTTGCATCACATGCCCTGAGTGAATTATTTAAGAATTGCACTCTATTTCACTGTTTTTGTGTTTTGTTTTTAAATTTATTTTGATAATGGGATTTATCGGATTTTCACTGCTGCATTTATGCCTCTGTACACACGATTGATTCTCTTATGGAGACATATAAATCCATGGGTTTTAAGATTATTCCTAGTCAGGTATATTCCTAGGCGTTGAATATGTGGTGTTGAGTCCATTTTGTTGAGCAAGGAGTAGGTCTTGTCTATTACATATTTGGCTTATGGAATGTTATCTGTGCTAATTTCAGTCTCTGGTTTTATGCAGCACCCCAAGGCACCTTTCTCATAAGCAAGCACTAGTTGGTTTTCTAAATTTGAGACCTTGTTCTGTTTTGAAATTCAGTTCATGTGTAGTCAAGTTTACATTCCGTGTATTAATGATATCTTATGATGTTTCTTTTTCTGTGGGACGTAGCTCACGTAGAATCACCGTACCTGCATCCACTCACTATGCCGCTACGGGCCTGATGACACAGATTTCATTGCTGAGTGATATTGCATTCTACGTACGTGCCACAATTTCTTTATCCATTTTTTGCTTTCTGGGATATTTACCTGATACTGTAGAGGAGCTTCTTGTGAACACAGCCGTCCGAAATATTTGGGTGGTTTTCTGTTTTTGATTTTAATTTCCTAAGCTATAGGAACATAAGTGGAAGTGCCATAGGCTGTGTTGCTTTGTTTCTTATGTGTTTCAGGAAACACCATACACTTCTCCAGGGTGGCTGTTGGCAATTTACATCCTGCCAATCAGCATAAAAAGGCTCCCTGTTCACCATATCCTGTCCTACCTTTCTGCATTTTACACTTTTTTCAGATGGCCCTTTTGCCCGGGGGGCAGTGAGACTTCATTGTAGTGCAGATATCCTTTACAGGCTTGCTTGGTTGGCCAAAAAGGGCATATGCGTTTTTTCCTGAATATATTCAGGAAAAAACGCATACGCCCTTTTTGGCCAAGTGCATCATTTTTGACGTTCTGCCTCTTTTCCTATGCTTTCAGGGCAATTCCAGTCTACCCCACGCAATGGTTTTCCTGAAATTCTGCCCCGCTTTCAAGTCCCCTTCGCAGGCTTACTTCAATATATTTTTGGAGGATAGCTGTCATTTATAACTCTGCAGGTTTGTGAATTACAGTGCCCCTGAGCTCCTTTCTTCAACTCGCTTTCTTGTGAGCTGGGTACAAAACCGCAGGATTGCTTCAGGCCCTAATCTGTTTCCGGCAGGGCACGCTGAGCCTTTGGTTAATTCCTCTTCCTGGTGGGAAATGAGCGTTACATTTGCCCGTGCACACACCTATAGCTAGTCTCTCATTGGTTCTCCCTATTCCTGTTCATCTTGCAGAGAAATTGCAAGGTGTGCCAAACAGGAGGTTAAAGGCACTGACTCTCCAAGCGCGGAGAGTGTTAGTAAAGCATCTGGAATGGTGAACACGAGGACCAGGATACGAAAACTGAGATGCATTTTAAATCGTTTCCCAATCACACGGTGGACGATACTCTGGGTTTCCCATGCATGTTTTAGCTGGAGGAAGAATCCCTTGAACCTGGAAACTTGGGACCCATGGAATGGATACCATGCAGTATGACTTCAAAGGGTCTGCATTTGCTCACCGAAACTCACCAATGCTATCAGCCTGAAGTGTCCAGCCTTATGTCTCAACCAGCTCTGGGTGTAGATGTGGTCAATCCCGGTTGCATCACATGCCCTGAGTGAATTATTTAAGAATTGCTCTCTATTTCACTGTCTTTGTGTTTTATTTTTGAAATTTATTTTGATAATGGGATTTATCGGATTTTCACTGCTGCGTTTCGGCCGCTGTACACACGCTTGATTCTCTTACGGAGACATATATATCCATGGGTTTTAAGATTCTTCCTAGTCAGGTATATTCCTAGGCGTTGAATATGTGGCGTTGAGTCCATTTTGTTGAGCAAGGAGTAGGTCTTGTCTATTACATATTTGGCTTATGGAAAGTTATCTGTTCTAATTTCAGTCTCTGGTTTTATGCAGCACCCCAAGGCACCTTTCCCCATAAGCAAGCACTAGTTTGTTTTCTAAATTTGAGAACTTGTTCTGTTTTGTAATTCAGTTCATGTGTAGTCAAGTTTACATTCCGTGTATTAGTGTTATCTTATGAGGTTTCTTTTTCTGTGTGATGTAGTTCACGTAGAATCACCGTACCTGCATCCACTTACTATGCCGCTACGGGTCTGATGACACAGATTTCATTGCTGAGTGATATTGCATTGTACGTATGTGCCACAACTTCTTTATCCATTTTTTGCTTTCTGGGATATTTACCTGGTACTGTAGACGAGCTTCTTGGGAACACAGCCGTCCCAAACTTTGGGGTGGCTGTCTGTTTTTGATTTTAATTTCCCTAAACAATAGGACCATAAGTGCAATTGCCATAGGCTGTGTTGCTTTATTTCTTAAGTGTTTCAGGAAACACCATACACTTCTCCAGGGTGGCTGTTGGCAATTTACATCCTGCCAATCAGCATAACAAGGCTCCCTGTTCTCCATATCCTGTCCTACCTTTCTGGATTTTACACTTTTTTCAGATGGCCCTTTTGCCCTGGGGGGCAGTGAAATTTCATTGTAGTGCAGATTTTCTTTATAGGCTTGCTTGGTTGGCCAAAAAGCGCATATGCGTTCTTTCCTGAATATATTCAGAGAAAAACGCATACGCCCTTTTTGGCCAAGTGCATCATTGTCGAAGTTCTGCCTCTTTTCCTATGTTTTCAGGGCAATTCCAGTCTACCCCCTGCAATCGTTTTCCTGAAATTCTGCCCCGCTTTCAAGTCCCCTTTGCAGGCTTACTTCAATATATTTTTGGAGGATAGCTGTCATTTATAGCTCTGCAGGTTTGTGAATTACAGTGCCCCTGAGCTCCTTTCTTCAACTCGCTTTCTTGTCAGCTGGCCACAAAACCGCAGCATTGCTTCAGGCACTAATCTGTTTCTAGCAGGGCATGCTGAGCCTTTGGTTAATTCCTCTTCCTGGTGGGAAATGAGCGTTACATTTGCCCGTGCAGACACCTACAGCTAGTCTCTCATTGGTTCTCCCTATTCCTGTTCATCTTGCACAGAAAGTGCAAGCTGTGCCAAACAGGAGGTTAAAGGCACTGACTCTCCAAGCGGGGAGAGTGTTAGTAAAGCGTCTGGAATGGTGAATCCGAGGACCAGGATACGAAAACTGAAATGCATTTTAAATCGTTTCCCAATCACACGGTGGACAATACTCTGGGTTTCCCATGCTTGTTTTAGCTGGAGTAAGAATCCCTTGAACCTGGGGAGTTGGGACCCATGGAATGGATACCATGCAGTATGACTTCAAAGGGTCTGCATTTGCTCACCGAAACTCACCAATGCTATCAGCCTGAGGTGTCCAGCCTTATGTCTCAACCAGCTCTGGGTGTAGATGTGGTCAATCCCGGTTGCATCACATGCCCTGAATGAATTATTTAAGAATTGCTCTCTATTTCACTGTCTTTGTGTTTTGTTTTTGAAATTTATTTTGATGCCATTTATCGGACTTTCACTGCTGCGTTTCGGCCGCTGTTCACACGCTTGATTCTCTTACAGAGACATATATATCCATGGGTTTTAAGGTTCTTCCTAGTCAGGTATATTCCTAGTCGTTGAACATGTGGTTTTGGGTCCATTTCGTTGAGCAAGGAGTAGGTCTTGTCTATTACATATTTGGCTTATGGAAAGTTATCTGTGCTAATTTCAGTCTCTGGTTTTATGCAGCACCCCAAGGCACCTTTCCCCATAAGCAAGCACTAGTTGGTTTTCTAAATTTGAGACCCTGTTCTGTTTTGTAATTCAGTTCATGTGTAGTCAAGTTTACATTCCGTGTATTAGTGACATCTTATGATGTTTCTTTTTCTGTGTCACGTAGTTCACGTAGAATCACCGTACCTGCATCCACTCACTATGCCGCTACGGGCCTGATGACACAGATTTCATTGCTGAGTGATATTGCATTGTACGTACGTGCCACAACTTCTTTATCCATTTTTTGCTTTCTGGGATATTTACTTGATACTGTAGACGAGCTTCTTGTGAACACAGCCGTCCCAAATATTGGGGTGGTTGTCTGTTTTTGATTTTAATTTCCTAAGCTATAGGAACATAAGTGGAAGTGCCATAGGCTGTGTTGCTTTGTTTCTTACGTGTTTCAGGAAACACCATACACTTCTCCCGGGTGGCTGTTGGCAATTTACATCCTGCCAGTCAGCAAAACAAGGCTCCCTGTTCTCCATATCCTGTCCTACCTTTCTGGATTTTACACTTTTTTCAGATAGCCCTTTTGCCCTGGGGGGCAGTGAGATTTCATTATAGTGCAGATTTCCTTTACAGGCTTGCTTGGTTGGCCAAAAATCGTGTATGCGTTCTTTCCTGAATATATTCAGGAAAAAACGCATACGCCATTTTTGGCCTAGTGCATCATTGTCGAAGTTCTGCCTCTTTTCCTATGTTTTCAGGGCAATTCCAGTCTACCGCCTGCAATCGTTTTTCTGAAATTCTGCCCCGCTTTCAAGTCCCCTTCGCAGGCTTACTTCAATATACTTTTGGAGGATAGCTGTCATTTATAGATCTGCAGGTTTGTGAATTACAGTGTCCCTGAGCTCCTTTCTTCAACTCGCTTTCTTGTGAGCTGGCCACAAAACCGCAGCATTGCTTCAGGCACTAATTTGTTTCTAGCAGGGCATGCTGAGCCTTTGGTTAATTCCCCTTCCTGGAGGGAAATGAGCGTTACATTTGCCCGTGCAGACACCTACAGCTAGTCTCTCATTGGTTCTCCCTATTCCTGTTCATCTTGCCCAGAAATTGCAAGCTGTGCCAAACGGGAGGTTAAAGGCACTGACTCTCCAAGCGGGGAGAGTGTTAGTAAAGCGTCTGGAATGGTGAACCCGAGGACCAGGATACGAAAACTGAGATGCATTTTAAATCGTTTCCCAGTCACACGGTGGACAATACTCTGGGTTTCCCATGCATGTTTTAGCTGGAGGAAGAATCCCTTGAACCTGGAGAGTTGCGACCCATGGAATGGATACCATGCAGTATGACTTCAAAGGGTTTGAATTTGCTCACCGAAACTCACCAATGCTATCAGCCTGAAGTGTACAGCCTTATGTCTCAACCAGCTCTGGGTGTAGATGTGGTCAATCCCGGTTGCATCACATGCCCTGAGTGAATTATTTAAGAATTGCTCTCTATTTCACTGTCTTTGTGTTTTGTTTTTGAAATTTATTTTGATAATGCCATTTATCGGATTTTCACTACTGCGTTTCAGCCACTGTACACACGCTTGATTCTCTTACAGAGACATATATATCCATGGGTTTTAAGATTCTTCCTACTCAGGTATATTCCTAGGCGTTGAAAATGTGGTGTTGGGTCCATTTCGTTGAGCAAGGAGTAGGTCTTGTCTATTACATATTTGGCTTATGGAAAGTTATCTGTGCTGATTTCAGTCTCTGGTTTTATGGAGCACCCCAACTCACCTTTCCCCATAAGCAAACACTAGTTGGTTTTCTAAATTTGAGACCCTGTTCTGTTTTGTAATTCAGTTCATGTATAGTCAAGTTTACATTCCGTGTATTAGTGATATCTTATGATGTTTCTTTTTCTGTGTGACGTAGTTCACGTAGAATCACCGTACCTGCATCCACTCACTATGCCTCTACGGGCCTGATGACACAGATTTCATTGCTGAGTGATATTGCATTGTACGTACGTGCCACAACTTCTTTATCCATTTTTGGCTTTCTGGGATATTTACCTGTCGGGAGCCGCATAAGAAGTGCCTTTGAGTCTCAGCACGGACGAGACCCATAGTGCCTAGCAAAGCTGGTACTATCAGGTACAAATATGGAGAAGCAAAGCTCTCCTCTGTGTGGTTCCCCTTGTTTTCCCCTGGTTTTGCTTAAAGTGATTTTTATAGGATTACTATTAATGTTAGGAAATATCCCCAGTGCCGACGGAGGGTTTAAGGAAAAACCCCAACTTAGGGTAAAACCAAAAAAGACTCCGGCTCCCCCAATGACTACACCCGAAATCCCCACTCCCAGGCCAGGACATTGGGTGCAGGGAAACACAACAGGAGCATTTGTGTGGCAAGAGCTTACGTTAGAAGAAAAGCTAGATGAACTATGGCCCCCCTGGGGAGTAGTAGATATGCTGGGAAATATTTGGGTAAGGTGGCGAGGAGGACTTATGCTACGTTGGGTGTATTCAAAGCTGGATGAAGTAGGCTACATGGCAAGCTTATACAAGTTACATTGCTCTTTGTGCAGAAATGCTTATAAAGGACAAATTATATATTGTAAGTATTTTGCAAAGGAATTTGCTAATAGGTTTAAGGTAGAATGTCCACCCCCAAAGCCTCCCAAATAATTATAAGGAAAAATGTGCGATGTCTGAAGGATAACGGTGTAAAGCCTGTGGGAGAGAATTTTTATTACTGTATGGGTTTGTAATTGTTAAGAGAAGAATATGCTTAAGTTTTGGGTTTGTAATTGTTAAGAGAAGAATGTGCTTAAGTTTTGGGTTTGTAATTGTTAAGAGAAGAATATGCTTAAGTTTTGGGTTTGTAATTGTTAAGAGAAGAATGTACTTAAGTTTTGGGTTTGTAATTGTTAAGAGAAGAATGTACTTAAGTTTTGGGTTTGTAATTGTTAAGAGAAGAATGTACTTAAGTTTTGGGTTTGTAATTGTTAAGAGAAGAATGTACTTAAGTTTTGGGTTTGTAATTGTTAAGAGAAGAATGTGCTTAAGTTTGTACCTTGATTAATGGCCTGATTGAATAGAATGTGCAAATACAAGAACATCTGCTTTTAAGAAAGGTGAAGAAACCGCAAACAGAATTCCAGACCTAGATGTGACCAAGATATACCTAACCACAGGGGATGAAAGAGACCACAGGAGATAAGAGGATTACCTGATCATAAAACCTGCCTAACCTGCTGATATAATCTTTTGATGTAAATGACCTTTGGTTTTACTGTTGTGTACCTTTATTTTGTGGCTTTGGTATGAGAACTAGAATGTTAAGATTGAAAGTGAGATTGCCTCACAGTATAAAAAGCTTCGGAATTGTAACAATAAATTGGCAGATCCTTGCATCCTCTGAGGTGTCTTGCGTTCTGTCCACGCCGACTCCGTCTCCCCTTCGGGAGAAACCTGTTCTGCTGGGGCTGGTCCCCGGCAAGTGGCGCCCGAACAGGGACCTGAAGGGGTAAGTGTATATATATTTTTCAGACGGATAGGAGTCTCACCATAGGGTGCTGCAGACCCCCAGTTAGAGAAGGACTGGCAAGAGAGGTGAGTAATCGGTGTCAAAATGGGACACGCTGAGTCCAAGGAGAGGCTCTTGTTTATAGATATAGTTAAACATATGATAAATGGAAGAGGAATTAAGGTAACTAATAAGCAATTAACTCAGTTTTTTCAGTTTGTACAGGAACAATGTCCTTGGTTTCCAGAACAAGGAACGGTTAATATAGAAACCTGGCAAAAGGTAGGACAAACTTTGCAGGTTTATTATAATCATTTTGGGCCAGAAAAGGTCCCTGTAGATACTTTTACTTTGTGGAATTTAATAAGAGAAAGTATTGCCCCCTTACCTGAAGGTCAAAAAAAACCATATAAATATCCAACAGAAGTAATAGATGAAAAAACTCCGTTAAATTCCCCAAAAATATCAAAAGAAACTGAGGTTTTGGCTGCAGCTTTAAAAGACTGTAGCCTTAATGATAATGACTCAGAGGAAGAAAATGAGTCACCTACTGATACTAAGCCTAATTTGTTAAAGAATTTTTCTTTTGATGAAGTATTAACACCTGCTGATCAAGATGATTTAGATGCAGCAGCTTATGATTATGAGAGAAGAAAGTATGATCTTGGGGCTTTCCCTGTACGAGAAGAAAATTTAACTAAACCACAGTCAAGAAGTTTTAGGGCGTTGGGGCTTCTCCCATTAGCCTCTCAAAATTCTTCTTCTCAATCTAAAAAGTTAGGAAAAGGAGTGACTAACATAAAGGGGCCTCCTCCACCGCCCCCACCTTTTAATAAAATACAAAAAGAAATTATAAAATCCTTTTAACAAGTGTGCCAGAGGTTTGGCATTACTCATAATACTGGAATTCCTTATAACCCACAAGGACAAGCTATAATTGAAAGAACTAATCAGGTATTAAAAAATATGATTTATAAATTACAAAATGGAGATTTAAAATATTTTTCTCCTCATCATATTGTAAATCATTCTTTATTTGTAATCAATTGTATAAATATGAATAATGAAGGAAAAACTCCAATGATGATACATTGGGAGGCTAATAACGATAAACCAAAGCCAATGGTTCTTTGGAAAGATGTGTTAACTGGAAAATGGAATGGACCAGACATACTACTAACCAATGGTAGAGGATATGCTTGTGTTTTTCCACAGACCTTTGACTCACCCATCTGGATACCAGATCGTCTAATTAGACATCCGGTGGTAGGGAATTTACCGAAGCGTCTGTCAGGAAATGAGTCTGACACCCGAAATGTCAGAGAAAGAGAAACCGAAGGACTCAATGACAGAAACGCTGGTTCCCCCGCTGCAGCAATTATCATTTAAGTCCACATGTCATAGAGAGACTCAAACTTCTCCTGAGCATTTAGAGCCTAAGCTTCTTGGGACCCAACGCCGGGGAAAAAAGAGGAGATATGCTGCTTCTACTTTAGATGCGCAACGGGTAACGTGGGGAGCTATAAAAAGGCTTTGCCAGGATGCTGAAAATGCTGTAAACACTCAAAAAATACCTTTGACTACCGCTAACTTTTTTGTGGCCATGTTAAGTCTTTTATCAGTACAGGTGAATGCTAACGATACGTACTGGGCTTATTTTCCTGATTTTCCTATACTACATGCTTGTACATGGAAAGATGCTATTATTCCGGTAACTTCCTCATTTCCTGAACTAACTGATGGTGTTCGTGATGTACAAGGCTACGAACAATTTGTTATAAATAATAATTTTTCTTTTAAGGGGCAATCGGATTTTCCTCCGATTTGTTTCTTTTTAAATTCTGAGAGGTTAAGAAAATCAGATCGTGTAAAAAATGGATGTTTACCGATAGTAAATTCAGCCTTTTTAACTGATTCTCCTAAAGAGGATAATAATGTTAAAAGAAACTTATGGGTGTTATTAGGAAGATTTATGGGACAAAATAAGGTAGATAATAAAGTACAATTTGTTAGCACAAAACATCCTCAAAGATACCCAGATTGTGATAATGCTTTAAGTAAGGCAACAGAGGAATGGAAATGGATTGATGATGGTGGTGGATATCCTTATTGGATATACTGTATGAATAATAAAGAAATTCGTATTAATATTCCTGGAACTAAGTATTATGTATCAGATTGGAGTATTAATACCCCTGAAAATAATTACCGGCAATATCTAAAATATGCTGCAAATTATGCTTGGAATGAATCTATGATTCCCTCACAAATAAAAGTAAATAGATGGAATAGTCATGGATGGGTAGCACCTATATATACATTTACTAATAACAATGAGACTTCCTTTCAACCACAATTATGGAGATTGCCCTTAGCTACAAGTTCAATTATATTAAGAAGGCCTAATATTCAAGAGAGTGAGTATTTTATCCAGGCTTGTGTGACTTCTCCATATTCCATATTATTGACTAATAAAACTGAAAAATTACAAATTATAAAAAACAATGGAAGGTTTTTTATAACTTGTGATGAATGTGCATTAACAACCTGTGTGAACTCCAATATGAATATAAAAACAATTATGTTATTAAAAAGACCAGCTTATATTATGCTGCCAGTAATGCTTAATGAATCTTGGTATACAGATTTAGGGACAGAAATTATAAAACAGGTTGGAGAACTTATGAGGCCAAAAAGATTTGTGGCTACTTTAATTTTGGGGATTTCCGCATTGATAGGAATATTGAGCTCTTTTACTGTTGCAACGTATGCCTTAGTGAAAGAGGTACAGACAGCACAATATGCTAATGATTTATCAAAAAATATATCCTTGGCTTTAGCTACTCAAGAAGCTATAGATAGAAAATTAGAAACTAAGGTTGATGCCCTTGAGGAAGCAATTTTACATATTGGTCAAGAACTTACTGCTTTAAAAATTCGCTTATCCTTAACTTGCCATAAAAAATACTCCTGGATATGTGTCACTCCCTTAAAAGTAAATCATTCTGAGTATTCCTGGGAAAAAATTCAAATGCATATTTTAAATGTATGGAATTCTAATGATTTGGGAATTGATTTGGAACATTTGCATAAACAGATTCATGATATTGCAGCCTCACAATATGATATGAATCCCTCTAAGGCTGCTGCAGAATTTTTACAAAATTTACAAAGTTATTTTAATGGTAATTCATTTATGCATATTTTAATAAATTATGGGGCTGCCGGAGTAGTTATAATTTTACTTCTTATTTCTTTTCTAGTCATCATCCGATTAATACAAGTTGCTCTCCAGAATGTATATAGAACCAAAGTGGAATTGCATACTGCCTTTTTAAAAAATAAAAAAGGGGGAGATGTCGGGAGCCGCATAAGAAGTGCCTTTGAGTCTCAGCACGGACGAGACCCATAGTGCCTAGCAAAGCTGGTACTATCAGGTACAAATATGGAGAAGCAAAGCTCTCCTCTGTGTGGTTCCCCTTGTTTTCCCCTGGTTTTGCTTAAAGTGATTTTTATAGGATTACTATTAATGTTAGGAAATATCCCCAGTGCCGACGGAGGGTTTAAGGAAAAACCCCAACTTAGGGTAAAACCAAAAAAGACTCCGGCTCCCCCAATGACTACACCCGAAATCCCCACTCCCAGGCCAGGACATTGGGTGCAGGGAAACACAACAGGAGCATTTGTGTGGCAAGAGCTTACGTTAGAAGAAAAGCTAGATGAACTATGGCCCCCCTGGGGAGTAGTAGATATGCTGGGAAATATTTGGGTAAGGTGGCGAGGAGGACTTATGCTACGTTGGGTGTATTCAAAGCTGGATGAAGTAGGCTACATGGCAAGCTTATACAAGTTACATTGCTCTTTGTGCAGAAATGCTTATAAAGGACAAATTATATATTGTAAGTATTTTGCAAAGGAATTTGCTAATAGGTTTAAGGTAGAATGTCCACCCCCAAAGCCTCCCAAATAATTATAAGGAAAAATGTGCGATGTCTGAAGGATAACGGTGTAAAGCCTGTGGGAGAGAATTTTTATTACTGTATGGGTTTGTAATTGTTAAGAGAAGAATATGCTTAAGTTTTGGGTTTGTAATTGTTAAGAGAAGAATGTGCTTAAGTTTTGGGTTTGTAATTGTTAAGAGAAGAATATGCTTAAGTTTTGGGTTTGTAATTGTTAAGAGAAGAATGTACTTAAGTTTTGGGTTTGTAATTGTTAAGAGAAGAATGTACTTAAGTTTTGGGTTTGTAATTGTTAAGAGAAGAATGTACTTAAGTTTTGGGTTTGTAATTGTTAAGAGAAGAATGTACTTAAGTTTTGGGTTTGTAATTGTTAAGAGAAGAATGTGCTTAAGTTTGTACCTTGATTAATGGCCTGATTGAATAGAATGTGCAAATACAAGAACATCTGCTTTTAAGAAAGGTGAAGAAACCGCAAACAGAATTCCAGACCTAGATGTGACCAAGATATACCTAACCACAGGGGATGAAAGAGACCACAGGAGATAAGAGGATTACCTGATCATAAAACCTGCCTAACCTGCTGATATAATCTTTTGATGTAAATGACCTTTGGTTTTACTGTTGTGTACCTTTATTTTGTGGCTTTGGTATGAGAACTAGAATGTTAAGATTGAAAGTGAGATTGCCTCACAGTATAAAAAGCTTCGGAATTGTAACAATAAATTGGCAGATCCTTGCATCCTCTGAGGTGTCTTGCGTTCTGTCCACGCCGACTCCGTCTCCCCTTCGGGAGAAACCTGTTCTGCTGGGGCTGGTCCCCGGCATTTACCTGATACTGTAGATGAGCTTCTTGTGAACACAGCCGTCCCAAATATTGGGGTGGCTGTCTGTTTTGATTTTAATTTCCTAAGCTATAGGACCATAAGTGGAAGTGCCATAGGCTGTCTTGCTTTGTTTCTTACGTGTTTTAGGAAACACCATACACTTCTCCAGGGTGGCTGTTGGCAATTTACATCCTGCCAATCAGCATAACAAGGCTCCCTGCTCTCCATATCCTGTCCTACCTTTCTGGATTTTACACTTTTTTCAGATGGCCCTATTGCCCAGGGCGCAGTGACACTTCATTGTAGTGCTGATATCTTTTACAGGCTTGCTTGGTTGGCCAAAAAGGGCGTATGCGTTTTTTCCTGAATATATTCAGGAAAAAACGCATACGCCCTTTTTGGCCAAGTGCATCATTGTCGAAGTTCTGCCTCTTTTCCTATGTTTTCAGGGCAATTCCAGTCTACCCCCTGCAATCGTTTTCCTGAAATTCTGCCCCGCTTTCAAGTCCCCTTCGCAGGCTTACTTCAATATATTTTTGCAGGATACCTGTCATTTATAGCTCTCCAGTTTGTGAATTACAGTGCCCCTGAGCTCATTTCTTCAACTCGCTTTCTTGTGAGCTGGGCACAAAACCGCAGCATTGCTTCAGGCACTAATCTGTTTCTAGCAGGGCACGCTGAGCCTTTGGTTAATTCCTCTTCCTGGTGGGAAATGAGCGTTACATTTGCCCGTGCAGACACCTACAGCTAGATTCTCATTGGTTCTCCCTATTCCTGTTCATCTTGCACAGAAATTGCAAGCTGTGCCAAACAGGAGGTTAAAGGCACTGACTCTCCAAACGGGGAGAGTGTTAGTAAAGCGTCTGGAATGGTGAATCCGAGGACCAGGATACGAAAACTGAGATGCATTTTAAATCGTTTCCCAATCACACGGTGGACAATACTCTGGGTTTCCCATGCATGTTTTAGCTGGAGGAAGAATCCCTTGAACCTGGAGAGTTGGGACCCATGGAATGGGTACCATGCAGTATGACTTCAAAGGGTCTGCATTTGCTCATCGAAACTCACCAATGCTATCAGCCTGAACTGTCCAGCCTTATGTCTCAACCAGCTCTGGGTGTAGATGTGGTCAATCCCGGTTGCATCACATGCCCTGAGTGAATTATTTAAGAATTGCTCTCTATTTCTGTGTCTTTGTGTCTTGTTTTTGAAATTTATTTTGATAATGGGATTTATCCGATTTTCACTGCAGCGTTTCCGCCGCTGTACACAAGCTTGATTCTCTTACAGAGACATATATATCCATGGGTTTTAAGATTCTTCCTAGTCAGGTATATTCCTAGGCGTTGAACATGTGGTGTTGGGTCCATTTCGTTGAGCAAGGAGTAGGTCTTGTCTATTACATATTTGGCTTATGGAAAGTTATCTGTGCTAATTTCAGTCTCCGGTTTTATGCAGCACCCCAACGCACCTTTCCCCATAAGCAAGCACTAGTTGGTTTTCTAAATTTGAGACCCTGTTCTGTTTTGTAATTCAGTTCATGTGTAGTGAAGTTTACATTCCGTGTATTAGTGATATCTTATGATGTTTCTTTTTCTGTGTGACATAGTTCATGTAGAATCACCCTACATGTATCCACTCACTATGCCGCTACGGGCCTGATGACACAGATTTCATTGCTGAGTGATATTGCATTGCACGTACGTGCCACAACTTCTTTATCCATTTTTTGCTTTCTAGGATATATACCTTGTACTGTAGACGAGCTTCTTGTGAACAGAGCTGTCCCAAACATTGGGGTTTCTGTCTGTTTTTGATTTTAATTTCCTAAGCTATAGGACCATAAGTGGAAGTGCCATAGGCTGTGTTGCTTTGTTTCTTACGTGTTTCAGGAAACACCATACACTTCTCCAGGGTGGCTGTTGGCAATTTATATCCTGCCAGTCAGCATAACAAGGCTCCCTGTTCTCCATATCCTGTCCTACCTTTTTGGATTTTACACTTTTTTCAGATGGCCCTTTTGCCCGGGGGGCAGTGAGACATCATTATAGTGCAGATATCCTTTACAGGCTTGCTTGGTTGGCCAAAAAGGGCGCATGCGTTTTTTCCTGAATATATTCAGGAAAAAACGCATACGCCCTTTTTGGCCAAGTGCATCATTTTTGACGTTCTGCCTCTTTTCCTATGCTTTCAGGGCAATTCCAGTCTACCCCCTGCAATGGTTTTCCTGAAATTCTGCCCCGCTTTCAAGTCCTCTTCACAGGCTTACTTCAATATACTTGTGGAGGATAGCTGTCATTTATTACTCTCCATGATTTTGAATTACAGTGCCCCTGAGCTCCTTTCTTCAACTCGCTTTCTTGTGAGCTGGGCACAAGACCGCAGGATTGCTTCAGGCCCTAATCTCTTTCTGGCAAGGCATGCTGAGCCTTTGTTAATTCCTCTTCCTGGTGGGAAATGAGCGTTACATTTGCCCGTGCAGACAGCTATAGCTAGTCTCTCATTGGTTCTCCCTATTCCTGTTCATCTTGCACAGAAATTGCAAATTTTGCCAAACAGGAGGTTAAAGGCACTGACTCTCCAAGCGGGGAGAGTGTTAGTAAAGCGTCTAGAATGGTGAACCCGAGGACAAGGATACGAAAACTGAGATGCATTTTAAATCGTTTCCCAATCACACGGTGGACGATACTCTGGGTTTCCCATGCATGTTTTATCTGGAGGAAGAATCCCTTGAACCTGGAGAGTTGGGACCCATGGAATGGGTATCATGCAGTATGACTTCAAAGGGTCTGCATTTGCTCATCGAAACTCACCAATGCTATCAGCCTGAACTGTCCAGCCTTATGTCTCAACCAGCTCTGGGTGTAGATGTGATAAATCCCGGTTGCATCACATGCCCTGAGTGAATTATTTAAGAATTGCTCTCTATTTCATTGTCTTTGTGTTTTGTGTTTGAAATTTATTTTGATAATGGGATTTATCAGATTTTCATGCTGCGTTTCGGCCGCAGTACACACGATTGATTCTCTTATGGAGACATATATATCCATGGGTTTTAAGATTCTTCCTAGTCAGGTATATTCCTAGGAGTTGAATATGTGGTATTGGGTCCATTTCGTTGAGCAAGGAATAGGTATTGTCTATTACATATTTGGCTTATGGAAAGTTATCTGTGCTACTTTCAGTCCCCAGTTTTATGCAGCACCCCAATGCACCTTTCCCCATAAGCAAGCACTAGTTGTTTTTCTAAATTTGAGACCCTGTTCTGTTTTGTAATTCAGTTCATGTGTAGTCAAGTTTACATTCCGTGTATTAGTGATATCTTATGATGTTTCTTTTTCTGTGTGACGTAGTTCACGTAGAATCACCGTACCTGCATCCACTCACTATGCCGCTACGGGCCTGATGACACAGATTTCATTGCTGAGTGATATTGCATTGTACGTATGTGCCACAACTTCTTTATCCATTTTTTGCTTTCTGGGATATTTACCTGATACTGTAGACGAGCTTCTTGTGAACACAGCCGTCCCAAATATTTGGGTGGTTGTGTGTTTTTGATTTTAATTTCCTAAGCTATAGGACCATAAGTGGAAGTGCCATAGGCTGTGTTGCTTTGTTTCTTACGTGTTTCAGGAAACACAATACATTTCTCCAGGGTGGCTGCTGGCAATTTACATCCTGCCAATCAGCATAACAAGGCTCCCTGTTCTCCATATCCTGTCCTACCTTTCTGGATTTTACACTTTTTTCAGATGGCCCTTTTGCCCGGGGGTCAGTGAGGCATCATTATAGTGCAGATATCCTTTACAGGCTTGCTTCGTTGGCCAAAAAGGGCGTATGCGTTTTTTCCTGAATATATTCAGGAAAAAACGCATACGCCCTTTTTGGCCAAGTGCATCATTTTTGACGTTCTGCCTCTTTTCCTATGCTTTCAGGGCAATTCCAATCTACCCCCTGCAATGGCTTTCCTGAAATTCCTCCCCGCTTTCAAGTCCCCTTCGCTATATATTTTTGGAGGATAGCTGTCATTTATAACTCTGCAGGTTTGTGAAGTACAGTGCCCCTGAGCTCCTTTCTTCAACTCGCTTTCTTGTGAGCTGGGCACAAAACCGCAGGATTGCTTCAGGCCCTAATCTGTTTCTGGCAGGGCACGCTGAGCCTTTGGTTAATTCCTCTTCCTGGTGGGAAATGAGCGTTACATTTGCCCGTGCAGACGCCTACAGCTAGTCTCTCATTGGTTCTCCCTATTCCTGTTCATCTTGCACAGAAAATGCAAGCTGTGCCAAACAGGAGGTTAAAGGCACTGACTCTCCAAGCAGGGAGAATGTTAGTAAAGCGTCTGGAATGGTGAACCCGAGGACCAGGATACGAATACTGAGATGCATTTTAAATCGTTTTCCAATCAGACTGTGGACCATACTCTGGGTTTCCCATGCATGTTTTAGCTGGAGGAAGAATCCCTTCAACCTGGAGAGTTGGGACCCCTGGAATGGGTACCATGCAGTATGACTTCAAAGGGTCTGCATTTGCTCACCGAAACTCCCCAATGCTATCAGCCTGAAGTGTCCAGCCTTATGTCTCAACCAGCTCTGGGTGTAGATGTGGTCAATCCCGGTTGCATCACATGCCCTGAGTGAATTATTTAAGAATTGCTCTCTATTTCACTGTCTTTGTGTTTTGTTTTTGAAATATATTTTGATAATGGGATTTATCGGATTTTCACTGCTGCGTTTATGCCGCTGTACACACGCTTGATTCTCTTACGGTGACATATAAATCCATGGGTTTTAAGAATTTTCCTAGTCAGGTATATTCCTAGGCGTTGAATATGGGGTGTTGAGTCCATTTTGTTCAGCAAGTAATAGGTCTTCTCTATTACTTGTTTGGGTTATAGAACGGTATCTGTGCTAATTTCAATCTCTGGTTTTATACAGCACCCCAACTCACCTTTCCCATTAAGCAAGCATAACTTGGTCTTCTTAATTTGAGACCCTCTTCTGTTTGTAATTCAGTTCATGTATAGCCAAGTTTTCATTCCCTGTATTAGTGACATCTTATGATGTTTCTCTTTCTGTTGACTTATTTCACGTATTATCATCGTACCTGAATCCAATCATTATGCCGCGACGGGCCTGATGACATAGATTTCTTTGCTGGGTGATATTCCATTTTACGTACGTACCGAAATTTCTTTATCCATTTTTCGCCTTTTGGCATATATGACTTGTAGCGTAGACGAGGTTCTTGGAAACAGAGCCGTCCGAAACTTTGGGGTGGATGTGTGTTTTTTATCTTAATTTCCCTAACCTATAGGACAATAAGTGGAAGTGCCATAGGTTCTGTTGCTTTGTTTTTTAGGTATTCAGGAAACACCATACACTTCTCCAGAGTGTCTGTTGGCAATTTACATCACACCCATCAGCATAACAAGGCTCCCTGTTCTCCATGCCCTGTCCTGCCTTTCTGGATTTTACTCTTTTTCAAGATGACCTTTTTGAATGGGGGGCAGTGAGACTTCATTGTAGTGCAGATTACCTTTACATGCTTGCTTGGTTGGCCATAAAGTGCGTATGCGTTTTTTCCTGAATATATTCAGGAAAAAATGCATACGCACTTTTGGGCCAAGTGCATCATTGTCGACGTTCTGCCACTATTCCTATGCTTTAAATACAATTCCAGTCTACCCCGTGAAATCAATTTCCTGCAATTCTACCCCACTTTCAAGTCCTCTTCACAGCATTACTTCAATACATTTTTGGACGATAGCTGTCATTTATAATTCTGCAGGTTTGTGAATTACAGTGCCCCTGAGCTCCTTTCTTCAACTCGATTTCTTGTGAGGTGGCCGCCAAAACGCAGGATTGCTTCAGGCCCTAATCTGGTTCCAGCAGGGCACACTGAACCTTTGGTTAATTCTTCTTCCTGGTGGGTAATGAGCGTTAAATTTGCCCGTGGAAACACCTACAGCTAGTCTCTCAGTGGTTCTCCCTATTGCTATTCATCTTCCTCAGAAATTGCAAACTCTGCCAAATAGGAGGTTAAAGGCAGTGACTCTCCAAGTGGAGAGAGTGTTAATAAAGTGTCTGGAATGGTGAACCCGAGTACCAGGGGACGAAAACCGAGATGCATTTTAAATCGTTTCCCAGTCACACAGTGGACCATACTCTGGGTTTCCCATGCATGTTTTAGCTGAAGGAAGAATCCCTTGAACCTGGAGTGTTGGGACCCATGGAATGGGTATCATGCAGTATGACGTCAAAGGGTCTGTATTTGCTCACTGAAGCTCACCAATGCTATTAGCTGGAGGTGTCCAGCCTCATGTCTCTCCTAACATTGGGTGTAGATTTCGTTAATCCAGGTTGCATCACAAGCCCTGAATGAATTATTTAAGAATTGCTCTCAGGCTTCCCTGGTGGCGCAGTGGTTGAGAATCTGCCTGCCGTTGCAGGGGACACAGGTTCATTCCCCAGTCTGGGAGAATCCCACATGCCGTGGAGCGGCTGGGCCCGTTGGCTGTGGCTGCTGGTCCTGCGCGTCCGGAGCCTGTGCTCCACAACGGGAGAGGCCACAACAGTGAGAGGCCCACTACTGCAAGAAAAAAAAAAAAAACTCTTGCTCTCTATTTCACTGTCTTCGTGTTTTGTTTTAGAAATTTATTTTAAAAATGGCATTTATCGGATTTTCACTGCTGGCTTTAGGATGCTGTACACACCCTTGATTCTCTTACGGAGACATATAAATCCATGGGTTTTAACATTCTTAGTAGTCAGGTATATTTCTAGGCGTTGAATATGGGTTGTTGAGTCTATTTCATTGAGCAAGGAGTAAGACTTGTGTATTACATATTTGGCTTATGGAAAGGTATCTGTGCTAATTTCAATCTCTGGTTTTATGCAGCACCCCAACTCACCTTTCCCCTTAAGCAAGCATAAGTTTGTTTTCTAAATTTGAGACCCTGTTCTGTTTTGTAATTCAGTTCATGTGTAGCCAAGTTTACATTCCGTGTATGACTGATATCTTATGATGTTTCTTTTTCTGTGTGACTTATTTCACGTAGTATCATTGTACCTGAATCCACTCACTACACCGCTACGGGCCTGCTGACGTAGATTTCAATGCTGTGTGATATTCCATTGTACGTAAGTACCACAAGTTCTTTGTCCATTTTTCGCTTTCTGGGATATGTAACTTGTATGGTAGAGGATGTTGTTGTAAACAGAGCCATCTGAATCTTTGGGGTGGCTGTGTCTTTTTTATTTTAATTTCCCTGAGCTATAGGACCATAAGTGGAAGTACCATAGGCTGTGTTGCTTTGTTTCTTATATGTTTCAGGAAACACCATACAGGTCTCCAGAATGGCTGTTGGCAATTTACGTCCCGCCCATCGGCATAACAAGGCTCCCTCTTCTTGGTGGTGTTTCCTGGCTTTGGAATTTTACACTTTTTATAGATGACCCTTTTGATCTGGGGGGGGAGTTTGACTTTATTGTAGTGCAGATTTCCTTTTCATGCTTGCTTATTTGGCCAAAAAGCACGTATGCGTTTTTTCCTGAATATATTCAGGAAAAAAGCATACGCGCTTTTTTTGCCAAGTGCATCATTGTCCTCGTTCTGCCTGTTTTCCTATGTTTTAAATGCAACTCCAGTCTTCCTCCCAGATTGGTTTCCTGCAATTCTGCCTCACTTTCAAGTCCTCTTCGCAGCCTTACTTCAATATAATTTTGGACGATTGCTGTCACTTATAACTGTGCAGGTTTGTGAATTACAGTGCCCCTGAGCTCCTTTCTCCAACTCGCTTTCTTGTGAGCTGACCGCAAAACCGCAAGATAGCTTCAGACCCTAATCTGGTTCCGGCAGTGTATGCTGAACATTTGGTTAATTCATCTTCCTGTTGGGAAATGAGACTTAAATTTGCCCTTCCAAACATCTACAGCTACTTTCTCATTGGTTCTCCCTATTCCTGTTCATCTTCCACAGAAATTGCAAACTGGGCCAAACAGGAGGTTAAAGGCACCGACTCACCTAGTTGGGTGAGTGTTAGTAAAGCATCTGGAATGCCGAGCCCGAGTACAAGGGAATGAAATTTGAGATGCCTTTAAAAACGTTTCCAGATCACACAGTGGACAATATTCTGGGCTCCCCGTGCATTTTTTAGCTGAAAGAAGAATCCCTTTAACCTGGACAGTTGGGACTCATGGAATAGGTACCATGCAGTATGACTTCAAAGGGTCTGCTTTTGCTCACCGAACCTCAACAAACCAATGAGCCCAAGTGTTCTGCCTTATGTCTCACCCAGCTCTAGGTGTAGATGTGCTGAATCCAGGTTGCATCACTAGCCCTCATTGAAATATTTAAGAATTGTTCTGTATTTCTCTGTTATTGTGGTTTTTCTTGAAATTTATATTGATAATGGGATTTAGATGATTTTCACTGCTGCGTTTATGCTGCTGTACACACGCTTGATTCTCTTACGGGGACATATAAATCCATAGGTTTTTAGATTCTTACTAGTCAGGTATATTCCTAGGTCTTGAATATGGGGTGTCAAGTCCATTTCGTTGAGCAAGGAGTAGGTCTATTCTATTACATATTTGTTTTAGGAACGGTATGTGTGCTAATTTCAGTCTCTGGTTTTATGCAGCAGCCCAACCCACCTTTCCCATTAGCAAGCATAAGTAGGTTTTCTAAATTTGAGACCCTGTTCTGTTTTGTAATTCAGTTCATGTGTAGCCAAGATTAAGTTCCGTGTATTAGTGACATCTTATGATGTTTCTTTTTCTGTGTGACTTATTTCACTTAGAATCATCATACCTGAATCCACTCATTATGTTGCTTCGGACCTGAAGACATAGATTTCATTGCTGAGTGATATTCAGTTGCAGGTAAGTACCACTAATTCTTTATCTAGATTTCACTTTCTGGGATATTTAACTTGTATTATAGACGAGGTTCTTGTAAAAGGAGCCATCCCAAACTTTGGCATAGATGTGTCTTTTTGATTTCATTTCCCTAAGGTAAAGAACCATAAGAGGAAGTGCTCTGGGTTGGGGTTAGGGTTAGGGTTTGGGGATGGGGATGGTTTAAGGTACAGGTTATATTACTACAACAATTTAGGGTGAGCATAGGTGTGAGGGTACGGATTAGTGTTAGTGTATGGATTAACATTAGGAGACAGGTTAAGGTAAGGCTTCACGTAAGGTTTAGGGTTAGGGTTAATGGACAGGGACGGATTCGGGTGAAGGTTAGGGTACGAAAACGGCTTAGGGTGAGCATACGTGTTACGGTAATGGTTAGTGTCACCATATGGGCTAGGAATAGGGGACGGGTTAGGGTAAGTCTTCGCATAAGTGTTAGGGGTAGGGTTAGGGGAAGGGGATGGTTTAGGGTACATGTTAGGGTACGACAATGGTTTAGGGGAGCGTACGTGTTTGGGTATGGTTTAGTGTAAGTGAACTGGTTAGGAATAGGGGACGCATTAGGGTTCGGCTTTGGGTAAGGGTTAGGTTTAGGGTTAGGCTCAGGGGACGGGTAAGGTTTAGGGTGAGCGTATGTATTAAAGTACGGGATAGTGTTAGTGTACGGGTTAGGGTTAGGGGAAGGGTTAGGGTAAGGTTTAGTGTAAGGGTTAGTTTTAGCATTTGGGTTAGGGGACAGGAATGGTTTAGTGTACAGGTTAGGTACGACAACATTTTTGGGTGAGCGTAACAGTTAGGGTACGTATTAGTGTTAGCGTACGGTTTAGGGTTAGATGACGTGTTAGGGTAAGGCTTCGGGTAAGGGTTAGTGTTAAGTTTAGGGTTAGGGTATGGGGAAGGTTTAGGATACAGGTTGGGGTACGACAACTAATTAAGTAGAACATATATGTTAGGGGATGGGTTCATGTTAGTGTATGGGTTAGGATTAGCGGACGGGTTAGTGTAATGCTTTGGGAAAGGGTTAGGTTTAGAGTTAGGGTTAGGGCACAGGGATGGTTTACGGTTCAGATCATGGTAGGACAATGGTTTAGGATCTGCGTATGTGTTAGGGTATTGGTTAGGGTTAGCGTACAGTTTAGGATTAGGGGACGGGTTAGGGTAAGGCTTCAGGTAAGGGTTAGGGGTAGGGTTAGGGGATGGGGACAGGGACGGTTTAGGGTACAGGTTAGTGTAAGACAAAGGTTTAGGGTGAGCGTAGCAGTTAGAGTAAGAGTTAGTGTTAGCGTACGGGTTTAGATTAGGGGACGGGTTACTGTAAGGTTTAGGGAAAGTGTTAGGGTTAGGGGATGGGGACGGTTTAGGGTACAGTGTAGGGTAAAACAAGAGTTTTGGTTGAGCGTACATTTTAGGCTACGGGTTAGTGTTAGCGTATGGGTTAAGATTAGAGGACGTGTTAGGGTAAGGTTTCGGATAAGAGTTAGGGTTAAGGTTAGGGGATGGGGACGGTTTTTGTTACAGGTTAGGGTATGACAACGGTTTAGGGTGAGTGTACGTGATAGGGTATGGGTTAGTGTTAGCGTACAGTTTCGGATTATGGGACGGGTTAAGGTAAGACTTCGGGTAAGGGTAAGATTTAGGGTTCGGGTTGGGGGACGGGGACGGTTTAGGGTACAGTTTAGTGTATGACAACAGTTTAGGTTGACTACACGTGTTAAGGTATGGGTTAGTGTTTGCAAACGGGTTAGGATTACGGGAGGTGTTAGGGTAAGGCTTCGGCTAAGGCTTAAGTTTAGGTTTAGGGGATGGGGACGTTTTAGGGTACAGGATAGGGTACGACAATTGTTTAGTGTGAGTGTACATGTTAGGATACAGGTTAGTGATAGCGTACGGGTTAGGATTACCGATGGGTTAGCGTAAGGCTTTGGGTAAGGGTTAGGGTTAGGGTTAGGGTTAGGGTTAGGGGATGGGGACAGTTTAGGGTACAATTTAAGGTACGACAACGGTATAGGGTGAGTGTAAGTGTTAGGGTACATGTTAGTGTTAGTTTACGGGTTAGGATTAGGGGAAGGGTTAGTATAAGGTTTCGGGAAACGGTTTGAGGTTGGGGACAACGACGATTTATGGTACAGGTTAGGGTATGACAATGATTTAGGGTGAGCGTACGTGTTAGGTTATGGGTTAGTATTAGCGTACGGGTTAGGATTAAGGGACGGGTTAGGGTAAGGCTTCACGTAACGGTTAGGTTTAGGTTTAGGTTTAGGGTTATTGTTAGGGGACTGGGACAATTTAGGATACAGGTTAGGGAATGACAAAAGTTTAGGGTGAGCGTATGTGTTAGGGTACATGTTAGTGCTACCGTAAGGGTTAGGATTAGTGTAAGGTTTAGAGACATGATTCGGGTATGTGTTAGTGTTAGGGAACAGGGACAGGGACGGTTTAGGGTACAGGTTAGGGTACGACAACAGTTTAGGGTGAGCATACATGTTAGGGCACAGGTTAGTGTTAGCATATGGGTTAGAATTAGGGGACGGGTTAGGGTAAGGCTTAGGGTAAGGGTTAGGGTTAGGGTTAGGGTTAGGAAATGGAGACGGTTCAAGGTACAGGTTAGGGTACCACAATGTGTTAGTGTGAGAATAC